>NC_088683.1:184779748-185404748 GCF_028017835.1 Emys orbicularis
CCTTACGCATGCGAAAGTTTTGCAACCACTGGGACTTGTCCCACGCCCGCAACACTATGCGGTCCCATCAGTCTGTGCTTGTTTCCCGGGCCCAGAATTGGCGTTCCATGGCTAGAACCTGCCCCATTAACAACATGACCTCCAAAGCGCCGGGCCCCGTGGTTTGAGAGAATTCTGTGTCCATGTTCTCATCACTCTCGCTGCCTCCTCCTTGCCTCATTTTGCAGGTTCTGGTTCAGCATAAACTACACGATAATGCGCGAGGTGTTTACAATGTTCATGACGGCTGTCTTGAGCTGAGCGGGCTCCCTGCTTGCCGTGGTATGGCGTCTGCACAATTCACCCAGGAAAAAAGGCGGGAAACGCTTGTCTGCCGTTTCTTTCATGGAGGGAGGGAGAGGGGGGCCTGACGACATGTACCCAGAACCACCTGGGACAATGGTTTTTTTTTTTTTTGCCCCATTAGGCATTGGGATCTCAACCCATAATTCCAATGGGTGGCGGAGACTGCGGGAACTATGGGATAGCTACCTACAGTGCAACACTCCGGAAGTTGACGCTAGCCTCAGTACATGGACGTGCACCGCCGAATTAATGTGCTTAGTGTGGCCGCATGCCTCGACTTTATACAATCTGTTGCCCAAAATCGAATTCTGTAAATTCGGAGTAATCCTGTAGTGTAGACATAGCTGAAGTTGCATAATTTAGGGTATGTGACTAACATAGCTGAAGTCGACAACTTAGATCTACTCATCGCGGTGTCTTCACTGCGAGGGGAGGGATAGCTCAGTGGTTTGAGCATTGGCCTGCTAAACCCAGGGTTGTGAGTTCAGTCCTTGAGGGTGCCACTTGGGGATCTGAGGCAAAATCAGTACTTGGTCCTGCTAGTGAAGGCAGGGGGCTGGACTCAATGACCTTTCGGGGTCCCTTCCAGTTCTATGAGATAGGTATATCTCCATATTTAAAAAAAAAAAAAAAAAGGTAAAATAAAGACTGCTGCCACTCTCCCGTTGACTGTGCCTCTTGTGGCGGTGGAGTACAGGAGTTGACGGGAGAGCGCTCAGGGGGTCGATTTATCGCGTCAAGCCCCCACTGGATTGATTGCTGCCCGCCGAGCCAGCGGGTAGTATAGACATACCCTTTGACTCTCCCTTTTTTCTTTCCTCATGTACCCATACCCCTCATTGTTCACTCAATTGCTGCCAGTTTAAAAAACATACCAAATAGCAAAACATGTAAGAACTCTGTTCTGATTTTGTACATATGCAGTTGGTGATTATATTCCCATTCCTGACCGTTAATCTGTTTTTTTTTTTTCAGTTTGTAAATCCTGACAGAGATTCTCATAACTGTTTGTAGATTGTTCAGCACAATCAACCCCCAAGCCCTATGTTAATATAATACCATTGTTTCCTACGCATGATTTCTAGTGCTTTGTCTAGACTAATATTAAATTACAAGTAACAGTGGGGGGTGTTTCTGCTTTTGTGAACTATTCCACAATCCTAGTAGGTCACATTGACTCTGTCTTGTGACTATTTTTCCCAGTTTTATGGAGTGAGCATTAGGTAGAAGCACTTCAGCTAAATGATGTTTTGGCAAAGAAACACTTTAAATTTACAAAGACAGAGGTGGAGAGATGTCTGAAGCATCTTTCCTTCCAGTGCAGGCTCTTAAAAATGTGTAAGTCTACTGTACATGAGACCCTTGGATTTTTAGTACTTTGCAATCTGATACTGGTGTCTGGCTAGCTGAATTGGTTCTGTAAATAACCAGCAAGTAGCTTCACAAAGTAACTGTTCTGCCTTCAAACCATTGACTGTGAAGATAGCCCTGGGAAAGATGAACAGCAATCATTAGTGAATGTGGTGCTTTTTCCAGAGGAAAACAAACTTGAGACTAAAGCATTTTCAGCAGGAGGTTTAAACAGGAGGTTGTTACAGTGCTAGACTTTGCATATCTAATTTATTAGAGACACAGTTGTACTGAGTCAGATCTTGGTAAACATTTCTTTGTAATAACATTTTAAAGCCATTATTAAGCCACGATTATGTCATGGAATCCGTGACTTCCATTGACCTCCAGGACATTTTCTGCTTGGGGCTGGAGCTCCCAGCCAGCTCCTCCATTGCTCCCAGACCCTGCTCTGGCGGGGGGAGCCCCTGCAGCTGCCCAGCTGTGGCGTGGAGTAGGGGGATCCTGGCGCCCCAGCAGCAGAGAGTGCTGAGCTGAACCCGCCTCCCCATTTTGTCAGGGATATTTTTAGTGAAAGTCAGGGACAGGTCACGGGCTTCCTGAATTTGTTTATTGCCCATGACCTGTCCCTGACTTTTACTAAAAATATACGTGACAAAAATCTTAGACTTGGCCATAATATATGGGTTTCAGTGTGCATGTGCATACACAGGTCCTGTATTTCTGGATTAAAAGGGTGTGTGGATTTTTTTTATTACCTTAACATAATAGAAAAACCCCTTAATATGGGAGCTAAGGTGGGTGAAGCCATGTTGGCAGTCTGTGTTGTAGTATAAGGGTGTGTTTTCACTGCAGAGTTAGCTCACTTTTATCTGGGTGCTGCACCAGCCCTCTCCTGACCATGCATGCCACTCAACTTGGGTGAGGAGGTTATACTTTCAGCCTGAGCTAGCTGGCTTGTCAGGGGCTGTAGACAAACATCCCGATGAAGATTTCTTTCACGCTGGTAGCCAGCCCACTTTGCATGAGGAAGCAAGCTAAACTACTTGAGTGCTGATGTTCCTTCAGTGGCTTCCCATAATTACCCCTGTGTGCTGAGAGAGAGACACGTTCTCCCACAATCTACTGGGAAAGTATTACGGCAGCACAGGATGTCTAGGCTGTGCCACAGCAAGTCCTACTGATACACGCTGTGTGCTTGCTGGTGCTGTGCGTACCTGTAACTCATAGACATAGAATATCAGGGTTGGAAGGGACCTCAGGAGGTCATCTAGTCCAACCCCCTGCTCAAAGCAGGACCAAGCCCCAATTTTTGCCCAGATCCCTAAATGGCCCTCTCAAGGATTGAACTCACAACTGTGGGTTTAGCAGGCCAATGCTCAAACCACTAGGGCTTTGCAGGATTGGGCAGGACAGTCCTGAAATAGAGTTCAAATCCCAGTCTCTTGCTGAATGACTCTGGGACAACGTTTGTCCCGGATTCCCTGCAGTGCTGCTCTGTATCAGCCTGAGGCTCAGGGGCAGCGCCAGCTTCTTGCTGTTGGGGATGGCTGAGGTGGGCCTTAGCTCCCACTCACCATGAGGCCCCCCCCCTTCTTCTCGTCCCCTTGAGGCCCTGCTCACTGGCCAGGCCAAAAGCTGAAGCCAGACAGTAGTAAGAGCCACCCAGGGAGACTGGGCTGCTGTGGGGAGCCCTGGACCCTCCACCTGCCCTGGGTGGCATGGGACAGGCACTGTTCCCCCACAGTGGCCTGGCTCCAACGCCTAGCCTGGGGGTGGGGCAGGGCCTCAGGGGGAAGAGGAGGAGCAGGGGTTTGGGCCATATGGGCAGGGCTCCTGCTTTTGCCTTTTGATAATGTGGTCACCCTACACTTGGGTTAGGCTATCCTCAGTGCTGAGTTAGCTCTGCAGTGAAGACATAGCCTATGGCAGGAGCCTAGACTACAATATGGTCTCTTACACAGTTTCAGACATCATTAGCTTCCAGCTTAATGGGGCTTTTCAATCATGTTAAGCTCACACATTTGAAAATCACAGGTTTTGCCCTGCAAGACATCTGCCCTTTGTCTAGGAGGAATTGTGTTTAAAATTGGGGGTAAAAGTGATGATATTCAATATTCTTGATTTTCAGTTTTTCTAACCATTAATGGGATACAAGAACATAATAGATATGTAGCATAAGCACTTATGACCGTCTTCTCACCTCACCCTGATTCCCATCCTCACTAAAAAGCCAACATGAACTTAAATGAGGAAAGAATAGTTGTATCTTGCAAAGCAGAGAGCGGGGAATTGAATTACTAGTTTTAACGCAAGACAGACTTGCCATAAATGACTCTCCTATAAACCCAAGGAAACAGATGTCAAGCTTTGAACTAATGGGGTCACAGGTTGCATGCATTTGTTTTATGAATACCATGTGAACTGACATCTCTGGGAGCTTGGTGTGCTAATGCTATATTCCCCCAACCTTCCCACCTTCTTTACTTTCAGTTGAGTTTTCTGGGAAAACCTCTGATATTAAAAATATGATAGGTCTGCACTTACCTTCCCTGGATAACAAGTGTAAATTTAGTTGATGTGAAAGAGGCTTTTGTATGGTGTTGTCTCCTCAATAAGTGGAGAGGCTAAACTTTCTGGGAACTACTTAAATGCTGACCAAGTAATGTGTCAACTACTAGGCTTGATTGGCTAGTCCATATTTTTGTGGCAATATTTCATTAATCAAAGTTAAATGTCTAGTTTCAGAACATTTAACTTTTAATATTTTCCATGTCAGAGTATACAGTAGATACACAATAAAGTGACTGTACTTAAACTTATTGGCTGAACATGCTTGTCTTCAGAGGAAGGATCATGTTTCAATGGACAGACAGGAAATAGCCAAGATCTTGGAGTGGATCTGCCTTAATTGTAAATTTCTTACATTTATATCCATCTTCTTCCTTTTTCTATGTCAGTGGTTCCCAAACTTGTTCCGCCGCTTGTGCAGGCAAAGCCCCAGCGGGCCGGTTTGTGTACCTGCCGCGTCCGCAGGTTTGGCCGATTGCGGCTCCCAGGGCCGCGGTTCGCTGCCCCAGGCCAATGGGAGCTTTACTCTTTTAATGTTTTAATGTTGCCCTCCCAGAACTACACTGAAATACTTATGCTATCCCAAATATATTGTAGCAGGATTATACCAGTTGCCCTTTTGGTAATTTCAAAGTAGTTGCATGTTTTTTACCCTTGAAAAAAGTAACCACTGATTGACAATTGTTTTTTTTTTCCAATCCAGACATGTAAGCCTAAAACTTTTCCTTTACCAGAACCTCTCTCCTAAGGACAGACTATACAGAACTAACTTTGTTTAATGAGACAGTTAAACACACAACAAAAATATTACAAAAATTGGAGCCATTATCTGCTGTGGGTACCTTGAAGAATTTTATAGATAATATGAAATAACCTTTATTTTTAGTTTTGAAGCAAAAGCAGGAACAGTAATTAAAAGACTTAAGGTAAAGAATTTGACTCTGTATTTACCTAACTTAAATTAAACAAAATAATTGGTCTCCTTGGTACATGAGAAGACCAGTACTGCTGTATTGTCTGCACATGTTAAGTTTTCTTTTATTTGGATGATGGTCATTTTAATAAGTAGAGATTTGTTTAATCCCTCAGAGATCAAATTGTAAAATCACAATGTTTTTCTTCCTTCCCTCTCCCAAAACTTTGTGGGTGTTTTGGCTGAAGTTCATCTTTGGGGATATATAATTGATTTAAAGAGGATTCCAAATGTGAGGAAGGCCTCATAGCACAAAGCATCTGAGTTCAGATAGAAAATTGGTTTAACAAGTTCCATGGAAGTGTTGGTAAACTTTTTCAAGTTAATACAACCCTGGAATACTCTGGAGCTATTCATGTTCAAATTACTTTGTTTTTTAAAAAAATGACTCTTTTATGTAGTTCTCAGTGAGAACATACCCCTTAAAAGAATTGGTGGGTTTTTTTTTTTTTTTGACATTTATGATTGTTCAAAATGGATACTTCATATTAGTGCTTTATAAACTGCCAGGATACTACTGTTCTCTGAATCACAACATTAAGAACAGAGGACTGAAGAGATACTTGTCTGAGTAAATTTGACAACCTTAACTTCTTGTAAAACAATATAGGTGTCATGATTGATAAAATTAACGCAAATCAATTTGCATTATGGGACAAATTTATTAGTAATGACTTGCAAATGCTGAGGCAGCCCTGGTAGTCTATAGGAAGAGATTGTAGTTGAACAGACCTGATCCTTGTCTAATTTAAAACTGAACAGATTTGGACCTGGATAATAGTTGGATGTCAACCACCTTTGAACAACAAGTGGAGCAGTCTTATGGCAGCTCTAAAATAACGATGGCTGGTTCAAACACTAGGGACAATCATTGTAAGGAATAATCATGTTATTGTTACGGACTAGAAAAATGGCCTGTTAGGATCCTTCCATTTCTTTGCTATTCTGTGGTTGTCAGCCATTACATTTTGTGGGCAAGCTATTAGTTTGCTTGCCTAGCAAATGCCAGTGAAGACTATGCTGAAGGAGCTGGTATCCACAAGTTGTTGTCTTTGCCTAATTTGGCAGGTCACAAGTAGAAAACTTGTTGTTCTGGATTTATGACTTCAAATCCCAGAACCTGGCTCACAACTTTTTAGACGTTTTTTGACGCCTTAAAAAGAAACACAGGTATTAACATGCATGACAGATTGAGCTTTAGCTATAGCTACAGTTGTGCCTGAGTGGCTCCTAATATAAAATAGAAATAACGGTACCTAACAAATTATATCCACTTAGTACTATTGAATAATACTTTGACCATAATCATTTATGACGGAAGTATCTCCTGACCCCCCTCCCTCCCTCCTAAAAAGGGCAGACAGTTGGATTGGTATCATGGCCATCTCTTCCATAAAAGTTAGTATCAAACTGACACCAGCACTGTTATGTTTCTTAACGACATATCAATGATTTTATAACAGACTGTTACTAGGCAAACTGCACCTCTGACCCCTCCGGTTCTCATCTAGTGCACGCCTCCCAGGTCTCAGGCCTTTAGATATCACCTTGTCTTGGGGGTGCAATCATACAGTTATTCCACTCTTGGGTCGCGGTTTCCTGTGCATCAACCGTGATTGCTACGCAACTGTGGCTATAGCTAAAACTTCAGGTTTGATGTATGTCCAGACCCTGTAATTCTCTTTCCCCCAGGTTAATGACCGTGGTAATCCAGTGACCAAAGTAGCACTTATTTAAGACAGAAGCACCTCAGAGAAAACATGTTAATTCATAGATTCATAGATTCTAGGACTGGAAGGGACCTCGAGAGGTCATCGAGTCCAGTCCCCTGCCCGCATGGCAGGACCAAATACTGTCTAGACCATCCCTGATAGACATTTATCTAACCTACTCTTAAATATCTCCAGAGATGGAGATTCCACAACCTCCCTAGGCAATTTATTCCAGTGTTTAACCACCCTGACAGTTAGGAACTTTTTCCTAATGTCCAACCTAGACCTCCCTTGCTGCAGTTTAAGCCCATTGCTTCTTGCTCTATCCTTAGAGGCTAAGGTGAACAAGTTTTCTCCCTCCTCCTTATGACACCCTTTTAGATACCTGAAAACTGCTATCATGTCCCCTCTCAGTCTTCTCTTTTCCTCTAGGCGTCCGACTCAGGTTGAGCAGAGTAGCCCGGCCCATTCGGAGCAGGCTTCCCCAGATGTCCGGATGCCCTCCACGCCCTCCCGCAAGTGGCCCGGGACGTTATGTCCATGCTGGTACCAGGAGCACCGCCAATGTTGGGCCCGCGGTCAAGGGGCAAGCCGCCGCTGGGATCTCCACAGTCACCCCTGTCTCGGTACTGGTCACGGTCAAGGGAATGTTCCCAATGCCGTTCGCCGTTCAGTGACCGTCCTGTGCATAGTTCACACAGATCGCCATCGACCCCCCCCACCAGGTTGTCTGGCGGATTCTGACAGACCGACTCCAGGCACCGCTCCACCTCGAGGAGCGGACACTGATGGGACCGAAGCAGATGACACCAAAGGTCCTCGTCTCAGAGGGGCTATCGTAGCCAGTTGCAGCACGAACATTGACACTGTTCCCGGTTGTTGTCGTCGTCTCACTCCAGGACCCCGCCACGGCACCACTCCCGTAGCCCTGGGCGTAAATCGCCGGCGCCTCACTGTTGCGGATCCACCCACCGAAACAGATCGCGGAGCAGCTACTACTGGTGGGATCATGGTTGGTACCGCTCCCAGCGCCGCCACTCCTGCCCGTCCAGGGACAGCGGCAGGTCGTATGTCAGCCCGGCCTCCCTTCATAGTCGTCCATCGATGGGTCAGGCCAGCCAGGCCGAAGAACCTGCTCCACCAGTGCCACAGCAGGTGCAGTGGCACCAAGCCCCATGGCCAGCACAGTGGTACCAGTGGGCACCGTGGCCGCCGACACAGCCCCCCGTGGGGGCTTGCTTGGTGGCCGGAGCCTCGGAACAGCCGTTGGCCTCCCTCTCCTGGAGGAGTCGGTGGGACGTGCATCTTTGGCGCAGTGCCCGGAGAGAGACCAGGTTTAATGTCCTGTCCACCTCGATACTGGGCAGGGTGGCCTTGCCACTCCACGAAGGGGTGGCGAAAATTTCAAATGCCTTGTGGCAAACCCCGGCCTCATTTCCGCCCCTCCCCCCCCATCACTAAGGGAGTGGAACGTAAGTATTTTGTGCTCACCAAGGGGCATGAATACTTATACACCCATCCTGTCCCTAACTCCCTGGTGGTAGAAGTCGGTCAACCACAGGGAGCGGCAGGATCAACCAGCCCCCACTCCGAAAAATAAAGATTAAAGGAGGCTGGATTCATTTGGCAGAAAAATTTATTCATCCTTGAGCTTCCAGTTATGGGTGGCGAACCATCAGGCTCTCCTGGGCCAGTTTGAGTTCAATCTGTGGGGCACTCTGCCCAAGTTCGAGGACTCCCTCCAGGAGCATGACAGGAAGGAGTTCAAAGCTCTGGTGGAGGAGGGTACAGCGGCTGTCAGGGCAACACTGCAGGCAGCATCGGATGCGGTGGACACTGCCGTGCGGTCCATGGTCTCCGCAGCGTCTATGAGAAGAGCATCGTGGCTCCTGCTATCTGGGCTGTCCAGTGAGGCGCAGACCTCCTTGCAGGACCTCCCGTTTGACGGCAAGGCTCCGTTTGTGGAACAGACGGACATAAAACTGCATGGCCTGAAAGACTCCTGCACTACACTTAAGACTCTTGGCCTCTATGGTCTGGCTAGACCTAAGTTTAAGCTGCAGCAGGCTCCTGCCCAGGCCACCCACTCTAAATACGAGCCCCATTATAAAAAGTCGTGGGACTATAAGAAACGCCCAATAGAGGCAATCTTGGTCTGTCCCCCAGCCTGGGTCCTCCAAGGGAAACAGGCATGGAAACGGCAGTTTTGACGGTATGCCCGGGGGCAACCTACCAGTTCACATCAGGGATCCACCCTCAATAAAGCTTCCCATCTCCAACCGGTTGTGTGCTTTTCTCCCGGAGTGGTCGCGGCTGACTTCGTACCGATGGGTCCTCAGCACCATCTCCCTGGGGGGGCTACACCTTCCAGTTTACCTTTATCCCGCCCAACCACCCTCCGCCCTGTCCCTCCTGGGGGACCCCTCTCACGAGGCCCTGCTCAAGCAGGAGGTGGGGCAGCTCCTGGGCCTAGGAGTGGTGGAAGTGGTGCCAGCGGAGTTCAAATGCAAGGGGTACTACTCCCACTATTTCCTTATCCCGAAGGCCAAAGGGGGGCTCAGGCCCATCTTGGACCTGAGAGGCCTGAACCAGTACATGGTGAAGCTCAAGTTCCGCATGGTCTTCCTGGTCTCCATCATTCCCTCCCTGGATCCCGGGGACTGGTATGCCGCCCTCTATCTGCAGGACGCATACTTCCACATCCATCTATTCGAGGGGCACAGGCGCTTCCTCCGTTTCACAGTTGGACAGGAACACTACCAATTTACGGTCCTCCCGTTTGGTCTGTCCACTGCCCTCAAAGTATGTCTGTGGTGGCAGCCTACCTCCGGTGCCGTGGGGTCCAGATTTCCCCCTATCTGGATGACTGGCTGGTCAAGGGCAGTTCCTGGTTGCAGATGCGGGATCGTGTGGCGCTTTTTCTGTCCACATGCGCCACTCTGGGCCTGTTGGTAAACGATACCAAGTCCGCATTAGTCCCGGTTCAACGCATAGAGTTTATTGGAGCAGTCCTGGATGCCACGTTGGCCAGAGCCTCCCTCCCACCGGACAGGTTTGAGACCCTAAAAGGGCTCATCCACACAGTCACGAGGTTTCCAGTGACAGCAGCCAGAGCGTGTCTCCAGCTCTTGGGTCACATGTTGGTGTGCACATATGTGGTTTGTCACACCAGACTCCGGATGAGGCCCTTCTAGCTCTGGTTGGCCTCGGTGTTCTCCCAGACCAGAGACTGGATGGACAAGGTCCTCACTGTGATCGCCTCCCTTCGATGGTGGTCCTCCCCGGGGATCATGCTCAGCGGGTCCCGTTCAGAGGCAGGGCCCCGTCTTCATCGGACCTGGGGTGGGGAGCCCATGTGGGAGACGTTCAGACCCAAGGGCTGTGGTCGGCACAGGACCTGGCCCTCCACATCAATGTCAAGGAGATCAGGGTTGTATGACTGGCGTACGTGGCCTTCTGCTTGCACCTGGAGGGCAGGGTGGTCAGGGTTATCATGGACAACACGGCCTCGATGTTTTACATCAACAGGCAAGGTGGGGCCCGATCTTCTGCCCTTTGCCTGGAAGCCCTTAAGCTGTGGGACTTCTGTACAGCCCACGATATTCGCCTAGAGGCCTACCACCTACCGGATGCCCGGAACTCGAGTGTGGATCGCTTGAGCAGGGACTTCTCCTCTCAGCACGAGTGGTCTCTTCACCCAAGGGTGATGCACAGACTTTTCCAAGAGTGGGGAACTCCCCAAGTGGACCTGTTCGTGACTCGACAGAACTGTCGCTGTCCCCAGTTCTGCTCCAGGAAAGGCTGGGACGGGGTGCTGTCTCCGATGCCTTCCTCCTATCCTGGTCAAGCCAGTTGCTCTATGCCTTCCCCCCTGTTCCCGCTGATCGGCAAGGTCCTGGAAAAGATACAGACAGGGCCTGGGTCCTCCTGATTGCCCCTGCGTGGCCCAGGCAGCATTGGTATGGGACCCTCATGAGCCTGGCGGTCGCCCCGCCACGGCTGTTACCGTCCCGCCCGGACCTGCTCTCCCAGGACCAGGGATGCCTCCTCCACCCCAACCTAGCAGCACTCCACCTCACGGCGTGGCTGCTCAATGGTTAGGCCGGGAGGAAAGGACGTGCTTGGAAATGGTTCAGTGTGTCCCCTTGGAAAGCAGGCGGCCCTCCACGCACCGAGCCTACTTGGCAAAGTAGTCTCGGTTTTCCCGATGGGTGGCTGAGTGGGGCGTCTCCCCCGTGGCTGCTCCAATCCAGCTCATTTTGGACTACCTCCTTCACCTTAGAGCCCAGGGCCTGGTGCCCTCGTTCGTCAAGGTGCACTTGGCGGCTATGTTGGCTTTCCATCCGCTAGTGCAGGGCCACATGGTATTCTCCTATGCCATGACTTGCCAATTCCTTAAGGGATAGGATCGTCTCTTCCCGTACGTTAGGTCCCTGGTCCCGTAGTGGGACCTGAACTTGGTGCTGGCCTGGCTGACGGGTCCCCCGTTTGAGCTGCTAGCTACATGCTCCTGGTCACACCTCTCGTGGAAGGTGGCCTTCCTGATAGCAATCACGTCGGCTAGGTAGGTCTCGGAACTCAAGGCCCTAACCTCCGAGCCCCCGTACACGGTGTTCCATAAGGATAAGGTCCAGCTCTGCCCACATCCTTCGTTCCTCCCGAAGGTAGTCTCCACCTACCACGTGGGTCAGGACATTTTCCTGCCAGTCCTCTGCCCCAAGCCCCATGCGTCCAGTGGGGAGTGCCGCCTCCACTCGCATGATGTGAGATGGGCTCTGGCTTTTTATCTGGTGCGGACTAAGCCATTCAGGAAGTCTTCACAGCTGTTCATTGCCTCAGCCGAACCCATGAGGGGTCGGCCGATCTCCATTCTCCAACTGGATCATCTCGTGCATCTGTACCTGTTGTGACCTGGCGGGAATCCCTCCGCTGTCAGTTGTGAGGGCACACTTGACTAGGGCGCAAGCCTTGTCGGCTGCCTTTTTAGCCCATGTCCCCATTCAGGACCTTTGCAGGGCTGCCACGTGGTCTTCAGTTCACACGTTCACCTCACATTATGCGATCATCTCCCAGACCAGGGACAACGCCGGGTTCGGCAGGGCTGTGCTCCGTCCTGAGAATTTGTGAACTCCTACCCACATCCAACAGATATAGCTTGGAATTGCCTATTGTGGAATACACATGAGCAGTCACTCGAAGAAAAGACAGTTACTTTTTCCATAACTGGTGTTCTTCGAGATGTGTTGCTTATGTCTGTTCCACATCCCACCCTCCTTCCCCTCTGTCGGAGTTGTCTGGCAAGAAGGAACTGAGGGTGGGGGGAGCGCGCAGCGCCCCTTATACCGTGCCATGGAGGTGCCACTCCAGGGGTTGCTGGGGTACTTCCCTACGGGTACTGGTAGGGGAAAAACTTCCGACACCAGTGCACATAGCAAGCACACACACCTATTGTGGAATAGGTATATCTCCATATATTATGTCTATCTCATAGAGCTGGAAGGGACCCCGAAAGGTCATTGAGTCTAGCCCCTGCCTTCACTAGCAGGACCAAGTACTGATTTTGCCCCAGATCCCTAAGTGGCACCCTCAAGGATTGAACTCACAACCCTGGGTTTAGCAGGCCAATGCTCAAACCACTGAGCTATCCCTCCCCCCTGAGCAACACATCTCAAAGAACACCAGTTACAGAAAAGGTAACTGTCTTTTATCTAGCTGTGCAAAGTCATTGAATCCTGCTGCACAGGATTGTGCTACTGGGCAATGTTCAGGAAATAGAGGGGTATGAAGTAATGCGCTTCCTGAACAGTTGTGGGGTGATAGATGGGATGCAGATCCTGCTTCTACTGCTCTCCCACCTTTCCCCAATGTGTTGCTATTGAAGGGTTACTTTTTTATGGCTATGCAGTCTCTGGTGGAGCACAACAACACTTCACCGACACTGCTCTCATCTTTAGGAATATGGTAGATACAAGGAGGAACATTGTTCTTGGACCAGCACATTAACATTGGTGGGGTTGAAATGCCAATTGTGATTGTGAGGGACCTTGTCTACCCTTTGCTTCCATGGCTTTGAAACTGCACACTGGAAGAAAAGGTTTAACTAGCATCTGAGCAGGTGTGGGATGACTGTGCATTTGGTAGACTGAAAGGATGTGATGGTGCTTCCTTGTTACGTTGAATCTCTGTGAGGCAAAAACTCCTGTTCGTGCTGCATGTTTTATATTACGTAATCTTTGTGAAGCAAAGGGGGAAATGTTACTGGAAGGGTTAAGTGGAAAGACTGCTTGGTTGTTCAAAATCATCAGAAACAAAGGCAATTAGGAGAGTCTGTCAAGGAACTGGTTTCAGAGTGGTAGCCGTGTTAGTCTGTATCAGCAAAAACAACGAGGAATCCTTGTGACACCTTAGAGACTAACCAATTGATTTGGGCATAAGCTTTCATGGGCTAGAACCCACTTCATCAGATGCAACTGAACTGTATAGCTGAGGGAGAACTTGGGACTTTAACAGTGTGCCGCTGTATTGCAGAGTGCTGCTTTTGTGTACTAGTTTGTGTATTGTGGTTCAATAGAGATTTAAAAGCATTTGTAAATGCCTGTTATAACGTTGAGAGGGGTGGCAATTTGGCCTGTGACTTTTCTTTCGTAAGAGCTGATAAATATACACTGATTTAAAAATAACCCCCTCTTCTCTTCCCCCCCCCCCCGTGCATGCACAGTTTTATTGAAATAAATGAATAAACTTGTTAACAATAAACGTTGAGGGTTATAACACTTTCTATAATAGCTACTGTGACAGAAGTGGAGCTGATGTGTAATGTTATAAACACCGTCTTGTAGTGTTCACATCACATTTACTGTAAAAGCTCACTCTTAATAAAAAAAAAAAATAGGTACAGTCACTGGATTGCTTGCAAGGAATATTTTAAACTTCCTATGCACTTTAATTTTATGTTCAGGTAATTGTTTCAGTATGTGTGTTGCAGTTTTATTTTTTACTATGTTAGAATTTCAGTTATTATAAGACATTATCTTGATAAGATGTGATGGCTACTAAATTATAATATTTTATTTTATTGCCAGTACATGGTTTTTAAGATGAACTGGCTACTATAGAAGTAAATTCTTTTGTTTGCTGAGCATATGAGAATGGTCACCATCTAAAAAGGGGCAGGGGGCATGGTGATTGGGGAGGCATCAGACTCTGTGAAGAAAAAAATTGTGCAGAACTACACCTATCAGTGCTCCCTTTCCCTTCCTCATTGGGCTCTGTCTCTGGGCTTTTCTAGGTCTCTGCTGGGTCAGTCTAGATATTGAAGAACCCCTGGATCTCCATAGGGTCTTGCATCCATCTCCTTGTCTCCCTCCTCAACAAGATTGTCCTTGGTGAGCTCTGAGTTCTTTTCTCTGGGTCTCGCAAAATTTTCACTGTTAAATTGTGTGTGAAGGGGGTCCCTGCCAAGTATCATAGATGTGGTAGGTCTGGAGAGTGGTCCCAGATTTTCTGCTGATCTCCCTCACCTTCTGGTATGACTGCCAGAACTCCTCCACTTTTGCCCGGTGTTGCTACAACAAAGATGCATCCCCTCTGCATCATCTTCAAACATTTATTCCTGTAGTTGCCCAACAGCTGGGGTCGCACTTGCCTCTTGTCCCCACAGGCCAAAGAGACCCAGAACTTCTTTCCTGGTCCACACAGGAGCATGTGGCTTAATTGGAGCTCTATCCTTTAGGCAGAGCCATGCCTGTCTCTTCTCCTATTAGCCCACAGTCTGAGAACAGACAGTTCCAAAACTCACCGGGTATTTTAAAAGGGGCGGGGGGGAGAGCTCTTCCAGTCCCTGGGGCAGTGGTATTCAAAATTATGACTAGAGCAGTCCCAGTCCTAGTCCCAGGGATAGGGGCATTGTGGGCTGTTGCTGGAAGACAGTCTTTACTATACAGGTAATGTAATATTTGCACTAGCATTTTGCTAGTGCAAGTACATCTGAGAATTTTTGTCCATCAAGGAAGTTTTTTTTATTTTAGTGACGACATCTATGTTTCACCTCTTGCAATCAGAGGTGGGTATGGATGCATGAAAACCTGTGGCAACAAGAGGCAACTTCTGTCAACAAAACTTTGTTGTGTAGACCAGGCCGTAAGCAAGATCTTCACTTGGAAAGCTTTGCCAGTACAGATATATCTATACTGTACTGGCAAAACTCCAGTTTTGCCAATATAACTGCGTGTACCCTAGGGGCTTCTGTTGACACCCACCTACATTTGTTGCAAATCTCACCTCATTACACCTTACCTCTGTAGCTATGCCACCAAAAGTTTGTAGTGTGGACCTGGCCTTACAAAAAGATCTGCATGTTTCTGGGAGTTTGACAATCACTTGAACAGTGCATTTGCAGAAGTTTTTTTTTTATTTAAACATTGTTTTGGTTGACTCTCTTATGTACAGAAGGCACTGTTGCCAGTCAATGCACCAGGGATGATCACCAGATAGTTTGTGAAAGAAATAATTTACAGTACAATCTTAACGACCACTTAAGCTTTCATTGCTTGGCTCCCAGAGTATTAAATTGAGACTTTTATTCAAGCTTGAGATAGATGTAGATGCACTTCACCATTTATTTTGAAAAATATGGTTTCTTTTTTATTTAACAAGATGCATAGCAACACATGTTTAAGACTAGAAGATTCATCTCTAAACTAGAAGACCAAATTCTGCCTTCACATTTCCACAACTCTGATGTTGCTGGGACCATCACTGAAGTTGTGTAGGAGTAATGAAAAAGCAGACTGGGCTTTATGTATTTCTGAGATAAGCTTCTTAAATTCATGACATACAGTTATCGTTAGTCAAAAACTTACCAACTGTTATCCCACAATGCCATCAGAAATAAATGGTTTTTGCTTCTTTAAGGGCAGCCCTTTATTTGAAAGGGTATTTGGAGGGGGAGGAGAAGTTCCCTCCCTCATCTGCCCCCAAACGAAAAATGTTGCAAGTGTCTTACATTCCACAGTACGTGACTTACAGTAAATTGCAGCATAAGAATGTTCCTGATGTAAAATATTTCACATTTGTATGCTGATATTCAGTAATTGTTTAAAGTAACGATGTAAATGTTTCTGTGTAAGTAGTATATTCTTTAAACTGGCTAGGAGCGTGACATCTTAGGGCTTGTCTACACTTACAGTGGTGCGCTGCTGTTGCGCTTAGTGAAGAAGCTACGTATGCTGATGGGAGAGATTCTACTATTGGTGTAGCTACTTCACCTCCCTGAGAGGCTGTAGCTATGTTGAGAGGAGAAGCCCTCTTGTTGACATAGCGCTGTCTACACCAGAAGTTAGATTTGTAGAACTGTGTTGCTCTGGGATGTGGATCTTTTCCATACCCAGAGCAACTTAGTTATACTGAGATAGGTTTGTAGTGTAGACTAGGGCTTAGACACCATGCCCTTTTAAAGTCTGAGGTTTGACTGTTGTAATGCAGCCTGCCTAGGGCTATCTGGAACCTTCAGTTAATGCAGAAGTGGGGGAGCCAGGTCTCTGTTAACAATCTGACACTTGAACCAGGGGACAAAGAAGATCTAACAGAATTGTAGTGTTCATAAATGCAAGCAAGTTTGGACTAAATGGCTCAAGTTTGGTTAAGGCAGGGGTACAAAACTTGTTTTGTAGTAAGGGCGGAATTCCACTTCTAATTCTGATGTGTAGTTAAGGACTACATATTACCCTTGGACCATGGTGGACTTCCCATTGGTTATCAGGGGATGTTTGCACAAAGGTGATGAGCAGAAAGTGGCTTTTGTTGGTAGCTAACTTAATTATTTGTTCCATACCTCTTGCCACCTGCAGTACTGTTCAGTGGGAAAACATGAAATAGATAATGCTGATTATTGAAATGTCCTCATTGGTCTTTAGAGATAACCCAACAACTTCCAGGGGAGTTGACCCATCTCAGTTATTGTTCTAGGTTGTCTTCAGACTCTGGCAGACAGCACTACGTTGGTTTACCCTTGGTACGCATTTTGGAAAGCTGGCTTTGCAACCATGAAGGTTAAAAGCTTTTTTTTTTTTTAGTCTAAGATTCTGAAAGATCCATATATGTCTAAAGGGCAGCATAAATATTTCAAATGGGCTGATGTTCGACATTCCTGCATTAAGGGATTATGAACCTACCACTTATAGGTCATTAATTCAAATTGAGCTCTGGTTATTAGTGACTAATTTATTACCACTCAGCGGCTGTCCAATGGCCTGTGTAAAATGAATTGGTTGTTTTAGTCCAGTTCCTATTAAATGTCCACATTGTGTTTAAAAACAAACAAAAACACCTTCACAATTGGCACAAACAGCCTCGTAAGGTGGGCCAGGAATAGAATAGAATAGGCAAGGTGAGAAAATGATCCTGCTCAGTGACAACTGAGGAATGTTGGCAGATCAGTGTGTGGGAGTTAGCACTATTGTTGCCAGTGCCTTACCTTTTCTCTGGCTAACTGGAGAATGCAGTTGTCAAGGCTCAAAATTTTAAAAGCTGTTCAGTGTCCTTCAGAATATAAAAGATGTATATTCTTGCGGACTGGTAACTGGGACCCTCTAGGTACTCTTCATTAGAAAGATGAATATAATACATAATAGCAAGTATCCCAGCTATGGCTGAACCAGATTATATTCAACAGGGGGCTTTCCCCCCTCCAGATAAATGTGCACACAGTTTGCTTTCATCAGTAGATGTGATATTGATAGTATGCACTCATTTTTCACTGACTGGTAGCCAAATATTAGATATAGTTATTGAAGTATGAGAAAAGACTTCTGTCCAACATAGTTGGTAGTAGGGAATTGCCACCATATTGTGTAAGGCTATTTGGATTTATTCCATTCTGCTTCTAGAATCTGTCCCCATATTTCAAAAACAAATTCTCTTTGGATGGGATTTGGTAAACCTAGTTGCATAGTTACTTTTATTCAGTTCTGATGCTGAACAAAAGTACAGAGGATCTATGGGTGAAAATGTACCTATTTGTAAAATTTATTTCCTGAGCTTTTTATTGAACAGTCTCTACTTAAGATGAGAATTCCTATTCCCCTCCCCCCCCTTAAAAAAATCCTTTATATTGTCCTTTTTAATAAAGCTTTTGCAAGATAGGTATCCGATCAGTGCTTCATCAGGGTGCACTCAGCAAACCAGTAGGGAAGCTAAGAACTATAAAGTTGTGAAGAGCCAGATGTATTGGCTTACAAAAGTGCTTATCAAAGTGGCATACCTGCTGCTGTTGACTATTTCCTACAGCACCTAAGACGTAGTGTGCTTTTACAGTAGACATAAGCTCTGTGCTGAGGAGTGTACCTAATATCCTATGTGGTGTAAAAGGCGGGGTCTACCAAACAGTTATGTGGGGAAGGAAGGTCAGAGGCTTGCACAGCCCTTTAAAAATGCCCAGAAACAAAAGATTTCAGTTTGAACAAAACATGTTCCACTTGACCCAAAACAAACTTTTCAATTTGTTGCAGGTTTTTTCCCCCAGAATTTTTGGATTTGAGTCAATCTGAACTGAAACTTTCTTGGAACCTCTAGTGCAACGAAAAACAAAACAGTTATTGAGCTAGCTCTCACGATGACCCATTCTAAGAATAGAACACACAGCCAGGAGCGGCGCCAGGGTTTTTGCCACCCTAGGCGGCAGTGCTCCTCCTCTGAGCATTCAGGGGGGCTGGGGTCTTCGGCGGCGGGGGTCCTTCCGCTCCGCGTCTTCGGGGCACTTCGGCGGCGGGTCCCGGAGCGAGTGAAGGACCCACCGCCGAATTTCCACTGAAGATTGGGAGCAGAAGGACCCCCCGCCGCCAAATTTCCACCGAGGGCAGCAAAATGCCGCCCCCCAAATCCTGCCGCCCTAGGCGACCGCTTAGGGTCGCCTAGTGGAAGCGCCGGCTCTGCACACAGCTATATCACTAGCAATTGTGTTGTAAAAGACCATTATAACTCTGAGTCATGGTGATGCCTGACTACTACTTATTAAATGGCTGTAATGATTTTAGTGGGGAACTTTTTAGAAAAAATATAGTGATTGAACCTTCTCTCTCTCTCTCTCTCTCCTCCCCTTCCCCCACCACATAAGTATGAAACAAGTGATCAGAATTTTTCAGTAAAGTCTACATATTTCTCCTTTCTTTTTATTTATTTATTTATTTATTTTACCTTTTGTGATATACTTCTGTATTTGTATTGGGAACCAAAGCAAATATTTAAATCCTGTGTGGGGGAAAAAAATCTGAAGAGTGCAGAGTCTTAGGGTATGTCTACACTACGGGATGAATTCGAATTTTGGAAACCGATTGTATAAAGTCAAATGTATGCGGCCACACTAAGCACATTAATTCGGCGGTGTGCGTCCATGTACCGGGGCTAGCGTCGATTTCCGGAGCGTTGCACTGTAGGTAGTTATCCCATAGCTATCCCATAGTTCCTGCAGTCTCCCCCGCCCATTGGAATTCTGGGTTGAGATCCCAGTGCCTGATGGGGCAAAAAACATTGTCGCAGGTTGTTCTGGGTACAGCCTCACCCCTCCCTCCATGAAAGCAACGGCAGACAACCATTTCGCGCCTTTTTTCCTGGGTTAACACAGCAGACGCCATACCATGGCAAGCATGGAGCCTGCTCAGCTCAAGACAGCCGTCATGAACATTGTAAACACCTCGCGCATTATCGTGCAGTTTATGCTGAACCAGGACCAGAAAAACGAGGCAAGGAGGAGGCGGCGACGGCAGCACGGTGACAAGAGTGATGAGGACATGGACATGGACACAGACTTCTCTCAAACCGCGGGTCCCGGTGCTTTGGAGATCATGTTGTTGATGGGGCAGGTTCTATCCGTGGAACGCCGATTCTGGGCCCGGGAAACAAGCACAGACTGGTGGGACCGCATAGTGTTGCAGGTGTGGGACAAGTCCCAGTGGCTGCGAAACTTTCGCATGCGTAAGGGCACTTTCATGGAACATTGTGACTTGCTTTCCCCTGCCCTGAAGCGCAAGAATACCAGGATGAGAGCAGCCCTCAGTTGAGAAGCGAGTGGCGATAGCCCTGTGGAAGCTTGCAACACCAGACAGCTACCGGTCAGTCGGGAATCAATTTGGAGTGGGCAAATCTACTGTGGGGGCTGCTGTCATGCAAGTAGCCAAAGCAATCATTGAGCTGCTGCTACCAAAGGTAGTGACTCTGGGAAATGTGCAGGCCATAGTGGATGGCTTTGCTGCAATGGGATTCCCTAACTGTGGTGGTGCGATAGATGGAACCCATATCCCTATCTTGGCACCGGAGCATCAGGGTACCCAGTACATAAACCACAAGGGTTACTTTTCAATGGTGCTGCAAGCACTGGTGGATCACAGGGGACGTTTCACCAACATCAACGTGGGCTGGCCGGGAAGGGTTCATGACGCTCGCACACAAGGGTTCAACACTACTCTGTTTAAATGGCTACAGCAAGGGACTTACTTCCCGGACCAGAAAATAACCGTTGGGGATGTTGAAATGCCTATAGTTGTCCTTGGGAACCCAGCCTACCCCTTAATGCCATGGCTCATCAAGCCATACACAGGCAGCCTGGACAGGAGTCGGGAGCTGTTCAACTACAGGCTGAGCAAGTGCAGAATGGTGGTGGAATGTGCATTTGGCCGTTTAAAAGGTCGCTGGCACACTTTACTGACTCGCTCAGACCTCAGCCAAACCAATATCCCCATTGTTATTGCTGCTTGCTGTGTGCTCCACAATCTCTGTGAGTAAGGGGGAGACGTTTATGGTGGGGTGGGAGGCTGAGGCAAATCGCCTGGCTGCTGATTACGCGCAGCCAGACACCAGGGTGATTAGAAGAGCACACCAGGAAGCGCGGCGCAACAGAGAAGCTTTGAAAACCAGTTTCATGACTGGCCAGGCTACCGTGTGAAAGTTCGGTTTGTTTCTCCTTGATGAAAACCCGCCCCCTTTATTGACTCATTCTCTGTAGGCAACCCACCCTCCCCCTTAGATCACAGCTTGCTTTCAAAAGAAATAGTCACTATCATTTAAAAATCATGTGTTCTTTATTAATTGATTATAAAAAGAGGGAGAGAACTGAGAAGGTAGCCTGGGTGGGGTTTGGGAGGAGGATCGGAGGGAAGGAAAAGGCCACTAAAAAAAGGTTAAAATAATGACAGCCTTTTGCTTGGGCTGTCCACTGGGGTGGAATGGGAGGGTGCACGGAGCCTCCTCCCCCCCCGCGTTCTTACATGTCTGGGTGAGGAGGCTATGGAACATGGTGAGGGGGGAGGGTGGTTATACAGGGGCTGCAGCGGCAGTCTGTGATCCTGCTGCCGTTCCTGAAGCTCCACCAGACACCGGAGCATGTCTGTTTGCTCACGCAGCAGCCCCAGCGTTGCATCCTGCCTCCTCTGATCTTCCTGCCGCCACCTCTCATCTCGAGCGTCTCTCCTCTCCTCACGTTGGTCCCTTCTGTCCTCACGTTGGTCCCTCATCCTCATGTTGGTCCCTCCTGTCCTCACGTTCACTGGCTTCTTTCCTATACTTTGAAACCGTGTCCTTCCACTCATTCAGGTGAGTTCTTTCATTGCGGGTGGATTCCATGATTTCCGCGAACATCTCGTCTCGCGTCCTCTTTTTCCGACGCCTTATCGGAGATAGCCTTCGGGACGGAGGAGGGAGGCTTGAAAAATTTTGCAGCTGCTGGAGGGAGGGAAAAAAGGAGAGAATTTTTTAAAAAGATACATTTTACAGAACAATGCTTATACTCTTTCACGGTGAACAACACTATTCACATTACATAGCACATGTGATTTCTGTGCAAGGTCGCATTTTGCCTCTTAATATTGAGTGCCTGTGGCTTTGCTGCTAGAGATCACAGACGCAGGTCCGGGCAACAGAATTCACCTTGCATGCTGCCATGGTAAGCCACTGTCTTTAGGCTTCTGCGCCCTGCTTTCCCACATACCAAGCAAAGCCCGTTGTGCTGCAGTTTTCCTGTTAGCTTGTTTTCTGCTGCTGAAGGTTAACACCCCCCCACCATCCAATTCTCTGGGATGAGTGCTTTCTCCCTCCCCCCACCGCGTGGCTGGTATCGGGGAAGATTCCTGCAGGAACCAAACTAACAACCCCCCCCCCACCCGCCATGAATTCTCTGGGATGAGTGATTTCTCCCTCCCCCCACCGCGTGGCTGGTATCAGGGAAGATCCCTGCAGGAACCAAACTAACAAACCCCCCCCCCCACCCGCCATGAATTCTCTGGGATGAGTGCTTTCTCCCTCCCCCCACCGCGTGGCTGGTATCAGGGAAGATCCCTGCTAGCAAAACGCAAAAAGCTCTGGGCCAATCCTCTTCCCCCCCCCCCCCCCCCCCTTTGCACTTGGCTAAATGCAGGGAAGGATTTCTTTTCAGCCACAGGCAAACAGCCCAGTAGGAACGGCCACCTCTGTCCCCTTAATTTAAATTCCCTTATTTCAACCAGGTTACCCTAAGCGATATCACTCTCCTGAGGATTACACAGCAAGATAAAGAACGGATGTTGCTTGAATGCCAGCAAACACCGGGACCATACGCTGCCAGGCTCTGTCAGGCAATGATACCAGATTACTTGCTACTAGCATGGCGTGGTCAAGTGTCCTACCATGGAGGACGGAATAAGGCTGCACTGCCCAGAAACCTTGTGGCAAGGCTTTTGGAGTACCTCCAGGAGAGCTTCATGGAGATGTCCCTGGAGGATTTCCGCTCCATCCCCAGACATGTTAACAGACTTTTCCAGTAGCTGTACTGGCTGCGAATGCATCCCAAGTGCTCAGGGCAAATTAATCATTAAAAATGCTTGCTTTTAAACCATGTTTTATATTTTAAAAGGTAAACTCACCTGAGGTCCCTTCCATGGGGTCATGGTCTTGGGTGCTGGCTTGGGAGGCTTGGGAGGGTACTTCAGTCAGGGTGAGAAACAGATCCTGGCTGTTGGGGAGAACGGAGAGCTGGGTGCTCTCTGCCAGCTCGTCCTCCTCCTCCTCCTCTTCCCCTTCCACGGAATCATCAGGTGTACCTGATGAGATCACAGATGCAGGTCCGGGCAACAGAATTCGGCTTGCATACGGCCATGGTAAGCCATTGTCTTTCGGCTTCTGCACCCTCCTTTCCCACATACCAAGCAAAGCTGGTTGAGTGCAGCGGTTTTCCTGTTAACCTTCAGTAGCAGAAAACAAACTAACCCCCCCCCCCCCATCCAATTCTCTGGGATGATCGCTTTATCCCTCCCCCCACCGCGTGGCTGGTATCAGGGAAGATCCCTGCTAGCCACATGTGAAAAGCTCAGCGCCAACTTCCCCCCCCCCCCCCCCCTCCCCACGCTTGGCTTACTACAGGGAAGGATTTCTTTTCAGCCACAGGCAAACAGCCCAGTAGGAAGGGCCACCTCTGTCCCCTTAATTAAATTCCCGTATTTCAACCAGGTTACCATGAGCGATATCACTCTCCTGAGGATTACACAGCGAGATAAAGAACGGATATTGCTTGAATGCCAGCAAACACCGGGACCATACGCTGCCAGGCTTTGTCATGCAATGATACCAGATTACTTGCTACTAGCATGGCGTGGTCAAGTGTCCTACCATAGAGGACGGAATAAGGCTGCACTGCCCAGAAACCTTCTGCAAAGGCTTTTGGAGTACCTCCAGGAGAGCTTCATGGAGATGTCCCTGGAGGATTTCCGCTCCATCCCCAGACACATTAACAGACTTTTCCAGTAGCTGTATGGGCCGCGAATGCATCCCAAGTGCTCAGGGCAAATTAATCATTAAAAAATGCTTGCTTTTAAACCATGTTTTATATTTTAAAAGGTAAACTCACCTGAGGTCCCTTCCATGGGGTCATGGTCTTGGGTACTGGCTTGGGAGGCTTGGGAGGGTACTTCAGTCAGGCTGAGAAAAAGATCCTGGCTGTTGGGGAGAGTGCTGTGTGCTCTCCACAAGCTAGTCATCCTCCTCCTCAGAATCCTCAGGTGTGGCTGATGAGATTACCCCCACCTCGGAATCCACGGTCAGAGGTGGGGTAGTGGTGGCGGCCCCCCCTAGACTTGCATGCAGCTCAGCGTAGAAGCGGCATGTCTGCGGCTCTGACCCGGAACGACCGTTTGCCTCCTTTGTTTTCTGATAGGCTTGTCTGAGCTCCTTGACTTTCATACGGCACTGCTCTGAGTCCCTATTGTGGCCTCTCTCCATCATGCCCTTGGAGATTTTTTTCAAAAGTTTTGGCATTTTGTCTTTTCGAACGAAGTTCTGCTAGCACTGAATCCTCTCCCCATATAGCGATCAGATCCAGTACCTCCCGTACGGTCCATGCTGGTGCTCTTTTTCGATTATCGGCCTGCATGGTTACCTGTGCTGATGAGCTCTCTGTGGTCACCTGTGCTCTCCTGTGCTGGGCAAACAGGAAATGAAATTCAAATGTTCGCGGGGCTTTTCCTGTCTACCTGGCCAGTGCATCCGGGTTCAGATTGCTGTCCAGAGTGGTCACAATGGTGCACTGTGGGATAGCTCCCGGAGGCCAATACCATCGAATTGCGACCACACTAACCCTAATTCGAAATGACAATATAGATTTCGGCACTACTCCGCTCGTCGGGGAGGAGTACAGAAATCGATTTTAAGAGCCCTTTATTTCGAAAGAAATGGCTTCTTTGTGTGGACGGGTGCAGGGTTAATTCGATTTAACGCTGCTAAATTCGAATTAAACTCATAGTGTAGACCAGGCCTTAATGTCCCTCTCTAGGAAAAATGACAAAAACTAGGCATCCTCTTTTCAGAAAGCAGATTAATGAGGATATGATTAAGGCATATAAATTACAAGCTGTATGTAGAAGATGCCTGCTACAAAATATTCTTTGTCTCTGTGCTGCCTTGTTCTAGCTGCCTTCAGAACATTAAGGGAAAGTCTTTATAAAGAACAATTAGGACATAATAAGATAGTTGGAGCAAGCAGATAGTGGTTGCAACCTGTAATATTACTGCTCACACTAGTTATTGTAGTGACATAATAATTGCAGTTCATCAAAAGACCTAGAGAGATTTGGCATGAAATATCACTTATGCTGGATTGTTCCACTGTCTGGTCCCCCACCTTTAACAGCTGAAGAGGCACTCAGTCAGAAGTTGCAGAGAGCTTGAAAAACTGTTTGGTAAGGCAAAGTGTCAAATAGGTGATGTAGTCATTAGATCTCCCTAATATACACATGATTCTGATGGGATGGAATATGATCTCTCCTGTCTAGAACCGTAGGCTTTGGGGAAGAGAGAATCTTCTCTTAGTTCCAAGAAACCTCGTTTTGCCTCTCCTCCAAAAAAAAAAATTGGAGGGAGGAATTTTGCTCAGGGCTACCAGGTGAAGCACTGATTGGATGCTTTTTCTACAAAAACTGTATTCAAGCCTATACAGTACCAAGTTTTAGAGCTGCACATTGTGAACATTCATTAACTGAATAAAAGGACATGTTATTCAAAATCCTCTTTACTAGATATTGCAGAGGAGTTTGTTTCTATGTGTAAAGAAGTGCACAGCTTAATTTGTTTTATCAAGTCCTCAAAAAATGTTGTCAAATGTTAGGTACTCTGTACCAAATAATCTTTCTCTTCAATCTGTATGTGATATAGTGTGTATAATGGAAATTATTTTTTTGGTGTGGTATTAAAAATGAGGTATTCTGGTATGGGATATACATTCCTTTCTACATTGGAGGTTTGGTAGATGGGGGACTGGTGATAAAATCACCTAACTCCAAAAATAAATGTGTAATTGCTTAAAATATGGAGAAGTCTCATGTAGTAACATCAGTTGTATTCTGAAACGTCACAACAAACTTATGGCTTGACATATACAGACATAGTAACTTTGTATTCTAGTTTTTACTCTTACTTATCTAATAGATAATTTTATAACAGTCATGTAACTATTGTGATTAAGGTTTTTCAGATGTCTAGAATAGCTGTTCCAGTCTCTGATACTTACTTGTTTAAATTGGTTTCTTCATTCAGACTCATTCTCCAGTCTCCAGAGCAATTTTTCAGCTGCTAATGCTTCCCCTAGTAAGTATTCATTAGTTGTGTACTGTTCACACAGGTTGTAATCTACAGTATATATTCTATTTGAAGTGTGCAAATCTACATTTCATGTCCTCTGGGGAGCTAGGATCCTAAAGTTGATCACAAATCTTGCACTCCTGCATAGAAATGCAGCACTTCATTGCTCTTCATTAGCCCACCATGTGTTAATAAGAAGTTCCCTCCAGAGTCTTAATTAGAATAAAAGAACAAAGTAATGGAGAGGTGGAAGTATGATGAAGGCCCCATGCACTCAGCAGCAAGCCGGTTGTTGTGGTGGAAACACTGCAACAGCTTCACATAAATTTAAGACTTTTTGAAAGAGTTACTCATGTTTGTATTTTAATTAGTGCAGCAAACCTGCTAGATTGATATGATCGTGACTATACCTTAGAATGTCCAAACATTACCAGTTTTCAGTGTCCTAGGCATTGTCGACTAAACCGTCCCCTTCTCCCCCACCTAAGTTCATTGTAGAAGCTGTTAGAAGAGGAGGAACTCAAGGAGGAGGAAAGTAGAAGTTCTGGCAGCTGCATGGAGGGTGATGGAGGCAGTTTAGGAATCCGGGATAAGAATGCTAGACTAATGTTTTGAATAGATAATGATTTGAATGCCAATATTAACTACTAATCATTTTAGTAGTTAATATTGGCATTCAAATCCTTATCTTTAGGTTTGAGAGTTACTAAGATATTGAGATAAATAGGGCAGTTCCCACCTGCGCAAGTTACTGACTACAGGCTTGGGAAGACATTGCTGCATTTATTTATTTTAGGTCACATTCTTTATTATTTTGGGGAGTGCTTAAAACTTCCCTTTAATAAAACTGAAATTCTGGAACATAATTCTGTGGTAAACTCTGGAGCTGTAGAGTCCTGAGTGCACTTCTCTGGAAGCAAGTAAAGCTCGGTCCCATTCTAACTCTTCATTTTTTGGGGGGGGAAATATAATAAGCCTATAGAACGTGGTGTGCCTTTTGTATTAATCATTCAAGAAACTTGATCCAGAAATGAGGCTGACTAAATCAGTAGCATCTCTTCTCCCCTTATTGAGTTCTGGGTTCCTTAACTTGTTCATTTTGATGCAAAGCATTATGCAGCAAGTTCATTAGTCTTAGTGTTAATGTGGAGCTCTTAAAATCAAGTTCTGTACTCCTCTCTGGCGAGGGGAGTAGCGCTAAAATCGACCTTGCTGGGTCGAATTTGGGGTAGTGCGGACGCAAATAGATTTTATTGGCCTCCGGGAGCTATCCCAGAGTGCTCCAATGTGACCGTTCTGGACAGCACTTTCAACTCCGATGCACTAGCCAGGTACACAGGAAAAGCCCTGGGAAATTTTGAATTTGATTTCCTGTTTGGTCAGCGTGGCGAGCTTAGCAGCACAGGTGACCATGAAGTCCCCCCAGAATCGCAAATGAGCTCCAGCATGGAGCGAACAGAAGATACTGGATCTGATTGCTGTATGGGGAGAAGAATCTGTGCAGGCAGAACTCCGATCAAAAAGAAGAAATGCAAATATATATATGCTAAAATCACACAGGGCATGATGGACAGAGGCTACAATAGGGACACACAGCAGTGCCGTGTGAAAGTCAAGGAGCTCAGGCAAGCCTACCAAAAGACAAAGGAGGCAAACGGTTGCTCTGGGTCAGAGCCCCATACATGCTGCTTCTATGATCAGCTGCATGGCATTCTGGGGGGGGCCCTACCACTACCCCACCACTGTACGTGGACACCTGCGGGGGGGGGGGTGGTGGTGTCTCTCACAACACAGAGGAGGATTTTGTGGCTGAGGAAGAGGAGGAGGAGAATGTGCAGCAGGCAAGCAGTGAATCCGTTCTCCCTGGGAGCCAGGACCTTTTCATAACCCTGGAGCCAATACCCTCCCAAGGTGGGATCCCCGACCCTGAAGGCGGAGAAGGCACCTCTGATGAGTGCACATTTGTAACTACAATACAGGGTTTAAAAGCAATAGTCTTTAATGTTTGATTTGCCCTGAAGACTTGGGATGCATTCGCGGCCAGTACAGCTACTGGAAAAGTCTGTTAACGTGTCTGGGGATGGAGCTGGAATCCTCCAAGGACATCTCCATGAAGCTCTCCTGGAGGTACTCTGAAAGCCTTTGCAGAAGGTTTCTGGAGAGGGCTGCCTTATTTCCTCCTCCACGGTAGGACACTATACCACGTCAAGCCAGTAGCAAGTAGTCTGGAATCATTGCAGCACAAAGCATGGCAGCGAATGGTCCTGGGTTTTGGTCGCATTCAAGCAACATTCGATCTATATCTTTCTGTGTTAGCCTCAGGAGAGCGATATCATTCATGGTCGCCTGGTTGAAATAGGGGAATTTTTGTAAGGGAACAGCAAAAGGACCCCATTCATGCTGGGCTGTTTGCGCGTGGCTAAAAGGGATCATCCCTGAGAATAGCCGTGAGGCAGGGGGAGGGGTGAAGGGATCATCCCAAATAGCCACGTGGAGGTGTGGGGGAAGGTGTGTGCTAAACATCCACCTGAAAACCGCTTGCAGCACCATTGAGAAGTACCCCTTGCGGTTTATGTACTGGTTGGCAAGGTGGTCCAGTGCCAAGATCGGGATATGCGTTCCGTCTATCGTCCCACCACAGTTAGGGAATCCCATTGCAGCAAAGCCATCCACTATGACCTGCACATTTCCCAGAGTCACTACCCTTGATAGCAGATTGCATTGGCTACTTGAATCACAGAAGTCCCCACAGTAGATTTGCCCACTCCAAATTGATTCCCGACTGACCGGTAGCAGTCAGGCCTTACAGGCTTCCACAGGGCTATCGCCACTCGCTTCTCAACTGTCAGGGCAGCTCTCATCTTGGTATTCGTGCACTTCAGGAAAGTGGCCTTACGCATGCAAAAGTTTTGCAGCCACTGGGAATCATCCCATACCTGCAACACTATGTGGTCCCACCAGTCTGTGCTTGTTTGCTGGGCCCAGAATCGGCGTTCCACTGTATCAACCAGCCCAACTGCCGCCATGATGTCCCAATTGCCACATCCCGTGCTTTCAGGAACGTCTGTGTCCATGTCCTCACAATCATCCTCGTGCTGCCGTCTCTTGGCCAAGTTCTGCACTTACTGCAGTATAATGCGCAAGGTGTTTACAATGCTTGCAATAGCAGCGGTGAGCTGAGCAGGCTCCATGCTTGCCATGCTATGGCGTTTGCACGGGTAACCCAGGGGAAAAAAAGGCGCGAAACGATTGTCTGCAGTTGCTTTCACGGAGGGAGGGAAGGGAGATTGACGACATGTACCCAAAACCACCCACGACAATTTTTTTGCCCCATCAGGCATTGGGAGCTTAACCCAGAATTCCAATGGGCAGTGGAGAGTGCAGGAACTGTGGGATAGCTTCCCATAGTGCACTGCTCCTTAAGTCGATGCTAGCCACGGTAGTGAGGACTCACTCCACCAACTTAATGCGCTTAGTGGGGACATACACAATCGACTGCTGTTAAATGGGTTTTTATTTCTATGAAGTCTCTGGAAAACACAGTTCTGTTGAAGAATTTCAGGCAGCTCTATTTATTGTTGTGGATGTAGCAGTATGCTTGGTAAAGAGACTTAAAACTAATGTTTAACTGGCTATTTCTGTCTTTATGCATAAAGGAGTGTCAAAATTAGTTAGAAATCTGTGGGTCAGAAGCTGCTCTGCAGTTTCCCCTGATAGGCGAGCCACTGAAACACATGGATGACTTCCTTAATCCCAGTGATTGACGAGATGCTTCTTTTGGTCAGCCATTCAGTGCATAATAGGATCATAGTATGAATATCTTAGTGGGAAGAGTATTTAGAAACGTCATTTTTTGAGGGGGGAGGAGGATAAATGAAACTTAGCTGTCAGACATATAAAGGTTGACTTGATTGAATTGTGTTTTTACTTCAGGGATGTTACATTACAAGCACTTTTACTGTGTTAGATATAATCCAACTGGAACATATTAACATTTAAAGCTTTTTGCTAAATCTGTGGAGTGCTGTTGTAGCCCTGGTCTGTTGATAATTCCACAGGAGAGTGAATTGCATGCTTTTATTTCCACCACTTTTATTTCTTGTTCATATCCAGCCTGATTGTTTGTAGATATTTCTAATCAGGTTGTTTGTCATTATGAATTTTCTTAATAACCTGCCCAAAAGCTTGTGCTTTTTCTTTCAGTCCTGAAAGAATGAGTTAATGGAAATATTCCTTCAGCAACTCACTTGACAAATGGAAGATGACCCCTTGTTTTCCATTTTGTTTTGGATATGATTGTATAGTATATAAGAATGGCCTTATTGGGTCAGAACAATGGTCCACCTAGCCCAATAGCCTGTCTTCCGAAAGCGGCCAATGCTAGATGCTTCAGAAGGAATGAACAGAACAGGGCAATTATTGAGTGATCTATCCGCTGCTGTCCAGTCCCAGCTTCTGGCAGCCAGAGGCTGAGGGCATGGCTGCACTTGCAAATGTAGAGTGCTTTGAGTAAACCAGCCTTCATAGAGCGCAGTAGGGAAAGCACTGCAGTCTGTCCACACTGATAGCTGCAAGCGCACTGGCGTGGTCACATTTGCGGCACTTGTAGCGGCATTGGGAGCGGTGCATTATGGGCAGCTATCCCACAGAGTGCCTCTTCCCATTCTGGCGCTGTGGCTTGTGGGAAGGGGGTGCAGGGCATTCTGGGTCCTGTGACAATGCCCCGTGATTCATCGGTTCGCATCCCAGCAATCCCTCTACTTCCATCCACAATTGGCACCATCTTTCAACGTTTTTTTATACTGCGTGCTCTGTCTTCCCTTTTGGTCTGCGGGAATGGAGCCCAAACTGCTGAGGAATATGCTGACGAGTCTTGCCATCACGTCACATTTGGCAGTCATGTTACTCCTTAAGATCCAAACTGACAGTGAGGACTCCGATGATATTGACTCGAGTAACGCATACAACACGAGATTGCCTGGGGCATTCACGGACATGCTCACCATTGTGGAACACCGCTTTTGGGCTTGGGAAACAAGGACTTAGTGGAAGGATCACATCGTTATGCAAGTTTTTGGGATGACGAGCAGTGGCTGCATAACTTTCGGATGAGAAAAAACACTTTCATGGGACTGTGTGAGGAGATCACCCCCATCCTGCGGTGCAAAGACATGAGATTGAGAGCTGCCCTGACGGTGGAGAAGCGGTTGGCTATTGCAGTCTGGAAGCCAGCAACTCCAGACAGCTATCGATTGGTTGCTAACCAGTTTGGAGTGGGAAAGTCGACCGTTGGAATCGTGTTGATGCAAGTTTGCAGGGCCATTAATTGCATCCTGCTCAGAAGAACCGTGACTCTGGGTAATGTGCATGACATTGTGGCTGGCTTTGCACAAATGGGTTTCCCTAACGGCGGAGGGGCGATAGATGGGACTCATATTCCAATTCTGGCACCAGCCCACCTAGCCTCAGAGTACATTAATTGGAAGGGGTATTTCTTGATGGTTCTCCAGGCACTTGTGGATCACCGTGGGCGTTTCATTGATATTAACGCAGGCTGGCTCAGAAAGGTGCATGACGCACGCATCTTTCAGAATGCTGGCCTGTTCAGGAAGCTTCAAGCCGAGACTTTTTTTCCAGATAAGAAGATCACTGTAGTGGAAGTCGAAATGCTCATTGTGATCCTTGGAGACCCCGCTTACCCTTTAATTCCATGGCTCATGAAACCCTACACAGGGAGCCTTGATAGCAGCAAGATGCAGTTCAACAACAGGCTGAGCCAGTGGAGAATGACACTGGAGTGTGCTTTTGGCTGTTTAAAGGGCCGCTGGCACTCTCTGTATGGGAAGCTGGACCTGGACGATGACAACATCCCCGCAGTTATATCCGCATGCTGTACCCTCCATAACATTTGTGAAGGGAAGGTTGAAAGATTCACTCAGGCATGGAACTCGGAGGTTCAACACCTGGAGGCTGAATTTGAACAGCCAGAGAGCAGGGCTATTAGAGGGGCCCAGCACGGGGCTGCAAGGATTAGGGATGCCTTGAGGGAGCAATTTGAGGTTGAAAGCCACCAGTAATGTCTGGTGCCCTGCATGGGAGTGAAGTGCAGTGGTTCCAATGTTAGTAGGAATCTGTGTTTGCTACACTGACTTGCAGTGCCTGTTGCTTTCCTGGGCTAAGGTATCTTTTATTTTATGCAATAATAAAGAATGCTTTCAAAGCCAAAAAATCCATTTATTGAAAAGAAACACAACTGCTTGGGAAACAGAAAGGGCAAGGGGGTGGGGTGGGGAACAGTACAATCACAGATTTGAGTATGTCTTGTTATCATACTCAGCCTTTCTGTCAGGAGTGCTGTGCAATGAGTGCTGCACTTCAGGATGGCTATACTGCATGGTGATGGGGGTTGAGTGCAGTGGGTAAGGGTCGTAGTTTTCAGGTCTGGGTGGTAAAGCTACAGGTATTGGAGGCAGCTGGTGGCGATAAGAACCTGGATGTTGGGGAAAGTGGGTTGGAGATGACATAGGGGCACAAGGGAAAGAGTTTTGGGACAAGGGCTGCAGGGGGGGTGCTCCGGTAGTGCTCTGCCTGCATGGCTACGAGCACCTGGATCGAGTCCGCTTGGAGCTCCATGATGCTTATCAGCTGATCCGTGCTGTGCTGCCAAAGCTCCACGCTTTTGTGCCGGCGCTCCTCATTCTGCTGGCGGATCCGCCTTTCACTCTCCCTCCACTCCTGTGCTTTTAGATTCTCGTTAAGGGACTGCTGCATTACTTCATGCAGCATGTCGTCTTTGCTTCTATGTGGCCTCTTCCTAATTCTTTGGAGTCTTTCGGCCGGAGGTAACATGGACAGCTGAGATCTCAAGGTTGCATCTGTAAAGGCAAAATGCATTACTTAACAGAGGCAGCATTGTTCACACCAGACAGAGCAATGATTCCCCCATACTTAAGGGCAAGCACAGTCTACACAATAGCATAATTGCCCATCCCAAAGCGAGCACACACAACCCACGGGAGCCCCTAAATGGCGAGTATGCACAGGGTCAAGGGGGACTGATTGTTTCACGGCTGTATTGTCCTCTGGGTTTCTGTGCTTCGGGGAGACCCAACAGCTGTAGGGGGCCCCAATGCTGAACACTGTCCCTACTTTTTCCACAGGAGTTCGTTCTGGAAGATATCTCGCTGCTGAGGGTGACCTGGGAAGCAAGGGAGGGTCTTCTACTGCAATGCGGCTTCTGCCCTGGCCCATATGCAGCTTGCCTATGTGCAGCAATGGTCCCCCCCATCCCTCATGGCACAGTGGCGCAGACATATTAGCCTGACTAGGAGAAGGACCACAGTGGCTCTCCCAAGAAACCTGCACAAGCGCATTGTCCAACTCCTGGATGAGACCTTTGAAGAGATCACTGAGGCTGATTACCGCGATGTGAGAGAGCACATCAACGCCCTATTCCGCATCTAGGCATGCATGCTGCCCTAATCCTCCTTGCCATAAGAGCCCACACCGAATAACTTCCTTCACAAAATAAAAGATGCTTACCGGGAACCTCCTCTGGTGTTTGTCCTTCCCCAAGCACCGGCCGCTGTGACTGGCTACCTTCCTCCTGGCTTGAGAACAGCTCCTGGCTACATGCATCTAGGGATTCCGGGGTGTCTTCCTCCTCCTCAGCACCCTCGCTCCCGCTTTCCTCCTCCTCGTTGAACTGAGTTCTGAAGTGTCCCTGTTGGTCCTCAGAGTGGAGGTGGGGTCGCCCCCAAGTATCGCGTCCAGCTCTTTGTAGAAACGGCAGGGCGCGGGGGCAGCACCGGAGCGGTGGTTTGCCTCGCAGGCTTTGCGGTAGGCATTCTGCAGCTCCTTCACTTTAACCCTGCACTGCAGTGCATCCTGGTCATGTTCCCTTTCCATCATATCCCTTGATATCTGCCCGAAGGTATCGTAATTCCTATGGCTTGAGCGCAGCTGGGACTGGACAGCTTCCTTGCCCCAACACTGATGCGGTCCAGCACCTCGCCATTGATCCATACTGAGGATCGCCTGGCCCGTGGAGGCATGGTCACCTGGAAAGATTCACTGAGAGCACTCCATGCCTGGCTGAGCAAAGAGGAAGGTGATTTTCAAAATTTCCAGAGAATTTAAAGGGCAGGTCTGATGGTTGGTCACCTTAGGGCAGGGCAGTACAGTTCAAAGTGATGACCAGAGTGCCTAGAATAGGCATTGTGGGACACTTCTGGAGCATATTAACAGACCAGGGCGTCCACACTGGCGCTGTGGCGCTCCAGCAGGGGCACATCAAACGTTATTCCACTCACCCAGGTGGAGTACCAGGAGCGCTTTAGCCACGGAGTCCGGGCGCTCTACACGCCTTGCCAGTGTGGATGCGTCGTGAGTTAGAGCACACTGGGCTGCTTTAATGTGCTCTAACTCTCAAGTGTAGCCCTGCCCTGAGAGACACTAGAGCATAGGTTTGCATTCCTGACTCTCTTGGCTAATCGCCATTGATGGACCTCTCCTTTGAACTTTTCTAATTCTCTTTTGAACCCAGTTATACTTTTGGCCTTCACAACATCCCTTGGCAATGAGTTTCATGGTTTGACTGTGCATTATGTGAAGAAGTAATTTTTTATGTTATTGTTTTAAACCTGCTGCCTATTAATTTCATTGGGTGATGCTTTCAGAGTAGCAGCCGTGTTAGTCTGTATCCGCAAAAATAACAGGAGTACTTGTGGCACCTTAGAGACTAACAAATTTATTAGAGCATAAGCTTTCGTGGGCTACAACCCACTTCTTCGGATGGTTCACTCTATATGCATCCGAAGAAGTGGGTTGTAGCCCACGAAAGCTTATGCTCTAATAAATTTGTTAGTCTCTAAGGTGCCACAAGTACTCTTTTTATTGGGTGATGCCTCATTCTTGTGTTGTGAAGGGGTAAATATTTCCTTATTCACTTTCTCCACACCATTCATGATTTTATAGACCTCTGTCATATTCTTCCCATTCTCCCCTCACCTCCCCCCCCCCCCCCCCCGAGTTGTCTCTTTTCATAGAATCCTAGAATATCAGGGTTGGAAGGGACCTCAGGAGGTCATCTAGTCCAACCCCCTGCTCAAAGCAGGACCAAAGGGATGATTTAGTTGGGGATTGTCAAGCCTGACCTTAAAAACCTCTAAGGAAGGAGATTCCACCACCTCCCTAGGTAACCCATTTCAGTGCTTCACCACCCTCCTAGTGAAAGTTTTTCCTAACATCCAACCTAAACCTCCCCCACTGCAACTTGAGACCGTTACTCCTTGTTCAGTCATCTGGTACCACTGAGAACAGTCTAGATCCGTCTTCTTTCAACTACCTGAAAGAGGGTTCCAAAGCAACTATCAAATCCCCCCTCATTCTTCTCTTCTGCAGACTAAACAATCCCAGTTCCCTCAGCCTCTCCTCATAAGTCATGTGCTCTAGCCCCCTAATAATTTTTGTTGCCCTCTGCTGGACTCTTTCCAATTTTTCCACATCCTCCTTGTAGTGTGGGGCCCAAAACTGGACACAGTACTCCAGATGAGGCCTCACCAATGTTCAAGATGAAACACCCCCAGTCTTTATGGAAGCTGATCCATATCCTTAATCATTTTTTATTGCCCTTCTTTGTACTTTTTAAGTTTTTATTTTTATATAGTGTGTGTGTGTGTGTGTGTGTGTGTGTGTGTGTGTGTGTGTGTGTGTGTGTGTGTGTGTTCACACACACACACACACACACACACACCTCTATCCCGATATAACGTGACCCGATAGAACACGAATTCAGATTAACGCGGTAAAGCAGTGCTCCGGGGGGGCGGGGCTGCACACTCCAGTGGATCAAAGCAAGTTCAATATAACGTGGTTTCACCTATAACACGGTAAAAATTTTTGCCTCCCGAGAACAGCATTATATCGGGGTAGAGGTGTATATACACTTTTTTTTTTTTATTTCATTTTTTTTCCAGATGGGGTGACCAGAACTGAATGCAGTGTTCAGTGTGGACACCATGGATTTATATAGTGGCATTGTGATATTTACTGTCTTCTTATCCATCCTTTTCCTATTGATTCCTCGCATTAGATTTTTTTTTTTGACTGATGCTGCACATTGAGCAGATGTTTTCAAAGAACTATGCATAATGACTCCAAGATCTTTCTTGAGTCGTGAAAGCTAATTTAGTATGTATCTTTGGGATTCTGTTTTCCAATGGGCACTGCTTACATTTATCAGCATTGAATCTCATTTGTCATTTTGTTGCCCAGTCACCCAGTTTTGTGAGATCCTTTTGTAACTCTCTGCAGTCAGCTTTGGACTTAATTATCTTGAGTAATTTTGTATCCTCTGCAAACTTCGCCACTTTACTTGTTACCACCTTTTCCAGATCATTTATGAATATATTGAACAACATAGGGTCCCAGTAAAGATCCTTGGGGGACCCTGCTGTTTACATCTATCCATTGTGAAAACTATTTATTCCTACCCTTTTGTTTCTTGTATTTAACCAGTTGCTGATCCATGAGAGGATCTTCCCTCTTATCCTGTGACTGCCTACTTTTCTAAAGAGCCTTGAGGTACCTTGTCAAAGGCTTTCTGAAAGTCCAAGTATGCAATATGCACTAGATCACACTTTTCTACCTCCTTGTTGTCCCCCTTAAAGAAGTCTAATAGATTGGTGAGGCATGATTTCCCTTTACAAAAGCCATGTTGAGGCTTCACAAACATACTATGTTCAATCTGTGTCTGATAATTCTGTTGTTCGCTGTGGTTTCAACCAGTTAGGCTTATGGGCCTGTAATTGCCAAGATTGCATCTGAAGTGTTCTTCTAAAAATCAGTGTTACATTAGCTATCCTCTAGCGGCTGATTTAAGCAAGAGGTTGCATACCACAGTTAGTAGTTCTACAATTTCATATTTGAGTTTCTTCAGGACTCTTGGGTGAATACCATCTGGTTTTGGTGGCTTATTACTGTGTTTAATGTATTAGTTTATTCCAAAACCGCCTCCTTTGACCCACAATCTTGGACAGTGTGTCAGATTTGTCACCTAAAAAGGATGGCTCAGATGTGGGAATCTCCCTCACATTCTCTGCAGTGAAGACTGAAACAAAGAACTAATTTAGCTTCTCTGCAATGGCCTCATTTTCCTTGAGTGCTTTTTTAGCACCTCAATCATCCAGTGGCCCCTACTCTACACACTATGTACACTATAAAAGGAAAAAAAGACCCATTTTAAATCTTATGTCAGAGAGCACCCACTTATATTTGAATTCCTTGCTGTAGATAGAAAATGTAGTCACTAGTCCAGTAGATAATTTAAAAAATACATTATGCTTTTTTGGACTAAAATGTAAGAGCATTTATCAGTTTACACTTGGCTGTAGTGGATTCATGAAATGGAATAAAACTGGACTAGTCTATTATAAGAGAAGCTTAAAAAACAGTACATAGTTGCTAGCTTTGAAAACGTCTCAAACATACCTACTCCCCTTTAATTTTTTGGGGGAAGCTACAGGAAAATACTTTTGGAAGTTCAGAGTTAACTTCTCTAATTTCAGGGCTGGTATCAGTTTTGTTTTTGTTTGGGATCCCTTGAGTTTTATTAAGAATTAGGCCCCAATCCTGCAATGACTTGTGCGCTTGCTTAACTTTGTGCACGGTGAGGAATCTTGTTGAAGACACTGAGGTGTCTGACATGTTGAGTTTTGAGCAGAACTCCTTTTAAGTATGGTCCTATGGAGCTCTGGAGCATTGGACAGGAACCTTACCCAGCAGCATCTCTTAAATTGTGCAGGAGAGGAGCTCCTTTCTCGCATATCTGAGGAGGTCCATAGTAGCAGTTGGTCTGCTGTACATATTAGGAAATACACCACAGTGGAACTTTTGCCTTCCTGCCTCTAGCTATGTAGGAAGGAATACTTAAGAGCCTTGCTACATGGGAGGGGATAATCTTTACTGTTCCTCTCCCAAGATGCATAGGAAAGGAATCTGGATGCTTGCAGCAGAGGCAATCCTCTCATGCACCCTACTACATAGAAAACCTTATAGTGGTTATAAAGTGTCCTACCTGGATCCCTTGGGAGCTGGAGAAAATTGTAGTGGGATGTTTCTTGTGAACACCAGTCTATTTTTAAATTTGCAGCGTTCCTTACTTTTTTCCTTAAAAGGGAATTTTGACAAATTTTTTTAATCTTACAGTTAAGGTTGCACCAGTAATATAATCATTTTACAAAATTCATACACTAAATAAGTTAAAAATTTAGTCATTAAAAATAATGTAAATAACCAGGAAAAGTAACTTGTATAAATATTCTATTACTACATCAGTTCATATACGAGTACATTATTGATGTGAAAGTTCTCCTTGCACACTTCAGTAACAGCTTTAACTGACCCAAAATACACAGCACAAAGACAACATACACATTAGTAAGGTCTTTCTCTAGCAAAAAGTCTGCCTGCCTGCCTATTCAGACAGTAGCCATGTATTTTCACCATACATTTATAGACTGTTTCAGCAATGTGTGGGAATCAGTCTGGTGGGTGTTTTTTGCATATACAATACACCTGCTGAACTTATGTTCATTTACTGGATTGTCTCTCTTGGCAGTTGTTTTAGAGCTAACAACTTAAGTAACTTTACTTCAGTATTCAGAGTATTTCTGTGAATAGGTAAGTGAAAGCAAATATGCAGATAATGAGGGAACCTTTATTTTTGTTAACTTTCACCCACGAAAACTAACCAATTTTTTCCTGTTAAGCTTTTGCCCACAGTCTTCCGTGTTGGTGTAATTCTATAACTCATTAATTTAGTCTGCAAATTGTCCTATTTGAATGACAGCTGAAACACTTTTCTTGTTGATATTGTTTTATTTCTATTTTTTGTGAACAGCACTCGGCTGCTGGATTAAATCTGTGTTACACAATGAATGTGCATGAGCAGGAGAGGTTGGCATAAAACGCAGCAATGAACATTGTAGATATGTGACATTAAAAAAGGTGAAGATTAGTTTAAATATATAAAACTGTTCTCGTATCCTGTAGAGCTTAGATTGCAGACACACAAATATACTATAACTCAGGACCTCAGATGTTTAAAAAAAAAAAAAAAAAAATATTTTTGTGCTGTCTTGCCCACATACTCTTCAGGCGCCTCTGAACGCCCTTTGCTCCCCAGTGTGTGTGCGCATGGAGTTTGCAAACTATTTCCTTGAATGGCTGGCCTTCACTGAAGAGGTTATTTTTGACTAACTTTGATTAACAAATCTTCAAGCTTCTAGTTCATATCTTCCCCTTACATGACAGCACCAGGAAATATATCAGGTCTACAGCAAATCTGAAAGCTGTAGCCACTGTCAAAGAAGCTAGGGGACTAACCTATAGTCCTGCTTGGCTTCAGATGGAAGGCTTTACTTTGGCAGCTCTCCAAGCTGAAAATTGGGCTCACAGTACAGAGTTAGCAGAATTTTTCTAGGCTTCTGTCCAGAATAAGGAGTTTCCTATGTCCTGTCTCTTTCTTCTTGGGTTAATACATTTATATGCTGCATATTTGTTTGGAAATAATATTAATATTTATATCTGGACAAGTGTAGAGATGTAATATATTACAATACATATACAGTGGTATGGTATCTTTCCTCAGATGGTTTTTCTATTTTTAAAATGTACTTCAAAAGTTCACAAAAGAGTTGGAGAAGAGTTCAAATATCACTTCCTAAGCTAGTCAAACATTTAACAAGCCCCAGAGATGTGGCACAATCTCTGCTCAGTCTGCTTTTTTGAGGGAGACGAGTATTAAAACTCATGAAAACAGTGCAGCTGTGGGAGAATTGCTAAGTACGGAAACAACCCTTTTAAGCAATAGGTGACAAATTTTGAATCTGTGAACCTTTTATTGTTAAACTTTATACATCAAAAGTGCCCATCCAGTTTTAGTAGAAAATTATCACACACAGAGTGGGATAACTTCGCTTAAAAGACCACAAATAGACATCTCTTCTCCCTGCTCCTAATCTAAACCACCCTTTCCCCCCCTTGGCCTGTTAAAACGCTATTCCTTGACACCCCTTCTCCACTCCCAGCAGTGTTTCATCTCAAAGTAGCAATTTAAGAGACAGGCAACAAGAGAACTGACACAAACCAACCTGCACCATGCCTAAACAGCACCCACCAATGTCAGATTTGTTTAAGCTTTGAATCTCACCACTTTTTCTTCCTCATCCTAATTTCAGGGAATATCTATTTACTAGGGTATTGGATACCCATGCAAGACCTCTACAAATTTTACCCTCCCCACTTCTGTATCAGATGGGGTCTCTTATCCCAATATCAAAAGCATCCCACCATAATTTATGCCTGTTACTCATTCTCCAAATAGGAAGAAAATAGTCGAAAGATGTTCCTAGTAGGTGGGAGTGGATGAAGGAAACCGAACTTGTGGATTTTCCGTTTCTGAAGCACACCAACCCAACGCCAAAAGAGGGCATGTAATGTCCTTTTAAACAGATGAAGCAAAGAGAAACTTTGAAAAACTTGTATTGAACAGTAAACTCTCATGAGGATTTGTCCTTTTAAAAAATCTTATGAACTCTTAAGGCACTTGAATGCTTGATGGAGACATACATTCTGAGATTTGACTTGTTTTGTTCTATTATCTCGTCTACATGAAGTTTCTTCAGTGGTACTTCTGTTAAAGTAGTATTGTGTTTGCAATTGACTTAGTTGACAAGTCAAAATGATTAATACATGCAAATAGCAAGGTGGTGCTTCTGCTTATTAGAATTTAAATGCTGTCTCTGCTCTTTTTTTCTGGAAGCCTGACTTCTGCTCTCACTGCCACACAAATACTAATCAGTAATGCCAGGCCTTGATGTCTATTTTACCTGACTTTTTTTTTTTTTTTCCCTTTATTTGAATCCAGTGTAATAATGTTTCCTTAATCTGGCTGTCCAAGAACACCTTAGCTTCTCTGGTGTGATGTAGTGTCTGTACTTGTCCCTTGAATCCAATATTTTTTCTTCTACCAGTATAGCTGCCAGGTTGTGCTTCACATACAAGAAGTCTCCTTCTGGCTTCAGACAGGAAGGAAAATCTGTCCTATATCTATTGCAGGTCACAACCAGTGTTCCCTCTAATTTTTTCAGTCCATGTGCAGAATGAATTTTATGTGCACCACATCGAGGTAATGTGCAGAAATGCGCCACCAGTAGAAACCAAAAACCTAGATTAAAAAAAATATATATATTTTTAAAAGTTACCATAGGGATGATTACTCTAGCCAGGACAGGTTAGGCATTTTAGAACTCACTACTCAAAAAATTAAATTTAAGCGTAAGAGAAATAAAAATTATGAAATACATAGACCAGTCAAAAAACTAAAATAACACACTTTGAAAGAAGTATCAAGAAGTAACAACAACCGTACAAGTATGTGTTGGAATGTGTGTGTGTGTGTGTGTGAGAGAGACAGATGTGCATTGCCTGTTTAAATACGCTGATGCCACTTTAAGTACGCTGCCCTTTTAAGTAGATCAGTAAGTTCAGACACAGCAGCAGCTGCCAGCAAGCTCTCTCCATCCTGAGCCCTGCTGTGTTTTCCCCCCACCCCACTCTGTGGAGATGGGGTACAGGGTCAGGGGGAGGGGACATACTGACATCAGCACCCTCCCACACTCTGCACAGTAAGCAGGAGGCTCCTGGGAGCAGCTCCAAGGCAGAGGCAGCACATGGCAGTGGGGGGAGGGACACCTGAACTGCATGGCACTTGATAGCCTGCTGGGTGACTGCCCAGCCGCTCAGTTTACAGGGAATTTAGGTCACAGCCACAGTTGTAATTTAGTTGGAATGACAAATTTATTTTTCACAAGGCTTCTAAGAAAATTAAGTAGTGAGGGAGTGAGAAGTAATATTTTTTATCAAGACTAGGAAATGTTTGAGAAGGAATAAATGGTCAGTTTTCAACATGGCACAAGGTTAACAGTGGCAAGCCTCAAAATCGGTGCAAGGACCAGCATTCTAATATAACCTTAATCTGGAAATGGGATTAATATTGAAGGGGCAAGATTTGCAGATGACACAATTTAGTCAGGTTAGAAGACTTCATATTTAACAAAAGTATGCGAATGGACACTATGATAACGGATGAAATTCAGTGCAAACAAATACAAGAGACTCTATTCTGGAAGAAATAATATGGACAACTCCATACAAAATACTGGGTTCTAAAATGTAAAGTCAGTCGCATTTGGGAGGTTGGAAGAACTGAGTTTACTTGAGCTGTCTAGAGCGTAGACAAACTTTGTCCAAAGTGCAGTGTTAGTGAATATCCTAAAATGTTAGAATGTGTAAGGAATGGGGTAGAAAACTATTGTTGGAAATATAATGGCATTATATGGACTTGCCTGGAAAACTGAGCAGTTTTGGTCATATTAAAGCAAAAAGATAGTGATCCAGAAGTGTGTAACGAATGATTAAAGACTTGCAAAAATTTCCATAGGATGAGTGGAAAGTTTATTGGCAAGCAGGTTAATAAGAGGGAAAGTGAGAAGTATAATAAAAGAACAGTATAGAGGAAGTAAATTGGATGCTATTTACTCTTCCCTGTAATACGACAAGGGGGGATTCAATTAAAATGAAAGGCAACAAATTTAAAGCACATAAAATGAAATATTTGTACATCATATATAATAAATCTTTGGAACTCATTGCAAATGTAAATGAGGTTGAGTTTAGTAGGGTTTAAAGGATTATTTGTTTTGTATGAATAACGAACATCCACAGTTACACTAGACAACCAAAAAGTATTGGGAATATAAACACTCATACTTCAGGGCAGAGGCCAACTACTGATGGAGAGAAGTTGGGAAGAAACTCTTCTCTCCCCCCACCCATGGACAGACTTTTATCACAGCAACAGGGTTTCTTGCCTCTCCCTCTAAGTAACTGGTACTGGCTCTTTTCAAAGACCAGATAGTGGTCTGATGAATTCTAGAGGGACCTGAAGTCGGCTTATTATGGAAATTCATAGTGAAGCTGGAGCAGCTATTGCTGCTTCATTGTTCTCTCTCTTTAGCAATAGTGTATTTTGTTAAACAGTGGAATAAGTTTGGGTAACGTTCCTTCAAAAGATGGATGCATGGTTAACATAACCAGCAGTGCCAGTCAACATCCTGTTGATTTGGGAGAAGTTGGCAAGGAATGAAATTCTGACATTGTAGGATGATGTCCCCCCATCCCCCTTTTGGTAGGGAATTAAGATTTTTGTATAAAGCTTATTGTGCTCTGTATCGATGTAGAAAGGTAAATCCTATTCAGCATATTATTGTGCTCCTTTAAGATAACATTACTTGCAGAATTAACAAGAAAACTGAAGCCAAACTGATAGAGCACACTTGGAGTCCAAATTTGAGAAGAAACAGATGGCTTCTTATGTTCACTGCTGTGACAAACTAATAAAGGCCATTTAAAGATCACATTCCACAGTGCAACCAACTAAAATTAAATGCGGTAGAAATAAACTGCTGTGGACCAACGTCACTATGTGCAGAACTTTGATCCTTAACAATCTGTAGGGGTGTGCTGAATCATACCAAAAATATTTTAAGAAAGTTTTATAAATAGTGCCCATTGCCATTCCCTTGATACTTGGGTTCCTTATCCTTGTCAATGTGTAAAGAAAGTCTTAAACTTTATGGAATAGTAGGGCTGGCCAACCAAAAAAGCTCTTCAGAAGTGATCAACATTGTCCCTGTTTTTTCCCAAAGCCTGAGTGCAGCTATTATTTTAGTCTGAGTTTTGATTCGGACTTTGTAGCTGTCAGTATTGTTGCTGTGGGACTTGTTGAGTTTATTTTTTTTCCAGACTCAACCTTGATATCTGTTAATACAAAATAAGTCCTTTAGCAATAGTTGACAGTGGACTCAACTGGGAATTGATATGTTACGACTTACAGCTCCATTTAAAATACTTCAAGTAAATAAAACTTTTAAGATGGTTGACTCTGAATTATTTTTGCTTTTAAAGCTTATTTTAATATGATTCAGAAGTCTGTGTGGAAGATTCCAGCAATAAGTATTCTGTGCTGAGAAGGAACTAAGCTGCTTATTTTAATATGGAAAAGGTTTACCATCTAGTCCTTAATTTAAACCCTGTTGAATTCCAAAAGGAGCTTGTATAGTTACAGTAAACATGCATAGTAAACTAGATAAATTAATTTTAATGACTGTATTGTCTCAACATTGCAAACAAATTAATAACTATATTGCTCTTTCAGTTTACCTAGGTATGTAATTAATGTTAGTATTAAACATTCTGGTGTCTTTTGGCAATATGAAAACTTGAATGTTTAACAAGAACACAATTTTAAATTAAAGTAATAAATCAGAATTACCAATGCCACACTCTTCAATTGGCCACACTCCTCAATTGGCAATGGAAGTGTAGTATTTTGTCCCATGTACTTTTGGCTGCATGCCTCTTTATCAGCTACTGTCTTTGCAGTCACGCTTGTGTTCACGTCTTTGCTACATGCTCTGCTGATTACCTTGGAAAAGGGCAACGCTGTAACTGTTGAGATGACCTTTCAGTTTATTTTCTCTTGTGTAATATCAAACGTGAGCTAACACAGTCTTAGTCTACTGATTTCTAGAAAGAAATCTTTTTACATTTTCTACAGCATTCTCCTCAAATATGATGTGGTTTCTCTGTAGTTATGTTTATTCCCCCCCCCCCCCCCAAAAAAAAATCAAAACCCTGCCATGGTAATCACTAAAGAGAAGAGAATGTTTATAGCAAAAAAAAAACAACCCAAAACAAAACAAAACCCTGTTTCAGTATGCAATCCATCTACAATTTAGATGTTAAACAGATATATTGAAACAATGAGCATTGAGTGAAATAGCTGCTCTTCAACTTAAAACGTTTGTAGGAAAATATCTTTATACAACAATGGATTAAACAGGAAATATTACATACTTAAATTGAGCCAGTATGTACTAGCAAAGTATATAAAATGATAGCTTAAACTCTATTTTTGACTGCTGTAAATGAAAAATGTAGTCTAACTACTCTGATTACCGTGAAAAATAAATGCAGAATAACTTTATGTTGAAATTGACTCAGAGCACTATTTTACCAAGTTTAGTTGTCATTTTTCAAATGGAATACTTGATATCCCAACATATCTCTCAGATCGCTAGAGATGCTTCTTAGGCACTGATCCTGCAAAGATTTACACAGGTGAGTAGCCGCATTGAAGCAAATGGGGTTGTTTATGTGCATGTATTTTTGCAGGATTGGTGCCTTAATAACTAGTTCTCTAGGCTTCTGGTAGAAATAAATTGATATTAGGGAAGGGTAAATATTTAAATATTTGTAACTCAGCTCTCAAATACTGGAATCTGATCAGAAAAATCAGTGAAATGACCTATGAAAAAAACAATCAGTATTTAAATCTTTTTCTAATCACTTTCACTTTCACCTTTTAGTTCTGAATTAACAGTGTGGATGTTGAATGTTAAGCAACTGGAAAAAACTTGCAAGATGCACTGACTGCCGAATTACTGTCAGTACAGTCATTAATATAGTAAAATATTTGAGAAAATAAAATAGGCAAAGGGTTACAGTTTTAACTAATTTCCTCCATGTTTAAGAAAACACTGTGCCAGCATTTTAAAGTTAGCAATGGTTTGCTTGCTGAAATATTATTAAAATAGACTGTTTACTTATTAGATTTAATTGCTTATTAGTATTTACATCTCTACCAGAATTAGCAGCTGCTGACTGGAAATGTCAAGAAAAACTTTATAATTATCATTTAATCTTTCCGAGTACTCTGGATTCTTTTCATCATATTTGTGGAAATTAAGAGGTATTTCAGTGCTGGGACTTGCATGTTATTGCATTTTTTATTTACTTAAAAAAAAAAAAAATCAGATCTGTATGGAGAACTTTAGGCAGAACAAATAATTGCTCATTAGTTATCCATAGTATAAATGAATTCATTTGTCTAACTTTCAACATTGTGTCCAGTTTGTATCTCCCATTATTACTGCAGACTTAGTTACTGGTTTGGAGATGGGGAGAATGCAGTAAACATTTCCCCTACTTTTAATGGAGGTAAGAAAGGTAATTAAAATACAGCTTCTGCTTAGCCCCGCCATAGGCTTTTGTTGACCTGCTCTGTTTGTACTAATGAGAGATTGTACCTGCTGAAGAAGCCGCAGACACTCCCTCAAGGTGAAAGGCATAATAAACCTTGAAGGCTGAAGTGACGGTAGGGATAGTTTAAATTGTGTATATAGGGGGACAATAAAGACATTACATTCATTTTAGATGTAAGCAAATTAACTGCTATGCAAGTAATGTATTAAAATTAGGATAGACATGTATCTTTCTGCTGCAGAAATAGGCACTAAGATGCCTCTGACTTTATATACAGGATTTAGCTATTTCCATCCAGTCTTTCCTTTCTAGTAGTCCTGACTGTATAGAAGACTAATTTCAGCTGTTTGACCTGTGGGGCAAAGATTATCCTATAAAGTAGAAACAAATCTTAATTAAACAGATGGTTGTACTCATCAACAAACATAACTATCAGCGTCCAGAAGTTCAAATGCTTCATATATTAGTTTTTCTGATCAGGATTTGAAAGAAATCTAACTGCACTACTGAGGAAATGTAGAATAATTTCAGTTCGTTATAGTGGGATACTACAAGGCTGTGTTTTCTGGAGAAGACGACTTTTACAGTTATCACATACTCGCAAATTTGACCTAATTAACTGTGCCCCATGCAAGGCTTCCATTCTGATTTACTGTACACTAAACATTAATTTCCATAAGCGCTCACAAGGCCTTGTACCTCATTTAAACAATTGAAAATGACAAATGATGTACTGGAATTTGAAAACATAAAAGGGACATCGGGACGCCTAAAGTAAATAAAACATACCCATTCCTATATATGCAAATGTTGAACTTTTAACTTTGATTCCAGATTGATGCTGTCTGCTGGTGATCAATGGAGGGATGAATGTAATGTTAAACCACCACGGGTTCCATGGCATTCCAATGAATAGCTCAAAGAAGAGGGAAAGATGAAGTATTTGCATATGGAGTGACTTTAATAGTGCAGCTTGAACTTATAGGGAAAGGACACATTCACCCACACATAGACATCCTTGGATCATTGCAGAAATGAGTGAAATGTTCATTTTTTAAACTATCAGAAAAGCAAAGTGACAGGCTCCTCCGATGGGCTGATCTGTGTAAAGTCAGCCATTGACCTTTGGTGCTTCTAAAGCAAGTTATTTGAAAATTAATCTTTTCTGTTCACTTTATACGTTACACTCCTGCACAAATGTTAGTTCACCTATTCTAAAATATATAAGCTGAATTGAATAGGACTTGAAGAGTGAGTAAAATGGGGAAAGAACAAGTAGAGACTAAAAGGAATAAAGTGGCTATTTAATACAAATGCAAACCTTTCAGCAAATATGGCAAAGTGTAGTAAAGGCTAGACGTAAGTGACCAAAATAGGTGAACTGTTACTACAATGGTAAAGGAGTGTCAACAGTACATTGCATTTCAATGGCTTGGAGGAGTGCTCCACAGGCTTTTTGTTGCTGTTGTAAATCCCTTTGCAATGAACTGGTGGATGGGTACACCCTCATCCCGCTTTTTTGCCATGCTCTAACATAGGCATCATATCTAATTTTTTCCTTTCAATATCAATCTGGTTTTGACCTGATATAGTAGGGTTTACAACAGGAGCAGGAACAGACCTAAGAAGTGTTGCACGTCTCTTATGCATTTCTCACTTTCTTGCACAAGTGGTAACATGAGAGCATGAGTGGCCATTTCTCAAATAGATACTCTGAGCTACAAGCCAAAAGGTCCATGGGTTCTATTCCCAGATCTTCTACTGACAGCCTTCAGTACTTCTGTGCACTTCACGGCCCTTATTAACCAAGCACATACCCCTCCCTTAGGGGCAGGCAATTACCTTTAACTCATTTTGCAGATGATATCCGGAAGGTTGGTCACTGCAAGCAGAGATGGGATGCTAGAAGCTGAGAATGGGTGACGGGATGGATCACTTGATGAGTAGGTGTTCTGTTCATTCCCTCTGGAGCAGCTGGCATTGGCTGCTGTCAGAAGACAGGATACAGGGCTAGATGCACCTTTGGTCTGACTCAGTATGGCCGTTCTTATGTCTCTCCCACTCTGCCGTGCTGGCTTTTGGAAGCAGTCTAAATCCATGTGCTTCTGTAACACTAACAGCATTCTCTTTGTCCCTCTCTAGAGACTAGGTCAGTGAGATATAGAGGTTTATGAATCTCCTAGTACCTCCATGGATGTGATCCTTTAGCTCAAGTGATAGAGGCTAGTGCTTTAGGATCTAGAGATCCTGGATTCAATTCCTGTGTATAACTCAAGGAGATTGTGTGTCTATGCTGTCTATAACCAGTAGAGTCAGGAACAGAACCCAGGAATCCTCATAGCTGACATCTTGGGTAACAAATGGTTATCTACCTGAGTCAAGTATGGTGTCTCCGTCTGTGGCCTGATCATCAGAGGCAGGCATCCTACTTTCCCCCTTCCACTTCACTGATAGCAGTAGCAGGTTGAAGAAGTCTGTGCTGGGGAGATGAAGGTTGAGTTCAAATCCTGCTGAAAAACCATGACGGAGTGGGGATGGAGGGCTAATATGTTGGAGTGAGAATTCTGGAATAACTTACTTGTTAGAATTATTTTATATTGCAAAACATTTTTAGTAGTGAATTTGGATGTTGTGCTAACACTTTGTTTTTATTTTGGGTAATGAGGTGTGTTTGAGGGTTACTACTGAATTTATTTGAAAAGGGAAAGCTGAGAGGTCTTGCTAGTGAGCATTTGTGACATTACCCAGGGTACAATCTGGACTTACAGATAGCTATGTCCCCTCAATGCTCCAATCTGGGCTGCCTTTTACCCTGCTTTGCTGTGAGAGTAACCACTCCTGGCCTGATCTCACACAGCCTCCAGCATGTAAATCACTCCCAGCTATCTTGTATGAGTGCAGACACTCATTAATTACATAACAGAGCAACACCAGTAAACAAAGTCCCAGACTTTCCAACAAAAATGTGCATCTTGTACTGGCCTCCACCCTCCTGGATGATGCAAGCTCATGTAAAGTCTGTCATTTATTAGCAGAAAATATGTACAAATCTAGTTATCCCAAATGGATTTCCCAAACATTTCAATCCAAACACACTGATTTAACTTAAACGAAGAAACACATGTATTAAATATGGAAAGGGAGATTGTGACCAGTAATGAGGCATACAAGTCAGAATTGGTTACAAGGAAATAAAAGGTAAAATGTGATTAACACTTAACTTAACAAGCTAAGCGAATACAAAGCAAAGGCCTCTCTCCCCACGTGGTTCAGCCAGTAAAACTGCAGGAACTCTTTCAGTCAGGATCTCCCTCCTAGTCCAATGCTGCTTTCTTTGTTCCTCGGCTGTTGATAATACCATGAGTAGAGAGCAAGGGAGATATGATTTGGGGTGTCTGCCCTCTCCTCTTATACCCCTTTCTCTTGTGCAAGAATCATCTCCAACCGATGTTCAAGAGACAGTCTGTGTGGCCAGGGACCTGCTTCTTTGTCAAAATATAGATTTGCGCCTCCTTCCCCCCTCAATGGAAGAGTGGCCACTTAATCAGATGATGGTCCCTTTGATCCCATAGACAGCTGGCTGAGGTGTTCACTAGCCTTTTGTCTCTGCAGCCAATGAAAAAGACAAGCAGGTCCCCACTTCCTAGACTGCCAAAAACAAGGATGCTAAGAAACTTGATTTATTTGGGAGAAAGATTTATTCTACTGTCAGCCAACAATTTTGGGTGGCGAATCATCAGGCCCTGCTGGGCTGGTACAATTTTAATCTCTGCGCCAGTCTCAAAAACCTCCAGGAATCCCTCCCTCAGGGTTTGGCCCAAGAGTTTGGCATGCTGGTGGAGAAGGGCACGGCGGCGTCCAGATGCTCCCTGCAAATGGCATGGGACGTGGTGGACTTGGTAGCAAGGGTGGTTGCATTGACGGTGGTCATGTGACATTGTTCCTGGCTCCAGACTGCAGGCCTCTCCCAGGAGATGCAGGCCTCGATCCAGGACCTCCCCTTTGATGGAGTTGGTCTGTTCTCGGACCAAATGGATGACAAGCTGCACGGGTTGAAGGACACTAGGGTTACCCTTCACTTGTTGGGCATGCACATGCCACAATCAGCCAGGAAGCCCTTCCGACCACCGCCGCTGCCAAGACCCTAGCAGCCTGATCAGGGACCTACGAGGAGAAGGGACGCTAGTTTTAGTCGTCATTGCCCTTCTTCCTCCCGCTCGCCAACCGAGCCTGAGGTAGCCAAACACCCAGGGGGCCAGAAGTGATCGTTTTGAGGGTGCGCCTGAGAGTGACGCTCTAGTCAGTTGACCAGATCCTACCCGCCTTTTCCTCAACCGCCTTTCCCCCTACCGCTCGGCTGGGTCGTGGTTTGTCAGACCACTGGGTCGTGGACATAGTGGCCCAGGGCTATACCCTGCACTTCCTGGCTGCCCCTCCTTCCTGCCCCTCAAGCCCCATTTTCCCATCCCTCTTCAGGGACCCTTCTCATGAGCAGTTCCTCATTCAGGAGATAAAGACGCTCCTGAGCTTGGGGGCTGTGGAAGAAGTTCCTGGCGACATGGAAAGAAGAGGATTCTACTCCTGCTGCTTCCTAATCCCAAAGGCCAAAGGGGGCCTCAGGCCCAGCTTGGACCTGTGTGGTCTCAAGAAGTTGAAGTTCCACATGGTCTCCCTGGCCTCCATCATCCCTTCCCTGGATCCGGGGGACTGGTATGCCGCTCTCGGCTTAAAGGACGCTTACTTTCATGTCTCTATATTCCCAGGCCACAGGCATTTTTTGTGCTTTATAGTGGTCGGGCGTCACTTCCAGTTCACGGCGTTACCCTTTGGCTTGTCTTTGGCTCCCAGAGCAGATCAAACGGAGCATCGACCTGGTGTGATCCATCTGCAGTGATCTGGGCCTGTAAAACACCGTAAAGTCCTCATTAGCGCCAATCCAGCACATAGAGTTTATTGGAGCAGTTCTCGACTCCACGTGAGCCAGGGCCTTCCTTCTGGAAGCATGCTTCCAGGCCGTGTCTGACTTGATTGCCCACATGAAGAGCCGTTCTCTTACCACAGCCCACATGTGCCTGTGACCTTTTCAGGCATAGTTGGCCTTGGTCTATATCCCCAGCAGGCACGCCTTGGACAGGGTAGTCATGGTGCCAAGCTGCATCCTCTCATCCTTAGACTGGTGGCTGGATCCAGAGTTGGTGCTACAAGGGGTTCCCTTTGTGATCCCATCTCCGTCAGTTACCCTGGTTTCGGCTGCATCGGACCTGGGCTGGAGAGCCCATCTTGGTGAGCTCAACACCCAGGGTCGCTGGCTACACAGCGATCTTGCCCTTCATATCAACGTCAGGGAGCTCAGAGCGGTTTGCCAGGCCTGCCAGGTGTTCTTGCCCCACCTGAAGGGCAGGGTGATGCAGATCCTGATGGACAATACAGCTACAATGTACTACATCAACAGGCAGGTCAGAGTCAGATCACTGGCCCTTTGTTGGGAAGTGCTCAGCCTCTGGGACTTGTCTGAGACCTGCCATTCATCTGGTAGCTGCCCACTTTCCCGGAGCCAAGAATGTCATGGCAGATCACCTCAGCAGGACTTCTCATCTCACCACAAATTGTCGCTCCATCCAGAGGTGGTCACCCTAATCTTTCACAGGTGGGAGTCTCCGCAGGTGGACCTGTTTGTGTCCAGACAGAACAGGAAGTGCCACGTGTTCTATTCTCTGCAGGGCAGGGACAAGGGCTCCTTGTTGGACACATTCCTCATTCTGTCGTCGGGAGTGTTGATGTACGCCTTCCTGCCGGTGCCGTTAATCCACAGAGTCTTGCTCAAGACAAAGCAATGGTCATCCTCATAGCCCCAGCGTAGCCTTGTCACCACTGGTTCGGCATGCTGCTGAGTCTCTCAGCAACCACTCTGCTGCAGCTACCTCATCAGCCAGATCTGCTGTCATAGAACCACTGCAACCTGCTGCACTTGCACCTGAATTTGCTGCACTTGACAGCTTGGCTGCTGTGTGGCTCAGTGCGGACGAACGGGGCTGTTCCACTGATGTCCAGCAGGTTTTGCTTGGTAGCAGAAAACCGTCCACCAGGGCAATATATGTGGCAAAGTGGAAGCTGTTCATGTGTTGGGCCATGGACCAACACATTCACATGGATGAGGCCCTGCTGCAGGACATACTGGACTATTTACTGCACCTTGAGCACCAGGGTCAGTCACTATCTTCAATCAAGGTAGACCTGGAGGCCATTTTGATGTTCCATCCTCCGCTTTGAGGCCGGTCGGTCTTCGTCCATCCCATGATGGGGCATTTCCTGAAGGGTTTGGAGCGCCTTTACCCGCATGTCGGAGACCAGCATTGGCCTGCTAAACCCAGGGGTGTGAGCTCAATCCTTGAGGGGGCCATTTAGGGATCTGGGGCAAAAATCTGCCTGGGGATTGGTCCTTCTTTGAGCAGGTGGTTGGACTAGATGACCTCCCCCTTCGAACCCTTGGCTTCCTGCTCCCTCCTGATTCTCTCCTGGAACGTCTCTTTCTTGGTTGTTATAACCTCGGCCCGTAGGGTGTCCGAGATTAGGGTGCTCACATCAGAGCCACCCTAGACAGTCTTCTACAAGGACAAGGTCCAGCTGTGTCTGCACCCCGCCTTTCTGCCCAAGGTCGTCTCCCAGTTCCACACTGGTCAAGACATTTACTTACCAGTCCTTTGTCCAAAGCCTCATGCAATGGATGAGGAGTGCAGGCTGCATAGCTTGAACGTCAGATGGGCGCTGGCCTTCTACATTGATAGAACAAAGCTGTTCCATAGGTCAACACAGTTGTTTGTTGCTGTAGCTGACCAGATGAAAGGTTGCCTAGTGTCAGCCCAGAGAATCTCGTCTTGGATCTCGGCCTGTATCAGCTACTGCTACGAGCTGGCAAGGGTGCCCCTGCCAGCGATCGTGACAGCTCAGTCGACTAGGGCACAGGCATTGTCAGCTGCCTTCCTGGCTCAGGTGCCGATCAAAGAGATCTGTTGGGCTGCGACCTGGTCGTCCGTCCACACGTTCGCGTCACACTATGCGTTGACCCAGCAGGCTTGAGACGATGCTGGCTTTGGCAAAGCAATGCTGCATGCTGCGAGACTGTGAACTGCGAGCACACCTCTGTTGATTCTGCTTGTGAGTCTTCTAGAATGGAATCAACATGAGCAATCACTCGAAGAAGAAAAAACGGTTACCTACCTTTCATAACTGTTCTTAGATGTTTTGCTCATGTCCATTCCATTACCCATCCTCCTGCCCCTCTGTCGGAGTTGTCGGCAAGAAGGAACAGAGGGGGTGATGATGCCGCATGAGCATGGCACTCCAGAGGGCACCACAGCCATCCCCACAGGTACCGCTAAGGCAAAAATCTCCAGGCGCGCGCACACCTAGCATGGACTGGAGATGAGCAACGCCTCTCGAACACCAACAGTAACCATTGTTAGGTAGATAACTGTTTTTTCTGTTGCGTGTGTGTGTGTGTATGTATGTATGTGTGTGTGTATGTGTGTGTGTGTATATATATATATATATACACACACACACACACCCTTGAAATGAAATCCTGGGTCTATTTAAAGTCAATGATAAAACTCCAACTGACCTTAGGGGACTGCCTCATTAAGTTCATATGCATTATAGCGGGTCTGAGGGCCGCTGGGTGCTACTGCAGTATTATTTAAAAACAATGTTGCATACAGCTCTCTTGGGGTTTGTTTCTGTGTGGCTTAAGACTGCAGTGTGGCACATTCAGTATGTTGTTGTATAGCAAACTAGAAATTTATAACGCAGTATATAATATCTATAACCAATGGAATGCTCCTTCCACTTGCAAGGAGATCCTGTTGATAATGGAATAATCTTGCCAAATGTCAGATGTTGAACTTTTGAGGCAGGTTTCAGTGAGTTGCTCTTTGCTGGTGTGTTTAACCTTTCTCTTAATTTTTTTTTTATAAATCTTTTCTACGCTTGTGTTTGACATATGTAATGCATGCAAATAAAATTGTTAAAAATCAACTGTTGTACATTTTTTCTTGAAAATGACATCTTTATATTCAGAGGCTTGTAAGACACATTGTGCTGTCTATAGCACTATAAATGAAATTGATCTTAGATGGCGCAGGAATCATGACTCAATTTTGAGGCATGACACCCATGAGCAAATTTACAGAAGTGATACTAGGGGATGGGCATTAGGGAGGTATGAGTATATTGTTTACTATATCCTGGGGCTTCCCTCTTTTGAGTCACAGTGGTTTCACAGTGAATATCTGTCTTCATAATAAAAGCTGTTGGGGAGATTAATCTTAAGAAAATAATAAAACTCTCTGTAAACATTAATATAAATAAGCCTGTTTCAATTGAAATAACCAACAAATGGGACATCTTGAACCTTTCTATCACAAATTCTCTGCCACTGAAGAGACCAGTTCTGAACCAAAACTTTAAATTAATCTCATAATGGTGTCCAGATGTTGACATTTCTTGAAGGTGTAATATCTTAGTTGTCACTATGATTGATGGTCCCTTTTGAATGAATGACTCTTCAAAGTGGATATCTTTAATAACTCAGTATTATACCACAGTGCTGCCATTCTCTATTTTTCCCTTGCTATCAAAGAAAAAAAAATAGTACCTTAAAATTATTTTGGAGGGGGTAGTTGGGGGGTGGGGGTGTAGCTTTAAGTGTACTGGCATAAGTAAATTTTGGAGGCAGCATATTTCTGGCATTTTAGTTTTGTAGATAACACAGTAAATTGCAATTTGGCAGATGAGTAGACCATTTTGCGGTTAGATAGTCATGAAATCTTTATCTTCTCCTAAAAATGATACAAGTTTCAACATATAACACTGGTCTACAATTTTTGAGAAGTCGTCTGCTTCAGAGATAAAATGTGCTATTTATTATGTATTTTGATGTGCTGAAGTCAAATACGACAATTAAAACAACTGATTGGCTACTGTTTCTAAGATATTTAAGTTTTTACATTTTATGTCTATGTATATTGTGTAGATAGTAGAGTTTTAATCATAAATTGTAAACCTAGGTCTTTTCATGTGTTTATGGTTGCTTTACATGATAATATTTCACCTGTCCTGTTTATGTAACACTTTAAAAATCAGCAAAAGGGTTATATAAATAAAATTTATTATGAAACAAAAGGCAAAAAACTATTCTGTACATAGTTTAGTCCTATTCAGTGTCTACTCGGCGCTTCTTGGCTTGTCTCTTGTATTCATTAAATGGAGCATCTCTTGTCACTGTCCAGCAATACTCTGCAAGCATTGATGGGCTCCATTTGCCCTGATAGCGTTTCTCCGTTGTTGCAACGTCCTGGTGAAATCGCTCGCCGTGCTCGTCGCTCACTGCTCCGCAGTTCGGTGGAAAAAAATCTAGATGAGAGTGCAAAAAATGTATCTTTAGTGACATGTTGCAACCAAGGCTTTTGTATGCCTTGAGGAGGTTTTCCACCAACAACCTGTAGTTGTCTGCCTTGTTGTTTCCGAGAAAATTTATTGCCACTAACTGGAAGGCTTTCCATGCCGTCTTTTCCTTGCCACGCAGTGCATGGTCAAATGCATCATCTCGAAGAAGTTCACGAATCTGAGGACCAACAAAGACACCTTCCTTTACCTTAGCTTCACTTAACCTTGGAAATTTTCCACAGAGGTACTTGAAAGCTGCTTATGTTTTGTCAATGGCCTTCACAAAGTTCTTCATCAGACCCAGCTTGATGTGTAAGGGTGGTAACAAAATCTTCCTTGATTCAACAAGTGGTGGATGCTGAACACTTTTTTCCTCCCAGGCTCCAATGACTGTCGGAGTGGCCAATCTTTCTTGATGTAGTGGGAATCTCTTGCACGACTATCCCATTCACAGAGAAAACAGCAGTACTTTGTGTATCCAGTCTGCAGACCAAGCAAGAGAGCAACAACCTTCAAATCGCCACAAAGCTGCCACTGATGTTGGTCATAGTTTATGCACCTCAAAAGTTGTTTCATGTTGTCATAGGTTTCCTTCATATGGACTGCATGACCAACTAGAATTGATGGCAAAACATTGCCATTATGCAGTAAAACAGCTTTAAGACTCGTCTTCGATGAATCAATGAACAGTCTCCACTCATCTGGATCGTGAACGATGTTGAGGGCTGCCATCACACCATCGATGTTGTTGCAGGCTACAAGCTCACCTTCCATGAAGAAGAATGGGAAAAGATCCTTTTGACGGTCACGGAACATGGAAACCCTAACATCACCTGCCAGGAAATTCCACTGCTGTAGTCTGGAGCCCAACAGCTCTGCCTTACTCTTGGGTACTTCCAAATCCCTACCAAGGTCATTCAGTTCACTTTGTGTTATGAGGTGTGGTTCAGAGGAGGAGGATGGGAGAAAATGTGGGTCCTGTGACATTGATGGTTCAGGACCAGAAGTTTCATCCTCTTCCTCTTCCTCGTCTGACTCAAGTGAGAATGATTCTGGTGAATCAGGAACTGGCAGTCCTTCTCCGTGGGGTACTGGGCGTATAGCTGATGGAATGTTTGGATAATGCACAGTCCACTTTTTCTTCTTTGACACACCTTTCCCAACTGGAGGCACCATGCAGAAGTAACAATTGCTGGTATGATCTGTTGGCTCTCTCCAAATCATTGGCACTGCAAAAGGCATAGATTTCCTTTTCCTGTTCAACCACTGGCGAAGATTTGTTGCACAAGTGTTGCAGCATATGTGTGGGGCCCACCTCTTGTCCTGATCTCCAATTTTGCAGCCAAAATAAAGGTGATAGGCTTTCTTAACCATAGTGGTTATACTGCGCTTTTGGGATGCAAAAGTCACTTCACCACAAACATAGCAGAAGTTATCTGCACTGTTCACACAAGTACGAGGCATCTCTGCTCACTTTGGCTAAACAGAAATGTGTCCCTTTGAAAAATCAAACACTGACAAATAAGAGAGCATGACACTGTATGATTTCTAGAGCTGATATAGGGCAATTTGTTCAGCAGAGAGATGTAAGCTTCGTTATGATTGCATCATCCATGACTTCTAGGAATAACATGATGCAATTCATATCATGTATGACGCAATACCAGCTTCAGATTGCATCATTCATTGTTTTGCCTAAAAAGCAAGTACTGTCCAAACCCAGTCATAGATTTATTCATAGATCCAGTCAAAGATGTATTTTAGTCATTTCTGGTTTAAATTGAGATCCCTTCCCTTTATAACTCACTTATCCTCCGCCATTCCCAAGTCAAGGGTCGTATATACTGACCCAATAGCATATCTTGAAAACTAGAGCCAATCAACAATTGTAAGCATCATTTTCGTTCTCAGTGACCCAGAATTAGTGAAGTTTGACTACATTTATTTCAGAAGCATTTTGGCTGTAGAGCAGTGTAATAGGCTTGTCTGATTATTTTTGGACTTGTTAGCCTTCCCCCACACACCATAGTATTCAGATGGGTGGTAGTTTGCTAAGTGGTTGCAATCCATGTGAGAACTATTTCAAGTTTTAAGGGCCTGATTCTGTTGCTCTTATTCACACTTGATCTCTTACCTCCTAAAACAGTGAGACTATTCAGGGTAAGGGTGACAGAATTTGCCACCAAGATCAAAATGATCACTTCAAGGCTGGGACGTTAATGGTATTGTGGCATTACTAGTCTTCAGTGCGACTACTTGGAGCAATTGAACAAAGTTCAAAGTTCACATAACTTGCATAACTCACCTAGTACTATTTCTTTGTCCAGTAGCTCTCAAATATTTCTCGTATTAAAAGGCCCTTGCCTATGTCTTGCACTGCTGCTGGCCATGACCTGTGGGATGCTAAGCTTAATTAAGATCCTATTGTATTTACAATACTTGCAGTAGAAATGTTCAAACCTATAGGATATCTGAAGCTTGCAGATGGAGTGGAGATTAAGGACAATCTAAGCATGGCACAATATCTAAATGAATATTTTGCATCGGTGTTTAATAAGGCTAATGAAGGGCTTAGGAATAGAGGGAGCGGGACAGAGGGGAATAAAGGAGGGGCAATTGACATTAAAGTATCAGAGGTGGAAGCCAAACTTGACCAGCTAAATGGGACTAAATCGGGTGGACCGGATGATCTTCATCCTAGAATATTGAAGGAGCTGGCGCGAGAAATTGCAAGCCCCTTGGCAATAATTTTTAATAAATCTGTAAACTCGGGGGAGGTACCGATGGACTGGAAAATAGCTAATGTGGTTCCTATTTTCAAGAAGGGGATAAAAAGTGACCCGGGTAACTACAGGCCTGTTAGTTTAACTTCTGTAGTATGCAAGGTCTTGGAAAAATTTTTGAAGGAAAAAGTAGTTAAGGACCTTGAGGTGAATGGCAATTGGGACAAATTACAACGTGGGTTTACGAAAGGAAGATCGTGCCAAACCAACTTGATCTCCTTTTTTGAGAAAGTAACAGACCTTCTAGATAAAGGAAATGCGGTGGATCTAATTTACCTAGATTTTAGTAAAGCGTTTGATACTGTGCCGCACGAGGAATTACTGGTTAAATTAGAAAAGATGGGGATCGATATGAAAATCCAGAGGTGGATAAAGAACTGGTTAAAGGGGAGACTGCAGCGGGTAGTACTGAAAGGGGAACTGTCGGGTTGGAGGGAGGTCACCAGTGGGGTTCCTCAAGGTTCGGTTTTAGGTCCAATTTTATTTAATCTATTCGTTACTGACCTCGGAACCGAATGTAGGAGTGGGCTGATAAAGTTTGCGGATGACACAAAGTTGGGAGGTATTGCCAATTCGGAGAAGGATCGGGATATTTTGCAGGGAGACTTGGATGACCTTGTAAATTGGAGTAACAATAATAGGATGAGATTTAATAGTGGGAAGTGTAAGGTGATGCATTTAGGGATGACTAACAAGAATTTTAGTTATAAGTTAGGGACGCATAGGTTGGAAGTGACGGAGGAGGAGAAGGACCTCGGAGTCCTGGTTGATCGCAGGATGACTATGAGTCGGCAATGTGACGTGGCTGTGAAAAAAGCTAATGCGATCTTGGGATGCGTTAGGCGAGGTATTTCTAGTAGGGACAGGGAGGTGCTGCTTCCGTTATACAAGGCGCTGGTGAGACCTCATTTGGAGTACTGTGTGCAGCTCTGGTCTCCTATGTTTAAAAAGGATGAACTCAAACTGGAACGGGTACAGAGAAGGGCCACTAGGATGATCCGAGGAATGGAAAACCTTTCCTATGAAAGGAGACTCGAGGAGCTCGGTTTGTTTAGCCTAACCAAAAGAAGGCTGAGGGGGGATATGATTGCTCTCTTTAAATATATCAAAGGGATTAATACCAAGGAGGGAGAGGAATTATTTCAGCTTAGTAGTAATGTGGATACGAGAACGAATGGATATAAACTGGCCGTGGGGAAGTTTAGGCTTGAAATTAGACGAAGGTTTCTAACCGTCAGAGGGGTAAAATTTTGGAACAGCCTTCCGAGGGAAACGGTGGGGGCGAAGGACCTCTCTGGCTTCAAGATTAGGCTTGATAAGTTTATGGAGGGAATGGTTTGATGGGATAATGTGATTTTAGTCAAACAGGCATTAACGGGCCATCGCAGGTAAAATGAGGGTCCGGCTGTAGAATCTTGCCTGTATGCTCGGGGTTCTGCTGATCGCCATATTTGGGGTCGGGAAGGAATTTTCCTCCAGGGTAGATTGGCAGAGGCCCTGGAGGTTTTTCGCCTTCCTCCGCAGCATAGGGCAGGGGTCGCAGGCTGGAAGATTCTGTTGTGGGTGAGTCAGCTTTTGTGGCCTGCATCATGCGGGAGGTCAGACTAGATGACCATATTGGTCCCTTCTGACCTTAAAGTCTATGAGTCTATGAGTCTATATGCTATTGGTTATAGGCCACATGAGGAAAATTGCTGGGCTGCTTAGTGTGAGTGAAGTCCTCCTTTTGTTGTTTAATAACCTTATGACTTCTGGGCTGTCAATCACAAATTTCAGTGTGTAGGCTTAAACCACAGACTGTTCCTGTAAAGTGAAAAAACTGTAGGCTGGGGTAGTCAATTATTTTTTGTCAAGGTTCCCAGAGAAAATAATTTAAATAAGTTTTTGGGTCCATTCAAAAGCATCTGGTGGTCGGATTTGGACCACCATCCACCTATTGACTACCCCTACTGTAGGGGGAAGTGAGGCTGGCTTTTTTGTACTGTAAACCTTGTGCTGTATCAAAATATTGGCAAGATAAGTTCAAGTGCATGAAGTAAATATCTGCTATTCTTTTTAATACATAAAGGGATGTATAGTACCATAGTCTGAGGAAACGCCACTGTACTCTGCCTAATCAAAAATACACCTGTATATGCATTAAGATAAGAAATTGTCCTGTGTTGATCTGAGTACCTACTATAAATAAGATGGCTAAATTTTCTAAAATATATTTAATGTTGTTGTTTGAAAGGTATACCGTGTTTCATGACCGATTGAAGAACATTGAAGAAAATGAAGGCGGCCTTGATACATTTTCAAAAAGTTACAAAACATTTGGAGTCAATCAACTTGTGGATGGTGGACTATATTGCAAAGAGTGGGCTCCAGGGGCAGAAGCAGTGTTTCTTACTGGCGACTTCAGTAAGTATTTTTAAAGATTTTTCCATTTTGGTATTTCTTCCCTCTTATAATGCCAGATCTATTGCCATAATATAGATTATGGAATCTGTGGTGGTTTTTTTTTTTTTTTTTTTTTTTTTTTTTTTAATGAAAAGTAAGGCTGTCAAGTAATTAATTTTTTTTATCACGATTAATTGTGCAATTAATCGTGCCAGTAAAGAATAATATATACCATTTAAATATATTTGGACGTTTTCTACATTTTCTAATATATTGATTTCACTTACAACACAGAATAAAAGTGTACAATGCTCACTTTATATATTTATTTTTATTACAAATATTTGCACTAAAAAAGAAACAAAAGAAACAATATTTTTTAATTCAGTAATACAAGTACTGTAGTGCAATCTCTTTATTGTGAAAGTGCAACTTATAAATGTAACATTATATACAAAAAACCTCTATTTGAAAATTTAAAAAATGTAAAACTTCAGAGCCTGGAAGTCCACTTAGTCCTACTTCTTGTTCAGCCAATTGCTTAGACAAACAATTTGTTTACATTTATGGGAGATAGTGCTGCCTGCTTGGTGTTTATAATGTCACATGAAAGTGAGAACAGGTGTTCGCTTGGCACTTTTGAAGCCAACATCGCAAGATATTTGTGCCAGTTGTGGTAAAGATTCATATGTTCCTTCATGCTTTTCCCACCATTTTAGAGGATGTATGTCCATGCTGATGACTGGTTCTGCTCAATAACGATCTAAAGCAGTGCAGACTGATGCATGTTCATTTTCATCATCTGAGTCAGATGACACCACCAGAAAGTTGATTTTCTTTTTTGGTGGTTCGGGTTCTGTAGTTTCCACATTGGAGTGTTGCTCTTTTAAGACTTCTGAAAGCATCCTCTCCAGCTCGTCACTCTCAGATTTTAGAAGACACTTCATATTCTTAAATCTTGGGTCTCGTGCTGTAGCTATCTTTAGAAATCCCAAATTGGTACCTTTTTGTGTTTTGTCAGATCTGCAGTGAAAGTGTTCTTAAATCGAACAACATGTGCTGGGTTGTCATCCGAGACTGCCATAAGACACAATATATGGCAGAATGCAGGTCAAATAGAGCTGAAGCATGAAGGAGCATATGAATGTTTAGCATACCTGGCACGTAAATACATTGCAATGTCGGCTAAAAAAGTGCCATGTGAACCCCTGTTCTCACTTTCAGGTGACATTTGTAAATAAGCGGACAACATTATCTCCCGTAAATGTAAACAAACTTGTTTGAGCAATTGGCTGAACAAGAAGTAGGACTGAGTGGACTTGTAGGCTCTAAAGTTTTACATTGGTTTGTTTTTGAGTGCAGTTATGTAACAAAAAAATCTACATTTGTAAGTTGCACTTTCACGATAAAGAGATTGACTACAGTAATTGTATGAGGTAAATTGAAAAATACTGTTTCTTTTGTTTATCATTTTTACAGTGCAAATATTTGTAATAAAAATAATGTAAAGTGAGCACTGTACACTTTGTATTCTGTGTTGTAATTGAAATCAATGTGTTTGAAAATGTAGAAAAGTATCCAAAATACTTAATACATTTCAATTGGTATTCTATTTTTAACAGCGCTATTAAAAATGCAATTAATCACAATTTTTAAAATCATGATTAATTTTTTTGTGTTAACTGCAATTAATTGACAGCCTAATGAAAAGGATATCAAAATCTAAAGTAAGTTTACAAGTTTCCTGATGTGAGTTACCGTTTTACCAATATCCTTCCTAGCATCTGAAGTTTTTCATAGAAAGGGAGAAGAGACTGAGCTGTTAATACCTATTGTATTTCAGAAACTAATCTTAAAATATGCTTTTACACAGCTCATGCTTTTACCATAAGGGTTAATCCCTGTAGGAGCACTTAATCTTCTACCTCTTCAGATATTAATCCTTACAAGTTGTTGCACTGTGTCATTACTCTGGATTTGATTTTCACTAATGGATTTGGAAGGTTGTAAACGTTTGTTTAGGGAGGTGGTGATGTGGTAAAACCTTCCCATCTGATTTAAATATGAACTACAGAACTCTTTATGTAGGATGAAGATGTTTCAACATTCCCAAATCACTAAGTATAAGTATAAAATTCAGTGCAATGAACTTGCATTTCATAAGTGCTTGAAGACTCTGTTTTCCCCCTTAAATTTCCTTCCCTAACAGTATGACTGGGATTCACATGGTATGATGTTATCAGTACTTAACCAGATGTCTCGCTGGAATGCCATCCAGCACTCATCCATATGATACAGCCTGAGTCTACATAGGAGTCTGGAATTTATTGCCTCTGACTTTTTTTTAATATGTGAAAAGAATTTACCTTGTGCTTGGAAATCTAGATTTTGCATAAACCCATCTAATTAGCTACTGAGATGAGAACAGCTGTCCATAATGAAGGTCATCTCCTTGTGGTGTTGTCTTTGGCCCCCATCCTTTCCCATCCCCAGCACATCCCTTGGCCCGCGCTGCTTCCTGCAGCCCCCATAGGCCTGGAACGGCGAACTGCGGCCAGTGGGAGCCGCGATCGGCCGAACCCGCGGACGCGGCAGTTATACAAACCGGCCCAGTCCGCCAGGTGGCTTATCCTGGTGGGCCACGTGCAGAAAGTTGCCGATCCCTGACCTAGATTAATATTGAAAATCCATTGAATGTTTTTCTACATGTAGCGATCATTTAAAAGAGCAAAGTCATGTTTCAGATATCATTGGCTGTTGCAGAAGAAATGTGAACTCAGGCCTTAGCTAAGAGAAAATGCATTTTATCATTGTTTTAAAATATAAACAAACTTACAAAACTACATCTGAGCATTCTGTCTAAAAAAAATGTATAGTTAAATCCCTTTACAAAATAACTGGTAATGCACTTCAGTAGTGAGGAAATAACTGGACTATCATTTGTTTCATTTGGACCTGCAGTCAGATCACTTTTACATTTCAGATGGATTTCTTGGTAATGTGTGAAATTCACGTTTTTATAGCACTACTTTTTGCTGCGTGTGGGGTCAGCATAAATAAACTAACAAAAGGAAAAGTTTTATAGCCATACTAAAATGGAGTTGAACATCATTTTCCGGGTGTCAGAAAATGGCAGGCTACAACTGCTTATTTATTTTTAAAGAGTTGGATGGAGTAATATCTAACGTTGATTATGATCATTTGAATGTGCAGATTGATTGTTCAAAAGAGCCAGATTATATAAATTACGAACACTTCTGCTAAACATAGGAAAAGTCTTTTCCACTTAGAATTATATGTAACTCAATTGGTATACATATCCTTAAGTTATTTATTTATTTTTGTTTTGGTAATTTCTGTATTTTTTATTTTTGTTATCTGTTTGGAAATCTGGTAGTGTTGACATTCTTTGGATTTAAAAACAAATACACTGTGTTACACAAAATGGCAAATTCAGACTGGATTTCAAAATCTGAACCTCATCACAATAATATTGAGTTGGAAAAAGGGAGCTTGTAAAACCTCATTCCTGTGGACTACCTTAGGAACCAGCAGAAGTATTGAGATTCTGTCTAGAGAAAAACGAGTTTACATTGTAGTAAACTCCAAAATGTACTTAGATTAGTTTTGGAGAGTGGCGCATACACAATTGTTTGTTGCTTGTGACTATTATCAAGCCTGCATTTAATACAAAATCTAGACGGATTAATTTTTTTAAATCTGTACTGTATTCAAGGTTTTAGCATTCAAATATGTGACTGTTACATACAGATGACAAAATTAGGCAGTGTTACTCTTTGCCATTTAGCGTTGTTTTGCTTACCAGTTTACATCCTCTCATTATACCAGTACAGGCAGTCCTCGACTTTACAATGTTTGAGTTATGAATGGCACTTACGACACTTCTACATTGACACTGTGATTCGACTTATGACTGTAGGTTTCGAGTTGACGATACTTGCGGTTCTGAGTTCCGACGTTCTGACTTATGACGCAATTGTAAGGAACAAATTGTGTCGTAAGTCCGAGGACTGCCTGTATAATGTTTTCAATTTTCATGGCAGTAAGTGTCCAAAGCAGACTTGCCACTCCATGGCTTCAGGTAAGGCTCATCTGGGAATACTTCTACAGTGCTAAATGGATATAAACAGATAAAAATATTTCAGCAAAATCAGTGTGTGTGAATCTAGAAAATACTTATTTCTTCAAGTGATGACCCCTATATGGATTCCAAACATGGGGGTGTGTGCGTGCCATACGCTGGAGCCGGAATGCTTTCCTAGCAGTGTCAGTTGACCCGCATGTGTGTCCCTTTCTGTTTGTAGCTGAGACTATAATAGGTCATGCGGGTCGATGTTACTCCAGTTCCCTCTTACGCCTCATGGATGGAGTCAGAACCCCTGTCCCTTCATGTTCTTAGCTTCGCACACTCCCGTCTCCTGTGGCTCCCACTCCCAAGAGGGCAGAGAGGAGGTACTTTGTCCCTGCTAAGTAGCAGACTTTGTTTACCCACTAACTTCCCAACTCCCTGGTGGTCCACAGCAGCACAGCAGGCCTGCCAGCAGCCACAGAAATCTGCTCTCCCAGACAGGGCGATGAAGAAGATCGACCTGCTGAGCAGGAAAGTCTATTCCTCAGTGGGGCTCCAGTTTTGTATCTCCAATTATTAAGCTATTCTGGGGAAATGACTTTCACAATTATACCGAACTATTTGAATTCAAAGACCAGCTGCCACCGGGCAGACAGCAGCAGTTCCAAGTGCTGCTGGATGAGGGGAGACTGGTGAAGGTGGGCTTCCAGGCTGCTGTGGATGCTGCTGACTGCCTCTCATTCTCTGGCAGTTGGGTTCGTGCTCCTCAGGGACTCCTGGCTGCAGTTGTCCTGTTTTCCCTAGAAGGTCCAAACCACCACTGAGGACCTCCCCTTTGACACACACAAACTGTTCAACAAGAAAACAGATGAGTCCCTCCATTTTCTCATACTCTCGAGCCACTCTCACGTGCCTTGGCCACTGCCCCTGTCCGGCATACTACCAACTCCAGCAGGAGCCGCCACATAGATGACACTGGTCACAGAGGTCATGTTACCCCACATCTGCCACCCGCCACAACCACCTCCTTGACCCTCTCCCAGCAGCAGTCAAAACAGCAGTTTTGATGTGCAGGTTGAGAACAGCAAACCTTTCCTGATCCCTACTGCACCCCATATTGTCTTTGGGGCTGTCTTGCGCTAGTCACCCACAGTTGGGGCAAGATCACCACAGACAATTGGGTACTGAAGATCGTCCATCATGGATATTCCATAGAATTCCTGTTGTTTCTGCTTCCTTGCCCACCCTGGATTTCCTGTGGGGATCCATCCCACCAGTGCATCCTCCAACAAGAAGCTGATGCCCTTCTCCTTAAGGGCGCCATAGAGCCTGCCCCACTTCGCTACAGGGGACGGCGGGTTTATTCACCATACTTCCTCATCCCAAAGAAGGGTGGAGGGTGATGCCCCATTCTGGACAACCGCTCAACACCTTTATCAGGAATGCCAAATTCCATATGGTAATGCTTGTGTTGATTATACCCTCACTCCCCCAGGCGCTGGTTCGCAGCTCTCAATATGAAGGAGACTTATTTCTACATTGACATTCACCCGGCCCACCAGAAATTTCTCCAATTCAGGGTGGGACACCACCATTACCAATTAAGAGTCCTTCCCTTTGGCATAGCAACAGCACTGTGATCCTTCACAACAGTCTTTACTGCTATAGCAGCACATATGCTACTCCATGTTCCCCTACCTGGACAACTGGCTCCTTGTTGTGCTGTCCTGACAAGGCCTCATCTCAGCTGTCTTAGCTCTTCATGCTCTCCTCACATATCTCAGTATTTTCATTAACAAGGAGAAGTCGGTGCTTGTATCTACCCAGACGATCTACTTTATTGGGGCATGGTTAGACTCCCCGCTGCAAAATCCTACTTCAGCGCCTCATCGTGGTGCAGCGGTGACCCTGGCCATCTGATAACTACATTAGCGGGGCTTATGCCCTGGTAGGTCTAACCATGCTACAAAGGTGTCGGACTATCCGATCCAAGGAGGGGGATTGCTCTATCAGAGGAAAGAGCGCTTTTCCTTCTCCTTTGAGGTTGAAGGCTAGCTAAGCTTGAGGAGGTACATATGCCTGCCCGCCTAGCCAATGGGATGGCTTAAATTTAATGGCTAAAATAACACGAGTAAATGGGTCTTAGTTCCCTGAGTGTCATCAAACTGTTCTTCGGTGGTGGAGTGGAAATTGAGCGCCAAAAGGTTGCTAAAAAATGTCAGGTGCTAGGCCAAAATGGAAAAGGACAATGCTCGCTGTGTGTACTTACAATTGTAGGTCGCTGGTGAGAGAGGAAACATTAAACCATCTGATGGAGGAGAAGAAAAGGATAAGATGCAATATCCTCGGTATCTGCGAAACCCGACGAAAGAAGGAGTTGGAGGTCAACTGGAAGGATGGAAGCACTGTGAGGCTCGGAAAGGGAGATGGCGCTAGAAACATTGGAGGAGTCGGATTTATTGTCAGTAAGTCATATTATGCCAGCTAATATCACGTATTGGTGTGCTGCATCTTCAGATGGAGTCAAAAGCTATCCTCAAGGTCATCCAGGCCTACGCTCCCACAAGTGCAAGTAAGGACGAAGAAGTGGAAGAATTCTACCAAGAGCTCGAAAGAGCCCTCGCGCAAAAGTCTACTTATACTGTCACGATGGGAGATTTCAACGCTAAGGTCGGGCGAGGGAAAGCTGACGAAAAGTTCATAGGGAGATACGGCAGCAGTGAAAGAAATGAAAGAGGAGAAAGGCTGGTAACGGTGGCAGAAATGAAAGAACTCTACGTGGCAAACACCTGGTACAAACATAAGATTGCAAAAAGGTGGACATGGATCGCGCCAAACGCGAAGAGTAAGAATGAAATCGACTATATTTTAGTCAATAAAAAGTGCATCATTCAAGACGTCTCTGTGGTGCAGCCCTTCAACACCAGCAGTGACCATCGCCTGCTTAGAGCGAAGTTGATTTTCGACGAAGTAGTGGAAAAGAGAGCTTTTTTCCCCACTACTTGGCAAACAGGAAACAGCGCCCGAAGACATTCGATGAAGCAAAGCTGTAGAAAGCGATTTCTGGGTTTGACTGGAGCCAGACGGAAAAGTGTGATGAGGACTATAGTATCTTTGCTGACAAGCTGAGACGTTGCATAAAAACAGCTGAAATTGAAAAGATGAAGAAGGCAAAGGGAAGAATCTTGAACGAAACGAAAAGATTGTTAGATAAGCAGAGAAATATGAAAAGGAGCTCAGATAACAACTTCGAGTACTCCATTCTGTGCAAGCTCATACGGCAAAAACTGAAGGACAACTTTGAGAACTTCTGGAAAGAAAAGCTCCTTAAAACAGCTGAATCACGCAAGAGCCTCAGGACATGCAAGCGGGAATTGGCGCAGTATAGATTGAGCGTAACAGCATTGAAGAACAAGGATGGAGAGACAGTAATTGACAGAGCAGGGATGGAGGAGGTCTGCAAGGACTTCTATACAGAATTGTTCAAATCAAGAATCAACATCCCTCTCCCAATGCTCCAAGAGTCAGAAGAACGCGTCCCCCCAATAATCGTCAGCGAAGTCCAAAGTGCACTACACCAGATGAAGAAGGGAAAAGCTCCAGGCAAAGATGGAATAACGTCAGAAATGATTTCCGCAGGAAGCAAAAAACTTTGAAAGGCCCTCGCTTTAAGCTTCAGTCAATATCTCAAAGAAGGAAAAATACCATCGATGTGGAAGGAGTCGAATACCATTTTGCTGTACAAGAAGGGGATCGAGAAAATCTTAAGAACTATCGCCCTATATGCCTGCTCTCTCATATCTATAAACTCTTTACAAAGGTGATAATGAACCGACTCTCGCAGAGTTTGGATGAACAACAGCCCAGAGAGCAGGCAGGGTTTCGAAGAAATTTCAGCACGATCGACCATATATTTGCCTTTAGCCAGCTCCTAGAAAGAGCGAGGGAATACAAACTCCCGCTGTGCATTGCTTTCGTCAACTATGAAAAGGCCTTCGATAGCGTCAAGTTCAACGCAATATTAAAGGCGCTCGCAGAGCAGGGCATTAACACGCAGTACATCAGTTTGTTGAAGGAAGTGAATACTGGATGTACAACAGACATTACTCTCCTCGAAACTCCCCTCCACATCCCAATCAAGAAAGGCGTAAAGCAAGGAGATACGATTTCACCGAAACTATTTACCGCCTGCCTTGAAATGGTTATGAACAAGATCAATTGGAGGAGTGGTGTTAATATAAATGGAGAATGATTATCTCAGATTCGCGGATGACATCGTACTAATTGCCGAAAGCACCAACCAACTGCAGAGCGTGCTACGAAGACTCGACAAGAAAAGCAGTCAGGTCGGTCTGAAAATGAACTGTTGCAAAACGAAATACATGCGATCAGACATCTTACGAAAAGCCCGAATAACGGTAACAGGAGAAGAAATTGAAGAAGTGGAACAGTACATATATTTGGGCCAAGAAGTTAATATGCACCAAGACATGAAGGGAGAACTCTCGCGAAGGATTCGGGCAGGGTGGTGTGCGTTTTAATTCCACCAAGGACATCCTCAAAGGAAAAATCGACAAGACCACATGTACAAATATCTTCAATTCAACAGTGCTGCCAGCAATGCTCTATGGCAGTGAAACGTGGGCACTGACAAAGAGAGAAGAACAGCGGCTGTTGGTAGCTGAAAAGGCAATGGAACGAGCTATGTTAGGAATTTCCCTTCTGGATCGTATCCCAAATGAAACAATTAGAGAACACAGTGGTGTGAAAGATATTGTTGTGGAAAGCAGATATAATAAGATGTGATGGGCGGGCCACATAGCACGGTTCACGGACAATAGGTGGACCGCAATCATTACTGAGTGGTACCCGCGCGAACAGAAAAGACCACCTGGTCAGCCTCCAAGAAGATGGGAAGATGACCTTGTAAAACGTTTCGGACGAACATGGAGAAGAAAGGCAAGAATGCGAGAAGAATGGCAGACGTGTTGTGATCAGCGCAGTCTTAACGACAGCTGAAGACCGATCGATCCAGGTGAGGTTAGACTCCATCACTCCATGAGTCTACCTCCTGAAGGAACGCTTCTCCACACTGAATTCCATAATTGCAGACCTACACCGCAACCCAGTACCACCATCCGCTGCTCGCTCTTTCTCCTTGGACATATGGCATCCTGCGCCTCAGTGATGGCACCGCACGCCCAGCTCCACCTGTGTTGCCTACAGATGTGACTTCTTTCAATCTGAAGACCACACAGAGACTGGACAGCAGAATCCTGCTCCCTAAAAGGTTCTGGCCTCCTTCACATGGTGTACTGACCCTTCCAAGGTCATGGTCGGGTACTCCCTTTATATCTCTTATCCCACAATCCACCATCACCATGGATGCCTCTCTTGCAAGTTGGGGAGCCCGCTTAGACCATCACACAGCCCAGGGCATCTGGTCGACAGGAGAGGCCAAGACGCATATCAGCATTGTGGAGTTGAGGGCAGTCCATTTTGCGTGGCAGGTGTTCCTCCCTCCCATCGTTTCGGTCACATTCAACTGCTCTCCAGAAACATTGCAGCGGTAGCTTACATCAATAAGGATGGCAGCACCAAGTCTCCCTCCCTCTCTTCCGAGTCCATCTACCTTTAGAACTGGTACATCAAGTCCTACTCCAGACTACGTACCTCCTGGGCACCAAAACTCCCTGGCAGATGCATTCAGCAGGACTCTCTACGTGAACAATGAGTGGTAATTGCACAGTGCCGTGCCTAGGACCTCTTCGTGATCCACGAGAATCACAAACTGCCCATTTTTTTTGCTCCAGAGGGGAGGACTCACTGGGCAATGTCCTTCTCCCCTAGACAGGAGACCTACGCTTCACCTTTTCCCCCATTCCTCTTCTCCCGCAAGTCCTACACAAAATTAGCTGGGATCGAGCTACAGTAATACTCGTAGCCCCATTCTGGCCCCATCAGTATTGTTTCACGGACCTCCTGTGACTCTCTGCTTTCACACCTCTCCGCCTTTGCACACAACTGGATCTCCTCATGCAAGATTGGGACTTTACTTCACTTCACTTCACAACTTGGCTTTTGGATGGGGTTCAAGGATAGATAAGGCATGCTCTGCCCCGGGGAGACACATCCTTACACAAACAGGAGGGCATCCGCCAGAGCCTGCTACCGGGTGAAGTGGAAGTGATTACCTCGTGGCCCCACAGACATCAACACCCACTGGGGACAATAGCCATACTTATTGTCCTCGACTACCTTCTTGAATTCAAAATGTCAGGCTTGGCCTTCAGCTCCATACGGGTCCTCCTGAAAGCACTCAGTGCCTTTCTCCCTCAATGGATGGTGCTTCAGTGTTCACACACCCTACAACCTACACCCTACCATCTGTTTCCTAAAGGGTCTACTCAATACCTTCCCACCAGTCCTCAAGCCCACGCTCTGATGGGACCTTAATCTCATTCTCTCCTCCTTCACAAAGCCCCCTTTCGAGCTCCTGGCAAAGTGTTCTCTCTTATTGCTCCATGAAGGTGATTTTCTTAGTGGCCATCACCTTGGCTAGATGGGTCAGCAAACTGGCAGCCATGACAGCAGACTCCCCTTACTTACACGGTCTTCCACAAGGATAAAGTTTCCTTGTGGCTTCACCCAAATTTCATACCTAAGGTAGTGTCGGAATTCCACCTTAATCAGTGCATCCACCTCTGTCTTCTATCCCAAAGTCCATGCATCCCACATGGAGAGAGCACTACACTCCCTCAATGACAGCCATGCACTGGCATTTACCTCCAGCGTACCATGCCTCTCAGGCATTACCAAGACTCTTTCTAGTCATTGGTGATCGATGCAAGGGACAAGCCCTCTCCTCACAACAAAACTCCAAATGGGTCTCCAGGTGCATTCACAAATGTTACATATGCACCAATGTACCTCCACTTGATGGAGTCATGGCGCACACTATGCGAGCGCACGCAGCTACATCAGCCTGCCTCATGGACATTTCATGGCATGACATCTGTTGTGCAGCAACGTGGCGCTCCATACACATGTTCGTGTCTCTGTACACGATTGCCTCAACTGCGGCTGCAGATGCAGCTGTAGGCCATGCCGTACTACAGACTATACTTCGTTGCACTCACCTCCATGCTGATCACTGCTAGCTACTCATTCGTGTTTGGAATCCACATGGGAACCATCACTCGAAGAGGAGGAGGAGGTTACTTATCTGTAACTGGAGTTTCTTCGAGATGTGTGGTCCATATTTGGATTCTAATACTGGCCCTCCTTCCCCTCTGCTGTGGGCTAAACTAATCAGCAGTAAGAGGGATACTGGAGTGGCATCGACCCACATGGCCTATTATAGCCTTGGCTGCAAATACGAGGGGGACGCATGACACACATGCAGGTCAATGGACACTGCTAGGAAAACCTTTCCGCTCCGGCGCATGGTGCGCATGTGCACCCACCTTTGGAATCTAAATAGGGACCACGTGTCTCGAAGAACCTCCTGTTACAGGTAAGTAACCACCTCTTCTGTCTAGTGCTTAAAGGTATTCCATGTAAAGTTGAAAAGTGGAAGAGTAGAGTAACACTGCATTCAGTCACGCTCCCATTTGGTCAGAATAACCCAACTGATGGGGGGAGGGAGGGGAACAACTAGCTTTTGTTCAAACCTTGCTTGTATTTCTACCAGAATGGATGGGTATGAAATAGGGCAGTACAGTACTTAGCTTTTAATGTGGCAATCAAATGTGTCAGCTTCCTTCTTGCTGGAATAATGCTAGTACCAAATGATAAATCATAAATATGGCTTATCTACTGATAGGCCTAGCTGATGCCAGCTACCAAAACTGTTTCCAAGGCATTTGGGCCAGGAACAATTTAAAATAGCTGAACTTTAAATCTCAGGTGTGTTTTTATTTTTATTTTTTATTTTATTTTTTTCTAACTCATAGGTGCTAAGGAGTTGTATATCTAAATTCTTAAAATGGTGAGTTTTATTAAAGTCTCTGAGGATGCATCTACACTAGTGACTATATACAACTGCCCATGTATGGGGTTGTTCCATAAGCCCCCTGTAGTCCACACCTAACCCCCAGAAGCATCCTCTAAAGGAGAGTAAGGGTAAGTAAGCTAGAATGCTGGAGAGGTGTGGGTAAGTACACACCTCCTCTATGGCATGATCCCACACCCATGTGTAGTGTGAATGGGGATAAGGGGTCTGTACCAGGTTTCAAATTTCAATAGTTCTCCACTCCCATTCCGAGAATGCATTGAACACTTTTCTGGACCTTTTACCAATCTGTAAAGGTCCTTGTCTGCCCCATCTCCTCCCCCTACTCCATTTTCATTGCTAGTAGCGAGCTGCACTGGCCACATTTGAACAGCTTTCTGCTGCACTCTTTAGATCAATCCAGGTGAATGTGTATCCTGCTCTGAGAGCAGCCACCTGGCCTGCTGACCACATTTAGGTGCTGATCTGTTTGGTCCCAGTACACTGTTCTCCACAACTTCTCCTGGAGTATCAGGAATGTTCACCTATGCTGGGAAATTTCATGGAGGCTGGAGAAGGAGGGCTATGAGGGGATTCTGACAAGAGCTGGGACCACATCAAGCACTTGAAGCTTCTATACAGGAAGGCCAAAGACTAGCACTCCTGGAGCAACTGTTCAAGTCATACACCCCCTTCTACGAGGAGTTTGACTGGGTGTTGTCAAGGGTTTCCACTACAGAACATGAAGTAGCTCATAATCTCTTCTTCAGCTTCTCTGGCCTCATTGTCTGATGTGATGCTTATGAGGGCCAGGGGAGGAGACAGCGGGAATGTGGAGGAAGTCCCAGAAAATGAAGAGTATGTGATTATGCACCTCTACCAGGAGGAGCTGGTTGAGGAAGCCCCCCTGATGAACCCAAGCAGAGCCCCAAGCCGTGGCAGGAACCAGAACCTAAGGCTGGTAAGTTACAATGGACCCTCACCCTCCCCACCAATAGTCCCTCTGACTGTGGTGCTAATTTCCTGATTTTAAGAACCAGGGCATTTGAAGTACTGTGAACTGACATTTCCTCCCTGGACAATATACCATGCATTGCCATGTCTTCTCAGTTTGAACTGCAGGGCTGAAGATATGGTATTGTCATGCCCCATTCCCTTTTTGAACTCCTCCACCTTTCCCACTCACATCTCCACTCCAAAATGGTTCCCAAGTAAAACATGGTTATAAATCAATGATTTATCCATTTCTAGTGAACTGCTATTATGCATGTGGATAAAGCTATTTCTTAAATACTTTATTAAGGAAAAATCATTGGGCCTCTGAGTCTGCACACTTCTCGCCTAGCAGTCAGGCAGGTAGGGTTGCAGATTAGGGACAGGCAGGCAGGGGGCTATTTGGGGATGGGGCAGTTGTAGAAAACTTGTATAGTTATTTGTCTACAGTTAGTAGACAAAAGCTGTCTTTTGTCCCTTGGAAGATTACACAGTTCCAGTGCTTTCTTCCCTCCCTCCTCTCCCCGATTTTAACATCCCCTTAAAATGGGGGAGGGGTCAGGATGGGATGTGGAGTTGGGGTAAGATTGGGAAGGGAACAAAACACAGATGTAGAACACTTTGGTTGTCTGAGGAAACATTAGTCACAGCAGTTCTTTCTCCCTTGGACGATGACATGGGAGAAGTATCCTGTCTGGTGATTGGATGAACATCGTGCAATGTCTTTTTGCAGTGGAAAGGGGCTTGTGGTGCTGAACTGAAACTTCAGGGAATAAAATAAAGTTGTGGGGTATCTTTCTTTTTTTGTCCATTTCACCATTGTTAGTCTGTCTCAGAGACAGAATTATCTGGTGATGCTGGGGTAGGGAAGCTGGTGTTCAAGCTTCATAGCTCTCTTTGTATGGAAATTCTGTATGCAAGCTGAGAATAGTCAATATTCAGCTGTCTCCCAGTAGAACCCTGTGCGGTTACAAAATTTGTATCCACATCCGATCCGCAAACACAGTCCGTGAGTATCTGCAGATTTGCAGGGCTCTAGATATAACATTTGGATTCATATCCATCCGTGATCCACAAACATGGTCTACAGATATCCTAGGATATAAAGCAGATATCCACAGATTTGCAGAGCTCTACCTGCAAATATGTCAGCAAACTTCTGATGTAGTCCTGCTGGCCTTGTGATTCAATTGCAGTGCAAATCTGCTTGGTCCAGCTTCACAGCTGACCAAACTCCATGATTCAGTAATATGTAGAGGGGTGACCTTTAGCAGAAACATTTCTGTGGCATAGATAGCCATAGTCCTGCACAGGACTAGAAAGCCCTTCTCTTTTCCTTTCTGGTACCTTGAAAACCACCATGTTTTCTAGTTGTTGGCCGGCTTTCAAAGAAGAAATTACAAACTGGTAACATAGGCCCTGGAAGGAACTATCCCTCCACTCTCTCCCTCTCCTCCCCTCCCCACCTTCCAACTCTGAGAGACTTTGAACATTTAAAACATATAAAAACTACATGTACAGTTTTTCTAGCCTCTGCTCCTTCCTCATGGGCTGCAAAAGCTGTTTGAGAAACAAGGGTAGTCTAACAGTTGCATTCTTGGGATACTGAAAAGTATCCAAGTGTCGCCTTCTAGTGCAAAGTTTTATATTATGTGCTGGGAGTTCTTAGCTTCTTCAAAGGGGGAAAAGGAAATGTAATAGTACCCTTGTCTTTGAATTGGCAGAACCTTCAGCCCCAAGAGGGAAACCACGCTGCCGGGAGGGCTGGAGAAGCACCCAGAGACAGACAGGACTTTGGAAGCAGCTCGTAGGACTGGACAGGAGGAACCATGAGTAGTTTGAATCCCTCAGGGCAGGGAAGGAGTGGGCTTTTCAGCAGGAGAAGACACTATTGAACAATTTAATGGAGCAAAAGGCACATCATAGGGAATGAGAGAATTTCCTAATGGAGAGGCTGGCTGACTGACCAGGTGGCTGAATAAGTTCAGGGTCTCTCTGCTGCCAAGGCCCCAGAATCAGTTGATGATCAACAAACGCTGCCGCCCTGCACTACTCCTCCTCCTCTGGCTGATGCCCAAGGTGCTCCTTAGCCAGAAGATCTTGTTTCAAGGATTCCCCCTGCAAGAGACTGAGAAGAGAACATGGAGCCTGCAGGGCTATTGGGATCTCACCCTCCACTGGCACTTGAAACCCTATTTAGGGGACCCCATTGAGTGACCAGGTGGGGAACAATGAATCTGCAGGAGTCTCAAAACCTGCCAAGTAATTGCCTCCCAAACACCTCGCAAGAGACATTCCCAGTTTCCCCTTGGTCATTTCTCCTCTCATTTGTTCCACCCGCACCCTTGTCAGGAGGGGGGCAAGTAGATGGGTGCAGAGCCATTAACATTTGGGTGGTGTTCTGTCACTTAACTTTGTAAAGATTTGTTGTTGACATTTCTTTTTAAAAATATTTAAGTTACACATTCCATCTCAAACTTTTATTACGTGTTATAATTTCCTTGGTTTGTCTGTGACCCTTCCTTGCTATGGTAGGGTTTAGTGCTTTATAACAGGGGCTAAGTGCAGTTAGTACCACTGGTAATAAACAGACACGCTGGATACCACCACCACCCTGCTCCCAAGCAAATGTTGATAAGGTCGTTAAGAGAGATTGAGTGCTTCCAATAAGAAGTTTGTAAAACTGTGTGAACAGAGAAGACAAAAAACATTGCACAGTGACCACATTACAACTCATCTGCCACAGCACAAACTGAACCCAAGGTGATAACCCAGTGGAGATATTCTGTTATTTGTTTGGAATGTCATAGGAACTAATAGCTAATGACTGCCAGCTGAAGGAACAAAACCCTCACAAAGTTATGTGGACTCACAAGTATGTACGAATGTTGCCTCCTGCATTTCCAGCAGCTGTACAGGCTGTGAACGTGTCCTTCAGTACAGGCAGAAGGCATCCTCTTCCTTCCTGCTATTCCAAGATGTGGGGCACCCTTGGTTTACCTTGCCTGCTGGCAACTAGGACCAATGTGTATGTAGGTGGGATCTGGCTTCCGGTACAGAGTTTGTAAACTGAACTTGTCCACTGAGGGCAGAAGCACTTGCATTTTACCCTCACAAATGTCATTGAATGCTCAGTAGGTGATGATTATGTGAATGGTGCCAAGTTGGCATCCAAATGGGTGCATAACGAGACCAACAAACTCTCATTCTTCCAAATGTTAACTCCATAGCCATTCTGCAGCTACTGAGCTTGCAATTGAATTCCCTTTTTCCAGAGTCCTTGATGTCCGGGTCCGGTTTCATGATTCAAGTCAGGATTGGGTCTGAGGGGTCCCCAAGAATAACAGTTGGCATGGATACACCACACAGAACAATATCATTTCTGGGGAATAAGACTCTTCTCCCTTCTAGTCCAATCCTGATCTCCGTGTCGTGGCATCATGAACCTTTCCAATGTTTCCCACATTTATATTCATGAATCTGTGTCTGTGGTCCACTAAGCCATGCAGAATGAGTGATAGTAACCTTTTCAGTTCACATACTCACCCCTTGTGGTGGGGGAAGTATAGGGATATGGGTGCCATCGATGGCCTATACACAGTTTGGCGACCCCATTCTCTGAAATTCAGCTATTATTTCTGGAACTTTTCTTATGGTAAATGAATGTTTAATTGCCTACAAACCTGCACAATCACAACCCTAACAGTGGACTTTCCAACCCCAAAGTAGTTTGCAACAGACCTGTAGTAGTCTGTAGCCAGCTTCCACCGAGTAATAGCAATCCATTTCTGAACTGCTATGGCTTCCCTGAATCGAGTGTTCTGGCACTGGAGGTTTGGTGCAAGCTCCTCACACAGTTCCATGATGACCTGTTTCCTCATTTAGAAGTTCTGAAGCTGTTGTTGTTGTTTTGTTTCAGGCTTCACAATTGTGTGATTCCACCATACTGTGCTGCTTCTCCTGCACCAAAAGTGATGGTTGACTCAAGCGCTTTCTGTGGTAATACCGGCATTCACTATATCTGTACCATGCGAGCTGAATTAATTGTCATGGACCTTCAAGGTCGTGCTTTTTCTGTCAGAATGTTGTGTTCAGATTCCCTCTGGCTGATTGGCTACTCCACTGTGTAATCGTTTATCTCGTAATAAGGAGCAGGAGTAGAGAGATCTTTCCATCACTTTGTGTCTTCCATCCATTTTTCCAAGGAATAACAGTAAAGGGTGATGTGAACAGGAACTGTTGTTGGCAGGGCCGGCTCCAGGCACCAGTGCAGCAAGCAGGTGCCTGGGACGGCCAATGAAGAGGGGCGGCACATTCGGCAATTCGGCGGCGGGTCCCTCAGGAAGAAGAAAGCGGCGCAGTGGAGCTGCCGCCGAAGTGCCATCAACCGTGATTGTGGCTTCCCCCCCCCCCCCCCCCACTGCTTGGGGCGGCAAAAACCCTTGAGCCGGCCCTGGTTGTTGGCAAAAGTGTAAAGGCAGGGAACAGTACCAGCAACACACAAAGTGGTTCCCCAAGTGTCTCCCTCTGATTCCCAGAATCCTGGGCTACTGCCCCTGAAATCGTAGTGCTAACAGTGCATAATAGCAGCAGTGTGGATGCAGGTAAATGCATGTACACAGTGTTGCACCCTTATCCAGGACAGCCTATGTGGACTTTTGGCACGTGTGTGGGAAGCATGTGTGAGCATGTAGACGATCCAGTAATTCAGTATGCATGCCAGTGTTGACATCACCTTAGATAAGTTGTCTTTTTTGTTTCTGTTTTTTTAAAAGAGGACAAGAGTGGAAGAAAATGATCATTTTAAACATACACCAAAGTATGTTGCAAGTACTGAGTTAAATGAGTAGCTTTTAAAAAGTTACTGTTAATGTCATTTTTTTTGGTGTGGGAGGAGTGGTAATTTAAGAATTGAAATATTTTAAAGGAAGAAAAATGCTCATGCATAATGAAATAGTATGACAGCTTAAAAATTGTAGTGTTTTTTCTGAAAACTCTAATTTACCTTAAAGTATTTCATGTATCACTTTTTATCAAATGAAGCTGAGATTTAGAACTAATATCTTAGAATAGCTGTATCTAGATTTTAATGAAACGTGGCAGTAAGGAGTCCAAAGTGAATTTCCTTGTAGTCTTTTAAATGAAAAAGTGCGTCATTTGTCCTATATTTCTTATTCATCATCAGACATAGTAAAGTATTCATTCCCAAGAGAAAGAATGCAGTCAGGAAGCCTAGAGGAATGGAAGAGTGTCATTCAATGCAGATGAGTTTTAGTAATATTCTTATGAGAAATTGGGTTGCAAAACCCTAAGATTTAGAATTAAGTTGCTCTAGATATATTTAATTAAAAATGGATAGCTTTAACCTTTCTTTAAGTTTCAAACAGGTTAAAATCTCAAACTAAATTTATGGGTATGCTGTATTTTACTTGAATTCAGGAGTTGCTTTTAATATGAATTCTTCATAAAATCTTTATTCCATAAAGAGACCTTTAACTGAACCAGTAGAAAAAGAGATTTTATACAAAAAAAGTTTTCAAAGAAATATGGAATTTAAGTAACTTTCACTTTGAAATTGAAAAACACATTGCAGGTTAATGTTTTTGACTATTTAAGTACAGTGGACTGTCTTTCAATTTGTCTTGCAGAATATTAAACTGAAATGTTATCCAGGAATGGATTCTTCTGTAGCAATGTTTGTTTTAAGGACCTTATATTCTCTTGTTCTTCATAAGGCATAGGTACTGTAACAAAGTAGGATCTTCTTCCTGGTCTGTGGCTGTCTGGACATCTGTCCTATTTCTGCTGTCTTTAGTTATTTACTCTTTCTCCCCTCTTTCCCCCCATCCCCCGGACATCCAGCCAGTGATTTTTCTCAGCTATATATCAATTCTACCTTAGTTGGATCCACATTTATTAACAATAATCCAAATAAGATAGCAAAAATAAATACCCACCTACTTGTACAAAGATAATTTTAAGATACAGTATGCAACTCTGTCTACAACACTGCAAAATTAATTCTTCACTCCCTTGTTCAGGACAAAGGTGTCACTTTCCCATGGAACCCTCAAGACTAACTTCTTTCCTTCGATATCCTTAGATATCTATCTTCCTTTGGAATGTGATACTGTGTGTTTGTTTTAACCCAAGCCCACTTCTCTTTTGCTTGAATAACTCTCTAGCTGGATTAAAAATGTATTTAGTGGTTATCCTTCAGGCTAAAACAAGTAAGTTTGTGATTCATCATTCTATCATATAGAGTGGTATCTCTTCTAAGAACTATACAATGATTTCTTAATTAATCCTTCTAGCCCACTGGGGGATAGGTAGGTGAATATTAATATCTCTTTCATAGAGGTGGAAAAGGGAGGTTGCAAATTGTCCAAGTTTGCATATAAAATTGTGAAACAGGTTTTAACTCATGCATCTTTTAGGTGACAGCCCAAGGTCTAATGCCCTACCCCATGCTCTGGTAAATCAGTCAACTGGTCTGTGTTCCCATTGGTAAAATGTGCTTATGCAATTACATAGCTTTAAAGTATTGGACAAAGATAGATATGCTTGAATAGCCCCATTTTACTGACGGCATAATTAAACCCACAGATAGAAAATTTATTTCCAAAGAAGCACTCTGCTCTAGTAGATGACTGAAATACTGGAGTTTTACAAAGGGCTGGGTTCTGTTATAGTACCTAATCTGGACATTGGGGGTAGTGGTCCTTACTCAGTTCCTGGAAGGGTGATGTGAGAATTCACAAAACCTACTTTGAAGGGCAGAGAACTGAGGCCAGTAAGTGAAAGAGGTATGAACAGAGCAGAGGACTTCCTGGCTCACAGCCCTGTTTAAACTCTCTTAAGCCAAGGGGACAACTTGACAGCAGCATGAAAAGCTCCCTTAAACTTATTCCTGTGTTTCTCTTGACCATTTAAAAAGGATTCTTGACTTGTTGGCAGTAATTAATGAATGATATGCAGTTTCACACACACAAATAAGTGGTATGTAGTTGTGTGCTTTAAGAACTTAATGAAGGGGGAGGGAACCCTACTGCACATATTTAGTAATTTTTCAGACGTGGATAGCAGTCAAAACAAAATCCATTTCTCCAGGAATACGGCTAGCTACTGTTCTGTAGTAAGGGGTATTTCCTCGCCAAATCTTTCAACCACTGCTATTTTGGCTGTAGAGAGATTCTTTAGGTAAAGACACTTGAATAATTTTTTGTTATAAGAAAAGTATGTAGTTTCTGCTTTCCTCCTGTTCAAAAAATGGCTGAATGCTTTTTGATCCAAATATTTAAAAAGAAAAATCATGTTGGAAAATATAGACACACCCTGGAGAACTTCCACCTAAAGCTTGAGTTATGAGAGTCTGAATGAAAAGACTGACTTTAACTGACACACTATGCTAAGTATATGCATGCTTTAATTGTTACATACAGATCTACACAGTTACACAGTACATCTACCCCCCACTGCTATATTGAAATCATCTGGGTATATTATTTTGTGCCCCATGTAGTTTTTTTAAACAATAAAGAACTTTTCTGATATCATGTTATATCATTTTGGCCCAAGATAGATGATTCTGTAGACACTGCTATGAGTCCTTTTTGTTCTCTTTTATAACTTTTTATTGTTTCCTACTGAAAATGCTAAAATCAAGCAGTAGTAATATGTGAAATATTTTCTCATTAAATAAACTTAATAAAACTATTAAACTATTAAACACTACCCTTAATATAAGCCTGAATTTTCTTTTATTCCCTCAACATTTTGAGATCTAGATATTAGACCTCATGGTATTCCCTAATGGTGCTCCATTGTTCATCTGAAAATACACTTAAAATATTAAATGTACATCCAAAAACAATAAGATTTGTCAATTTGTGGTTTTAGCAGCTGAGTAAATTAAATTAAATGTATGAGGCAATTAGTTAGCTGGAATTCTGATACTAAAGGCAATATTGACATTATAGCTTCCTTTAAAAGCTATGCAATAACACTGAATATTTTATTTGCATATTTTATTGCTAAGCAACTAAGTGACTACTGGCAATCTATCACTATTTTAGAATTCACTATTTCAGAATAAAGGCCCAGTTCATTACAATGTAGTGTAAATGTAGCTTTTGAGCATAACCTACAGAATTGAAAATTGGGGAAGTAGAATACTTTGAATTTACCTCTAATTTAGTTTGCTTTATGCTGGCTGTATATTACCTATTTTAATTTTGTTATTTGGCTCTAACAACAAATAATTGTGATAGTTTAAAGCACTAGAAGTATGTATGTTAATCCAATGGTCAAACAGCTTGCTTTTCCACTGTAATAGTCCATGTTGTATTCCAACTTAATGCTACTACCTTATTTAGTCATCCATATCTTTAGCAAATTGACACATAGCTAAGATTTCCAGCTTCTTACGATTTCCATTTTGTTGGTTTCTACCTGAAGATAACATTTCATGTTTAATCCAATCAAAATCATTTCCACAATGCTAGAGTTCATGAAAGGAGTGAAAAGGAAGGAGGATTTTCCCTAATTTGTTTTCAAAACGTGAACAGCTGAAGCTAAACATTTAAAACCTGGAATCTAACTGAGAACTAAGGTATGAGCCAATTTGAATCAAGCCCCCCCCCCCCCCCCCCCCCCCCCCGATGATCTGTGGTTTGGTTAGCTCCTTCCTGAAATCCAGTTTGGAAAAGCTGATTTCTTGCAGGATTGCACACATTCTTCAGCATACCCAATATATTGCCAGGGTAAAGTTATTCAAGGATAATGACCTTTGATTGCCCTGCACTGTTTGCCTTTTGTCAATACCTTTTGGAATTTCATTCAAGATGAAGGCAAAAAGACAACAGGGAAGACACAGGTGAGCCTCACAAAACAAAATGGAGTTTGTAGTTTGATACAGATAGACATTTACTAAATCATCCCAACATACTGCCATGCCACTGTCATAATTCCTGAAGTAATTGCACCTCTCACCCCTTCCTAGCCTCTATAAGGCTAGCCCACTGAGTCTCAGGCCTCTAGCAATCACCTTTTTCAGGACATGGAACCTGCAATCTCTGTGCAGACCTGGGATTTAGGCTGCATTTCACTGTGAGCACTGTAGCAAGTCTGAGTTCAGTTCAGCACTTGTCATCCTGCTCTCCCAAAGGGGCTATAACAGGGTTAACCAGTGACCAACCAGCCTTCATAAAGCCAAGTATTTACTTAGAACAAAAGCATTACAGAGAGAACCGATCTGCAAGCAATGACCAGCTTTACATGTAGGTCTTAGCTTATCAGGCAGCATCCATTTTTCTCTTGCAGACCTTGGTAGGGACAGAGTAGTTCAGCTCTCTCACACACCATCTGTGTACATTAGTGATTGGAGGGAGGGATAGCTCAGTGGTTTGAGCATTGGCCTGCTACCCCCAGGGCTGTGAGTTCAATCCTTGAGGGGGCCATTTAGGGATCTGGGGCAAAAATCTGTCTGGGGATTGGTCCTGCTTTGAGCAGGGTGGTGGACTAGATGACCTCCTGAGGTCCCTTTCAACCCTGATAGTCTATGATTTGGTGTCTGTTTCGGGGGGGAGAGAGAGAGAGAATGACTTCTGCCCCACATCAGGGTGATGATCATTTTATACAATTCTCAGTTCTTTGTTTACCTGGCTTCTTCAACCAGGTCAACCTACAATGGGCAGTTTTCCCCAGGAGGATGATGCTTCTCCAGATGTGTTACTGGTCTAGGGATTTGCGTTCATCACTACCCTCCTGTGATTTAGTTCCTGCAGGAACTTCCTGCAGGAATAGAAGACAATCACAAGGCCGTACAGATATGACACTTATGAAGTTGATTTATAGTCTTTGGATATTCCACGTCTCCTTCATATGTCACATCCTCTACCTTTTTTGTCTTAACCATAAATATTATCTTTCTACACTGATATTCCAGTTACAAGAATAATCCTATCATATTTATGTTCTCGAGTCTAGACCAGTCCGTATAGTAACACTTTTCTGGTACTTCTGGTTTTTGAGTACGGGAAACATGATTATATATTTAATACTGTATTTTTCTCTTGTTTCTGAATTCAGTTTCTACCTTATTTTTATATTGGGGACTGTCTACCAGATTACTTGAATTCAAGTTATCCTTTTTCCTTATCTAGTTTAAAGTATGCTCAACCAGCCCCTGCCAAGTTTGCTCCTAGAATGTTGGTATTCCTTTGCTTTAAGCAGAGACTTAAGTCCACACAGACTGCCTTCACAGAAAGCATCCCAATGAAGCTTGAAACAGCATTGCTATGCTACTAACAAATCCATGTATTGATTTCCAGTGCATCATTGTCTTCATTTGAGCTTGGCACCAGACTGATTTTCCAAAATGAGTGAGAGACTCTGAAAATGCTCATACAGTGGTGATGCAGGTGAATGCCACAAACTGCTGTATTTCCATAGTAAAGTAGTTTTCTTTTTTAAATGGCTATACCACATTACAATAGAGGGAAATAAGGGTGTCTGCATAGGTGTCTCAGAACCATCTAGCATAATGAAAGAAAGTATAGTTGTGGATGGCTGGACCTGTTCATTATCTGGTGTACCTACCCTTAAGGAACACATGCCATAGCCACAAGCCATTTTTTTCTATTTATAAACTGTTCCAACACATTTATAAGACAGCAATGGAATTACTTTGGTTTAGGTATGAACTATTGACTATCAGAATATGCTTACTATTGCTCCAGTTGTCTTTAAAGAAAAAAATAAAAAGTTTATTTAAAGAGAGCTTCTTCTCCATCCCATATTGATGATTAAAAAGGAATGTTGAAATGATGGGGTTACTGCAACTCATTCCATCACCTGTATTTGCAATGGATGTTTCTTTTGAGGATTAGATTCTTTATCTAATTTTTATCCTTGGTATTCTTGTGCGTTGCATAACTCTGAATGCAGTGGAACCCAAAACTATCATAAGTTTGGAAAATAATTTATGCAATAGGTGAACTCAATTTGTACTCAGGCAAACATAGTAAGAATCTATATTCTCCCCCCCTGTTAAAAATAACCATGTAAGAATGAAATGTGGAGCATTTTAGGTTTAAACATAGCGGTTAGGATCTTTCTTAAGCTCTGTAGACAGCTGCCAAATGATCAAGATGAGAACGTGGGGCACTGCACTCAGAGCAGCAGTGTTACATGCTTGTACAATCCCCTTTACCCTCTATCCACACCCTCCGATGGAAATGTTTCTTTGAGGGGGATACTGAAAACATAGGTGCTATCTTCTAAAAGGAATTGGGCTATATGATTAAGATTTTTGGCTTATCCTGGTGATTACTCCTATCTGTAGTGCCTTCTAAGTCAAAGGGATGCAAAGAACCTTAAACTGTAGGATCTAGTAAAGCATATGTGAAAAGGCCTTGATCTGCAGAGGGAATCTGGTTTTATTAGATTTGCTGGACATGAACAGCTATTGCATTCCTCCACGAGACAATAAGAGCTAGATATGTTGCCATCACCTGACTCTTCCTTTGGCCAGACAGCCCTGAATGTTAAGTTTGTCTGCAATTTAGTCACTTTCCCTTTGTACTCTAGACAGTTCACGAATGCAGCTATCAATAGCACATCCGTTCAGAACGGTGGATGTGGTGAGCAGAGATTTTATTTAAGCTATGTTTCTGAAAATCTGAGATGTATAACCTTTGAGGTGAGGTTAGGCTAAACGGGGTTGACTTCAGATGTTTTCTCAATTACGTTTTGTCCTGATTGTAATAAATTTCTCTTTAGAAAAATCAGTGTCTCCCCCCCGCCCCTCCATAGTGCTGTGCATGAAGCATTTACTGGTGTTTCGACCAGTCAGATTTTCCTTTTCTGCTCATTGCAATCAATCTATTCTGGGTTTTAATTCTCGGCAACCCAATTTGTAGATAGGGAAATTTAAGTTATGCAGTTGTTTAATGTTTACTTTATAAACCCCATCTTTATGGGGATATATGCTAGCCACCATAAAAGTCAATGTTTACTCTCCGTTCTGTTCCAAAAAAAGAAGGGCAGTATCTCGGATGTAGATGTTGACTTCTTAAAGGCACCCTCGGTAAAGTGAAAACAGAAATTTGGATTTTTAAGGCTGATGTATGTTATGGTTCCTTGCTATTTTGTTGGCTCGTCCTTGAACTTGGCACTGAACAGCTTGGAAATATCTTCACTCACTTATTTGAAGGACATTCACAACCTCCCTATCAAGATGTTGCTTCCACTCTAGCAATGAAGCCAGCCTTCATCACCCACTTGTTTAAATTTTCATACAAGCACTTTTGAGCCTCTCCCATATTGTTTCTCATGCATGGTAGCAGCTCCCTGTAAACCCTGGCCAAGCTACCTCATTATCGTCCTTCAAAACCTTCCTTAAAACTCAGCTACTAAAAACTTGACAATGGCTAGGCAGCTGTTGTGCTGAGAGCACTGCCTGTCATGCCGATCAACATTATTCTACGGTTTCCTTGTGTTCCACCTGTCTCAGAAAAACTCGTTGGGGCAGGGATTGTTTTCTGTATGTGTACTGTACCTAACATAATGGGGGGTACTAGTCCATGACTGGGTCTCTTAAGTACTAGTGCACTACAAATAACAATAAAATGTGAACTTCATTGACTCTTCCTAAACTGGTCAATAAGGCTTGAACAGTTGATATAATTATTTTTTCCCCTCTGCGCAAAAAAAAAAAAAAAAAGCTTTTTTTTTTTTTAATTCCCCCCTCCCCCCCCTTGTGATCCATTGTCATGTTAGGGACTAGCTGTGGATTTTATTTCCTGGTGCCTTAGCAACAGTGAGCGATCTGAGCGTAACAGAGGCAGCATCAGTCCCTGTAAGGAGTTTATCTAACAATATAAACTTTTTCCTATTCCTCTTCCTGGCCACATCCAAGAAAGTGAATTAATTGGTTTCAAAAGGAACTCGTCCTTTGGAAAGACCTTGCATAATAGAGGGACTTGAAGGGGCAGAGGTGAGGGGCCAGTGACTTATAATGAGGTAGGAGAAAATCCTTCATTTGAATTGTGAAGTTTTAGGACACTGCATTTCTTGAATGGTATCTGCATATCTGTATTTTTCTGATCATCATATTTTGGGCAATATTTTCTGGTTAGAATACTTTGGAGCACTTGCCCTGCACATGTGAACAGATTTATACATAACAATGTATAGTGAATGTTTGTTTGCCATTTCAAGGAACTATTTGCAATAATTTAGTACAAAGTTGTAGATGAAAACGAGCTTAAAGGGTGTGTGTGTGTGTGTGTGTGTGTGTGTGTGTGTAAATATAAAAGCAGCTCTTTGATTTGACCTGTGAGTTTATACATTACCTAGCACAGTGGAGTCCTTATCCTGGTTTGAAGCGTCTGGATGCTACCACAATGATTAGTAACTGGGTGAAAACGGAGATCTTGAGATGGAAGGTGTTTATATAAATGCAGTATTAAGATTGCTCTGCCTTACTATGTGGGCATTGGAATTCAGGAGTTGCTTTCCTGCCTTCTGCTCAATCCACCAAACCAGCTTGCCTTTGTAGGTCTTTCCCTCTGGCAGTGGAACTCTAAGAATCCTCAGAGATCTCTAGTGTGCAAGTATGTGCTACCTTAAATAACTAAACCTTCCAAATGTCTCAGATAGTCACACGTGTTTACCCTCTTTGGAGTTCACAAAACTAATAGTTTCATGCTTGAGCTTTTTTCTCGGTATAAACCAAAAAAAGTAGGAAAAATCCTGAGTGAGAAATAACTCCATTCTTGAACTGGAAATCCTTGTCTGATTTTTTTTTTTTTTTTTTTTTTCCCTCAAGCTTTCTTGGCATATTTTTTTGTAAGTGTGACATGCCTCAGGGTACAATCTGGGCTGTTGGATTGTTGTGTCCCCTTAACCCTCCAATCTTTTGCGCACTATACCATGCTTTGCTATGTGAGCTGCCACTCTGCCCACTCACCCCAGCCTCTATGCAAGTCACCCCCAGACAAACTACCAGAATGCTATACCAAGCACTCTTGAATTCCACATAGGGTAACACGCTAGTTCCAGTCTTGCGCCCCAGAAATGTGCATCTTGCACTGCTCAAGACTCCCTTTATCAGAGTGAGCTCATTAATTCCATCAAAGTTCCATCCAGTTCACCATTCCATCAAAGGGTATGAATATGAACTAGCCTTTGTAACCTGAGTACATTCTCCAAACTTCAATCAAAAACGCACTGGCTTAGATAAAACATTGTTTATTAACTACACAGAGAGATTTTAAGCGATTATAGGCATAGAAGATCAGAACTGGTTACAAAAAGAAATAAAATAAGCTATTTCCTGAGCTTTACCAGGCTAAGCCAATTTGGTTTCTATTACCCAAAATTCTACAGCAGTCTATGCTAACTGGAAAGTTTTCCCATTAGGACCACTCCCCCCAGTTCAATGTTTCTGTCTCCCAAATGATCTTGTTGTCTTCAGTATCGGTGGGGGAGGAGAGGTGGATTGATGATGTCACTGTCCCTTATTTTATACTCTTCAGATGCTGGAAAAATCCATGCTCTATTCTGAGGCTAGGCAGCCCTCATTACTTATGTGCTTCACCCTTAGTCCTTCATATGAATCACAAATTCTTGCTTGCACCTTCTGTATAAGTGAGACTTGACATGGAATGCTTGTGTTTAATTTCTTTGTTATTTCTAGGGAATTAGTCTGTGGGCATTTCCCAGGCTCACAACAAGTTTCAGTAACAAACATAGAGCAAAATCTCATAACTTCATATACAATGATGATACATACATTTCAACAGCACAGTAATGTTCAACAGATTATGACTTTTCCAATGATACCTCACGAGGCATACTTTGTACAAAATACATCATAACCATATGCAAGTGGTGAACAGGGCCGGCTCCAGGCACCAGCCTACCAAGCATGTGCTTGGGGCGGCACCTGGAGGGGGGCGGCGCTCAGGCCCGAGAGCGGAGCCGCGACTGGGCTCGCCGCCCTCCCCTGGCACTCCGGCCGGCCGGGGAGAGCGGGGCCCCGGCCGGGCTCTCCGCCCTCCCCCCGGCGCTCCGGCTGGCTGGGGAGAGCGGGGCCCATGGCGGGCTCGCTGCCCTCCCCCCGGCGCTCCGGCCCGTCGGGGAGAGCGGGGCCCCGGGCGTGCTCGCCGCCCTCCCCCCGGGGGGCGGGGGGCGGCGGGAGGCTTTTTTGAGGTATAATGTGTCACAAAGGGCACATGTTAAATTTCAGATAGTTTTTGTTTAAACTGGCAAAATTTGGCTTGACTGCTATGGTCAAGATCATGTTTTATAGTAAAAGTAATTTTGTCTTGAGCAGTGATTCTCCTTAACAGGGTTGGACTAGATGACCTCTTGATATTCTATGGACAGATTTAGTTGTGGATTTTAAAGTGTAGAATAGTTAACGACAGTAGAAAAATAGGTATGATGGTAAAGTTCCCTTGTCAGAATTAAGTTAAAGCAGGAATATAACTCTTTTTTTGTTAACTATAATGCTGAGTTAATATTGGAATCTGGTCTCTTAAGAACCGATAATTCTGTTAATTGAAGCTAATCCAGTGTTATGCAGTAGTGTCAAATGTAAAAGAAAACAATTTGTTTTTCAGTACCCACTTTCAGTAAGATTGCTTTCAGACAATAAAAGTAAATGTATATTTTAGAACATTTGAATAGAATGAATCTCAGTAATACTCTTCTTCTATTACAGATGGCTGGAATCCATTTTCTCATCCATATAAGAAAATTGATTATGGGAAATGGGAGCTGTTCATCCCACCTGGACAAGATGGATTATCTCCTGTGGCCCATGGATCAAAATTAAAGGTTCTAGAATTTTTCTCATTAACTTTGAATGTATAGTTTAGATTTTAAATTAAGACATTTTAATTTTTTTTTATAATTTGTATTGGAAAACTGAGGACAAGCACATTTAGTGATGTGCTTACCTGTACAAACTGTCCTGAATGAGTAATATAATGCTTTAATTTTGTGGGATTGGGATTTTTGAAATCCAATAAGATTGAGGTTTGTTTATGTGGTGTAGGGATAGACAAGTATATGGTTGAGAAGATGTCACAAGCTGAAAATAGAATGGAATATATACTCTGAATTTATTAAAAAGAAAAATTAGAATGACTTATAACTCGTAAAAAACTCAACAACTTTCTGGCTTATATTTTGTACAATTCCTTTAACTGTTAGGGCTCCACTGGAACCTGAATATCTTTCTCATACTGTTTTGCTTCAGGGAGCTATTTGTGGGGCTGCAGTAATGAATGCTAGATCTGGTCTTTTCACTTTACTTCTATCATCCAGGAAGTAAAATAGTATGAGGTCTCAGATCACATTTTATTTTCAGCCTCATAAATGGCTCCCTGAGGCATAAGACAATGGAAGAAAACATACAACTATATTATTAACCACCAGTATTTGAAATACTTTACAGTTATTAGAGCTTCTGGATCACCCTATGAAATTGTACCAAAGTTTTATTCCTGATGGTTCTACAGGAAAGGGTTCTACATACCTGAGTGATACCACTTTAGAGGAAGAAAAATATTTTTTTTTTCACAAATTGGGTTGTAGATTGATTTTTATCCAGAAAAGTATTGGTATATAGAAAATAGTTTAGGTAATTAACTTAAGGATTAATAATAGGTAAAATATTTTTGATGTAACAAGTGTACACCAGGCTTTGCAAACCTATTTTCCTGACACCAATAAAGTAAACTAAATTAGACAAGACAAAAAAAGAGACTGGGAGAACAAAAAGGGAAAACAGATGGGCTGTCAAGAAATTAAACAGATTAATCGTGATTAATCACACGATTAGTCAATAATGGAACACCATTTATTTAAATATTTTTGAATGTTTTCTACATTTTTAAATACAACATCTTCAATTACAACACAAAATACAAAGTGTACACTGCTCACTTTATATTTATTTTTATTACAAGTATTTGCACTGTAAAAAACCAAAAGAAATAGAATTTTGCAGTTCACATAATAGAAGTACTGTAGTGCAATCTCTTTATCGTGAAAGTTGAACTTACAAATGTAGAATTATGTACCATAAAAACTGCGTTCAAAAATAAAAATGTAAAATTTTAGACCCTGCAAGTCCACTCAGTCCTACTTCTTGTTCAGCCAATCTCTCAGACAACCAAGTTTGTTTACATTTGCAGGAGATATAATGCTTCCCACTTCTTGTTTACAACGTCACCTGAGAGTGAGAACAGGTGTTCTCATGGCACTGTTGTAGACGGCGTCGCAAGATATTTATGTGCCGGATGCGGTAAAGATTCATATGTCCCTTCATGCTTCAACCGCCACTCCAGGGAACATGCGTACATTATGATGATGGGTTCTGCTCAATAATAATCCAAAGCAGTGCGGATCAACACATGTTCATTTTCATTATCTGAGTCAGATGCCACGAGCAGAAGGTTGAATTCCTTTTTTGGTGGTTCGGGTTCTGTAGCTTCTGCATAGGAGTGTTGCTCTTTTATGACTTCTGAAAGCATGCTCCACACCTCATCCCTCTTAGGTTTTTGAAGGCACTTCAGATTCTTAAACCTTGGGTCAAGTGCTGTAACTATCTTTAGAAATCTCACATTGGTACCTTCTTAGCGTTTTGTCATATCTGCAATGAAAGTGTTCTTAAAGGAACAACATGTGCTGAATCATTATCCGAGACTGCTATAACATGAAATATATGGCAGAATGAGGGTAAAACAGAACAGGTTCTCCCCCAAGGAGTTGAGTCACATTTAATTAACGAGTATTATCAGCATGGAAGCATGTCCTCTGGAATGGTAGCCAAAGCATGAAGGGGCACACAACTGTTTAGCATATCTGGCATGTAAGTACCTTAAAATGCTGGCTACAAAAGTGCCATGCAAATGCCTGTTTACTTTATGGTAACATTGTAAATAAGAAGAGGGCAGCATTATCTCCTGTAAATTTAAACAAACTTGTTTGTCTTAGCGATTGGCTGAACAAGAAGTAAGACTGAATGGACTTGTAGGCTCTGAAGTTTTACATTGTTTTGTTTTTGAGTGTGGTTATGTAACAAAAAAAAGTCAACATTTGTAAGTGGGACTTTCGCGACTAAGATTGCGCTACAGTACTTCTATGAGCTGAATTGAAAAATACTATTTTTTTGTTTATCATTTTTACAGTGCAAATATTTGCAATAAAAATAATATACACTTTGATTTCAAGTACAACACAGAAAATTATTTATATATATGAAAATGTAGGAAAAAAATCCAAAATATTTAATAAATGTCAATTGGTATTCTATTGCTTAAGAGTGCGATACAAACATAGCCTATCAATGGTCACCGGGTCCCTGTAAGCCATCCAAAGCATTAATTTAAATACAGAAAAATCTAGGAAAACTTGCTATAGTCATAAGTGTTTAACTCAGGATATCCAATCAGAATTTATTTACAAAGCAACTTCTTTTACCAAAAAATATTAGGAAGCTGCATTTAGCTGATCCCACAGGAAGTTCCATACCGTTTCCACTTTAAAAATGCACCGATACGTAGAGACAACTATCTGCCTCCAGAAGTATGTTCAGGTTTCCCAGGTAAACTAAGATTTCAGTCACTGAAATATGTGAGAATGTATTGTAAGTGTAGTTTGGGACTTTATCGATATCCAATCAGAACAGCAGAAACCAAATAAGCAGATGAGGGGAAATGCCAGCTTTCTAAAAAAGTACAAATCAGAAAAATAATGAACACTAACTTCCAAACACTAAAAGAATACATGCTAATTTTCTATTTGGAAATCTCCTTTTTAATCTCTCTTTTCTTTTGTTCTCCTCTCTCTTCCACACAACATTGCTTATTTTCACTTAGGAACATGTAGCAGGTGACCTTGTGACCCTAGAAGTAGTGGATTATCCAGTCAGAAATGCAATTTTTGCTTTGTTTACTCTTTATTTTGATATCTCAACTTCTCTAGATATTCTTTTTAAAGTTCACACTTTAATAAGGAGACAACTTTTAATATGTTCTCTCTAAAATTGGTTTGATGTCATGATAGCTGCCAACAAAATTAATTTTAAAAAAATGCTCAATTTCACATAGAACTGTGAGCTTTAAAAACCCAGACAGATTAGCTGATGGATAAAATACATGAAGAATGCTTATTCAGAATTTACATTCTTTTGTGATGTATCTAAAATAAAACGTATCCGTGCTAACAAATACAGATTGTTATAAATTATAACACACTGCAGAAGTAGGAATATTAGGTTGTGAAGAAACTTTTTTTTTATAGGGGGCAGAAAAGAGAAGGGGAGAAGGAAATAGCTGCATACAAATCAAAGATATGGCTATGGCTTAATAATGCATGAGTTTAAATAATGTAACTGAATATTTTTTACTGTATAAAAATCTTAAATGTACTTTCTGCTTGTAATTACTGCTTATTAAGTTATTTCAAGTTTAACTTTTTTACATGTTATCTTCAAAACCACTGAGCACACTTACCTCTGCCCTTTAAGGCCTGATTCTACAACTGCTAGTATGTTTTATAGTTGGCAGCTAGATTGAGGGCAAGTGGAGGAATACTGATATGTATTCATCTTAAAAATAAATCAATCTTGATATGGAACTATTAAGATGTACTCATGTCTATAATCAATGTGATCTTATTCCTCTTATCCTTGGGTACGTCTACACTTACCGGAGGGTCCGGCGGCAGGCAATCGATGTTCTGGGATCGAGTTATCGCGTCCGGTTTAGACGCGATAAATCGATCCCGGATCGATCCCGGAAGTGCTCGCCGTCGACGCCGGTACTCCAGCTCGGCGAGAGGAGTACGCGGCATCGATGGGGGAGCCTGCCTGCCGCGTCTAGACCCGCGGTAAGTTCGGACTAAGGTACTTCGAATTCAGCTACGTTATTAACGTAGCTGAATTTGCGTACCTTAGTCCGAAGTGGGGGCTTAGTGGGGACCAGGCCCTTGTCCCAGCTACCCAAACTTGGTTGTAACACTCATTTCTTTAATCTTTGCTTGAAGGACTTTAAGAAAAGAATGTCATGCTACATTTGTATAATCTGGGAAGATGGGACCCTGATCCTGAAGGGAGCTAGCAAACTATTGTTAATATTTGCATGATGGTACATGAGTTTTGAAATAGTGACAAGGTCAATCAGCTTCTATTTTTTAGTAATTTTTAAATCAGAATGGGAAGAGGATGGAGTGGTGGATAATGATGCTAATTTAGAACAGGTCAGAGAATATTTTCATATGAAAATAAATCAGAAACAAAAGCCACAAATGTGGCTTTTTTTAGTAGTAGTACTTTATCTACTTTAAGTTTTCTAGGCAGTCTTCTCATTTTTAAACACTGAAGAAAGTGGGTAATAAAAAAACAAAAACAAAAAACACCTTGATAGAATTTCTTACACTCTGTCCCCAAGGGACTTACCTTCATAACACAGTTGCGGCTGAGTTCCTTTACAAATTAAATAATATCCATTCACAAAATGAAGTCACCTCCTGGAGAAGAGTGCACTTAGGTCTTGTCTACAGGGTTTTTTAAATCAGATCAAATCGAGTTAATTCGCTTTGAAAATACTTGCATACAGATGATGCACCTCTTAACTGTGCACTAACACCACATTTATCAGGAACTCTAGCGTCCTTTTGCAAAGTGGACGGTGCTTGCTTCGAATTGCATTAATTTGGTCTTTTGTTCCTGTACACACAATTGCTGTGCACCATGCCTTGAATGCTTCCAATGGCTGTCCCACAGTGCTGACCTCTCTGTTTACTTGTACATGCTCCGTGCCGTGGCGTCAGGTTTTCAGGATGGCACTCTCCCCTTTTTCAAAGTTGGCACAAACCCAAATTTTGCTTATTTGCTCCTGGATCCCAGTGTATCATTATTCTGGCAATACAACCACAATTGCAATTGCAGTCCTGAAGGTCCACAATGCATCTCATGGAGCAGCGTGGCGTCCGTGGTGATACTTTGGATCTCATTGCTATCTGGGAAGAATCATTGTTTCAGGAGACTCTTGTGGCCAACATGAGAATAAGGACCTTTTTGTGGACATTGCAAAGTAGATGCACATGGGGGTTGTGATTGGGATGTCAATCAGTGCTTGATAATCAGCAAGCGCCTCAGGAGAAAGTATATTGCAATGGGGGATAAAAAGAGCCAATCGGGCAGGGGATATGTGAACATTTTTTGATGAACTAGACAGGAATCTACACAGTTACGATATGATCTGATATGATCACTATTCAGAGCTTGTTGCCCACACTGTTGTCCCCACATTGAGTATGATTGGCTTGACTCATCAGGGGATGAGCACAAGGATGCTGGAGAGGAGCTGCCTCCTGAGAGCCAGAATTGTTTTTGAACTCAGGATCCTAATGACAGTCCTATCGTGCTACAATGGACTGATTCCCTGTAAGACTGAGCTGGATTCCCAGCTGGAAACCCAGGCCTGGACTGGACAGTCAGATCCACTGGAGGGAACTTTGGCAGGTAAGTACCTATCTTTACAATTTATTGTTGTCAGCAGATATAAACTAGGAGCACCTGCTTTCTCTTCCTCCCCTGGTTCTCTGCTGTTACAAAATGGTGCCCACAACGATGGCACAGTTGCACTCTGTACCTTGCTTGTCTCTACCCTGCTCCTGAGGCAGATTTGAATACAAAAAGCTTTACTTTGTGAAAAATGCCTGTGTTTATTGAGGCAGTGCTGGCGGAAAAAGAAATATGGTTAGTTTTCATAGTTTACATGAGGTGTGAGTACACATTCCACGCCCAGTCAAGGCACAAACTGTACTGCGCCCACTGACCTACAAATGCCCCATACTATGTGTTCCAGCTGGCAATCACTGCAGGACCCTATCTATTTTTTGCTGCACTTTCTCCACGTCTGTGGGAGCTAGAACGTAAGACTGAGAAATTGATCAATATTGTTTCACACATTATAGGGAATAGCCACATGCGCATGCCCCCAGATATAGCTTGAAAGCCCCTTCCACTACTGCAGTGCACCTGGTGAATAACTTCACAGTGCATCTTGCCGGTCTGATCTGAGCTTCCCCCCAAATAATGGAAAGTCTCTCTCATGGAGGTAAGGTCACACATACATATGTAGAAAAAAAGCAATCATGATTTGTTTGGGATATGAACAAGTGACCTTCACTCCTCTGCCCCTACTTCTATGGCCATAGCACCTGCAACAGCCAGACTATCAAGGGAAGGGCCTCTATCTGCTGCCAAACCAGAAAAAAGGAAGACTTGCAACTACATGTTTGCAGAACTTATGGCTGAGTTACAGAGGAAAAGTAGGCTGACTGAGAAGTGGAGCCTGTACATGAAGACCCAGAAGGAGAAAGAAATGCGGCTGTCTGAGAGAGTAGCAGTGGCCAAGAATACAATGGTTGTGGCTAAGGACAGTATCACCATAGCAAAGGAGAGCATGGAAAAAGACAGATGCAGAAGCAGTACATGGATGCTGTCCTGAGACAGAATTCCTTCCTTCAAAATGTGCTGCTTCTAGGCCGGCAGACCCTGCAGTCCCATAACGTGGGGTCCACTCTTGACCTTCAGCCATTGGACAATGCTGGCTTCTGGGACAAGCAGCAACCCTTTACTGCCAAATCCTCTTAGCAGTGCTTCCGTTGCCTCCCATTTACCTATCAGATTGAATCTCTGAGCATTGAGAACACTTGCATCTGGAAGTCCAGCTCTTTTGAGCTCTGACAATTTTTACTCCTGGGGGAATTCTGCATCACTGCGATGTGCAGAATTCATGCCCCCGCACAGATTTCTTTGCTGACCCGCAGAAAAATGACTTCTGATGCAGAAGCAAAGGGAAGCCACAAGAAGGGTCATGCACCCACTCCCTGGCAGTGCAGACAGGTTGGTTTGAGCACCCAGAGAGGCCAGTAGAGATGTAAACCCCTGCCATGGGGGTGGGGAGAAGTAGGTATGTGTGTGAGAGAGAGACACTCTGTCCCTCTCACTTGCTATTGCAGCATGGAGGGGCAGGGCTTTGGGGTATTTCTGAAGAGGAAGGCGTGGGGCAGTCTATTCCCTCAGGCAGAGGAGAATATAGCAGCCTGCCTGCTTAGTGAATTGTTCCCATTGTTTGTAGTGAATTCCCCCAGGAGCATAAAACAGCGGTAAATTTTTTTAGGTTCCTTTACATTGCCAGAATGGTGTAAAGGGGCCTTATTGTAAAGGTCAGTGTGGCCTTATAAATGCTTATGGTGCTTTAGTGATTAGAACTGGTCTTAATTTTTGGACCTATCAAAATGTGCTCCATGAGCCCTCACTTGCTCTTCAGTTGCCTATGATGTAACACTGAGCATATAGCTGCATATATTTGTTGACTAATAACTAGAAGTAATAAATCAATACTAGCTACAATACTATTACAGAGTTGGGGACGTCCTCCAATGCTCCCCACTCCCATACTCCATCCATTGTATTGTAGTTTAAATTACCAAAATAATTGAAACTAGCTGGATTATATTGCATTATTGTGACAAAATATATGCAGAATTATGCAGAATTTTTAATTTTTTTGGCACAGAATTCCCCCAGGAGTAAATTTTGAGCTGTGACATTCAACTGCAGAACCCCTGGGGACTAGAATAGCCAGAGGCAAGGCATACACTTGCCTGTAACTTTATTCATTCCCACCCCCAAATTATTGTTACTGTTGAACTTTGAGTTCTGTTTCCACTGTTGCATTCATTAAAGATTTGTGTATAGTTGGTTATTTTGTAGATTGATTAGTTAAATGTATATCCAGCATATTATTTTTCCATTGGTTTAATTAAAACTTTATTTTTATTGTTTCATAATAAAAATCATTCACAGGACCTCTATTGTGAGTCATCATTGTAATTAACACAGAAAATTCTTTAAACAAAGATGAAATAATGCATGGGTTTCTGCAAAAGCACATATGGAACGCTAATCTTCAGCCACCCACCCTCAATACCCCAGTGCTCTTCTGAATCTCAACACTATTGCCAAGGGGCTAACATGGTAAACCATGAGACTTGAAATACAAACAATAGGCATCCCTTTCAGCGTTCCCTTGGCTGTTTGTGTTCTCTGTGGGGCACCTGGCTGGTTGCTTGAACTTCTGAGCAAGTCTCCACTCTAAAGCCTACCACCCATTCAGAAGGCTTTCCCCCTTGATCTCTCAAATATTGTACAAAACACAACATGCAGTTATGGTTAGAACATTTTCTTTTTCTGCTGCTTCCTACCTATTCCATAAATAGCACTATTTGGAAGTCAAATGATCAAGTGCACACAGTTCTGAAGCAATAGCTAAAATGTTCATTCCTTCTGTCCAAGTGGCTTGTGCAACCAGAGGACCCCCATTTTAATTCCCCCCCCCCCCCCCCGACCTCCAAGCCGGCTTCCAATTTTCCCCAGCGGTGCTCAGCCCCAGGCAACGCTCTCACTCCTCCCCTTCCCCCAAGGCCCCACCCCACCCCCTCTTCCTGCCCCCACTTGATCCCTATCCCTCCTCTTCCTGCCCCCGCTTGACCCCATCCCTCCTCTTCCTGCCCCCTCCCCCAAGCGTGCCCCATCCCCGCTCCTCCTCCTCCCTCCCAGCGCCTGCTGCATGCTGCTGAACAGCTGTTCTGCAGCGTGCAGGAGGCACTGGGAGGGAGGGGGGAGGAGTTGATTAGTGGGGCTGCGGACCCAAGTTTGAGAACAGCTATAATAAATCATTTAAAAAATCAGTTGTTGAGAAGCTGTAAAATGTGTCAATCAAATGTATTTTTATTGTACTCCCTAAGACTCCAGTCCTGCCACAGTATTCTTGTAGGTTTAAGGGCTGACCCGTTCAGATCCTGTTGCAGCAATGGGGTCAATACTAGTAAAAAAAAGAAGTCCTGCTATATAGAGAAGGTATTTGTTACTCTTTATATGCTATCTGCCATGTGAAAAAAAATAAACAATTATTTATAGCCATATGAAAAACATATGGAAAAATAGAAATTTAATGAGAAACCTGTTAAGATGGCCCCATATTTTAAGACTGATGGGGAGTTCTGAAAACTTTTCACAGAACTTAATCAGAGCAGGTACTGGGTTCAGCACTCTTAATGTATAGGGGTCAGGGATTCTGAGCTGTTTGCTGTCCTGGAACACGGAATAGAAAATATAGAATATATCAAGGCCCTGGAGCAGCTGAACACCTGTGGTTTGGATAGGATGCAGTGGGGGAAAAAATAAATCAGTTCAGTTTTATATAAATGACAGTAGATTTTTGATTGCTGAAATGAGTTAGAGTTTTATGTATTCATAACAAATGTATCTGACATTTTTGCACTGTAGAGGATGGTGCTAGATCTGTGCATGAAATAGTTGTATACAGTGTTTTAAATCCTCCCTGTATATGCTTTAAATCTAGTTTAATGTAAGGGATTCTGGGTAGTGCTTCTCTTTTGAGTTATAATGGCAACAGTCAGGATTGATGACAAGCCTGTGTAATGTAGCTTTTACCAAAAACCTGCAGAGATTAGGAGGCTGTCAGTAAAATATCAGTGGTGGTTTAGGGATTGTTTTTTGAAGTCATCATGAACTAACTACTAATGGGTAGCTTTCTTTGATAGCTCGTTTATAATTGAGTGCAGATAGATGAAAATCAAACACAAAGGGAACTCAATTTTATCATTAATTTTGACTTTGTTTAACAGATTTCTGGGCACCACAGCAGCCTTCCTAATTTGTCTGTGTATGATGAAGGAACTAATCATATACAGCTCAGGGAACAAATAACATAAGTTTTCTCTGAGAAGGTCACCTTCAGAGAGAAGTGCTAGCAAAACACTTTCCCCCCCCTCTTATGCTTCTTTCCATTTCTTACCTTCCACCCAAAGAAATATTGACTCTCTACAGTATGCAGCTTTAATACTTAATCTTGGAACAGTCGTGATCTGGCTACTTAGTATCTACATTTAGTATTTGTTTTAAGATAGTTGTTAAGATGTATTTTTTTCACTAAGCCAATTTCAGATCTTTAATGCAATTGAATAATTTAAGGGTTCCATAGGCCCAAATATATAACCCTTAGTAATGTTAAGGGCTACCTGCAGAAAGAGGGGTGTGCTTAAATAGTTTGTGCTGAATGCATTCAGTAACTATGATTAGAAATGCCTAAGAAATATAGATCTACCCTATTTACTTGTTTATAATTTTTAGCAACATATTGGCTCCTTTAGTAGTAGAACTCTATACTCCATTTTGGACTGTCCCCCATTTCATTTAAACTAAACAGGATCAGCCAAATAGGGTTGTGTTGAAGCCACCTACAACAAATTAACCAGGTTTAACTTTTGACACTGTACTAGATGCTGTTGTGCTGACTGGGACCACTGCTGACTGGGAATCTCTAGAGTGTAGTGATCAGCTCTCTCAAGATCAGTAAATCTATACCAAGTCAGACCTTGATGCTCCTAGAAAAAGTTTCCATGTAGATGCTGCAAGACATCATGGTAGTAGGCTGGTACTAAACCGATGCCCTGACATCATTACAGGACGGTGTACTATTGGAGGTGCCATCTTTTGCATGAAATGAAAACCAAGTCCTGCTCACTTGTGGCCAGAAAATGGGACGGGAACGGGCTACCAGGGCCATCTGTGAGGTCTAGGAGGGGATGGGGTGAGGATTGCACTCAGTCACCCGGTCCGCTGCTGCTACAGATGCTCTTGCAGTTGCCACTACAGTGTGTGCTCCTGCTGCTGTGGTGACAGCATGAGCCCAGTATTTTAGAATATACCTGTTGGGATGTTATTTTGGCAGGTTGCCAATTTTCTTGAGCAACACAACTCGGAGAAGAGAGATGGTGGTTGTAAAAATTAACTGTCACACCAGAATAGACTGTAATAGACTAATCACAGTATGTCTCTTGCCCCAGGACTTTGTGCCTACTGAATTTCAAAAGTCTTCTGCAAACAAGGTGTTGGGAGTGTCCCCCCAAAAGTCCATCTTTGATCATGGAATCTCTGATAATTTAGGCAACCTAAATTATAGGAGTCATATCAGCGCACCCTGGTATTAAAATTATTCTAGATCTCTCTGCTAAGGACAAGTTTAACAATGAAGGAATCTAGATTTCCTGTAACTTATGAACCTAATTTCTGATTCTGTAGCTTCAGGTTTAATATAAAATACAAAAGACCTCTTAAATGACTTACCTTACTACTCTTTCGGTGTACAGTACTGTGTGTTCAGTGGGGATAGTGGGTTTTGGAGCAAATTGTCTTTATGGAGAAACCAGGGGCCCCTCTAATGAATATTATTTTTTTTTAGTTAATGAAGGGGGTTTGGGAGAAGGGTCTTCAAATATGATTTGAAGAGTTAGGGAATCCACGTGTGCCAACAGATCCCATTTTTTAGGAGAGGCTGTTAACTGGTTAAAGTTGTCAGATTCTGGCAAGATAGAGAATGATAGGCCAAAGAAAGTATTGAGCTTTTTTGTAGGAGAGGAAAATACCTGCAATATTCTGAAGGGTCCTGCCACATCTCTGATATGCCGGGATCTGTATTAATGTTAACTTTTTCAAACCTATCTCATCCTCCACATTTTCAGGAGTGTCTGAGCTGGAAAATAAGGGGTATTAGATCATCATGGTAACTTGATGATAGTTCTAATAGCAGTGCAGTTAAGATTAAGTGTTTGTGTGGAATATTTATCTGAGGCACACAGGAGATAGGTGGTAATACATAAGGTATGTCATAATTGTATTTAGAAGTTCCTCCTGAATTGGCTTAAAACAGTTATTGTGAATCTAACTCATATCATTCTGTATCTCATTCCAAAGGTTGCTTTTGAAAAATACCTTCACGCTATTATATATGCAAGAATTTATCTCTAACATGCAAGAAACAAATTTCTGACCCTAAATCTGCCATTGTAATGGTGACTTAGTTTGCTAAAACTAATTGATTTATTTTCTTTCACAACTATTCCAGGGACAAGTTGCCCAGGTTTTTACTTGTTTGATATTGAAGTCAGGATTGTGATAAACAGTTAAGGAGTCAGAATGTTTAAAGGCTCTGTGGAAAGATGCTCGTTTTGCAATATAGATCTGTTTGTAAAGAGACCATTATCTTCACTGAATATCAACAAGTGGCATCTTGTTAAGCCACTGTTTATGCAGCATACTGTGTTATCTAGCAGGCATCTTCTAAACAGTTTATGTAATCTTCTGATTTTATTTTATAGGCCCAGGACAATGGGGCAGAGATTGGAAGAGATTGCTGCCATTTTTAATAGTACAATTTGTGCTATAGTTCTCAAGATTCAGACTATATTGGAGTTCCCTGTAGTGTTTATGTACTGTACTTCAGATCTGCATAAATTATTTTTTCTATAGCAAATTAGTCTCTTCATCTTTCCGGTTAATATAGCATAGTTGGGTTATAAGATTTTTTTCTATGGACTTTATTGGTATATTTTTTTAGACCAGGAAAATGAAGCCACACAAGTGAAACTAATAATACAAAAGTAAAATAAATGAATAAATAGAGAAGTTACCTTATTCAAGTAAATTACTGAAATATGATTTTTGGTGCCTCATTGCAATAAAAGCATCTATTTAATTTACAAATGGAGTTATATCTCCCTCTTTTGGAAAACCAAGGCATGACCTGTTTGAGATTATCTTTTGCTCCTTTGATACATTTGTTGTATAAGAGCAGATAAATACAAAGTCCTCTTAAGTAGATATTAGAGTATTCATAATTAGTACAAATGCTAATGATTAGCAACATTTATAAAATATAATGTATTTCAGTAACAAGGTTAAAAGACACCAGGAGACTATTTTGAGAAATTAAATTTCCATATGGAATGTATACATAATTTAAAAAACAATAAGAAATTGACCTCTTATACCCAATAGTTAATGATTTTTTTGTTAAGTTTGAAGTTAAACTTGTCTCTCTTCTCTCTCTCCCCCTCCCATGCCCCACCCCCACCCCAAACACACACTTTAGTGCTTGGGGTTTGTTCACAGGAGATTTCTCGGCAGAAACTTTCAGCCTTGACTTCATCTGGCGAATTTTTATATTTTAATCAAGATCTTGTGAGTAGAGAGTTTGGAAAGGGAGAATTTCAGTGAATTAGGTTGAGATTTGGACAAATGTGACTATGTAAATATTTTTTTTAGAAGTTGTATCTAAATTTCAAACTATGTAGAAGCCACATAGCACTTGGCCACATGGCACATGGCACTTGAACACATCCCTCTATTCAGACTGCATCAAGTCTTAGGTAGTTCCTCTTACTGTGTGTTGAGACTGAGTAGGAAAACTACACTAAACACTCCATAGCTACATACTGGAACTGGGTTATTTCACTCTATTTAGGTCAGTTTTATTAACTCATTTTCTTGTGTCTGAGTTCATTGGCCTGTGCTGTTACTCAAAAGTCAAAACAACTGATTTATAGCCCACATCCATTTTTATGTATGTACTGTGGGCGGAGGATAGTGATGGTCAAATATCAATTTCCTGTGCTTTTAAAAGCTTGTTCACTGCTCATGTATCTACTGGAAATAGGAGAAGGCAAGTACTGCTCAAGAAGGAAAACCAAGGTTCATAAGTGTTCTGTTGGGTAATGGGGGAGCTAAAGAGCTAAGGAGAGGAGTCTCCACAGTGGCTACAGAACTTTCTGCTTTTATTTCTTTAGTGACTTGAAGTGGCCAGATGGAGAAGGATGAGCAAAATAGGGAGAGGAAAATGGGCAAGGGGAACTCCTAGGATTACAATGCTGACTGAGGTAGAGCAGTAGCAATTTATATGATTAAAAGTATATATTTGAACTGGAGTTGTATTTCTTAAAACTAAACCTTCAGTCAGGATTTTACTGCTTTTGATCTCCAACTGATTTGGTATTTACATGCTTTAACTACCTAGGTTGGCAGAGACCAAATTCTAATAAACTTAGTCTCCTTTAGCCCTTGACAAGTTTACTTTATTCTAAGTAAATAATTATTTATCATGAATATAGAAATGGTCAGCCTTGCTATATCCTAAAATACAGCAATATCTCATGAAGAAAAATCTTTTTGTCAGCTCTCTGCTTCCCTGCCGTCGCACAATCACTGACTCAAGGAAGTGGGAGAGGGAACACTTTATTCTGCAAAAACATGGTATTTTGTAATATAAAAAAGCTGGCTGGTTTGTCACAAAGCCTTATTTAAACTTTCCAAAAGTGGGTTTTATGGGCACGTTCCCGCTGTTTGAAGGCAATACTATGTTTTTAGTAGTCTGATCATGCTTATTTTCAGATCAGGTTTGTTATCTGTTTGAGGTATGTGCTTTCTAAATGCAAAGCCCAGGCTGTTGTGGTTTCTGTATTCAGATAAACTTGTCTCATAAATACACAAATGTGAAGCTAATGGAATGCTATAAATTCTAGAATATAGAGATAATAGCTTCTTATTTACTGTCCTTGTAAATAACTCATTGACATTTGCATATTTATATTAAAGCCGGGTCCACTCTATCATTATGCTAAATATTGTTAGTCTGTGATGGCCAATTTATTTTAGTCACTGGATAAAAAGCCACATTTACCAACAATCATTTCAAGTGTTCTCAAGCTATAAAAGTAATGAAATAATACACAGTGTTTCAGAGCAGCTAATTTATTAGCTTGTTTTTGGAAATCTCCAAGTCAATTGTCTCCACTATTCATTCTTTCTTTCTTTCTTTCTTTCTTTCTTTCTTTCTTTCTTTCTTTCTTTCTTTCTTTCTTTCTTTCTTCCATTCTGTGTTACAAACCACAATATAGTTTGTAACAGATTTGCTGAATTGCAAACATACCAATCTTTGATAATTCCTGAAATTTTGTAGAGGATATGTTGCATATACTGGCTCTCAAGTACAAATAGTCCACAAGGCCTCAGTGATAGCAGCTCTCTATTTTCAAATATTTATTTTCCTGTCCACCTTGCATTCAAGCCCATATCCTCTACAGTAAAAAGTCTGTGGCAGAAGCAGATTAATTTATTCCATTGTAGGATTTAAAGGGACATGGTTCTGTTGAAAATTACATTTCCTAAAGAAAACTTGGCATGTACTGTTAAAAGTAATCTAAAATCACTGGAATAGAAAGATTACAAGGGGGGAATATCTTGTGCATAATCTGTTTCACTTTCACTGCTCTGGGAGAAGTTCATCACATGCACATTCTTCTCTAGGTAGTGCAATAGCAACAACGTTGAAATTGAAAATGCAGTATGCAGATGCAAACACACGGAGATGAGGTGGGACTGAGCATACCTTGGGTTGGCCAGAAGAGATACACCTATAAATCACAGGAGAGCAGAGGAATTTTTGTAATCTTGGGGCCGGGGGCAGAGAATTGAGGCATATTATTTAAAGAGTGCTCTATAAATGTTAAAAAAAAAAAAAAAAAAATGTAGACACTTTAATTTTTAGGCAGTGAAGATTCTTTAATCTGTAATCCTTTTATTTTCTTGCTGCTGCAAATTTAATCCTTCTTATAACAGTAATAATACAATTGCCATCTGATGTTCATAGATGTGTTCAAAGTTATTCTTGTTTAAGAGTTCAATCACAAATTCTATGCATTAACAAAACCTTCAATATTTCAATGTTTATACAGAATTCAGTAAATAAATATATAGACTAGTTATCCTACAAAACCTACATTACAGTGCAACTGTTTACTGTATTTATTAGTGCTGGCTATATGGTGTGAAGGAGCAATTCCTGAGTGTTAAGTAAGGTCTACGCTACAAAATTAGGTCGAATTTATAAAGTCCATTTTTTAGAAATCGATTTTATACAGTCAATTGTGTATGTCACCACTTAAGACCATTAACTCAGCAGAGTGCGTCCACAGTACCGAGACTAGCGTTGACTTCTGGAGCGTTGCACTGTGGGTAGCTATCCCGCAGTCTCCGCCACCAATTGGAATTCTGGGTTGAGATCCCAATGTCGGATGGATCAAAAACATTGTAGCGTGTGGTTCTGGGTTCTGCCCCCCCCCCTTCTTCCCTCCCTCCGTGAAAGCAATGGCAGCCAATCTTTTCAAGCCTTTTTTCCTCGATTACCCATGTAGACGCCATACCACGGCAAGCATGGAGCCCGCTCAGCTCACCATCACCGTACTTCTCCTGGGTGCTGGCAGACGTGGTACTGTATTGCTACACAGCAGCAGCTCGTTGCCTTTTGGCAGCAGACAGTGCATTACAACTGGTAGCCGTCGTCGTCGTCTCCTGGGTGCTCTTTTAGCTGACCTCGGTGAGGTCGGTCAGGGGCGCCTGGGCAGACATGGGTGCTCCTGGCAGACCTCGGTGAGGTCTGTCAGGGGTGCCTGGACATAAATGGGAGTGACTCCAGGTCATTCTCTTTTTAAGTTTTGTCTCATGGAGATTCAGTTCTGCCTGCAGTCGTACTGCACCGTCTTCTGGCGAGCAGCCAGGAGACGACGACGGCTAGCAGTCATACTGCACCCTCTGCTGCCAGCCTAAGATGTATGAGAGAGATGGAGTGGATCAAAACAAGAAAGAGACCAGATTTGTTTTGTATTCATTTGCTCCCCCTCCTTCCCCCGTGACTAGTGGGGGGAGGGATAGCTCAGTGGTTTGAGCATTGGCCTGCTAAACCCAGGGTTTTGAGTTCAATCTTTAAGGGGGCCATTCTGTATGATAGTTGTGTGTGCTTCTCCTTGACGCAAACCCACCCCCTTCGTTGATTTTAATTCCCTGTAAGCCAACCCTGTAAGCCATGTAGTTAGTCGCCCCTCCCTCCGTCAGAGCAATGGCAGACAATCGTTTTGCACTTTTTTTCAGCACAGACGCCATAGAATGGCAAGCATGGAGCCCACTCAGATCACCGCGGCAATTATGAGCACTGTAAACACCATGCACGTTATTCTGCAGTATATGCAGAACCAGAACCTGCAAAAGCAAAACCAGGCGAGGTGGCAACGGCAGCGCGGTGACAAGAGTGTTGAGGACATGGACACAGACTTCTCTCAAAGTACGGGGCCCGGCAATGTGAACATCATGGTGTTAATGGGGCATGTTCATGACGTGGAACACCGATTCTGGGCCCGGGAAACAAGCAGACTGGTGGGACCGCATAGTGTTGCATGTCTGGGACGATTTCCAGTGGCTGCGAAATTTTCGCATGTGTAAGGGCACTTTCATGGAACTTTGTGACTTGCTTTCCCCTGCCCTGAAGCGCAAGAATACCAAGATGGGAGCAGCCCTCACAATTCACAAGCGAGTGGCGATAGCCCTCTGGAAGCTTGCAATGCCAGCTACCGGTCAGTCGGGCATCAATTTGGAGTGGGCAAATCTACTGTGGGGGCTGGTGTGATCCAAGTAGACAATGCAATCAAAGAGCTGCTGATATCAAGGGTAGTGACTCTGGGAAATGTGCAGGTCATAGTGGATGGCTTTGCTGCAATGGGATTCCCTAACTGTGGTGGGGCAATAGACAGACCCATATCCCTAGGTTGGCACCGGAGCACCAAGGCAGCGAGTGGATAAACCGAAAGGGGTACATTTCAATGGTGCTGCGCAAGCACTGGTGGATCACAAGGGACGTTTCACCAACATCAAGGTGGAATGGCCAGGAAAGGAACATGACGCTCGCATCTTCAGGAACTCTGGTCTGTTTCAAAAGCTGCAGCAAGGGACTTTCTTCCCAGACCAGAAAATAACCATTGGGGATGTTGAAATGCCTATAGTTATCCTTGGGGACCCAGCCGACCCCTTAATACCATGGCTCATGAAGCCGTACACAGTAGTCAGCTCTTCAACTATAGGCTGAGCAACTGCAGAATGGTGATAGAATGTGCATTTGGATGTTTAAAAGCGCGCTGGTGCACTTTACTGACTCGCTTAGACCTCAGCGAAACCAATATTCCTATTGTTATTACTGCTTGCTGTGTGCTCCACAATATCTGTGAGAGTAAGGGGGAGATGTTTATGGCAGGGTGGGAGGTTGAGGCAAATCGCCTGGCCGCTGATTATGTGCAGCCAGACACCAGGGCAGTTAGCAGAGTACAGAAGGGTGTGGTGCGCATCAGAGAAGCTTTGAAAACCAGTTTCATGACTGGCCAGGCTACGGTGTGAAAGTTCTGTTTGTTTCTCCTTGATGAACACCTCACCCCCCCACCCCCGCTTGGTTCACTGTACTTCCCTGTAAGCTAACCACCCTCCCCTCCCCTCCCCCCTTCGATCACCACTTGCAGAGGCAATAAAGTCATTGTTGCTTCACATTCATGCATTCTTTATTAATTCATCACACAAATAGGGGGATAACTGCCAAGGTAGCCCAGGAGGGGTGGGGGAGGAGGGAAGGACAAGGCCACACTGCACTTTAAAACTTATTGAATGCCAGCTTTCTGTTGCTTGGGCAGTCCTCTGGGGTAGCGTGGTTGGGTGCCCAGAGGCCATCTCCCCCCGCCCCCCACCGCGTTCTTGGGCGTCTGGGTGAGAAGGCTATGGAACTTGGGGAGGAGGGCGGTTGGTTACACAGGGGCTGTAGCGGCGGTCTGTGCTCATGCTGCCTTTCCTGAACCTCAACCATATGCCGGAGCATATAAGTTTGTTCCTCCAGTAGCCTCACCATTGCCTCTTGCCTTCTGTCAGGAAGCTGACGCCACCTATCATCCTCAGCCCGCCACCTGTCCTCGCATTCATATTGTGTTTTCCTGGACTCTGACATTGTCTGCCTCCACGCATTCTGCTGTGCTTTTTCAGTGTGGAAGGACTGCATGAGCTCAGAGAACATTTCATCGCGAGTGCGTTTTTTTCGCCTTCTAATCTTCGCTAGCCTCTGGGAAGGAGAAGATAGTGTGAGCGTTGAAATATTTGCAGCTGGTGGAGGAAAAAAAAGGGAGTGGTAGTTAAAAAGACACATTTTAGAGAACAATGGATAGACTCTTTCACAGTAAACCTTGCTGTTAACATTACATAGCACATGTGCTTTCGGTACAAGGTCGCATTTTGCCTTTTGTTGAGGGTATGCCGGTTTGGTGTGAGAGATCACTCACGCAGGGCCGGGCAACAGAATTCGGCTTGCAGGCAGCCATAGTAAGACAGTCTTTTGGCTTCTTTAACCTTCATAATGTGGGAATGGTTTCAAACAGCAGCGCCCTCATTTCCCATACCAAGCAGCTGTTGGGTTGGCCATTTAAAATGGGTTGGCAATTTAAAAGTAGGGGATGCGATTTTTGGGTTAACGTGCAGCACAAACCCAGCTAACCCCTCCCTCTCTTCCCCCAATTCTCTGGAATGATCGCTTCACCCCTCCCCCCACCGCATGGCTAACAGCGGGTAACATTTCTGTTCAGCCACAGGCAAACAGCCCAGCAGGAACGGGCACCTCTGAATGTCCCCTTAATAAAATCACCCTATTTCAACCAGGTGACCATGAATGATATCACTCTCCTGAGGATACCACAGAGCGATAAAGGATGGATGTTGTTTGAATGCCAGCAAACACCAGGACCATATGCTGTGTTATGCAATGATTCCAGATTACGTGCTACTGGCCTGGCGTGGTAAAGTGACCTACCATGGAGGACGGAATAAGGCTGCCCTCCCCAGAAACCTTTTGCAAAGGCTTTGGGAGTATATCCAGGAGCGCTTTATGGATATGTCCCTGGAGGATTTCCGCTCCATCCCCAGATACATTAGCAGACTTTTCCAGTAGCTGTACTGGTTGCAAATGCCAGGACAAATTAATCATTAAACACGCTTGCTTTTAAACCATGTATAATATTTACAAAGGTACACTCACCAGAGGTCCCTTCTCTGCCTGGCAGGTCCGGGAGGCAGCCTTGGGTGGGTTCAGGGGGTACTGGCTCCAGGTCCAGGGGGAGAAACAGTTCCTGGCTGTCGAGGAAAACGGTTTCTCTGCTTGCTCACTGTGAGCTATCTTCAACTTTCTCCTCATCATCTTCTTCATCCCCAAAACCCGCATTCCTGTTTCATGCTACTCCATTGACAGAGTCAAAGTAATGCACATTGGAAAAAATAACCCCAACGATACATACAATATGATGGGGGCTAATTTAGCTACAATAAGTCAGGAAAAAGATCTTGGAGTCATTGTGGATAGTTCTCTGAAGATGTCCACGCAGTGTGCAGAGGCGGTCAAAAAAGCAAACAGGATGTTAGGGATCATTAAAAAGGGGATAGAGAATAAGACTGAGAATATATTATTGCCCTTATATAAATCGATGGTACGCCCACATCTCAAATACTGCGTACAGATGTGGTCTCCTCATCTCAAAAAAAATATACTGGCACTAGAAAAGGTTCAGAAAAGGGCAACTAAAATGATTAGGGATTTGGAATGGGTCCCATATGAGGAGAGATTAAGGAGGCTAGGACTCTTCAGCTTGGAAAAGAGGAGACGGGGGGGGATATGATAGAGGTATATAAAATCATGAGTGATGTGGATAAGGAAAAGTTATTTACTTATTCCCATAATACAAGAACTGGGGTCACCAAATGAAATTAATAGGCAGCAGGTTTAAAACAAATACAAGGAAGTTCTTTTTCATGCAGCGCACAGTCAACTTGTGGAACTCCTTACCTGAGGAGGTTGTGAAGGCTAGGACTATAACAGCATTTAAAAGAGAACTGGATAAATTCATGGTGGTTAAGTCTATTAATGGCTATTAGCCAGGATGGGTAAGGAGTGGTGTCCCTAGCCTCTGTTTGTCAGAGGATGGAGATGGATGGCAGGAGAGAGATCACTTGATCATTGCCTGTTAGGTCCACTCCCTCTGGGGCACCTGGCATTGGCCGCTGTCGGTAGATAGGATACTGGGCTAGATGGACCTTTGGTCTGACCCAGTACGGCCGTTCTTATGTAAAGTACAGAGTTGGGGTAATGGTGGCTGCACCTCCTAGAATGGCATGCAGCTCATCATAGAAGCGGCATGCCTGTGGCTCTGACCCAGTGCGGCAGTTTGCCTCCCTGTTTTTTTTTGGTAGGGTTGCCTCAGCTCCTTAAGTTTCATGCAGCACTGCTGCGGGTCCCTGTTATAACCTTTGTCCTTCATGCCCTTGGAGATTTTTTCAAATGTTTGGGCATTTTGTCTTTTGGAACGGAGCTCTGATAGCACGGATTCGTCTCCCCATACAGCGATCAGATCCCGTACCTCCCGTTCTGTCCATGCTGGAGCTCTTTTGCAATTCTGGGACTCCATCATGGTCACCTCTGCTGATGAGATCTGCCCTCACCTGCAGATTGCCACGCTGGCCAAACAGGTAATGAGATTCAAAAGTCCGCGGGCCTTTTCCTGTCTACCTGGCCAGTGCATCTGAGTTGAGAGCACTGTCCAGAGCGGTCACAATGGAGCATTCTGGGATAGCTCCCAGAGGCCAATACCGTCGAATTGCGACCACACTAACCTACACTACCCCAAGTTCAACCCAGCAAGGTAGATTTCAACGCTAATCCCCTCGTCGGGGGAGTAGTACAGAAATCGATTTTGAGCCCTTTAAGTCGAAAAAAACGGCTTCGTCATGTGGACGGGTGCAGGGTTAAATCGATGTAACACTGCCAAATTTGACCTAAACTCATAGTGTAGACCAGGGCTTTGTTTTGTCAAGACTATTAATAGAAGTACAAAATATTTTCAATGACTAAGCTAGAGTTCTAAGGAAATCCTTAATACTGTAACTGCTAACAAACATTAGCCATTGTGTCTTGTCCTTAGCTATTAAAGTTGATAATGCCAGCAAGTATGCAGCAGTATCAGCCAGTTCATATAGTGTGTCAGCACAGGCTACCTTATGCTTTTCAGGATACACATTTCCTGCAGTGATACCTTCATTAGAAAAGGATATGTATACATAGCACACTGAAACCCAGTTTGTGGGACCTGTGCGTGTGGACTTGATGTTTCCAAGCCAGTGCTTGAATTTCCACTTTGCATTGTAAACATAAGTTTACAGTTGTTGGACCCGGGTCTCATAGTTGTGCTCATATGTCCATACTGCACTACACAGACCACCTGATTTGGGTCTGTGGCTTAACCTGCATTCACATTGCAGAATGACAGGGCTTGGACCCAAGTTACAGCGGGGCTGTAAGGAACAGTAGGTCTAGACTCTGGGTTTGTAGATTCCCTGGCTGGCATCCACCTCCGCATCACCACCTAACAGCTCTGATGGCAGCAGCAGAAACGTTTAACCAGTCATGAGCCTGAGGGGTCCACATGTACATCACAGATGTGCCACCCGGGGAGGGGCCAACTGACAGGACATTCCTGATTGGTCCGGACATCCTACTTAAACCTAGGGAGGATACAGGAAGTTTTTCTGTGCAACTAGGCAGAACTCCATCTAGCTGCTGCTATAGACCCTGCTTTCTTGTGCTGCTCTTGATCCATGGCTTCCGATGCTGGCTTTCCTTCCTGGTTCTGATGCCTGGTTTCTGACTCAGCCTTGTCCTCTGCTTCTGATTCCTGGTTTCTGACCCCGGCATTTGTCTCCTGGCTCAGATACCCAGTTTCTGACTTGGCCTTGTTTTTCTACATCTGGTTCCTGACCTCAGATTGACAATCGACTTTGATTCCTGATGTCCCGCCCTAGCTCTAGCTATTAGGTTGGCTGCTCATGACCTCACCTTAATATCATCCTGGACTGTGACCCACGCTCCTAGCGGGGTCTTAGGACCTGTGTCCTGAGTACTTGCTGACCTGAGTCAGACTAATTTGTGTGTGGGCAGAAGGGGAGCCTGTCTCAAATATGAATCTCGGCCAAGATTTAGTGTGCATTGTAGATATACCCAAAGTCTCTTACAAAAACCAGTAACAATTATGACCACCTGACTGCTTTAAAGAGAGCAATTTCATGAGGTTGAGAATTAGAAAGACCAATACAGAGAAGCCTTCTAGTGTAAGGGATTCCTATTTGCAAGCAGCTACCAGCTGCTCTGTCTTGGGAACCGTGTAGAGTAGAAGTCACCATGTTCCAATTATACTTAGCTGCAGATTTCCTCTCGGGTAAGTGGTGATAATAGATTATATTTTTAGAGTCCCAATGTTGCCAACTACTATTTTATTGTAAGTCTTACAATATTTGGTGCCCCCCGCCCCCTAAAGTGTCACCTCCTGGAAGCCTGTGATTACATGAGAATCTCAGCTTTCATCTTAAAAAAAAAAAAAAAAAAAAAAGTTTCTAGTCCAGATGGTTGTGGAGAAAACCTTGAAAATATGACACAAGTGCAACCCAATGGCTTGAAAATTAGATGGCAAATACACATAGATAGACATATAAAACACAACCATGAGAGTTAGAGACTGACAGACACCCCATCTATATAATTTTGATAATGTACCACTAATACTGGGGTCCTCTTATTTCCAGGTTCAACTGGGTTGCTATTTTATTAATATAGTCCATCTCCATATCAGTATCTCAGAGATGTTCTTAGCCTAATTTAACTTTGTTTTTATTGTACTATGACCTGGAGATGCTTTGTCTTCTGACCTACTTCATTTGTGGCTTTCGTTAGATCTACAGTGTCCATTTTCACATCATCCAGGGAAAGCTTTCTAAGATTCTGAGCCCAATTTGTGACCATATTCCAACTCTTGTAGGCTGCCAGATTAACATAAGAATGGCCCTACTGGGTCAGACCAAAGGTCCATCCAGCCCAGTATCCTGTCTTCTGACAGTGGCCAGTGCCAGGTGCCCCAGAGGGAATGAACAGAACAGGTAATCATCAAGTGATCCATCTCCTGTTGCTCATTCCCAGCTTCTGGCAAACAGAGTCTAGGGACACCATTCCTGCCCATCCTGGCTAATAGCCATTGATGGACCTACCCCTCCATGAATTTATTTAGTTCTTTTTTGAATCCTGTTATGGTCTTGGCCTTCACAACAGCCTCTGGCAAGGAGTTCCATAGGTTGACTGTGCACTGCGTGAAGAAATACTTCCTTGTATTTGTTTTAAACCTACTGCCTATTAATTTCATTTGGTGACCCCTCTTGTGTTATGAGAAGTAGTAAACACTTCCTTATCTACTTTCTCTACACCAGTCATGATTTTATAGACCTCAATCGTATCTCCCCTTAGCCGTCTCTTTTCCAAGCTGAAAAGTCCGAGTCTTATTAATCTCTTCTCATACGGAAGCCGTTCCATACCCCTAATCATTTTTGTTGCCCTTTTCTGGACCTTTTCCAATTACAATATATCTTTTCAGAGATGGGGCGAACACATCTGCACACAGTATTCAAGATGTGGTCGTACCATGGATTTATAGAGAGGCAACATGATATTTTCTGTCCTATTATCAATCCCTTTCTTAATTATTCCCAGCATTCTGTTTGCTTTTTTGACTGCCGCTGCACATTGAGTATAGGTTTTCAGAGAACTATCATAATGACTCTAAGATCTTTCTTGAGTGGTAACAACTAATTTAGACCCTATCATTTTAGGTGTATAGTTGGGATTATGCTTTCCAATGTGCATCACTTTGCATTTATCAATATTAAATTTCATCTGCCATTTTGTTGCCCATTGACCCAGTTTTGAGAGATCCTTTTGTAGCTATTTGCAGTCTGCCTGGGTCTTAACTATCTTTAGTAATTTTGTATCATCTGCAAATTTTGCCACGACACTGTTTACCCCTTTTTCCAGATCATTTATGAATATGTTGACTAGGACTGGTCCCAGAACAGATCCCTAGGGGACCACCACTATTTAGCTCTCTCCATTCTGAAAACTGACCATTTATACCTATCCTTTGTTTTTTATCTTTTAACCAGTTACCAATCCATGAGAGATTCCAGATCCAATCTAGATTCCCTCAGCTGATAATTCTCTTGGTACTGATGAATTGCTTCACTTGCCTAATGATCTTATATCATTTCCCTTATACAGTATTGCCAACCCCAGAAATTCAAAATCATGTCACTTGCCAAAAATTATGCGATTGGCTCAAAAAAAAAAAGTGTTTAAAAATTAGGGGTTTGATCTCTTTTGATACTAGTATTCCCCCTGTGCAATCCTAAAGCGAGTAACAGTGTATCCAACTTGTAAATTTATAGTTACCCAATTTTGGCCCCTACTCTGGGAATTCTTGCTGGAGAGGAGGCAACTGAGATCGGGGTCCCATTGTACAAATATGTAGGAGGAGATGGACCCTGCTCTAAAAACTTATAATCTAGTGCAAACATAGTAGTGAGTTTGTTACTTGGAAACTGGAACTGGGACTAAACAACCCTTCTCACCGATGTTATGTGGGGACAACTTTTACTGCCTCCTGATTGGGCAGGATTCATATTGGATACTTTACAGGTGACAGGCTATATCTAGTTCATTAGCAATGCTCCAAGGTATTCAGTCCCCTCTTGAGAACACTGCTTGCTTTCTAGAAAGAAAAGCTTATGAATCAAATTCTCATGTTTTGGAACTTAAGCAGGCAACATCTTTCAGCAAAAATCTCTCATGTGGTCTGTCTCAAACATGCTATCTGCCACACCTTATTTTTAAAGGGACCGCTCCCATTAACAAAATACAAATGATAAAAGTGCAATAATTAAATACTAACATCACCCAAATGTATTTCTAAATATATTTTGCAATATAAAATTATTCCAACAATTACTTTTGTCTTTACACTAGCTTCTGTACATATATAGTTTTGTAGTGGGTCACAAATTGAATACAAGTCAACAATATGGTGCGGTTTTGAAAAAGGCTAATATTCTGAGTTGTATTAACAGGAGTGTCTGTGTAATAGATAGGAGGTAATTGTCCTGCTCTTCTCAGCACTGGTAAGGCCTCAGCTGGAGTAGTGTGTCCAGTTCTGGGCACCATGCTTTAGGAAAGATCTGGATAAATTGTAGAGAGTCCAGAGGAGAGCAGCAAAAATGGGAGGGGAGGGGGGGGGGGGGAAGGTTTAGAAATCCTGACCTATAAGCAAGGGTTTAAAAAAAAAAAAAACTGGGTATGTTTAATCTTGAAAAAAGAAAACTGAGGGAGAACATAATTCATCAAATATGTTCAGGGCTTTTATAAAGACAATTGTTCATGTCCACTAAAGGTATGATAAGCAATCAACTTAAACTGCAGTCAGGGAGACTTGTGTGAGATATTAGGAAAAACTTGATACTATAAGTGTAGTTAAGCATTGGAATAGGCTTCCAAGTGTGATTGTGGAATCCCTGTCATTGGAGGTTAAGAACGGGTTAGACAAACACCTATCAGAGATGGTCTAGGAGGTATACTCAGTCCTGTTTCAGTATAGAGTGCTGGTCTTGATGACTTCTTGAGGTCCTCTCCAGCCCTGAAAATAAATAAATCTCTCTCTCTCTCTCTCTCTCTCTCTCTCTCTCTCTCTATCTATATATATTTTTCACTGCCCATCTGAGTCATCTGCAGGGTTTAAACCCACAACCTCCAGCACCACTCCACCGATATCTTCTACTACATAGGAGGAACGGGAAAGTTTGCTGTTACCTCCTCGATCAACGCACATATTGACAGTGGGTACACAAGTATTTGAGACACAAATGAACCACTGGGCATTACGATTCTTGGTTTCTCTTCCTGTATGTGGGAATAGATTGTGGACTAGCTCTTACAGGTAGCATAGCAAAATGTAGCAGCACTCCTTTGTGGATCATCTGGAAAGAAGTAACACTGGCTCTCTGGATATGAAAGCACAAGCCTCTACCTCTGGAGTGGAAGGACCAGATCTCTCTGTCTGGAAGCAGTAGCAGCAACATAAATCTCGTTGGTCTTGCTGCTAGCGACACAGAACCACAGTTACTATGGGTTACACAAGTACCTCATTTTATATTTTCTGAAAGATTTTGTGATGAAGTTGATGAGATTTGGCCCTGTTTATATTTGAGAACTGGGTCCCATCTTTGCCTGACGTGATCTTGTACACACTCTTGGTTATATTAGCTGTGAAATAAAATTGAGTGACAGCTGCCTCCTAAGATATGAGACCTTTGTTCATAAAAGTTATGAAAGACACATAACAGCAGTAATTGGAAGAGCTGTAACTAGAATTCATGGTGTCTTGGATTACAGTTTAATGCACCCTCTGTGGGCGGGGGGGGGGGGGGAATCTTATCTAGCTACATGTGACTTGCAAACATCACATGAGGGTTGAAATTTTTCATGTCACTAGACTTCCTGTTGCATGGGTCATAATCATGTTACTTGAAATAAATGGTGCATGAGTTGGTAACAATGTTTATAGCTCCTAACATGGGGATAGGATGGGAGGGGTGTGGCTAAGATGCCTTGATCTCCAGCTATTCTGGGTTTCAGAGCCCCTAGGGGTGGATGTAGGAATCCACCTGGAATTGTTCTAATTTATCCTGTTGCAGCATTGTGCTGGCCTGAAATCAACTCAAAATTTGGAAGCACAATGCCTTTGCCTCATGCCTTGGTCTGCATTTATTGAACTACGCTTCCTCAGTGGTGCATCTTAAAATCTGGGCCTCTTGTTTTGGAGTCTGTGACTTGATTGATTTTTATCTAGTGTTTAATTTAATTTAATTGTTTATCTGCCATGGTGTAGCGAGTGCACTTTGAAAGTCTGGCTCTTAATTTCTCACCCCTTCATATACTCTTGACATTCTTCTATCCAGTTAAACTCTTGCATTTTATCTAAAAGTGTTTCAGCTAGCTTGTGAGAGCTTTCTGAAAAGGTCGCAGTCTCAGTAGCTATCCAAGCCCTGAAAGCTCCTCCATATTGTTAGTGATTAAAGATCTGTTTCCTCTATTAATTCACATAAATAGTACAGTGTCAAAAGGTTAGAAAGCTTGACTTGTAGTGAACTATGACTTAGAACTCTTATAGTCTTGGAAATGGTACAATATTTTATTGAGTGTATTTCTGATTACTAATTTTTGGGGTAAAAAAAAGTTTAACATATTAAAAAAGTTAACCTAATTGTTGAAACCTAGATATTGTATAATTTCAAGGCATTTGAACAGAAATATCATCCATGTATTTAGTTCCGCTCCCAAAGATGGAGCAGAATGGCAAGTATTTGAGTGCTAATAAGAATGGAAGAAAATGCTGGGTTGGTGGATTGTCCACATTTACTTTGGGTTCTGTTACAGCACAGATTCTTAGAGGGTAAATACTATTAGTTCCAATATAACAGGGGTCGGCAATGTTCGGCATGCGGCTCGCCAGGGTAAGCACCCTGGCGGGCCGGGCCAGTTTTATTTACCTGCTGACGCAGCAGGTTTGGCCGATCGGTGGCCCCCACTGGCTGCGGTTCGCCGTCCCGGGCCAATGGGGGCGGGGAGAAACCGCGGCCAGCACATCACTCGCCCGTGCCGCTTCTCACCGCCCCCGTTGGCCCGGGACGGCGAACCGCGGCCAGTGGGGGCCGCGATCAGCCGAACCTGCCACGTCAGCAGGTAAATGAAACTGGCCCGGCCTGCCAGGGTGCTTACCCTGGCGAGCCGCGTGCCAACGTTGCCGACCCCTGCAATATAACATACAATGGTGTTTTTCATTGTTGTTTGATGAGGGAAGAAGAATTGCATTTTTGCCATTTCTACCTTGACAGTCCCTTGAAAGGTACTTTTGAGAAGATCTGTAGGGTTAGGAACCAATCTTTAATTTACTCCTGAGAATAGAAATTACCTTTTGGGTCTTCCAGAGCCTCCAGCTTTTATACAGTAAACCTCTTTGAAACTATTTTTATCATCAGTGTATCACTAGAGATTTTAAACTGATTCACTAGGGATTTTCTGTGTAGTATACTAGCAGCAGCTTTTTAGCAGTTCCTTTGATCAATTCTATTACTTTATCCAAAGGTACAAATTGAATGTATATTCTGTGACATTGAGGATCTGGTAATACAAAGTATTTTGTAAATGCTTCCTTTACTGGTAAAGAATCCATGCACTTAGCTTTTAGACTTTGTTGGCGATCGGTTCAATATTATTTAAATAGGCATTCATCTAATACTGCTGCTCCCCTCTCTTCTTTCTGCTGTGGTTAGTACATAAGCCTTATTGTTTTTGTGATGTTTGGTAACTGTTGTTTGTTTGAATGGCTGGCACTTTAAATGGAGTGATAACTCATATGTAGTTCGTGATCAAACTAAAAGAAAAGGTTAGGGTAGAGGAATGCTGAGAGTATTACATATATTAATTCCTTTGGAACTACTCAAGCACATGTTTTATAATTACATTAAAATTACTATTAGTTAACATTTTACATCTGTTACAGTAAAGTATGCCTGATGTGTGTGTTGTGGATGGGACAAACTTAGTTCATTTGTAAATAATTTCACACTAAATTGCCTTTTAAAAAAATGTATTTCTCTGTTGCTGTGATATATGTGCTAGCCACTTCACTTTGCATTCTTTGGGATAGAGATTGTCTTCCTCTGTTTGTTTGTAAAGTTGCTTTAATTATGTTGTAATATACAGTCTCATTCTGCATAGTAGTGCACTTTAACACAACAATTTTCATCCCAGATCAAACTGCTGTGGTTGCAGTAGAAATGCCATACAAAGAATGTTAATGATGTCACTTGTAACATTAACTGAAAGCCTAATGGAACAGCTGCAATATTCTATTTGACAATGAATACTCTGGTTATGCATTAGGCATATTTGTTTGGCCTTTATTTTCTAGGAATGTTTACGTTAGGCAAAATACCTCTCATGCTCAAAATTAGCCAGCCACATATACTCCTATTTTCATTTTAAAACGTGGTAGGTATGCTTTCCTCAGTGAGGAATGTGCCCTTTGGTGAAAAGGGGAGGAAATTCTGTTGTGGAAATAAATGATGAAAGTTTGTTTATTTCAGTTATGGGGGGGGGGAGGGAGGAATGAGAAATTGTGCATGTGTAATATGTTTCTAGAGTGAACAAGTCTACATAAATAATAATTTTTAAAAGTGCATGGTCCTTCACAGTGTGTATGTAAACAGACAAATGCCTATGCTTCCACCATTTATTTCAATATGCAATTCAATACTTGAAGCTGGGCAGTTATAAACTTGTTCTAACCTAAATATAGAACAGTAATTCTAGATCTGATCATTGTGTACATAGAAAAGAATATTTTCCCTGTTTAATTAGGTGTTTACATTGTTGCTTTTTAAAATCTCATATTAGAAAAAATATTTTTGTGTTGTATGTGGTTACTTTCTTTTAAAAACAACTACAAGGTGATATGTTTTAAAAGAGCAATCTAGCATCAAAATGCCCCAATGGGCCATATTAATGATGGGCATGAGTGTGAGAGTGAGGCCCGGGGAATGATCTCACTATAAGCTAAAAACCCATCCAAATGTAAAAGGGTCTTTTGTTTGTTAGGTGGTCCTATCAAGTACACCAGGTTCTAGTCAGCACTTACTTGTAACGTTTATAAACCAGAAGATACTCCTGAATATAGCCTACTATTTCTCCGAATAGTGAAGAGTCTGTGTCCAAGTCTTCCACATCCCAGACAAGGGAAATCCCTAATGGACTTGTTAAGCAGAAACTTTAGCAGAAAAGATGAAAAAAATGTCTTCCCTAGGAAACACTTTTCTTTGTGCAATATTTCACTTGCTGATAAATGGGTGAGGACTGCTGTGCTGACTCTATATCTGTTTATCTAGTATAACATCCAGCTCCTTGATCTTGTTCCAAATACTTAAGTCCTCTGGTGCCCAGAGCAGAATATGGAGCATTGCCTCTGTGAAATGCCGCTTAATAAAGGGGGCGACTGTCTTCTACTCCAGCTTCAGAAGGGGTCCAAAGTTTACTGTAATGCACTTTATATGGAAGTAATCAAGTCTCTAAGGCCAGGTCTACACTAACCCCCTAATTCGAACTAAGGTACGCAACTTCAGCTACGTGAATAACGTAGCTGAAGTTCGAAGTACCTTAGTTCGAACTTACCTCGGTCCATACGCGGCAGGCAGGCTCCCCCGTCGACTCTGCGGTACTCCTCTCGTCTAGCTGGAGTACCGCAGTCGACGGCGAGCACTTCCTGGTTCGACTTATCGCGTCCAGACAAGACACGATGAGTCGAACCCAGAAGTTCGATCGCTCGCCGCCGAACTACCGGGTAAGTGAAACCTACCCTAAGTGATAGTTGTGATTCTCTGTAACCAGTTTTTTCCCCCTGAGGAAACAGTCATACTCTTTTTGCTCAGAGCACATGGAAAATGACTGTGACTACCTTTATCCTCAGTTACCATTGGTTTAATACAACCACTCAACTGTTCGCCTGTGTGACAAATAACAGAAATGCTTCCTCATTTGGGGTGCTAAAATAATCCTTATCAATTTATTCTAGTTGCTTCCTCCAACAGACGAATAGTACTATGGTCTTGTCAGGATTGAGCATCAACCAGACAGCTGCATTTCATAGGTACTGGGATTTTTGTGTCACTGTACTTAGATTTTTTTTTTTTCTAAGATTGGGACATGTGGGTCTTTATAACCCACATTAGGAGTTGTTGTGTAAACTGGGCTCTGGATGCTTGTTATTTTTAATGCTGCTACGTCTACTTGCTTGTCCAATCAACATGGTATTAAGCTCCAGCTCAGTGCACAGTTCCATCATGTTTAAAATGACAGCAGCAGCTGGTTCAGGCAACTGTAGGGCTTATAGTGCTGTTAACAATGGTGTGGCTAAATTAGATACAACAGTGTTAGGAAAATTTTAGAAAATGCCCCTCGTTGAGAAAGAGTCCTACTGAGGAAAATCATTTTGTGCGAGAGGCCAGACTTACACTTTCTGATTACTTGTTAAGATAATTGCCCTTTTTAGGAGACTCTTCTGGCATCTGCAAAGTTAACTAAATTATGTGTCTTCTCTTCTTCAATAAATGTGCCCTTTTCGCTAGAGCTAAGAGGTCTTTTATATCTTTGCATAATAATGTTAAAAGTTAAATTGTCCTAGAATAAAAGCTTAGACCAAAAATGAATGAGATTAATAGTCTGCTCTCTTACTCCTTCAAATATAAATCATTCATTTCAAGTTTTATAAGGCTGTGTAAAGATCAGAAACTTAAGTTGTTGTGCATTAGCACAGCCTATGTACAATTGCATGTTAAGAGAGTAGTATGTGAGAAACAAATTCATTCTACATATAAAATATTTTGAAGAGCAATTTATTTACCTGTTGAGGATTCTTGATGTAAAGGTATATAATTATTAACTAAGGAGCCTATCCATTCCCTTAAATAAATATTATTCCAATAGCTATTTCAGATGAAAGCAGCAGAGTTGGGGACTGAAATGAGATGAGCTCTTCAGAAGAAATGTCTACTATCATATTAACCAAGTGCATTCAATTAGTCTATTTTTTATATATATGAAATTTGGCCAAAGCGCAATGACTTTTGGAATCTCCATGGTATTGAAATGGAATGCATGGAATATGGTTTGACGGTTAACTGTTATTTATCTAAATGTGTCATACAGTAGAACTAGCTAAGTACCAAAGAATCTGGGATAATGTGAATTTTAAGTATGAGACTAGTTTGTTTCTTTGAGCATTTTTCATTACATAATTTGATTTAAATAAGCCATTTTACTAGATTTAAAATTAGTTTCAATATTATGTTTACCAAGCCCATTTTATCACTTCAAAGTTGATTTTTGTAATACTTTTGCATTCTCAACTGGTTTTTTGGAAACCAAAAATCTGTGCAGTTCAAATAACTATTTGTTGTTTGAAAATAAGTTGGATTTTCAAAATACATGGAATATCTAGCAGTTAGTTGACTGTTGCCTTTTCCTTCAGACATTTGTACTGGATATGTAATGTGAGGGGTTAAGAACAAACCTGTCTGGCTGTGGTAAAGGAAAATTATGCCACTGGATGTCTTTTGAAAGCCCCAGTACATTATATTGGAGAAGAAACTCATTATTGACAAACTCAAAGTAAAGAACTATGTAAGGGATAATTTGAATTACTCGTATGTTGTTGGGTTCTGTAATCACTCAGACTGGACATTATTGTGGACAGCTCATTGAAACCTCTGTTCAATGTACAATGGTGGCCAAAAAAAAAAAAAAGCCAACTAGGTTAGTCTGATTATATTTTTTTTATGATTATTTTCCATTCCAGTTTTTCTCATACAACATAGTATATTACATACAGTATATTGCATACGATTATAAAACAATAGTATTCCAGGTGGAGGACGTACCATATTCATTTTTGGTCAACTCGTGTTTAAAAAAAGATAGAAATATAAGGAATTTACTGGCCAAAATTATTAGATGCATACAAAGACTTTTGTGTGAAGAGACTAAAAAAAAAAAAAATTGGCCATCTTTCATCTCCTCTGTAACTAAAGGGGCTATTTAAAACAAAAACAAAAACAGACAAACAATGAATGGTATGGGAAAAGTAAGTGAGGTGCTTCATTTGCCTTTTCTTATAATACAAAAACAACCAGTGAAGACACTCAGTGAAACAGGAAGGCAACACATTTGAAACTAGAATACTTCCCCCCACACACACACACTGAGCTTGGCTAATGTGAACAACATGTATTGTCACAAGACAAATGTATTAGGATTAAGAAGAGGAGATTTATATGGATAATGAGAACATCCAGAGTTACATTGATTAGGATTAAATATCTATTTTTCATAGGGCCTGCTTCAGGGTATGCAAGTCACCCAACAACTGCAGGTGTGGTGAGGAAATTTTCTTTTGGCCAGGCTACTCCATCAGTGTGTGCTATAGAACTTCTTGCTCCTTTCTCCGAAGCATCTGGTAGTGGCTCTGCTGTTGGACCACTAATCCAGTCTGGAAATTCCTGTGTCACCATAGTTTGTTCCATCCTCAGCTAAATGTCTGTTTTCAAATTATCTGGCCTGTTTCACAGAATTGCGCTATGCCTCTGAACAAATGGGGACACCCTTAAAATGATCCTCCCATACCTGATCAACTATCCTTTGTTAGCCTCAGCTAATATTAAACCATTTCCATTTACTCACTTTGCTACTCTTTCAAGCCCTAATGGTCTTGAAGCACTATGGCACACCCGCAGCAGCAGTAACACAAACAGGTGGCAAGAATCTGGGAGCTGCAATCCCATTTAATTTTAGGAGCTCAACCTAATCCCTGGTGACTGACTGAGAGCCCAGTCAGTGTTTCTATTATCCTCCGACACCACCACACCCTGCTTTTTAATATGGTGATGAAATGGAACCTGCTTAACAACCTGTATCTCTGTGCAGGAATAGGGCTATGGTTGCTAGGCAGATCGCTCCTGAGGGCCTAAGAAGGACACCACCATAGATCAGGACATAACCACAGTATAGTCTTGGACTGGATGCCAACCTGGTCAGCCTTGGAAAAAGTTCATCATATGAGTTATCACTCTTTTACTCCATTGAAAGGTCTTAACCACCCTCCCACAACCATTGTCAAGATGGGTCCCAGCCAGAATCCTCCTAGAAAGATGTAGGAGCAAATTACTTAATTGCAAGCAAAATGCACATGTAAGTAAATAAATGCGTGTGTAAGATACAAAAGCAGGTGGAAAATGTTGACCTTCAGGCCACCGACCTCCTGCAATTTCAAGTAGTAGAGGAAAGGGTGTGGTTTTCCTATTTCATAGATGTCGACCTCTTGGTTTGAAAAATCACATGTTCCAAGACATCCTCAGAGACCTAGAACCTCTACAATATTGTTTCCATAGCCACCCCATTGCAGCATTACTCTTTCAGGAGCTCCTATTACTTTCCTGCTAATGCCTTGCTTAAATCCTACATCTGTGTCTCTTTAGGGAAGGTTTTAAAGGTCCAGAATGTAAAGTAGTTCACACAAATTACTCTTGACAACCTTAACTTGTGTGTTTTCATAGGGATGAAGCTGTAGGATGGGCACTGTCTTTGCATCCCCTCCACCTCTCCTTATCCCCAAAGTATGGGACAGCCAGGGAGTCTCCACTGTTTGTGCAAGATGTGGAGTGAAGGGTAACAGTGTTCTTCTGCCCTCTTCCTGTGACAGATTTGGTCCCTAAATAGCAGGTTTTCTTTTCCTTTTACCCTGTCTGTGGTAGGAACAGTCTCATGGGCTTGTGCTGTTCATAAGCAACTCTGATCTATATAATATCACTCCAACTTTCTTCGAAACTATAGAAGAGCTAGGAATCATTATTTAAAAGGAATTGATGATTGATCCAAAAAAATAGCTGATGGATTTTTATTGCTCATCAGCATTTTTAATGTTGTTGGTCTTTCTGTTTTTCTGTTTGTCTACAAATGGAGGAATGGGGGCCCACATGTAGCCCCTTTCTTGGGTGGGTGGGTGTGGAGTAGAGTATGGAGGGTACATAGCTCCTGGCATGAAAGAGGGGAAAGAAGAGGGCTACAAGGAGCCCCAGAAATAGAGGGAATTGAGAGGTGGCACAGAGAGAGCTGGTGGGGGGAATGGAGGAATGCAAGGAACCCTTGATGTGTGCAATGTGCTCTGCCTACAAAAGCTCAAACTGTGCAACCCCCTAGTTTCATTTTTTGTATTGTTAATCTTCTAATACAGGGTTTCCCACTAGATGTGTTCCTTTTTCTGTTCCATCTGCTGTGCTTAACTCATCTTTTCAAGTGATGATTGGGAAGCCCTGTCTTAGTAAAAAGCTGCATTTTTATATTATGTTAAAAGAAACAAGTATTATAGATTGCCACAGTTGGCTTCTAGTTTATAGGAAAGTCTGACTATTTTTTGTTAACACTGTTATGCTGTATGAGTTAATATGAGAATCTTTTCTCCTCTGAAGCTCCTGTCATTGAGAACAGACTTCGGTTTCTGTACGGGTGCTTGTGTACGTATGAAATTATAGTGATCTCTTATGTCTTCATTTTATTTTCTAGGTGGTGATCCGTAGTAAAAATGGAGAGATTCTCTACCGTATTTCACCTTGGGCAAAATATGTAGCACGCGTAGGTACCAATGTGAATTATGATTGGATACACTGGGAACCACCACTGCCATATCTAGTAAGGTTTATTTTATATTTCAAAAGCTTTTAAAAGTGCATGCAAGGCATGTTTTATGATGTGATTTCTGTCATGTCAGTTCTTTTTTTGGGGGGGGTAGGGTGCGTTCTAATTATAACGAGTTACTTTGCATATGGTGTATCAATATTATAGTAAAGTCTGAGAAGACAGTTCTGTTATAAGTGCCTATTTTAATGCACTTATCATTTTCTGAAAAAAAAAAAAAAAAAAAAAACCTTGAAATCTACTGGTCTGCACAGACTAAGCCCTAAAGCCATAGTAAGAAAAATGTGCTGCCATGCCCGCATGGACCTATCCCTTGCAGTTCAAAGGAATATGTGGGAGTGTACTGCTCGTTGAATACTGTTTTGCTGATCAATTTGCTCTTTAGTATTTTTTTTAAGTTTAATGTACTATTTTTGTCTTTTTGCTTTCGTTTTTTGCTATCTTGATTTCACTCAGTTATTCTCATAATTGATCAGTGTCTTTTTTTCCCAGTGTTGTCTTCAGTTTCTCTTCCCTGAGCCCCTTAAGTTCTGAAGAGTGTTGGATATTATATTTCTCCCCTAGCCTCTCTTCTTATCCTCTCTTCAGCAGCAGAATGAAATGAATCTAATTCTTTTCAGTATCTCTGCTGTCTGCAGGGTTCTGAATAGCTGTAGTGAAAACTAAAATGACTGGTCAGTTTTCACTTTGCTATGGTAAAGTGTGAACTTAGTAAGAAGAACACATGTAGGAAAGGGAGTATCAATTATTTCCGGCAGCAGTATCTTTGTTTTCAATCAATGAGGCAATCATCCCTTCTATTCCTACTCAGCTGGATGATATTAGGAGCTTCTGAGACTTCTTATGCTGCCTGGCAGACACCTTGGAAATTTGTGTGGAGATAGTGCAAGAAAAATCCCACAAATGACTAGATCGTCTGCCCTCCTCCATGCATGGTAGGCTTGCCACATCTGTCAATGAGGAGTTATTGGAACCAGTTAAGAAATTGTGGCAGATTCCAGCATCTGTACATCCACTTCTAAGTAAGCTGATACATGTTATAAAGTTCCCACAAAGAAATTTTTAAGGTTTCTGCATCTACTGAGTCTCAAAAGGCTGGTGGTGACAGCGGTGAATGAAAGATCCAAACAGTGATGGTCTCCAAATATGACACACGTGGAGAAGGACCCTACAAACTTGACTTTTTTGGCAGAAAAATCCATTCCCCAGAGAGTCTCCAGATGTGCATTTCAAATTATCAAGCTCTTCTGTTAAAATGCAACTATCTCACCTGGGAAAAGGGTGTCGCAATTCTTGTAAAAGCTCCCGTAGGAATACAGAGAGGAGCTAAAATCTGTAGTGCTCAAAGGACAGTTAATAGCCTTTAATAAGGGGGAGGGATAGCTCAGTGGTTTGGCCTGCTAAACTCAGGGTTGTGAGTTCAATCCTTGAGGGGGCCATTTAGGGATCTGGGGCAAAAATCTGACAGTACTTGGTCCTGCTGTGAAGGCAGCAGACTGGACTCAATGACCTTTCAAGGTCCCTTCCAGTTCTATGAGATAGGTATATCTCCATATAATAGCCCAAACATAACAACGGGCTGCTTCATCGCAGGGCTTCAGGGCTCCACTCTTGTGGAATACCCCAGGAGTCCAAAATCAACAGAGGACCTCCCATAGGTGCTATAGGAATAAAAACTATTCAATTTATTCATAAGTGATCTGGAGAAAGGGGTAAAAAGTGAGGTGGCAAAGTTTGCAGATGATACTAAACTGCTCAAAATACTTAAGACCAAAGCAGACTGTGAAGAACTTCAAAAAAATCTCACAAAACTAAGTGATTGGGCAACAAAATGGCAAATGAAATTTAATGTGGATAAATGTAAAGTAATGCACGTTGGAAAAAATAGCCCCAACTATACATACAATATGATGGGGGCTAATTTAGCTACAATGAATCAGGAAAAAAGATCTTGGAGTCATCGTAGATAGTTCTCTGAAGATGTCCACGCAGTGTGCAGACGTGGTCAAAAAAGCAAACAGGATGTTAGGAATCATTAAAAAGGGGATAGAGAATAAGAAGTAGAATTATATTATTGCCCTTATATAAATCGATGGTACGGCCACATCTTGAATACTGCGTATAGATGTGGTCTCCTCATCTCAAAAAAGATATACTGGCACTAGAAAAGGTTCAGAGAAGGACAACTAAAATTATTAGGGGTTTGGAACAGGTCCCATATGAGGAGAGATTAAAGAGGCTAGGACTTTTCAGCTTGGAAAAGAGGAGACTCGGGGGGGATATGATAGAGGTATATGAGTGATGTGGAGAAAGTAGATAAGGAAAAGTTATTTACTTATTCCCATAATGCAAGAACTAGGGGTCACCTGAAATTAATAGGCAGCAGGTTTAAAACAAATAAAAGGAAGTTCTTCTTCACATAGCGCACAGTCAACTTGTGGAACTCCTTACCTGAGGAGGTTGTGAAGGCTAGGACTATAACAGCGTTTAAAAGAGGACTGGATTAATTCATGGAGGTTAAGTCCATTAATGGCTATTAGCCAGGATGGGTAAGGAATGGTGTCCCTAGACTCTGTTTGTCAGAGTGTGGAGATGGATGGCAGGAGAGAGATCACTTGATCATTGCCTGTTAGGTTCACTTCCTCTGGGGCACCTGGCATTGGCCAATGTCGGTAGACAGGATACTGGGCTAGATGGACCTTTGGTCTGACCCAGTACGGCCATTCTTATGTTCTTATGAAGTTTGTGATCTATCAGTGTGCAAACAGTTGAAGGCCTTTAATCATTAAAGGATTTGAGAGCCACTCTCTGTCATTGAGCATATACTTGCCAGCACCAAGGAGGAAGCAGACCACATCCCAAAGCATCATCAGACTGAGGCTATCTACACCTTAGTACTGTCACCCACAGATAATGTTGGGACCACAATGGAAGGAGCCAAAGGCTCCCCTGCAGTTAGCCCTCTCCCACTGCATCCTTGGTGCATGCTACTTCACAGCAACAAGTTTGATTCGATCATCAAGAGCTAATCAGAACCATTTCAGGAGTTATACCCCTCTCCGTCCCCCACGCACACACACTTCGTGACCACTTTTTAAAAAAATTGTTGGGGTATCCTGGAACCAGATCACCTCAGACCACCGAGTCCTGGAAACTATTTTAAAAAGGGGTATTTTATCCAATTCCAGGCCCTTACTAGCCCTACCTTTCTTCCCTTTTCCTTTCCAGGGACCCCTCTTACAAGATATTGTTAAATCAATAATTAGATACCCTTTTGCAACTTGCAACTCCCATTACTTTTTATTCCCAAAGAATGGAGATTGGCATCTGATTATAGACTTTGATATCACAGCAGATTCATCCATAACTACAAGTTCAGGATGCTAACCGTGGCCTCAATTATTCCCTCATTAAATACTCAAGATGGATTTGTAGTTCTCAGCTTTGGGATGCTTCTTTCCATCTGTCCATATACCCATCGCAGAGAGAATACTTCAGTTTCATAGTGATGGACTTACTACCAATACATGGTCCTGCCCTTTAGTCTTTGCATGGCACCAACACGTATTCAGCAAGAGTGTAGCAGGCACAGCCCACTTAAGAACACATTACAGTCTGGTATATTCAAACCTGGACAACTGGCTGATCTGGGTAAAATTTTCCCAGCAGGTGATCAATGACCAGCTCGATTTACAATGTCTTACGGCTCTTTACCATATAGGGGCTCCAAATGAACAGGGGAAAATCCTCATTTTGCTAACCCAGACTACAGAATATATAGGAGCAATATTAGATCTGAGGTCAGCAAGAGCTTAACTACCACAGGAGAGGTTCCAGGCAATAGTAGGACTCATCAATCATCTGCAGGCTCACCCTGCAGATGCATCCTTCTTTGGTCACATGGCCTTCTGCACCCATGTCTCACAATATGCCAGACTTTACCTATGCTGTATACAGAGAAGTTGAAATCCATGTATCTATCCATAAAGCATCATATGAATATGATGGTGAAAGTCCTGCAAGAAGTCTTCTCACCACTAGGTTGGTGGAAGGATGCGTTCCACAACCTGCCATCCTTTCCTTCTACTACAAAGTCCTATACTACCTGTATTCTTTATTGATGAAGGAACTGATGAAGGAACTGTTGGGCCTACTCCACCATTCATGTCCGCAGGTGTGTGAGGAGGCCAGGGGAACATCTAGAGTGCAGTCGTGGCCCAAAGGACACTGATAGCCAAAACTCCAATCTTCCTCCCATGGGGCATATGTGGACAAGAAGTGGGATGTATGTGGAAAACTCATCTCAAAGAGCCAGAGTAAATAACTATTCTTTCCCCCCTTCTTTCCCTCTTTCCCCCCCACCCCACCCCACCCCCCCCTTTTTTTTTTTTTTTTTTTGGCCACTGAGTGCAGGAAAATATTTGTTGGGCTTTTTTCATCCCTCTTTCTCCACATTATTTCAAAACTTTTTCCAACTTGGAAAAGTTCAGCTGGCAAAAGGAAAATGAAATGCAGTGACTTTGCCACCCTGTAACCTTTTCCAAATTTGGAGAAATTTTGAAAAGATAGTATGGGGAAAAGTGTGTATTTGTGTGGGCGCTGGTGGTAGTGAAAACCTTGGATAAGAGTCCTTTTTGACATTGAATGCAATAGAATGAAAGGAAGGCATGGCAGGGGAGAGAGTGAATTTTTTTCCCAAGTTTGGAATTTAATCCCAATAAATTTCCTGGGGAAAAATCAACTTGGAATACAAACTCCTTACTTGATTTTTTTCCAGAGGCTTTTTGACCAACTCTAGTTGTCACATTTGAAAGGTGGTCTTTAGAACTGTACTTAATGAATGCTTATATTCTGTAAAACTTAGGTTCCCCAGCTGAGTGGAATTTTCTACCTGACATTGGCAAAGGAATTTTTATGTCCTGCACTAACCAGAAAAATGTGCTTTACTAAAAAAATAAAATAAAATCTTTTTGTCATTAAATTGAGCAGATCTGACTAAGAATACAATCAGCAGACCTGTTTTCTTTGTGCCGTTTTAAAGTCACTTTCACACAAAATCAGCACTTCAAGACATTTGCGCAATGAAGTCATTGAAGTACTGATTGTGAGGATGTCAAGTAAAGAGTGATCAATTTCTTTGATTTTTTTTTTTTTTTCAATCTTAATATTGGAGTAGGGTTTTTTTGTATTTACAATTTTAATTGCGTTAATCTAGCGGAAATACGTTGCATAACAATTCTCTTACCTGATTTTAAAATTAATATACTGGTTCTTTTTTCTCTTACTTGTGTAAACAGTGTGTTTATATAACAAGATTGACATTCTCAGATGCTATGCTTTAATGACAACCATTTTCTATTCAATAGCGCAAACATCCTCAACCAAAGAAACCAAAAAGCTTAAGAATTTATGAATCTCACGTGGGAATTGCTTCCCCAGAAGGGAAAGTTGCTTCTTATAAAAACTTTACATACAACATACTACCTAAAATAAAGGATCTCGGTAAGTAACATGCTTCTTGGTGCGATGTGTGTGGAGAGAAATTTGTAATACGTCTCTGCTCTTATTGGAAAAGATAATTGAGTGTCTGTGGGGGGGGGGGTTGTGTGTGAAGCTTAAATAATCTGTTTTCAGTTATTTGTAATGTACTAGCTACATTTTATTTTTCTATATATGTATATAGAAAAAATACAGTATCTAGTTTTAAGTTTGCTATGTGAAGTGTGACAATTTTAAAGTGATAATTTGAATGTTCTTCTTCGAGTGCTCCACTCTAGGTGACGATGCGCCGTTGATCTGAGATCTTCGGTAGCAGTGCCTGGTCAGGACGCACGCGCTCCGCTGGTGTCTCGCGGTCTCGTTAAAATCTGCCTGAGCGCTCGAGTCCCGTGCCCCCCTCAGTTCCTTCTCAACCATCCTCAGCTAAAGATAGGACTCGGGGCAGTGCTGATTCTCTTCCCTGGTCTCTCTAGGAAACAGTTGCAAAGAACATATGAACAGTTGTTAGTAACATCCCAGTTGTTTCCCTTCCTTTAGAATAGTTACATTGTTTAGTTACTTAGTTTAAAACAAAACATCAACAACAAAACTTTTACACTTCAGGCTTGTCTCCCGCTGAGACACACTCCCCTGCCATTTCTAATTCATAACGCCAGGGGCTTCAGGATTTAAGAAGTGTGTTTCCTGTCAGGACTCCATGCCAAGGTCTAATGGGCACTCACGCTGTGTGAAGTGCCTTGGCGAAACACACGCCCCCGCAAAGTGCCTCCACCATACGAGCCTCAAGACCAGGGTTCGTTGTGACAGGGACCTGCGGCTTAAAATGCTATGAATGGGGAAATCTCTACAGCCGCCTTTGGAGACGGGGAAAGTGAAACCCTCTCCTTCACACTCCCCGACCAGATCTGAACCAATTGGGAGCATGGCTTCACCCTCTCAGGAGCAGAGGCAAGAAGCGCAACAGTCTCTGAGGAGAGACTTTAACAAGGGTAAAGGGTCTCCCGTGAGATCCTTACCCTCTGTATTGACAGTACAGAAGGCAGGCGCCTCAGGCTGTCACAATGCCTCAGCCGCGGCTCCCGCGGAGCACAGAGGCAGGGACCCGATCTCCCGTAACTGGAAGGTCTCCTCGACACCGGTGTGCTTGGCACTGAAAACAGACGCAGTGCCGACAGCGCACTCTGTCCCGGCGCCGAAAAGAACGTCAGCACCAAGCCTGCCTGCAGCTCTGGTACTGGCAGCGGACCCCGTGCAGGGCAACTCCAAGCGACCCGTGGCACTGGAAAAACTCAGACTCGGTAATGTTCCTGAGCGCAGTTCATGCTCAACGCAGCCCAGGGAGCAGGAGCAACAGTTTCTCAGTCAATGTGACCTCTCAGTGACACCTGAGCCTAATTCCCCACTCCTGGATACACAGGGCTCACTTTTTGAACAGCCACTCTCTCCACCTGACCTGGCTACCTTTACTGACAGCGAACCTATTATGCAGCAGCAGATAGAGTTCTCCCCACCTGCTTCTCCTCCTCCACCAGAACCTTTTCCACCTCAGGTCATGGCTCACAACTACCAGCCTCAGTTTCCCTACTTCGCCCCCCATGGGAGGCGCCTGGGTTCTCCTACCCTATGCCTTGGCCTCAGTGGTACCTGTGGCCACCTCCTACTGCCACTCACCCTCAAGCCCCTTCAACCAAACCTCTACCTCCCTTCTGCGCCTCGATCTCCAGCTCCGTCTACTTCTAGAGCGCCTGAACCCCCCCCCCCAAGAACGTGAGCTATGGACCATATCCTGACTCACTGTCCCCTAACTCTCCATCAGCTCCAGACGGAATCCTCTTCCCTCTGCTTCCACAGAATGTGGACGACTGTAAACAATTTCAAGAACTTTTCAAGAGGGTGGCCCTCAACCAAGACATCCCCTTAGAAGAGGTTCAGGAGACACCTCAAAATCCTCCAACCCTCTGCGCCCTCAAGGATCGCACTCCCCATAAATGATGCACTCCTGAAACCAGTTGACACTGTCTGGCAGACTCCAGCCTCTTTCTTATCAACTTCCAAAAAGGCTGAACGTAAATACTATGTTCCCGCTAAGGATGCTGACTTCTTATTTTCTCATCCACAATCGAACTCTCTTGTTATAGATGCAGTTGCACAAAGGATGAAACAGCCACACTATTGACCTACCCCACAAGACAAGGACCTTAAATGCCTTGACGTCTTGGTTCGCAAGGTTTATACGTCCTCCACTTTACAATTCAGAATTGCGAACTATTCTGCCCTCCTTGCAAGCTGCGACTTCGATAATTACAATAAACTTTTGGAATTTGCCTCCTATATTCCAGAGGATAGGAGAGCAGATTTCAAGTCAGTCCTTCTTGAGGGCCAATTGATTTCAAGAATGGCCTTACAAGTATCTCTAGACACAGCGGACACAGCAGCCCGCACTATTGCATCTGCTGTGGTTATGCGCAGATCTGTATGGCTCTCTGCATCTGGCATCCCTAAATACCTGCAGACCAAAGTGGAGGACCTCCCCTTGGATAAAGATAAGCTCTTTTTTCCACAAAAACGAATGAAGTCCTTCACACCATGAAAGATTCTAGAGTGACACTGCGCACCCTGGGCATTCACCCATCCCTTCCCAGGAGACAACGATACCAACCTTATCAAAGACCATGCAAACAACAGTATTACCGGCCTCAACCCAGACCATACAATATAACCAGGAATCGCGCTAGACCTCCTAAGCACAGACAAAATGAAGCACAAGCAACTGCCTCCCACCCATTGGGAAATAAACAACAATTTTGAAGCGTCGGTCGAGGGTCTGCACGACCACCCCTTTATTCCACCACCTACTTGCCCATTTCACCTCCAGGGTTTCCAACATGCCTGGCAGCAGATTATGCAGGACCGTTGGGTCCTTGAAATAGTTCAGTCCGGTTACCCCACCTTTTATATCCTACCCTCCTACTCATACCCCTTCTCCATCCCTCTTCAGGGACCCTTCTCACGAGCGCTTACTTCGCGCAGAAGTGGCTCACCTTCCACAAGTAGGCGCAGTGAACCTGTGCTGACACAACCTTCAGGGAAAGGGTTCTACTCCATTACTTTCTGACCCAGAAAAAGCCCGGGGGATGGAGGCCTATACTAGACCTACGTCAACTGAACAAATTTGTGAGGATACAAAGATTCAAGATGGTCACAGTGGGCACAATAATACCTGCACTGGATCAAGGGGACTGGTTCACAGCCCTCGACCTACAGGACACTTATTTTCATATATCAATTCATCCAGCCCACAGACGCTTCCTACGATTCACAATCAGACACGACCATTTTCAATACAGAGTTCTTCCTTTCAGCCTCTCCACAGTGCCGAGAGTATTTTCCAAGACTCTAGCTGTAGTTGTGGCTCACCTCCACAAACATGGGATCATGCTGTTCTCCTACCTGGACGATTGCCTCATCAAGAGCAACTCCTATGGTAAGACGCTACAAGCTACCCATTTAGCCATCTCCCTCTTCCACAGCCTAGGCCTCCAAATAAATGTCCAAAAATCCACCCTGACACCTACACAGCAGATAGTTCATTGGAGCTCATCTGGACTCAATCCGAACCAGATTCTCACTCCCACATCACATTCCTAGCTATCATACAGCTCATATGCACGCTCTCTGTTCGTCCCAGGATACAGGCAAGAATTTGCCTACAGCTCCTTGGTCACATGGCAGCCACCACCTTGGTGGTCAAGTACGCCAGGCTACATATGAGATGTCTTCAGGGCTGGCTCAACTTCAACTTCAAACCCAACAGACACACCTTAGGTATGCTGCTAACTCCTCCAGCCAATGTTCTAGCTTCCCTACAATGGTGGACAAGACCAGAAAACCTCTGCACGGGCATAACCTTCCAGCAACGATCCCCAACGCTCGTACTCACCACGGACGCTTCCCTAATCGGTTGGGGAGCGCATCTAGAAGGACACAAGGCACAAGGCCACTGGTCCATGTCAGAGATGCTCCTACACATAAATTTCTTAGAGGTCAGAGCAGTGAGACGTGCTTGCCTTCACTTTCTTCTCCTCATAAAGAACAAATATATTTGGGTCCTAACAGACAATATAGCATGTATGTTCTACATCAACAGATGGGGAAGCCTGATCACATTCCCTATGCATGGAAGCCATCCGGCTATGGAATTGGTGCATACAACATCACATACAAATCATTGCTTCCTACCTACCTGGCTGCCACAACACTACTGCCGATGCACTCAGCAGGCACTTCTCTACAGAACACGAATGGGAACTGCACCCCACAATACTTCAACAGCTCTTCTCCCTCTGGGGCACCCCGTCAATAGATCTCTTTGCCACAACCCAGAATCGCAAATGTTGTCTATTTTGTGCCAGAGCAGAACTCAGGACTGCATCCCTAGGGAACGCGTTCCTCATCCCATGGAACACCTCTCTCCTGGATGCCTTCCCAGCAATCCCTCTGCTGCACAGGGTTGTTCGCAAGATCAGAGACGACAAGGCCCGGGTCATACTTATTGCCCCGGCTTGGCCGAGACAGATGTGGTATCCATACCTACTCCACATGTCCTCCCGTCATCCACGGACTGTCCCCAGCAGATCAGATCTGCATTCCCAGGACAACGGATGGGTTCTTCACCTCCGCTCCAGAAGCTCCACCTGACAGCATGTTTTCTTCATGGTTCCAAACCCACGAACTAGCTTGTTCTGAGCAAGTTTGATACGTCTGCTTGCACAATAGAAAAGATTCCACTCCTAAAACTTACTTGCAGAAGTGGAAACGTTTCTCCCAGTGGTGCTCACATAATCACTTAACACCCCATACGGTAACCCTCCCTAACATCCTAGACTACCTTCTAAAATTGAAACAGGATGGACTCTCACTCCGCTCCATCAAAGTACACCTGGCGGCACTTACCACCTTCCATGACTTGTTAGAAGGCTACTCGCTCTTTACCCACCCCAACATAAAACGATTTCTCACGGGCCTACAAAATATCAACCCGGAAATTTATCCAACGGCAGCTACATGGAATCTTAACCTCATTCTCCGTGGTCTCATGAAACCTCCATTCGAGCCCTTGGCTACCTCCTCTCTTCTTCATATGTCCACGAAGGTAGCTTTCTTAGTTGCAATAACGTCAGCATGGAGACTAGGAGAAATAAGTGCCCTGATGGCCTATCCTCCCTACCCAATCTTCTCCAAAGACAAAGTCACCCTGAGACCACATCCTAAGTTTCTCCCTAAGGTGGTGTCCGCCTTCCACCTTAACCAACCGATATACTTACCTACTTTCTATCCCAAACCTCACAAGACTCTGCACGAGGCAACTCTGCATACTCTCAACGTCAGGCGAGCAATCACCTGTTATTTAGACAGGGCTAAACCATTTCGTAAGTCCCCGCGACTCTTTGTCTCCATTACCGAAAGATCGAAAGGTACGGCTATCTCTAGGCATCACCTGTCCAAGTGGATCTCTGACTGCATCAGATCCTGTTACCGCATCCAAAATATTCAACCACCCGAAGGCATTAGAACTCATGCCACTCGAGCCATGTCAACATCCATTGCCTTCTTACATAACGTACCCATTCCTGACATCTGTAAAGCGGCTACATGGTCATCTGAACACACGTTTGCCAAACACTATGCCATCACGCAGGATACCACGGCAGACACCATAGTAGTCATACAGTACTCTCTACAGTACTCACTGCCACATCTCCAAAGTCCCACCAACCATAATGGGTACTGCTCCACTCCCCGCCCTCCTCCCCTCTACTTTGGAGTACTAGTATGATTTCTCCATGGTAGAGAAGGAACTGAGGGGGGCGTGGGACATGCGTGCTCGGGCAGATTCTAACGAGACCGTGAGACGCCAGCTTGAGCGCATGTGTCCCGACCAGGCACTGCTACCGAAGATCTCCGATCAATGGCATCTAGAGTGGAGCACCCACAGAGACACACATCTCGAAGAAGCTCAGTTACTGCAAGGTGAGTAACTTTCTCTTCTAGTATTACACAGCAATTAACATGAGCAGTTCTGTTTAGGAAAGAATTGTGGTATATTATTGTAACTGTATAGGCTGTAGATAAAATTGTTGGAATGATTATCTCAACAACAAAAAAGAACCAATTATTTATATTATTTTGTGCTTTAAGAGTCGTTGCACTTTGGCACATAAAAGATTACATGAGCACTTGCTAGCCATTACCCTACAATGATGATATGCCTTAATGTGTTTGGAATGGGAAATAACTATGCTAACTTTATTTAGTATCTATGGCAAGTGTTGGCATATTAATGGCAGCTAGTAAAACCAGATATGATGTCAAACACTAGATACGCACAGCGCTCATCCACATATTAACCAAACCAACCATAAATAAAATATGATTTATATTAAAGTCAGTGTTTTGACAAAAATGCCTTTCGTCATTCACTACAGTTAAGAGAACGAGGAGTACTTGTGGCACTTTGGAGACTAACACATTTATTTGAGCATAAGCAAATTTGTTAGTCTCTAAGGTGCCACAAGTACTCCTCGTTCTTTTTGCTGATACAGACTAACATGGCTACCACTCTGAAACCTGTCACTAAAGTTAAGCTGACTGCCAGAGTGAGTGAGTTTCTGTATTTGGGGACCGCTAACCATAACCAGCTAAAAATACAGATTTAACACTTAATCTTGTGGTTATGTTGTTTTTCTCTTGTAAACTAATTTCTTGCTTTCCAGGAGACTAATGTTTTCAATGGAAGTCTGAAAGCATGCAACTCTGCCTACAGATTTTTCGTTAGGGGGAGGAGGAATGTCATGGATACAATGTAAAATGGTTTCAGACTTCAAAATAACAATAATATAAATGTATGAACAATATCAATCATTTACGGGTATGCCTGATTTAAATTTTATCTACCTGTTTGTAGCCAGACCTAATTAAGGATTTGTTATTTTTAATAATTTTCTTAAGGGGCACTCTTTTTTTGTCAGAATGCTGAAATATTAAAAGTGTGAAGAAATATATACATGGCAAACAACAAGATAAATAGTAAGCAAATAAAATGATAATCATTTGACATAATTTGTACTGTGTATTTACAAAAATGCTGTGGGTAACCATGCAACAATCCTCAATTATAAAATGGCTATATACCTTAGACAAATTGGTAAGCTAATGTCAGCCCATTTTTTTTATAGTAACTATAATGACGTTGAGGGCAAAAATAAGCGTGACATCACAGATAAATAAACAGGATAAAGTTAGACTGAAGCATAGGCTAAATAATATGCTGAAGATTTGAGTTTAAAACTAATACTAAAGAGAAACTGTGGTCTCGACAGACTTTTCAAATAGACCTGAAGGTTATCACTTGCTGATAGGGCATTTATTTGCTGATATTAGAGTTAGCTTAGATTCATAGATCTAGCAGAGATTTGTTTTAAGTATGACAGTTTCATCATTAAAATATAATTTTTCCCTTTAGTTTTTCTTCATTTAATATCCTAGCGAAACACGTTTGGGTTGAATAAGGGACCAAAAAAAAAAGTTTTTCTTGGTTCTCAGCTGCTTCAGTAAGCTCAAAGCAGAATTATACGGCTTTAATGTTTGTTCTTTTTGAAAGATTCCTTGAGGGAAACGAGTTTGGAAAGAAAATATGTAATGATTAAAGATAGAAATAAAATGTGTTTGAAATACTAAGAAAAATCTTGGTAAAGTGCAAGATATAGCACTATTAATCAGTTACTCTTAGTTTGCTTTCATGACAACACTGTAAATATCAAAAGTGCAGCTGAAGTTCAGGACATGCAGATTGGTGTCGTTAATATTCTGAAGTCAAATTAAGATTATATTTGCATATCATTTATTGCTTGTTCAAACTGATAGATTCAATATATCTATTCATATGTAGATCACCTGAGAAATTGATCTTCCCATTTTTGATGGGAAGGTCATACAAGTATAAAATGTTAAAATGGCGTTACTTTTAAGAAAGACTGAGTCTGTGCTTAATTATTAATTGGACATTAGAGATTTAGAACCAGATAAAATAAGGAAAGAGAAGCAGTTTAGATGTAATTAACTTTTCTAGTATATCAAATATGTGTATCAAATTATTGTTTAGACATGTAACTGTGGGATTTTTTTAACAGGATACAATTGTGTTCAGCTGATGGCTATTATGGAACATGCTTACTATGCCAGTTTTGGTTATCAAATCACAAGTTTTTTTGCAGCATCAAGGTAGGTTTTTCTAAGGACTTATGCACACCTTTCACTTTTTTCTGTGGCTGGTGAAATAGTATTTAAATTTAGGCAAATAGCACACTGTAAGAATTCTGGCATCATATCCAGACTTCACTTTGTATTGAGTTTTTTTATCCTAATAAATCAAACCAGCTGTCTATAATTATCAAACAGCTGTCTAGAATTATCAGTTCTATATGAAATTTTAATATAGTGGACAGTATAATAGAAAGATCATGAGAAATGTTAATTGGCAAAGCATTTTGATCCCAGCTTCTGAACTTTAGGACCTCAGCTTTGTTTTTTTATCCATAGACTGTTGTGCAAAATTGAGAATTAGCACAAATGATGTCCAGCATGTTGTGTTGTGGTAAATAAAAGTATCTTTATGGTGCTTGTTCATAATAGGTATTGCCTAATTGTTTTGCTTTACAAAAAGGGTAGTCATGTAATGAAATGACAAGTTGCATATCCTGTAAGAATTAAATTTATTGCATACTCATAGCAGACTGTATTTAGATGGCTTTGAGGCCCATCAGTTTGTAGAAATAGGTGATGGTTAAAGATAAATTGTTCAAGAAAATGAAGGTAAATTTGAACGTTATTTTTAAGCTTCATCAAGAAGAAAAGTGACAAACTGAAAAACTTAGGAAGCTTTAATTGGTTTTAATTAGCTGAACAAACTGCGCATTGTATATTGACAGCCTTTGATGATTTAAATAAAAATAATTGAACTGTAATAATGGCACCAAGTAAGTAAAAGTCAGATAACTTGCAACAGGTGGCAAATTTTGGGCGGGGGTGTTATTTTCATTATTTCGTACTCATTTGAATCCATAGTAATTTGTTATGTATCACAGTACACTGATCGCTCACTGAATACCAAGTGGATTATTTAATTCTAATCATCTAGACATTTGTGAAGTTTGTATACTAAACAAGAAAATAGTTTACATTAAATATGAAAAGCACAGGTGCAAAGTGTGTTAAACTGCTTAAAAATAAGACTGAAAATTTGAATACTTTTCATAAACCAGTTTTATCCAAGACTAGTTTTTTTTTTTTTTCCCTGAAGTGAGTGGAGGAAAAAGCTCAAATTTGGGGGCAACCCATTTTTAAAAACTTTAAACATGCCTAAATTATTATTTATAATTTAGTCAGTATATAGTGTACTATTTTGTTTAAATGTCTTTATTGTCAGTTTGTATTGCACAATTGCTACTCCAACAGCGGGGAATTGTGACTATCTGAAGATCATTCATTCCCTCTACATAGGAGTTCCCTAGTAAATTACTTAAGCTTTTATCTATTAACTCTATGAATGTATAATTTTCTGCATAAACCGTATTCAGCCTTTTTAAAAAAAATTGAGGTTAGCTCTGCCTAATGCATTGTATTTTCATGCTTGCAGCCGTTATGGAACCCCAGATGATCTGAAGGAATTGATTGACATTGCCCACTCCTTGGGAATTACTGTTCTATTGGATGTTGTACACAGCCATGCATCAAATAACTCTGAGGATGGTCTGAACAAATTTGATGGTACAGATTCCTGCTTTTTCCATTCTGGTCCTAGAGGAACCCATAGTCTTTGGGACAGCAGACTTTTTGACTATTCAAAGTACGTACAAAACCAGTTCGATACTGTAAATATAACAAATCAACAGTTTGCATACATACAGTGTATTGTCTGCGGTCTAAGGGCTTGTCTACATGGGGAATTCACAGGGAAGTTAGTGCATAACAGCTATGGTGTGGACTCATGGTGCAATAGTTACTTCACACTAACTCCTAACTTTGAAAGTATGTAGTTTAAGTGAATCCAAAGTTGCTCTTAGTGTGGAATAAGAGTTAGTGCAGAATAGCTCTTGAGCAATAGCTACTCCTCACTAGTTATTCAAGGCTTTTCCCTGTATAGACAAGACCTAGGTAATGCTGTACATTTAATCTTGTGTGTTTATGCATTTATATCATCCTCCTTACCATACTAGCTGTGTTCCTAACAAATCATTACTACAGCATACAGGTTTACATTTGGTACATTTTTGTTTTCTCCTTCCTCTGAGGCAGCAAGGATTAGATATTGATATATAGTAGTCATCTTTTTTCTATATTAAGCTGATTATTTCAATGATGGGGCTGTGGGAAAGCTTAGTTGCACAAGTAATGACCACAAATCTCACCACTTTCAGAGAAGAGTTCCATAGGCTTAGGACAGCTGCATCACAACTCCTCCTGTTGCTTCCATAAGTTTCATGCTTGAGGTTGACAGTGCCATAGTTTCTAAGGATTGTATCTGTCTAGGGATGTCACTGATTCAGAGGAAATCTTGGTAACTTAGGCCAATCTCATGGAGAGCCGTGAAGACTGAGGATTTCCACTTGGTATTGAGTGAGCCATCAGTGTACTGTGATACATAACATAAGCACTGTGCCATTAAATAGGATGAACTGTTTGTATCTTGCCTTCTGATTAGAATAACTTCTTGGTAATTAGACCTTAATTAACAAATACAGTTAAAATTCATGATGACAACGGGATGTATTGTCATTACTGCTAATCATAACTGCTTGGTGTTACAAGACTTGCAGTTACTCTCTATACCCATATTCAGATTACTTGAGTCACAGTTTGCTATGACCCATCCCAAAATTTTAATTTCAGTACATGGTTACATATTCTGTACATATGTTACATATAATAGCTAAACAAATGCACTAAATCCATTTCTCCAGAATGAGGCAACTAATTGGCCTTTCTAGAAGAAAGTTCAAGATAGTGGAACTTGTATGGAATACTAAAGCTGACCCCTCTATTTCAGATTAACATTCATATCCAGTTTGAAGGAGTCACATTCCTTCCTTCTTGCACAGTAGTTAATCATCATCTTTTAATTCTACTGGGGAAAAAAGGACTTGATAATTTCAGGTGCTTATTTCACTTTGAATACCTTCAGACATTACTAGAGGTGTCATTAGCTCTAAAAATGTGGTTATTTTTTACATGTTTCCTGACAGTATGATGAGATAAATGTTTCCATAGCAGAGTTCAGCAGACCTACAAATGGATTGTGATGAGTCATCTCTAATGAACTAGGAAAAAAAGGAAAAGGTTGAATAATTAAGACTTGAGGCCAGGGTGAATTAAATAGATCCTTCCAGAAAGGAACATAATGCCCTCCTGAAGTCATGTAATGACACAGAGAATATGCTTATATTTCATGCTTGTGTTTCATACAACTTGCTCAACTTTTAGTTTGGTTTTCAACATGTGTTGCTTCATACAAATTAGAGGTTCAAAGGTTACGCAAACTTTGAGTCATTCTTTGTCCTCTGATGGGGAGGAGCTTTGTGGCTTTGTTTGTTAGCTAATGGGTAAAATTAATGTTCTGTGATTTGTTTCCTCAACAAAAATGTATCTATAGTAAATGTAGATCGTCTTTTTTTCCAAAATTTTGTGTGTTCCTATAGGTCTTAATGTCATGTGATGACCTGGCTTTACGTCCAAAATTTCCTAATGTATTCCTACTTCTTGTAACAAAGATATTTTGCCTCAACCATGTTATACTGGAAATTTATAGCAAAGGTTCAGTGTCAAAACATTCAGGTATTGCTGGTGCTGATTAATTTTAAGGCATGATAACATTCACGCTGGCACATGAGTGGATCTAATGTCCAGAACAGGCATGTGTAAGAACAGTTGGGAGTAGACATTGACTGCTTACAAGGCTTCAGACTTCCATTTCTGCTTTTTTTTTTTTTTTTTTTTTTTTTTAAATAAAAAAACAGTTGAATAACATACTGAAGTTTTACTTGCTAGACTATCTCTTCAGTCTTCTGTTCATATAAACTTCTCTACTATACAATACATGAACCAAAATCTCTCTTCTCTACTGGGAATAACTGTTAAATCTACAGCTACTCAAACCTCTAATACAATGAATGCAAAATTTATTTCAGAATCCAGAGAAACTAGTTCTGTGCCATGAAAGAGATTAAGAAGCAGTTGCTTTATCAACCTAATCTGTCTGGATTTCAGTTTGAAATCCAGGACCTAAAGAAATATAATTTGTCTCACAAGGTTTGCAAGATTATTCAGTTGGGTAGGAGGGTGACTGTGAATGCTAAATATAATAGAAAGTGGCAAGGATCTCTAGACACTTCCATATAAAGCAAAAACAAGGGACTTGTACCTTGGGTCATTTTGAAATCTATTGGTCTGATTGTCCTGTCACTTACTTTGGTTTAAATGGGAAGTAACTTTAATTAAATCAATAGTTACATAGGTGACCTGTGTTCCGAATCTCCAGAAAAAGTGCAATATATCTTGGAATTCACTTTTGAAAGCTTAGAGTTGACGGGGACAGAGAGCACGGGGAAATGAAAGGAAGGATTGTTCTCTTGTGACTGGGACTTTATTAAGGGAGGAAGGGGGTGGGAAGATGTGTGTTTAACTCATCCCGTTATCTAACTAGTGAAGACAAGTTTGTAGCTTTCCCATGGGTTAGCAGGGCATTGTAAAGACTATGGGGGAGCATAGGGTTTACCTTAATCTGCTAATCTGAGTTTATATTAAAAAAAAAAAAATACACAAATTGCCTTGTCTTTGTCCTTGTCTTCACTAATACAAATATGTTTTTTTTGTTTGTTTGTTTGTTTTACCTCGGGGTTACTAACGTAAGTGAGCTAACCAGATGTGGAAAAAACATGGCATCACTTAGCATAGACAGATTTTAATATTTGTTCTAACATGTTAGCTGATTGATATTTTAGAGGTGTTTAAAAATTCCCTATCTTAGGTGCAAACATGTTTAAAATACCTAATTCAAATGTGTTACGTCACAGCTTTTTTCCTATCTAGTCAAGGCCTGAGAGTGTGGCTTGATTCCCCCCACCCCAACCGTATTGTCACCTCACCATTCTTCCTAAAAGTTAAATCTTTGGCTCTAGTCATATGACTAGGTTTCTGTGTTGATTAAGCCAAAATGTTAATATAGACACTTTAACACACTCTGGGCCAGATCTTCAACTGGTGTAAGACTGTGTCACTCTGCTGACTTTGCTGCAGATATACTGATTTACACGAGTTCAGGGCCTGACCGTATATGATTAATACTGAAGCCATGCTGGCATATAGATAGGATTCTACCAATTTCACGGCCATGAAAACTGTGTCAATGACCATGAAATAAGCCTTTCCCTGTGAAATTCCGGTCTCCCCGAGTCAGTGGACTCATAGCTGCAAGTCCTGGCTGGGCTGAGGAGGGATAGGAGTTGTCCTTTCCTGCCATGGCAGCTCTGCTGTTATGGAAAGATACCCAAAGCTTCTCAGATATGAATTTATTTGTTTTAAATCTCTGCATCTTGTTTTTTGGTAAGTATTAATATCCACATTTCTAGATTCAGGACACACAACTTTTACTTCTCAAGTGCTCAGATGAATTAGATGGTTTATATAGTAAAAACTCTATATTCAACTGCTCTAAATTTCAAAACACTTTGGTGGTGAAATCCTGATGAATTATGTGGGAGCACTTCTGGTGTCCATAACAGCAGACACCTGGTTAGAAAAGGGTGCATTTATTTTTAAAGGAACACTCTTTTAATGTATGTGCAAAAATGTTATATTATTTTTAAATACTTTGTACCATTTTATAAACCTTTTCTGGTACTGTGCTGGTGATTGTGGCGCTCTGCCTAATACATCAAAGAGAAGGCAGCATGTCAAGACAGTTCTATTGTGTAGCATTGAATTCTCAAACCCACCTTTTGTACACCTTTTGAAGCATACTCTTTTCTGAACTTTTCAGTGCTCTTTATTTACAGATACAGTTAAGGGTCTTTCAACTGCATGTATACAGTAGCAATGACATCCAGTGGCAGGTCAGGTTTATCACAGGTGTGTATTCCTTGGGGATATCTTGAAAATTATATCACTGATTAAAGGTGATGTTCAGAATAACTAAGTATGCTGAGTTTATAGGTTTTTGGGACAATGTAGAATCTAGAGCCATTACAGCATTACTTTAAAGGAACTATATGTTGTGTTTCATAAGTATAGTATAAAAAACATACAAATGTATTGATTTTTTTTTCTTGATTATTTTTGGAAAGTTATGTATTTGGTGTGGGAACTTAAAGCTTTGGATTAGTAAAGGTACTGCTTTACAGCACAGATGTTTACTTTAAGCCTTTAGTCTTTATCTTTCCCCTATTAATGTATTACCCAATTTATCTCTAGTACAAATGAGTATGTGTGATTAAAAGCTATAGTATGCTACTTTTTTATCACTTTGATTCCAGTAGTCAGGATTTCCTAAAATGCATTAGAACCTCTAAATCCTAATTTTGAAACAAGACTAAAATAGTAAAGTGAATAGTATCTGTGTGCATCTTTTCTATGTTTTGTTTTACATAATGAAAATGAGCAGTTTATTTGCAGATACATATTTATGGACTTAGCAACGGGAATAGCAGCTAGGACTAAAGGCCGCCTAGTGTGGACTCAGAGTATTTTTGGACCTACCAAGAGAAGGAGTGATGTACTGGAGCTTTACTTTTTTATAATTCACTAACCATTAAAATAAAAACAAAAAAGTTCCATCCGTGAACATATGGGCTATAATATATGCAAACTACATATCACTGAAAGAATTGCTTTAATTTTTAATACACATTCTTGCTGTTAGAAGCTTATTTTGTTTCGTGGTTTAAGTTTAGATTGATATGACAGCATAGACTTTAAAGCCACAGATGCTCTTTAACTTAGAAGATCTTGTGAGAACATATAATTTCCTTTGAAGTATCCCGTTTCCTTTATTAACTCCCAACTTGGCAAACACAGCTGTGTGCGAAGTCTCTCAAATATAGCTGCAAAAACAATGATTTTGTGATAATTAAGTGATGTACTGATACATTGAGAAGTGACATTGAAAAATTACACCCAATTTTCCTGAATTTTAAAATACATTATGATGGTCGCTACTTTTGAACAATTAATTAAGTGAAGATGCAGTAGCATCTTAAGTAGGGACACTTTGACAAAGATTTTGCATGGTGGGGTACATCAGCGAAGATCCAATGTTCACTGCAGACATTTATTCCTGATCAACCTGATGCTCCAAATGCAAGCTTGTAACTTCCAAAGAATTTTCATGTGATGAGTGCAGCAGATTATACAAGTAATTATAAGGTGACATGCCCATTCTGAATAGTAATTATTAATGAAAAGAGTAATTAAAATAAATATAGTAACGTGGCTGAGGCAATAAAAAAATAAGAAAAATACCAATTATTAAAAAGTAGAGAATCTCAATTTCTGTTTAATATATGCGGCATTACAGAAAAGTCATGTTTCCAAGAATAATTAAGCAATGAGCCTCTTCTGGGGGAGAGATGGGAAAAGGGGCATAAAGATGGTTTTCAGCTGTGCTGAGCACCTGTTGACTTCTGAGCCAAGGGGGGGAAAATCTCATCTGCTGTAAAATGGTATAGCCATAATCAGCAGGTGGTATTCTTTTTTGCCCACTTACCTCTCCTAAGTGTATGCAGAGCTGTGGCCTTTGGATAGTTGGCAGAAACTCTTTGAACCCCCTTTTTGATGTATTTACCCATTGGAAAGAAGAAAAATTGCAATGATGGTAGTGGGGGAGGGGAGGGAGAGTACTAAAAATCCCTTACATTTAACGAAATGAAACTGATAAGTGTCAAAACAGTGCATATAGTAACAGACGTTCCAGTCGGTAAAGTGCAGCAGTTTACTTGATACTGAGCAGAAATACATCTGAAAACAGCCATCCATGTCATATGTGAGTGGCATCTTTTGTTACAAGGCCTTAACTTTGCAGGAAAGGCAGAAAGGGGGAAACGACCTGCACCCATGGCTCCTTTTTAAACCAGATTGCAGTGGGTGTGCCTAGTCTAATTACTCTTTCAGAAAGTAGCAGTTTCTGCCCTAGCCAGTTATGATATTGGGTTGGCCACTGACCAAAGAACAATTCTGTGGGTTGCTATCTGACAACTCTGTATAGAAGGGAAGGGAACAATATTTGTGGATTTTGTTCTAAATTTTAGAATGTAAATAGTGTTACCAAGACATTGATACTAACACGACTGATATAAATGGTGGAGGTCAGTTCAGTTGATACCTCATGATCATCCTGTTGCTTAGGATTTTTTTCTGTCTGGGTTGAGAAAGCACTGCACTATTTAAACTGTGAATGTTGTAGTAGTTGTAGTCCCAACATTTCAAGTGAGTTAAAATCTATAAGAGTCTAGTTTGTCAGTATTTGCGTACTTGTCTGATGAAATTAGGAATATTGTTGGTTATGTGCATGTGTCTGTTTTGATTACATTTAGTTTTGGTCTATTTGGGTTACTGATGTTCAGTGTGATTATCTGAAGTGTCAAATCAAGATTAATGATAAAATTTTAGTAAAGAGGGGTTTAACATGTCATAAGAGGCATTAACTAGATTCTTAGGTGCTATTGCGGTAGAAATAATAATAGACTACTTGATGCCTGCTTTCTGTTTAAAATTCCTCTGGATTCTGTTCTGGACAGTGCTGTTGCATGGTGAAACTAAAGGGCTGAAATAATGTTTTAATTGAAAAGTGACTTGATGAGTAAGAGGATTTTTCTGCAGAAAATAATGGTTCTTGGGATGAAAAAAGAAAAATTGTGAACAGTTCTTAAAATAATAATAATAATAATAATAAAGGCTTTAGGTCCATGTGAAAAGATCATTGTGCAATACTACACTTGCATGCTTAATTATTGCAACATTATTAATAAACTGGGCAATTATGTGTACAAATGGACACTCAAAAATCTCCCAAAGAGGGAATGTTGTCCACTGGTTAAAGCACAAGTGTTTGGAAGTCAAGTTCTGTCATACTGCTGGCTCTCCCACTATTTTGTTATGACTTCGGGCAAATTATTTAATCTGTTTCTACGTCTGTTAAATGGAAGTACTTTGCATGGGTATTTTGTGGTTTTTCCATTTGGGGAACACTTGGCGATGCTCTGAAAAGTAGAATTAAACTTTTAAAAAGGTGGAAAATTGTGGAACTAGCAAGATACTTAATTTCACTATATATAATCTTTTTTTGTTCCCTCTGATACCTCCTTCATTCCCCTCTTCTTCATTTGCTAAGTCTTTGGTTGATAAGCTTAAGGGCAGGGATTTTGCTTACATTGCAGTCTTTTGAAGAGCCACACATACTGCTGGTACTGTACAAATAATGGCATCTAGTTACCCAGCCTGCTGCTCCTGTATCAGTTTCCCTTCACCCACAACACATTGTACTCTGGTACTCTTCAAAGCCATTCAGTATGTAGCTTTCTTTGCTACTGTCATGTTGTGTCTTTTACTTTATTAGTACTGTTCCTGTTCTTAGGGACTACAAAATGCATCTCTTCAATTTAATAATAATCGTATGTATGTGACCGCAAACCCACAGCAGATTATTACAGAAAATCCCACTTGCAGGAAACTTTTCAATCAATCAGTTGAGGAAACAACTCAAAAGTTGTACATCTTTAGAGAGTAAATAATTCTGTATTTGACACTTGTGTCAGAGAACCTCTGACTTAATGTCTGGGACTAAGGGACTTCTCCACCAAGGTGTTCATATACTATTCTCTACTTCACTCCTTTATGCATATACAAAGAGTAGTTTGTCCCTTAGCCATCATTCTAGGGCATTTTTAATTGTTCTTCACCCAAGCAATTAAATGCAATTGAATAATTAATTCTCGGCAGGCAGAGAAGAAAAGGTTTATTTGAACCCTCCATAAGTCTCTAAGCTATTGCAACGTGCAGAGTGAAGTAACAATTTCTTTCTTATCCAATTGCAAAATATGTTCCCTGAGCAACTGTTTCCTTATCCAACCTCAGAGCACTGGCCTCGTAGACAACTTGCAGAGCTACAGTACCTGAGCACTCCTAGACCAGCTAACATCCATAGTACTCTTCAAAGCCATTCAATATGCAGCTCCCCCCACTTCTGTCATGTAGTGTCTTGTACTTTCTTTATTAGCACTATAGCAATTCTTCAATGAGGATGTCAGTTTTCAAACAACATTTTGGCACAAGATCATCACAGCACAGTATGTTAAACTTCCTTACTAAGAAAGTAAACCTGTAAGAGAGAAATGAATGCCTTTGAGGTGTGAATCCATTAAGTATTAAACCACAACAGGAGGTAGAATTATGAGATAATTATCCCTCTGAGAACAATTCACTTGAAGTATTTGTTTTGTATTGTTACAGAATCTCAGGGTCTGGTAACATAGGCAGGTGTAGGCATTGCAGGGAAAATTAAGTTTTATTATTGACGGAAACTAGCCAGGATGTTAAAGATAAATTTCTTCTTCGAGTGATTGCTCATATGTATTCCACAATAGGTGTGCGTGCTCGCCACGTGCACCGGTGCCGGCAGTTTTTCTCCTAGCAGTACCTGTAGGGGAGTGCCCTAGCAATCCCTGAAGTGGCACCTCCGTGGCGCGGTATAAGGGGTGCTGTGTGCGCTCCCCACCCTTAGTTCCTTCTTGCCGCCAGTGAAGGTGCTTCGGAACTGCTCTGCTCCAGCTTTGCTGTAGCTTGTCCCCAAAACTGCTTGTTCGTTCAGTGTATGGTATCTGTAGTTAGTTAGCACATGCCCCATGCCCCCGGTTTTAAGTCGTGCGACACTTGTAGGCGAACTATGTCAGTGAGTGATCCGCACGCGGACTATTTACGCTGTTTGGGGAAACCCATCTCAGCGATCGCTGCAAGATTTGCAAGTCATTTAATCCTCGTACAAGAGAGAAAGGGACATCAGGCTCCAGGCTATTCTGATGGAGTCAGCGCTGACCCCGGCTCTGGCGTCCCGCTCTGAGTCAGCACCGGGCACTGTGGTGTCGGCGCACGGAGACCCTTCGGCGCCATTGACTTGTAGGCACCGCTCCCCGTCCACGGGGCACGCCAAGAAGGCTAGGAAGAGGCCTTCTTCGCCGCGGCACTGGAGTAAACCAGTGACAGAGGCTAGACCCATGTTGGGCAGCCCTCGATCCCCACCGGCCTCTAGACTCAAGTCGAGCAGAGTAGCCCGGCCCATTCGGAGCAGGTCTCCCTGGATGTCCAGATACCCTCCACTCCAGAGGCCCTGCAAGTGGCCCGGGATGTTATGTCCATGCCGGTACCAGGAGCACCGCCGATGTCAGCCCCGCACTCCAGAGGCAAGCCACTGCTGGGATCTCCACAGTCACCCCTGGCTCGGTACCAGTCAGGTCGAGGGAACATTCCCGACGCCGTTCGCTGCCCAACAACCGTTCAGGGCAAAGTCCACGTGGATCGCCCTCAATGCCCACCAGCCCGTCTGGTTGGGTTCCGTCTGACCGAGACTCTCGGCACCGCTCCGCCTAAAGGAGCAAACACCAATGGGACCGAGGCAGACAACGCCAAAGGTCCTCGTCTCGGAGGGGCTATCGCAGCCGGTCGCAGCATGAACGTCGACTTCATTCCCGTTAGTCGTCCCGCTTCAGGACCCTGCCACAGTACTGCCTCCGCAGCCCCAGGCGTCTCGCTGTCGCAGGTCTGCCCGCTGGAGCCAATCACGGAGCAGCTGTTACCGACTGTACCGGTCCTCCACGTCGGGATCGCGGTCCTGGGATCGGCATCTCTCCTGGCACTGCCGCTCCTCCCGGTCCAGGGACAGCGGCAGGTCATATGTCAGCCCGACCTCCCTTCGTAGTCATCCATCAATGGGCCAGCCAGGCCGAACAGCCGGCTCCGCCGGTGCCACAGCAGGTGCAGTGGCACTGGGCCCTGTGGCCAGCCGAATGGTACCAGTGGGCACCGTGGCCCCTGACGCAGCCCCCGGAGGGGGCTCACTTGGTTGCCGGAGCCTCAGAAGGACCATCGGCCTCCCTCTCCAGACCCCCAAGGAAGGAGTCAGTGGGACGTAAGTCCTCAGCACCGTGCCCGGAGACCGACCAGGTGGTGGACACTCCGGTGCCAGTGGACACACAAAGTATTGCGCCGGCCTCCTCACCCTCCCCAGATGAGGTGATTACGACCCCTCCTCCCTCCGTCCCATAGGAACCAAGAACTCATTTAAAAAAGGTGGCATCAAGCGTCTACCTCCAAGCAGTGGAGATGGAGGAGCCCTCCGACTCCCTGTTTAATGTACTCTCCTCCTTGGCACTGGGCAGGGTGGCCTCGCCTCTCCACGAAGGTGTGGCAAAAATTTCAAATGCCCTGTGGCAAACCCCGGCCTCATTGGCCCCCATCTCTAAGAGAGCGGAACACAAGTATTTTGTACCCGCCAAGGGGCATGAATACTTATACAACCACCGTGGTCCTAACTCCCCGGTGGTCCAATCGGTCAACCACAGGGAACGGCAGGGCCAACCAGCTTCTACCCTGAAAAATAAAGATTCAAGGAGGCTGGACTCATTTGGAAGAAAAATGTATTTGTCCTCGAGCTTCCAGTTACAGGTGGCGAACCACCAGGCTCTCCTGGGCCAGTATGACTTCAGTCTGTGGGGCTCCCTGCCCAAGTTCGAGGACTCACTCCAGGAGCGCGACAGGAAGGAGTTCAAAGTGCTGGTGGAGGAGGTCACAGCGACTGCCAGGGCAACCCTGTAGGCAGCTTCGGATGCAGCGGACACGGCCGCACGGTCCATGGCCTCGTGGTGTCCATGAGAAGGGCATCATGGCTCCTGCTCTCTGGGCTGTCCAGCGAGGTGCAGACCTCCCTGTAGGACCTCCTGTTTGATGGCAAAGCTCTGTTTGCAGAACAAATAGATACAAAGCTGCATGGCCTGAAAGACTCCCGCACGACTCTCCAGACTCTGGATCTCTATGTTCCAGCTTCTGGCTAAACCTAAGTTCAAGCCGCAGCAGACTCCCGCTTAGGCCACCCATTCAAAATACAAGACTGCTTATAAGAAGTTGTGGGACTATAAGAGGTGCCCACAGAGGCAGTCTCCGCCTGCCCCCCAGCCTGGGTCCTCCAAGGGCAAGCTAGCGGGGAAAAGGCGGTTTTGACAGCATGCCCGGGGGTGCCCTGCCGGTTTTCATCAGGGATCCACCCTCAAAGCTTTCCTTTTCCAATCGGTTGTGTGCTTTTACTCCCGCAGTGGTCGCGGCTGACCTCAGACCAATGGGTCCTCAACACCATCTCCCAGGGCTACACCCTCCAGCTAACTTCCTCCCCGCCCAACCACCCCCCGCCCTCATCTCTCCTGGGGGACCCCTCACATGAGGCTCTGCTTGAGCAGGATGTGGGATGGCTCCTAGGCCTAGGAGCGGTAGAAGCAGTACTGGGAGTTCAAAGTCAAGGGGTACTACTCCCGCTATTCCCTTATCCTGAAGGCCAAAGGGGGGCTCAGCCCCATCTTGGACCTGCGAGGCCTGAACCAGTACATGCTGAAGTTCAAGTTCTGCATGGTCTCCCTGGCCTCCATCATCCCCTCCCTGGATCCCGGGGACTGGTACACCGCCCTCGATCTGCAGGATGCGTACTTCCACATTCATATATTCCAGGGACACAGGCGCTTCCTCCGTTTCATGGTGGGGCAGGAACACTACCAATTTATGGTCGTCCCATTTGGCCTGTCCACCGTCCCCAGGGTATTCACAAATGTATGTCGGTGGTTGCGGCCTACCTCAGGCGCCGGGGGGGGTCCAGATCTTCCCCTATCTGGACGACTGGTTGGTCAAGGGTAGCTCCCGGTCGCAGGTGCGGGATCATGTGGCACTCCTTCTGTCCACGTGCACCACTTTGGGCCTGTTGGTAAACAACACCAAGTCCACGTTAGTCCCGGTACAACACATAGAGTTTATCGGGGTGGTCCTGGACACCTCATCGGCCAGAGCCTCCCTCCCACTGGACAGGTTCGAGACCCTGAAGGGGCTCATTGACACAGTCACAAGGTTTCCGGCGACAACAGTCAGAGCATGCCTCCAGCTCTTGGGTCACACGTCGGTGTGCACGTATGTGGTCCGTCACGCCAGACTCGGAATGAGGCCCCTCCAGCTCTGGTTGGCCTCGGAGTTCTCCCAGGCCAGGGACAGGATAGACAAAGTCCTCACGGTGCCTGAGCCAGTGATCACCTCCCTAAGGTGATGGTCCTCCCCGAGAAACATGCTCCAAGGGGTCCCATTCAGGGGCAGGGCCCTGTCACTGGAACTGGTGTCCAACGCGTCGGACCTGGGATGGGGGGCTCATGTGGGGAACGTTCAGACCCAAGGTCTGTGGTCGGCCTAGGATCCACATAAATGTCAAGGAGCTCAGGGTGGTACGGCTGGCATGCATGGCCCTCCACTCGCACCTGGGGAGCCAGGTGGTCAGAGTGCTCACGGACGACACGGCCTCGATGTGCTACATCAAAAGGCAAGGCAGGGCCCTATCCTCTGCCTTCTGCCGCGAAGCCCTCAGGCTGTGGGACTTTTGTATAGCCCACGACATCTGCCTATAGCCCTTCCATCTGCCGGACGCACGGAACGCACGGGCAGATCACTTGAGCAGGGACTTCTCCTCTCAGCATGAATGGTCTCTCCACCCAGAAGTGGTGCACAGACTTTTCCAAGTGTGGGGAACTCCCCAGGTGGACCTGTTCACGACTCGGCAGAACCGTTCTGCTCCGGGGGGGCTGGGACAGGGCTCTATCTCTGATGCCTTCCTCTTGTCCTGGTCAAGCCAGTTTCTCTATGCCTTTCCCCAGTTCCCGCTGATCGGCAAGGTGCTGGAAAAGATAAAGATGGACAAGGCCTAGATCCTTCTGATTGCCCCGGCATAGCCCAGGCAGCATTGGTTTGGCATCCTCACGGGCCTGGTGGTCGCCCCGCCATGGCTGTTGCCATCCCACCCGGACCTGCTCTCCCAGGACCAGGGCCGCCTCCTCCACCCCAACCTAGTGGCACTCCACCTCACGGCGTGGCTGCTCAATGGTTAGGTAGGGAGGAAAGGATGTGCTCGGAAGGGGTTCAGCACATCCTCCTAGAAAGCAGGCGGCCCTCCACGCGCTGAGCCTACTTGGCAAAGTGGTCTCGGTTTTCCAGATGGGCGGACGATCGGGGTGTTTCCCCAGTGGCCGCCCCAATCCAGCTTATTCTGGACTACCTCCTTCACCTTAGAGCCCAGGGCTTGGCTCCCTCATCAGTCAAGGTGCACCTAGCGGACATATCGGTCTTCCATCCGCCGGTGCAGGGCCACACGGTATTCTTCCATGCTATGACCGGCGGATTTCTTAAGGGGTTGGATTGTCTCTTCCCGTATGTTAGGCCCCCAGTCCCGCAGTGGGACCTAAACCTGGTGTTGGCCTGTCTCACGGGGCCTCCGTTTGAGCCGCTAGCCACATGCTCCTGGTCATACCTCTCGTGGAAGGTGGCCTTCCTGGTTGCGATCACATCGGCTAGGTGGGTCTCGGAACTCAGGGCCCTGACCTCCGAGCCCCTGTACACTGTGTTTCATAAAGATAAGGTCCACCTCTGCCCATACCCTTCGTTCCTCCTGAAGGTGGTCTCCGCCTATCAACTGGGCCAGGACATTTTTCTGCCGATTCTCTGTCCCAGGCATCCAGCGAGGAGCACCACCTCCACACTCTGAATGTGAGACAGGCTCTGGCTTTTTACCTGGAGCGGACTAAGCTGTTCAGAAAATCCTCACAACTGTTCATCGCCTCAGCCGAGCACATGAAAGGTTGGCCGATCTCCACTCAGCGGCTCTCCAACTGGATCACCTCGTGCATCTGTACCTGTTATGACCTGGCGGGAATCCCTCCACCACCAATTGTGAAGGCGCACTTGACTAGGGTGCAGGCCTCGTCGGCTGCCTTTTTGGCCCATGTCCCCATTCAGGACATTTGTAGGGCTGCCACGTGGTCACACGTTCACCTCGCATTTTGTGATTGTCTCTCGGACCAGGGAGGACAGCAGATTCGGCAGGGTCATTCTCCATCCCGAGAGTTTGTGAACTCCTTCCCACCTCCAACAGATTTAGCTTGGAATCACCTATTGTGGAATACACCTGAGCAATCACTCGAAGAAGAAAAGACAGTTAGCTTTTCCGTAACTGGTGTTCTTCGAGAAGTGTTGTTCATGTCTATTCCACATCCCACCCTCCTTCCCCTCTGTCAGAGTTTTTTGGCAAAAAGGAACTGAGGGTGGGGGGAACATCCAGGTCCCTTTATACCGCGCCATGGAGGCGCCACTCCAGGGGTTGCTAAGGCACTCCCCTATGGGTACTGCTAGGGGAAAGACTTCCGGCACCGGTGCAAGTGGCGAGGACGCACACCTATTGTGGAATAGACATGAGCAACGCATCTCGAAGAACACCAGTTACGGAAAAGGTAACTGTCTTTTCCCCTAGGATTATTCTGTAAGGGGATTGTCTCTTAAGAAATAAGTGCTGCCTTCCATGCCCCAAGTCCCAAAATTATGTAAAAAGCAGAGACCATTTGAGACATACAGATGACTGCTCAGAGATCCAAACATTTGGCATGAGGCTATATCAGAGGTTACATCCCAAACTACCAGTGGGTCTTTTTCTACCACTTGTAAGGAACATCTGCATCACTTCACTTCTTTGCATTGCAATACTATTTGTGTTCTTTCTCTTTGTTAAATAATTAAATGTAAAATATTCCAGTAACCCTTGGGCCAAGATTTTAAAAAATGGGTGCCTAAAGTTGTTGTTGGGGTTTTTTTTGCTTTTTGTTTTTGTTTTGTTGTTTTTTAAATGCAGATTTAGGCAACTAAATAAGTGGCTTGATTTTCTATCAAGCAGTTTCCGTGGAAGTTAATATGGGGATGGGAACATGAAGTGTCATGCTCCTTAATCTCAGTTGTTTGCTATGGTTGGAGGAAATAAAGGGATGTATACCTCTGGACAGTGGCTATTTGGGTAAGGCTGGAAATGAGGGTGCTAGGAGTGGAATTCCTTGTGGAAGGCAGGAAAAAGGGTCTGAGTGCCCAAAGAAGAGCATGCTCTGTAGAGAGCAGTGGGTCTTGCTGTCTGCCCTGCAGATGAGCTCCTGAGTGGAGTTGCCAGAGTTGTGAGAGTTGGCAAGAAGTCTCCTACTTGGCAAGGTTCAGCCCAATAGGAGCAAGTAAACTGATAATAAACTATTTTAAAAAATTAAATGTTTATATCTACAAAGCCTAAACAGTTCTTTATAACATATAGAAGTTCCTCAATGCTCCATTACCTCCCTTCCCCCTCCCCCCCCCAAATAAACCCCCAAAAAACAAAAAGTACTGTTTCTTGGCCAGGCCTGCGAGGAGGAGAAAATGCGAGCTTATAATCCAAACCATTGTGTAGACATAAGGTGCCAAAAATTGTGTGGGTTTTTGTTGTTTTGTGTTTTATTTAAAAACCAAACAAACGTGGAAATCTTGGAAACTCCAGAACTTAAAAATTCCTTGACCTTTTTTTTTTTTTCCTAAACTTCACAGAAAAAATAAATTTTATCTGGAAACTTGGGATATGAAATTTAAGGAGAACTAGTTTGTCTTTTGGTTGAGTTGGAGGGAGGCTGAAAATCTGGCTTCTAACAGGAAACCATTTAAGATAGCAACCTTAAAACTGGAGGGACTAACTACTATTGCCCTGTGTTAGCATTGATTAGAGAGAATAGTGCTTTATCGAACATAGGGAATAAGTTAGTTGTGTGTAGTGCATGTAACTTGGATCACACTGTACTGGTGAATTTGACCAATGTTTGTTTTAGGTTGGGCTTTTTTGGTGTGTTTAACTGCAAACAAAAGAAAAATATTGATCTCCTCTATCATATGCAACTTTATTTCATTCTGTGTATAAGATATTAGATAGTCAGCAATAAATAACATGCTGTTGCTAGTACTATGGCAGTATTTGTACCTAACTCTCTATTTTGGGGGAAGCTGATGTCAGATTTAAGCTTAGGCTAAAAATGTTCTTTCCTGTTAATTGTTTTGAGCGACCAGTAAATCTGCATAGTTTGTCCTGGTCTATATTTATGGTTTACCTAAGATTCTCTGAAACAATGCTGAATCACACGTTATCCTGCTCTACATTTGCAGCCAAATATGTTTGTGGCACTAGTTAACACTGGATGAATTATAGACCAAGTTTTAAACTGATTGCTATCCTCAACCTGTAGACTAGTATCAGTGACAAGGTATTGTAGTGGATTGCTTTTCTTTGGGCATAGGTTGGGGAATGGGTTCCGTGCATATAAGTTGGGGGGGGGGAGTTTGTTCAGTGGGGTACAGTCTAAATATTTGATTGCAAAGTCTACTTTATATACTGTTGAACGATTATGAATGAATTGCCGAAAAACTTAAAATTTATTAAACTGTTTGTTCTAACCTATAAGTATATTAATTACTTGATTAGCTATCTTGTCAAAAAGGCTTAAACTTGAAGACTGTGCTGTGTATTAAATGGAACTAGTCCGTTGCATAACTTTAATTTCTTTTGCATGTTTCTAATTCACTGTTTCCATACTACGTGTTAGCTTGAAACGCCCAAGAGATATGGGATATTCAAGGCTCTCAACAGTTACTTTACCAATATTAAAGTGAGCAAAAGAGGTTGTACTTTATGCATGTAGCTTATAATGTATGAAGCACTGATTATTAACATTTTTCAGTATTGAAGACAAGTGTTACACCATCTGCTTAGTCTAACAGTGTCATCAATAATACCTACTTTTAAGTATTCTGAATAATGTACACCAAATTTAACAGATTCTTCTTGTATTTTGCGAGGGTATCTTTGCTGCAGCTGTATTACACATTCAGATGTAAACAAATAGAATCATTGAACTCTTGAGAAGGTTGTGCTTTTACAATATGTGCATTGCATGTTTGTTAAACATTGCTTTGAAACGCATAAGATTCCGGTACTGATACTTATTTTTTGTTCTATTTATTCTAACTAGAGTAATAAACAAAGCAAGGTCTTTCTTAGATTAACTGTAGTGCAATTTTCTTGTTTGAGTGGCAGAAACACTTCAATTAATTTTTCTAGTTGTGACCCTACACACCACTATATTCATACCCTACATGCTATGCAATAATATTTGTACAAAATATGCTTCATGAGATAGTATGTGAAAGCTAATAACATGCTGGTTATTAACATTGTAAAATGCATGTGTTAACATTACATCTGAAGTTATGAATTCCCTCTGTATGATGTTACTAAAACATGTTTATGACCAGACAGCCTAGCCTAGGTAAGGGTAATAAATGGATTTGTCCTAGACAAGGAAACATGGGTTTATCTCAAATATTAGCAGTAAATAAAGCCATCGAGCTAAACCGGCAGGCATTATCCTAATAAAGAACTCAAGAGATTGAATTAATATGGCTCCAGCACCCCCGAGAGACACAGGAGACTGAATCCTCATGTTGGACCATATCAGGGAATTTCTGTATTAGAACCATAAAGTGTATGTGTTTAACAAGTCTGAGGCCAAGAGAGACCAGGGGTAAGATTGAATTCAATTGAATTCCCCACAGTTTAGCCCTCTTGCTTTTTCCATTTCTGTGTCTCTCCCTCTCTGTGAGAAACATGCAAGGCCAAACTGCTAATTGTGTTAACACATCCTAAGACAGAAAGTCTGTTCTCAAAAACAACTGTAATTGTTCTTCCAAACAGAACAAAGTTTAGTAGCTTTTAACTTGCTTGTTATGTATGTTAAAGTTTAAGTAAATTTGCAACATCCTGAGAGTTGCTAGAAGTTAAGAAATAATAAAGTAATAAGTAATAAATGTATGTTAAAATAGAGGATGTATGTGAATGGATGCTTGATTTAGATAAAAAGGATAATTTGATTTAGATAAAGAATGAATGGTCAGGGAAGTGCCAGCCTAAGAATTACAACTCCAGTCTCCATTGGCCGAAGAATGCGCAGACTAGAGATAACCGGATGACCCCTGGAGGGCAGGCCGGAATCCACCCAAGTGCCATCCTCCCCCCCCCCCCCCATGGAGGGCTGAAGACTCCAAAGAACAAGATAACACTCAGACATTCAGTCATCAGCAATGTGCCACCTGCTGATTCAAACAAACATCAGCAGGATGACGCAATTCCCATAGACTTCAGAGAAAAACAGAGAAAAAAACCTATAAGAACAGGGTGCTTGGCCTTGGGACTTTGGGGTCGTCTTGCCACACTCCAGGAGCATCGTATCGCGACCGATAGAGCCCCGCTGCCCTCTGCAACCAATCTGGCTGGCCACTAGAATGATTCAGACTCTGGACTGGTAACTATAAACATCACTGCAGGATTGTGTGTGTGTGTGTGTGTGTGTGTGTGTGTGTGTGTGTGTGTCTAAAAAGCATATGCTAACTATTGTGGTAATTTTTCTCTCTCTCTCTGTGTTTACAATAAATGTGGCATTTTGCCTTGCCCACCTTATAAGATCCTGTTGGTATTATTTTATTAGTGTAACGCTTAGGGGTCCTCCTTGACTTGCAATATAAAGACATCCTTTGGGGATATTAGAAACAGAGAGGTTCCATCTTTATCCTTCACCTTAGGAGACACAGAAATCAAGAGCTTTGATCTCTGTGATGGGTCCTGGCCAGTAAAGGCTGGGCAGGAGATTATGGGGTGAGAGAAACTTTATCTTGCTAGATTAAGTTTCAGACTTTTAGATGAATGTTTTTACTTTTATTTGCTTATAAAGGTAGAGATGTTTACCTATATTATTTAGTATTTCTTAATCCATGCTCTTTTTTATTAATAATCTTATAGTGCTTTCATTATAAATCATCAGTGTTTTGTAAATTCAGGAAAGTGTGTACTTCAAGGAAGCTAGCAGCTTCAAGTGGTTTACTGTCTCTGTAAAAGAAGCAAACCTAACTTTATCTGTGAAGGTCCAGTGAGAGTGAGATACATGAAGGGTGGAAGGGAGGAGTAGCTCCCTTTGATGGACACCCAGCCAGCCAGTTAGCTGTAAAATCCCTCTTGGTGTCTATTCTCTGCTTACTTTACCTGTAAAGGGTTACCAAGCCCTCAGGTAAAAGAAAAGGAGTGGGCACCTGACCAAAAGAGTCAATGGGAAGATAGAACTTTTTAAAATTGGGAAAGAAACTTTCGCTTTGTCTGTTGTTCTCTGGGCTGCAGGGATGGAGTAGCAATGCTGTGTAAGGCTTGAACCAGGTATGAAAATTCATCTTCCATACCTAGAAGAAATTATTTGGACAGGGAATGTTTAGTTAGACACAATCAGGTTTATTTTTTATTTTGGCTTGTGGATCTCCTCTATGCTAACCCCAGATGATTTTGTTTGCTTGTAACCTTTAAGCTGAACCTCCAAGAAAGCTATTTTGGGTGCTTAATTTTTGTAATTGTGTGGGGGGGGGTTGTTTTTTTCCCCCAGATCTAGCAAAAAGCTTAAGTTCCAGATGTATTTTTTTCCTTTTTGTTTTTAATAAAATTTATTTTTTTTAAGACCAGGATTGGATTTTTGGTGTCCTAAGAGGTTGTGCATGTTGTTTGATTAGCTGGTAGCCACAGCTAATTTCCTTTGTTTTCTTTCTCAGCTCTTCCCCAGAGGGGGGACAGTGAAAGGGCTTGAGCGTACCCCACAGGGAGGAATTTCCAAGTGCTCCTTCTTGGGTTCAAAGGGGTTTTTTTGTGTGTGTGTGTGTGTGTTTTTTTTTTTTTTTTTTTTCGTTTTGTTTTTTTGGGTGGTGGCAGTGTTTACCAAGCCAAGGTCAGAGAAAAGCTATAACCTTGGGAGTTTAGTACAAGCCTGGAGTGGTACATATTAATTTTTAGAATCCTTGCGGGCCCACCACCTTCTGCACTCGGAGTGACAGAGTGGGGATTCAGCCTTGACAGAGAGGGACTGGTCCCTCCAGTAGAATGATTTGGGGGCAAATTAGGAGCTGGAAAGGTACTAAGGTCAGCCTGCAATGAGTAACCTGGTTGAGCAAAACCAAGGTGAGGCTTGTGGGCTGCTGGCAGGCTGTTGGGGTCAGAGCCCTGGACTAAAGCTGCACATCTGCAAGACACCCAGGGTTACAAGGCAGATGGTGACCGAACCCCTTATTCACCTGGTTGAACACCAAAATGTCACACTAGGTATAGTACAGTATATAAAACACTGGATCTCTAAAAAAAAAAATGCAGTTCTAAAAGTGTTTACAGTTGATTCACTAAGGGCATGTCTATACTGGCAGAGTTGCAGCACTGGGAATTACAGCGACACTCAGCACTGAAGGGAAACCGCTGTTGTGTGTTCACACTGTCAGCCGTCCGCACAATAGCATGTTCACACTTGCGGCACTTCCAGCAGTATTCGGAGCGGTGCACTCTGGGCAGCTATCCCACAGAGCATCTCTTCCTCTTCTGCCGCTAAGAGTTGTGGGAAGTTGGAGGGGGTCGCGGGGAATCCTGGGTCCTGTCCCAGTGGCCCATGATGCATTGCTTCACATCCCAGCAATCCCTGTGCTTCTGTCCGCATTTGGTGCCATCTTTCAACGGTTTATGTATTGCATGCCCTGCCTCTTCGGACTGCAGGAATGGATCCCAAACTGTTGACCAGTATGCTGCTTGCTCTGACCAACACATCACGAGTGGCAATGGAGTTATTCCTTAAACTACAAAGTCAAGAGGAATGTGATATTGATCTCATCACACATAGTAGTTACGACACAAGATTGTTTGTGGCATTCACAGAGGTGCTGACCACAGTGGAATTCCGCTTTTGAGCTCAGGAAACAAGCACTGAGTGGTGGGATCACATTGTCAAGAATGTTTGGGATGATGAGCAGTGGCTGCAGAACTTTCAGATGAGGAAAGCTATATTTATGGGACTGTGTGATGAGCTCGCCCCAGCCCTGCAGCACAAGAACACGAGAATGACAGCTGCCCTGTCGTTGGAGAAGCACGTGGTGATTGCACCGTAGAAGCTGGCTACTCCAGACTGCTACCGATCGGTTGCTAACCAATTCGGAGTGGGAAAGTCGACCGTTGGACTCGTTTTGACAGAAGTCTGCAGGGTCATTAATTGCATCCTGCTCCGAAAGACTGACTCTGGGCAAGGTACGTGACATTGTGGATGGCTTTGCACAAATGGGCTTCCCTAACTGCGGAGGGGCGATAGATGGCACGCATATTCCAATTCTGGCACCAGAAACCTAGCCACTGAATACATTAATCAGAAGGCGTGTTTTTTCAATGGTTCTCCAGGTGTTTGTGGATCACCGTAGGCATTTCACAGACATTAACGTGGGCCGGTCTGGAAAGGTGCATGATGCATGCATCTTTCGGAACACAGGCCTGTTCAGGAAGCTGCAAGCAGGGACTTCTTCCCGGACCAGAAGATCACCGTAGGAGAAGTTGAAATGCTCCATTGTGATCCTGGGAGACCATGCCTACCCTTAATGCCATTGCTTATGAAGCCATACACGGGACAACTTGACAGCAGCAAGGAGCGATTCAACAACAGGCTGAGCAAGTGCAGAATGACTGTTGAGTGTGTTTTTGGCCATTTAAAAGCCCACTTATGCTGCCTCTATGGGAAGCTGGACCTGGCCGATGAAAATATTTGTATGCTTATAGCTGCGTGCTGTACGCTCCATAATATTTGTGAAGGGAAGGGTGAAAGCTTCATTCAGGGCTGGACCGCAGAGGCTCAGCACTTGGAGGCTGAGTTTGAACAGCCAGAGACCAGGGCTATTAGAGGGGTGCAGTGTGGGGCCATAAGGATCAGGGATGCCTTGAGGCAGCAATTAGAAGCCGAAAGCCACTAATATTTGTTGCTGTGTTTGGGAGTGCAGTGCTTGTAATGCTAGGAGGTGATTGGTGCAGACAATGCAATATGTGGGTTTAACATAATTGTAAGTTGCTTTGCAGAGCTCTTTGCTTTCAGTTAATAGAACAAAGATTGCTTTCAAACCAATACAATTTTTTTTATCAAAAAATAGCAACTAGAGGAGAGAGTCAACTAGAGGGATGGCTAAAGATTTGTGTATGTCCAGGGATCATATCCAACCGTCTCCTTTGGAGTACAATGCAGTGGGTACTGTGCTTCACTAAGGCCAAACTGCAGAGGAACGGGTGTTGAGTGCAGCGGGTTGTGGGAGTGCACAGGGCAGGACTGTGACGGGGCTGGAGTGGAATGCAGCGGGTACAGACTGGAACCAGGAGGTTGATAAGAGTGTGTTGGCGGTGTCTGGGGGGAGCATGGGAAAGAGTTTTGCAACAGGGACTGCAGGGGAGGGCAGGCATGGAGCTGCTTGGTTTGAAGAGCTAGTATCGCCTGGAGCATGTCTGCTTGGCGCTCCATAACCTTTAAGAGCCGCTCCGTGGCTTCATTCTCCTTTTGGTCCCCCTTCTCGCTGTCCCGCACCTTCAATTCCTGTTTCTCGGTGGCAGAGTGCATCATAACATCACGCAGAAAGTCCTCCTTAGTTCTTGTTGGCTGCTTTCTAATTCTGCACAGCCATTCAGCCGCCAATAACTAAGAGGGATGCTGGGCTCCCAAGGTCATCTCTGTGAAGTTTAAACGAAACATTTTACAGAAGCAGTATTGTTTTCAACACAGAGAACACTGATTCAGTGATTTTAAAACACATCCAGTACTCACACACCTGTCACTAACTGGCTGACCCCAGGCAAGCACACATGAGCCACAAGACCCCCAAAATGGTTAGTAGCCACAGGGGCAGGGTAAATCACTCTTCCCGGACCCTGCTGTACACTGGGCACGTGGCTCTTGGGGAGAGTCAGCACGGTGGGGGAGGGGGCTGATAATCATTCCTGTTGCCACACTTTCTACAGGATGTGATCATTATGGAAGATATCTCGCTGCTGAGGGTCAGCAGGGAATCAAGGGAGGGTCTTCTCCAAGATTGCAGCTTCCATCCTGGCCCCTATGTAGCTCGCCTGTGTGCAGCAATGTTTCCTGCCCTCCCTCTCCCCCCAATCCCTGTGATGGCACAGTGGCTCGGGAAAGTTACCATTAACGGGGGAAACAAAGCAGCTCTGCCGAAGAACCTGCGGCAGCGGATTGCCCAGTATCTCCATGAGACTTTCCTGGCCATCTCTGAGGGAGATTCCCGTGAAGTGAGGGAGTCAATCAACAGCTTGTTCTGCTGCTCAGACTAGGCATGTGATGGGAGACAAGCCTGCTTTCTGTAGCCCTCCTTCCCCCAACAACTCGCTTCAGCAATTCCTAAAATGAAATCCACTTACCAGGGGCCTCCTCTCCAGTTTGCACTTCGCCAACATCCAACAGCTAACCTCCTCTGGGGTAGAAAAGAGCTCCTAGCTGCATGCATCTCTGACCTCCGAGTCATCCTGTCTCTCCCTTCCCGTCCAAGATTTCCTCCTTTTGGCTCGGTTCACTTTTGACTGGCACATGAGCCACCGAAGTATCCACAGTGGTCTTCGCAGTGGAGATAGGGTCGCCGCTGAGTATCACGTCCAGCTCTTTGTAGAACCGGCAGCTGGTGAGCACAGCACCTGAGTGGTGGTTTGCTTCCCATGCCTTATGGTAGGCATTCCGCAGCTCCTTCACTTCGACCCTGCACTGCAATGTGTCCCGTTTGTGGCCCCTTTCTTTCATGCATCGTGAAATCTGTCCATAGGTATCATAATTCCTATGGCTGGAGCACAGTTGGGACTGGACAACCTCCTCTCCCCAAATGCTGATGAGGTCCAGCAGCTCGGCATTGCTCCAAGCGGGGGATGGCCTGGTGCGTGGAGCAGGCATGGCCACCTGGAAAGATGCACTGAGACCACTGCACGCGTCACCAAGCAAACAGGAAGGGGACTTTCAAAATTCCAAAGGAATTTATGGGGTGGGGATGACGGTTGGTCACCCCAGGGCAGTAGAGTTCAAACCGATGACCAGAGAGGCGAGAACAGGGATTCTGGGACACCTCCTGTAGGCCAATTGCAGCGCTGTAATCGACCAGGGTGTCTACGCTGGCACCGCAGCGCTATAGCACCAGTGCAAGTAAGCTGTACGCCTCTCATTGGGGTGTTTATTTCACATTGCTGCAGTTTGCAGATTCTGTGAACTAAGTGACTTGGCAGTGTGTACACCTCAGGAGTTACAGCACAGAAAGTTGTTTTACTGTGCAGAAACTTGCCAGTGTAGACAGGGCCTAATATTTAGAAGATAAAGTAGTGCTAGTTTAAACAATAGTATCTAGTAAGAAGATTGAAAGAATATAACACAGTTAATGTTTTTCAGCATAAGCATGTTTTTCAATTCCCTTTTGTGAAAATGGTTTTATGAAATCTCAAAACAAACAGCAGTAAAATATGCAAGTTTCCACCCTAAGGATTGCAGTTCAAAATGAGAACTTCTTATTTTAATTAAATCCCTGAAGATCTAAATTAAACTTAAAAAAAAAAAAAAAGCCCACCATACCGGAAGAGATTGTTTTTGTTTGGGGTTTTTTGGAGGTGCTCATGATGGAGGGATGGGAAGCAAACCCGCTTTACTGTCACATCACACTGCTTGTTTGGTTATGTAATTTAAAATTCATAATCCTTCATATACAGTGCATGTCCTATTGGAACTCTTTTACCGTTATATTTTTGTTTATAAAACTCGCATTACATTTTGGATTTACAGAAAGGTGATGGGCGGCAGGCACATATAAACTAATTTTAATTTTTATAGTATTTTACTAAATGCCATGCCAGGGCTAATTGAAGCAACTCTTGGGCTCCCAACAAAACAGTTGCACTAGAGTCCCTCTCTTATTATATGACCAAAGAGGCACAGTGCAACCATTTCTCTTCTACGTGCCCCAAATTGCTCTGTCATGTCAGCTGGGGAATTCCCTCCCACAGTGATGGGAACAGGAATATAAGATGTTTCAGTAGCTGATAGGAATTATTTGTGTACGCTGCAGATGAAGTCATTGTGATAGTTGTACTTCCATTAACTGGTGGAAGCAGTAGTTTGGCCTGCTTGGTAAAGGTATGTTTTTGATATGAGGACTTGTGTGGATTGCTTTGAGATGTGTGACAGAGTTGTCATTATGATATGAGGAAATCTATATTTTGGATCCTCCGATCTGTGTGAGCAAAGGAAAAGGTGGTATCTGTACCTTCAGAATCCAGTATGCATCATTTCAATGCTGAATTGCATATGTTATCTCCTGTGGCCTACTAATTATATTATTACAAAGGGTATTGTTAAAAGCAAGCTGAGATAAGAGATGCTATAACTAGAATAGTAAAGATGTCTGAAGTACTGTAACTTTCACCAACCAATTAACATTCTGTTGCAGTTCTGAACTTCAGCCCACGCTTTTTATTCGACTTTGCACCAGTTTTGGGGAGTGGAGAGGTGGTGGTTAGGAATGAGGTCTCATTAGGTCAAATCAGTTATAGAAAACATATTTGTCAGCTGTGTAAGAGTATGTCAGTTTAACTTGGTAAAGAATTGCTCAGGCTTGTCATATCTCCATTTTATTCAGGCTTAATTTAAAAGTGAATTTAAGGCTGTTTAACTGTTTGAGATCTCAAATCAGTTATGGAGTCCATGGGTAGAATTTAAGAATAGTAAACTAATTCAGTTTCAAAATCCTAAATCATGTTCTGGACTGAATGGAACTTCATGTTGCAAACCAATGTAAACATAAAATTGAGAAATGTAAAGGTGACTAAAGCAGAACTGAATCTGTGAATAAATGTTTGCATTAGTGTTAGGATTTTTTTTTTTTTAAATGTATAGTTTGTATATGGAAAACTGGAAATATTTTCAATATAAAATTTATATTTTGTAATGGTTAAACCATTATATTAAAATGTATAAAGTGCTCTTGTAAAATGAAAGTACTGTTTTCAAGTGCTAATGGTGTCCCAATCATAACTGAGGTTCTCTCACTTTTTATCAACATTAGAAAAGCCTACTTTTAAAAAGTAGATTGCTTTCATTAAAATATGTATGTTTTGCAAACTTTGTTAACCACAGATAATAGGCTTCAATACACGCATTTTCTTTTTACTGTTTGCATAAGCGAGAGCACTTTGATAGAATAGCATTTAGAATATTAGAATTTGATTAGAACAAGTAAATGCTATTTGGCCACTAGGCATTTCTCCCCCCCCCCCCTCCCCTTTTTTGTTCACATTTTCCCCTGGATGTAATCTTTCTAGAGTAACACTTGAGCTGTTGCCTCAGCAATCTTGACAGCTAGTTACTTCACACATTTGTTCTTCTCTACATTAAAAGCTTCTGATGTCTTCTTGGTTTGTACTATTTAATTTATTCCTTACATCACATATACAGTACTAGCATGGAAATGGAGGTATGAGGCATTATATGCAGTGTTATAGTTTAGAATTTAATAATACCTACATTTCACCTGCCCTCTCTTTTCCAGGGTACACCAATTTATATCTTTATCCCATCTTAATTGTGCCTACTTGATCTGTGAATCATCTTTATAAAAATTTTTCACAGGGTCATATGTTTTAAGGGGAAAAAATCTCATCCAGTCTACTTTTTACTCTCGGGCCTGAACTTTGATAAATTATTTTGTAACTATCTGAGGTAGCTGCTCAGGGCAGTGACCATGTCTTGCAATCTATTAGCTAAATGTCATGTACACATCACTATATGTATATTTCACTGCTAAAAAGTGGTGGTCTTTTTTTTTTTTTTAATGCTATGATAAATGAAGGGGGTGCGGGGAGGAGCTCCCTTTTATGGACCCACCCAGCCAGTTAGCTATAAAATCCCTCTTAGTAGCTGTTCTCTACTTGCTTTACCTGTAAAGGGTTAAAAGTCACTATGATGCATAGGTAAAAGGAAGTGAATGGGCACCTGGCCAAAAGAGCCAATGGGAAGGCTAGAACTTTTTAAAAATTGAAACAAGACTCCCCTTTTTCTGTCTGTGGTGGTTCTCCCGGAGCGAGAGGACAGGGCAGAACTATGCTGTAAGAAGTTTGGGGCCAGGTCTGAAAATAATTAGGATCATACCTAGAAGCTACTCATTTAAAACCCCAGATGTGTAAGTAGATCAGGAAATGTCTAGGAAGACGCGATTAGGTTTATTCCTTTTATTTCTTTATGGCTTGTGGACTCCTCTGTGCTTACCCCAGGTGCTTTTGTTTTGCTTATAACCTTTAAGCTGGACCTCAAGAAACTATCCTTGATACTTAATCTTTGTAGTTGCTCTTTTTAAATCTAGCAATAGCCTAAGTTCCCAGATATTTTCTTTCTCTTTTTTTAATAACATTTACCTTTTTTTAAAGAACAAAATTGGATTTTTGTGTCCTAAGAGGTTTGTGCACATGTTGTTTAATTAGCTGGTGGCAACAGCTGATTTCCTTTGTTATTTTCTTTCTCAGCTCTTCCCCCCAGAGGGAGGGGGGGGCGGTGAAAGGGCTTGAGGGTACCCCACAGGAAGGAATTTCCAAGCACGCCTTCCTGGGTTCTCAGAGGGGTTTTGCACTTGGGTGGTGGCAGCATTTACCAATCCAAGGTCAGAGAAAAGCTGTAACCTTGGAAGTTTAATACAAGCCTGGAGTGGCCAGTATTAATTTTTAGAGTCCTTGCAGGCCCCCATCTTCTGCGCTCAAAATGCCAGAGTGGGGAATTAGCCTTGACAAATGCAGAGTTAAAGTTGCCCAGCAGTGCCTTGTACCCTTCCAGAATATGTAGGATGGCTTAAATTTATTCTTCTGAAAACTGGGAAGTAGAGAGTTTAGGTAATGATTCCCACATCCCCACTCAACCTCATCTCTGTCCCCTTGGAGTTGCAGTAGGTATTAGGACCAAACCAAATTTGACATATCCCTAAGAAAATCTGCCACTTTCCATGATGTATGTGCTATGTCTTGCACAGTTCTATACTATCTCTTATTCGTAGTCTCACACATCTCTTCATGTTAGGTGTAGCTGTACTGATCCATGGATTAAGTGCAGCAGGTTGCCTGACCTTGCCATCAGAAAGGAAAGTGCAGCTGCATCTAGAAGGATCACGGATCCTCCTTTTTTGGTGGGAGGGGTAGGCTTTGTGGTGGAGTTTTGATATTCGAGAGGCCTAAGATGATCATAATATTGTATCTCAGGGTTTCTCAAACTTCATTGCACTACAACCCCGTTCTGACAACAAAAATTACATGACCCTGGGAGCGGGGACCAAAGCTTGAGCCCACTCGGGTCCCGCCGCCCTGGGTGGGGTGTGGGGGGAACCAAGCTGAAGCTCAAGGGCTTCAGACCCAGGTGGGGTGCCTGTAACCTGAGCCCTGCCACCCACTGCTGAAGCCCTTGGGCTTCGGCTTTGGCCCCAGGCAGTGGGGCTCAGGCTTCGGCTTGGGCCCTGGCAAGTCTGTCAGCCCTGGCAACCCCATTAAAATGGGGTCCAGACCCACAGATTGATAACCGCTGGACTATCTTAGTTCTAAAATCTATGAATATATGATTTAAAAAAAAAAAAACTCTGTAGGATATGGCTGTCAGTCACCTCTACACGTTCCACTAAATATGTCAGAAAGAAAGGGGAAGGTAAGAGTGCTTTGCTACATTGCATCCTCTCAATACCCATCAGAATGTCAAGCCTATACTGGCATTTATGCAGTGCCATGCACCCTCTTTATCCTTTGCACTGCACTAGTCTAACTCTACTGTTATCATAAAGACAAGGTGTGAGAATACCCTACTTTGTTTTAAAAAATAACAGGAGTACTTGTGGCACCTTAGAGACTAACAAATTTATTAGAGCATAAGCTTTCGTGGGCTACAACCCACTTCTTCGGATGCATATAGAGGTTACTTTGTTTTACTTTCCTTGCTGCCCTCTACAAGTTCAAGAAGGGCAGTCTTATAATCTCTCTCAAAGACTCATTGGGGTATCTTTCAAATGGGGCAGAGTTAAAGTTGTGTGGGAGACATCTTAACTCTGTTTCCTGATTTTCAAAAGTTTAGGTTTTAGTCACCCTCTATGGTTTGGAATGATGTGCAGTATTGCAGCTATATTTAACTCCCTCTGTTTAACAGTGTTTTGGCAGTGATTTTTTTTTTTTCTTGTTTTTTCTTAAAACTGGATAGTGGGGTAGGCATGATTACAGAACAGTTGTGGGCCGGTTACCAGGGGCTTCCATGGGGGGATAGCGTAGGAGGTTCGCAGAAGTGTGAAGTGGTCTGTTTTTCATATCCTGGATACAGTATTGACTGCCAGACTCTCAGGTGGGACTCAGGCAGATGTGTACGTAGCATTAATGTACACTTGCTCAAAACTGCAGACAACAGTCTTGCTTCCAAAATGAGCCCAGTAAGGCAGGTTGAATGCTAATGAGCCCAGCACACAAATCTCCAAAAGAGCAGATTCAGATTAATAATTTTGGGGTTCAAGGCCAATATATTTTCTCCTTTGTGTCATTGGCAAAGAGTCCTGTGAAGAACTTCCAGAGCTGTGAACTATCTGTAAAGAGAAGCGTTAAAAACTTTGTCATGTAATAACTTCAAAATTTTGCATTTCTAAACTGGTTTTTGGTACTATTTGAATAACTGAGTTCAGGGGCAGTCCATTGTTTTTGTTGGTTGGTTGGTTGTTCTGTTTCTGTGTTTTGCTTTTAAATGAGCCACACCTTTCCCCCTATCTCTGTGAAAAAGTTGTAAGATTTGAAAATCAGTTCAGTTTCTTTGGGGAATATATTTTTGAAGAACCCTGTGTCCAACTGATTCCAAACTTGCATCACTAACTATCCCTGCCCTGGTGTGGCACAGGAGTTTTCAAAACAACTGAGTATGCACATGGATTTTTAGAGCATTTTGAAAAATCATCATCTCCTAAACAAAAAGTTGTGCTTTACCTTAAAAATGATTTGCCAAAGGCTACCCCATAGTATTGTCTACACTTGTTGAAAAACTTCCAACAGCATTGAAATGGAAGGCAAGCTGAAAATAGTAGATGTTCAAGTCCTTCTTTGAGAACTCTTGCTCTGTGGGTGGTTCTGTGATTTAAGGACTATGGCCTGATCCCCTAAGCCACCAAGTGAGTGTGAAATGAGCTGGTCATCTTTACAAGGTTGTTATACCAGTCTGGTGATGCCATGGACAAATCACTTTTTCTGGTGTGCATCCTAAGTGCATAACAATTTATATAGCCGGAAAGCTCCTCTTGTAACTTTGAAAATATTGCTGTCCTGACTTGGAATTGGGTACTGGACATTAGCTGAGGTAAAATTAATCCAGTAACCTCCATTTGGTGAAAGTCAGTGCCAGAGTTTAAGCCACAAGTGTGCTCAAAGTTATAAGAAGGGAAAAAATAAAATAATGGGTCCCCGCTCTGCCCCACCCCTCATTTTCTGGACTCCCAGGACCATAATGGTTCAACATTTGCCTCACTCACCTTACTTTTAAGACCAGATGAAGTATAGTAATTATCAAGATGACCTGAATGTGCTTGTGGATTTTAGAGCATTTTGAAAAATTGTTTATTAAACAGCAAATTCCACTCAACCTTAACTATGGAGTCACCAGCACTCCTCCATAATAAGTTTCAGATAATGGAATAGAACAGAAAACAGTTATTCATTAACAACTTTTTATCCACCTTATTCTACAGTTTTTACAAGGGAATATTACTGCTCTTATTTTTCAATAAATGTCCATATTGTTGAACTTCCTACTCTTAAAGTTTATCCATCGTTAATAAAGACTGAATTTTTAGAGTGCTCCTCACATCTTGTTCTTGCTGAACTGTAAGACCTTAAAAACAAAAACAAAAAAACTTGAAAATATTGTATTTTCCCTTAGAATTCACACTTCTGTTACAAAGCTATGATTTATCCTATTTTGTTCTATCACAAAACAGACAAATATAGAGAGATTTCCAAGAACTTGTCTAAAATTTGTTAGTATTGCTGGGCATTCTAGGGTAGTTTGATATGAAAACTGTTGACTGTGGAAACTAACAGATCTCTGAGAAGATCATTTGGACATGTTTCTTCAGTATGCTTCCAAGTTCCCTGAAGTCATGTATTATCTGTGAGATATCCTAAGATGCAGTGTCACTAGTGCAGATATGAATAATCACTACTGGATCCTTGCCTGTCGACGTAGAGTGACGTCTCATGTCTTGGCTCTGGGAAGGTAACATGCTGTCCTGTTGTTGTTTGATCGTCCCTTGCAGAATGTTCTTTTGATTCTTCCGAGTATTGAATTTTCAACAAGGGTAATCTGTCTTCCTGGGGCAGTTGGAGAACTCTTCGATTTTCTTACAGGTTGGGCCGAGCTGCCTCCACATGTGTGCCCTGTACATCTTTGTTACCTTGGATCTGCTGAATCTTGAGATATCTCTGTGGGCCATGCCTGGTGTGGGTCACAGCTGAGAGTGCCAAATTCAAGACAGACTGATAAAAAAGATATGGCAGACACCTCAAAAACTGGTGGTTTATTTTATAGATTCCCCAACCCAGTAACAAAATAAGAACTCTGTATCACCACACTGGTTACCAAGAAGCTAAAAACAGTGTCTCCTTAGGCAATCCAGCCCCTATGACCACCCAGACATCTGGTCTTCATGATGAGAGGTTACTGATAACCAGATTCATCATATGTAAGGTTCTTCTGATCCCAAAGGATCAGCCACTTACCCAGGTCAATATATATAATTTAAATCTTACCAAATATCATGCTGAAGCCAATTCCTTCAGTAACTAAAAGTTTAATAATAAAAAAGAAAAGAAGAGTTATTAAATGGTTAAAAGAATCCTACACATTACAGTTGATTTCAGAGTTTACAGGTCAGGATAATTGCAGTGATGTTAAATCTGCTAGTTTGTTAAAAGTTTCTCTGGGTCACCCAAGCAGGTTGGGAGTTATTCAGTCCCGTGTTCAAATCTTCTTTAAAAAATTACAGTCCAGAGAAGCATAAGAACATAGGAAAGGTCGTACCGGGTCAGACCAAAGGTCCATCTAGCCCAGTATCCTGTCTACCGACAGTGGCCAATGCCAGGTGCCCCAGAGGGAGTGAACCTAACAGGCAGTGATCAAGTGATCTCTCTCCTGCCATCCATCTCCCCTCTGACAGACAGAGGCTAGGGACACCATTCCTTACCCGTCCTGGCTAATAGCCATTAATGGACTTAACCGCCATTAATTTATCCAGTTCTCTTTTAAACTCTGTTATAGTCCTAGCCTTCACAACCTCCTCAGGTAAGGAGTTCCACAAGTTGACTGTGCGCTATGTGAAGAAGAACTTCCTTTTATTTGTTTTAAACCTGCTGCCTATTAATTTCATTAGGAAGCAGGAATGAAGACAAAGCACTGATGTCACAGCTTGCAATTTATAGCTCAGCCCATGTGCAACGGAAAGCTGCTGGCTGATATGGGGTCTAGGGTCACATGAGCATGGGAAGTTACTGGTAAAAGATGGCATCTTAAGTCACATGTCCTTGCATGCTTTGCTGAATCATAGGAGTAGCCATTGGCTCCACACTGTCCGAGGCCGCCTCAGGAAAGGCTCACTGAAGAGCGGATTCCCTTCAATGGCCCATCACCACATGGATGCCCCATCAACCAGTGAAGGCTAGTTTGAATGTACATTTGTCTGGTGGAAGTTACCCAGGAACAGAACATGTTTGAGATACAGACACACCGCAAAGTTTCATAACTCCATATGCAAAGAGGATACAGGCATATAAATGTGATAATCCTACAAAGCAGAGTATAATTTTTCAAATGATATCTTACATGAAATACTTTGTAAAGACTTTTTGCAACTATATAAGAGTGGTAGCAACAATGATATAAATAGTCATCATTCTTTTCATACAGTATCACAGTATCTTCCCATATTTTTCATTTTGAGGACCTGGCATTGATTTGAAACTTCTAGTTGTGTGGAATTCCTTCTGCTTCTCTTCTCTGGTGTCCACTGTTTCCCTATAGTCATTTGTCTCCAGCCATGTAGAATGTCACCATGACCCCTTGTCTCTGGTGGTTAGGAACTGCAAGGCCTCCTCTCTTGCTCAGATACTTCCGTGTGACAGATAGCCACCCTCTCTAGACTGAGAGCTTGTCTAGACAATGTTATAGCCTGCAGCAGAGGAATGTAAATTTTAGTCTGTACTAGTGTGTGGCTCACGAACTGTCCCACCTGGAATCTGCTGATATGCACTGAAAGTTCCCTAGCACAAGTTAACATCATATTGTTTGAAACAGGACTACATTAATATGCACTAAGAAACTTTGAGTGCGCACCAGCAAGGTTTGGTTAGTGGATGACACGCTGGTGCAGACTACAATTTATACCCCTTTGGTGTGGACTGAAGCACCATGTAGACAAGCCATTACATCTCTAAGATATTGACAGAAGCTTGGACCTCAGAGGAAGGGGAGGAGAGTTTTGTTGTTATGAAAGCAAAAAGACAAAACATTTTAAAATGACTTTTCTGACATTTTATGAAATATTGTAAGGATGCTAAGGTCAGATCCTATTAAAACAAATTGACTCCATGTTAAACAACATTTGTCTAATAATGAAATGTCAGAGTATTGGATAAATGGCTACTTTTCTGTTCTTTTTCTTGCTCAGTAGAAAATTTTATGTTTCATAGAGTAAATGCTCTGGAAGTAACATCTGGTAAGAAAAATATATTCTTTCCAAAATCATGTTGTAAAACGGGTCGGCAATGTTTGGCACGCGGCTCGCCAGGGTAAGAACCCTGGCGGGCCGGGCCACTTTATTTACCTGCTGACGGGCAGGTTCGGCTGATCGCGGCCCCCACTGGCCGCGGTTCGCCGTCCCGGGCCAATGGGGGTGGCGGGAAGCCGCGGCCAGCACATCCCTCGCCCGTGCTGCTTCTCGCCGCCCCCATTGGCCCGGGACGGCGAACCACAGCCAGTGGGAGCCGCGATCGGCCGAACCTGCCGCATCAGCAGGTAAATAAACTGGCCCGGCCCGCCAGGGTTCTTACCCTGGCGAGCCGCGTGCCAAACGTTGCCGACCCCTGTTGTAAAATCTCAGTGATGGACACTGAGTGTGACCCATTTTGGGTTATGGAGTAGTAAATCAACTCAATGAAAATAAAAACAGATTGGTTCCAGAAGGTTTAATAAGCACTTCATGTAATTGGGGATTGGCAGTGGGTGGTTGTGTTTGAATTAGCTTCACAGATTCTACAGGAGGTGTCCACCATTCCTTCTCCTTAAGACTGTCTGGCAAAAGTTTCCTTTTGTTGTTATTATTTGCTGTTACGCGTTTGTAACATGTCAGTTAAAATTGTATGTGAACAGAAATATTGAAATATTTCTCATTACTGCTTAGTTCTGAGCAGGCCACATCCCCATGAGCAGAGAGTTCATAGAACATTCCCTCAGCCTCTCCAAGCAATTGCTGAAGATAGAGAGCCTGCCATCTTTCTTTATCCATATATGGATGATAATGATGAAGATAATCTTGTATAATTTTTCTGATCTGGCATTGGAGTGAAAGACCCTTTTTTTAATCACCTAAAGAATCCTTGAATCAATAAAGAACACTAGATGTCAAATAGAGCAGTTTTAATTTCACTTCAGCTGTGTCTCTTTCCTTGGACTACTCAGGCTTGTTAGCTCCCACTTCAGCTGTCCGGAGTACAAATGTCTTTTGCATTATAAAAATTGATAGACAATATAAAAATGTTTAGCCCTGAATTTACTTCAGTTTTTTTTAATTGCAATGTTTAAGTATTAAGCATGATTATCCTTTTTAAAAACTTGGGTATATAAATGCCTATTGTAAAATTACTTGGGGGGGGGGGAGGGGTTTCTGACATGAAAACGCTCAAGTTTTCAAGGAAGACAAAGCACCACTCTAATATAGTGCAAAAAAATGTAACAGCTGTATGTCTAATAAGGGAAAACATTAATAAACTTTCATTAGTAATAAAGAGAATGTGCCCTAAGAATGGTGAACTATAGTTCAGGAAGTGATAAAGATACTCTTATTGAAGCATGTTCTCAAAGGCCATTAATCTGTGATTGCAGAGGGGGGAGGACAGAAAAGAGAAAACCAGCATTGATTTGAGTTATGTGCTAGCTAAAGCAGAAATCACTTGTCTGTCTTGGCAATATTGGAACACATCATTTCTCTCAATAAAAATATTGCATCTGTCTATCCTTTTATATTAGTATCTGATTTAAGCCTAATAACTGCATATTTTCAAAACCTTCCTATCTTCACAGCATGAGCACGTAAATATTAATTGTATTTAAATACTTCTCAGTAGGGGCAGTTGTTAGACTTATACTTGCAAAGGGCACTTGCATGCAAGAGACCTCCGTTTTTTTGTATTTGTGAAGATTAACAGAGAGATACCAGTGGTTTTGTGAGGATAGTTTACTTAAAAAGTTTCAAATGTCCAGAAAGCAATCATTTTATAGAAGGCTAATCTGTTCAGGGTGCTACTTTTGTTCTATTTATCTTCTTATGTACCTCTGAATCAATTAACTAAAAAAACATTGTCTCCTAGATTATTCTAAAACAGTCTTCTAAGTTGAGAGATCTACATACTAATTTTTACTAAATGTATTTTTAATTTTTAATATCCAGGAAAGAGCACAACTCTACTGGAAAACAGAGTTGTTCATTTATACTACTGAATTTGAGCCCCCAGAGGTTGGTTGCATCTAGAAAGATTAGTATCTAAATTTCCCTGATTTTGGGGAGGAGTGATCTATCTTGGATCATATTCCAATTAGTAAAGAAAGAAAGAAAGAAAGAGAACAGTACTGGGTACATGTTAGGTGGATGTTTCTGAGGATTACCTCTGCAAAATAGCCTCTGCATCTGTATAGCATGAGAGGTTTGTGGTGTCTCTATATGCCAGCGGCTGCTGAGGCAAATTTAGGCTGAACAGAACCTGTAAGTAATTGCATTATAACCAAAGGTCAGTTCCCTTTTTGTCTGTGTTGTACCAACAAATAAGGGATTCCCTGCCCCCAAATAATTAAGTAGGAATATGCACTAAATGTGTATTTTCAAATATTTTAATCAGTAAATGTTACTTTTGAGCTGACTACATCACCATGAATGACTTATCACTTGGCAGAAGCTTCTGTTTTTCCTGATTCTTCCCAGATGAAGTCCTGTCTGATGTAGGACTCAAAGTACAGATTACTAAATAATGAGAAAACTGCATATCTTCAAAGCTGGTGTGAGATTAATTAATTTCTTTTTTTTAAGTGACTGTGTAAAGGGATTTAAACATGATTAAATCAACGAAAAGCAAGTATTTTCTTTATTCCTATTGTGTAAGTCAGAGAACATTCAAAACTGTTCTGCATTCTGAGAACCCCTAATTTACAGCTTAAAATGATAAAATTGATTTGGTTCTATTTACGTAGATGGAAAATAGTAGCTTACTCTTCCTTCTAATTCATCTTAGTGAACGCAATGCAATATATTATTTTAGTCTAAGGACCTTATGTACATCTTGTACTATAACATATTTGTCTTTTTTTTTTTTTAAGTTATATGGGTAACAGTCAGCTATTTCTTTTGAAAATACACTGTAATTACTCAATGTTACAAAACATACATAAAATTAGCTGCTGCTGCTGTGCTTACTGGAAGTTTTTTAATGTCTTTTTTTAACTAGAATACTGCTTAATCAAGATCTTATGTTAATTCTCCTTTGAATTTGAATTCTGCTGCAAATAGAAAAGGCACAAGATGTATAATATATTATTCCACAACAATCTGCTATATATGGTATATCATTAATACAGCTTTGAAACTTTACTGTGCAGAAGAAAAATACTGCTTTTAGCCATCTTATTTTTAATGAAACAAACACAGCATCAGTTTTTTTTAATCTTGTCATATCTTTTTTTAAATGTTCCCTTTATTTTTTAGCAGTTTGCTTAATACAGTGTTGTACTGTATTTGCCTTTTTTTTTTTAATTTGTCTGCTGCTGCCCGACTCTGTACTTCCGGTTCCAAATGAGGTGTGTGGTTGACTGGTCAGTTTGTGACTCTGGTGTTCATAACTCTGAGGTTCTACTGTACTTACAACTTTTAAAATAATTCACTGTTACTCTATTTTTCATATTTCACATTTGAAAGAAGATTTTCCTGAAGGACTTTCTTGGGGGTTTCTTGGGGTATTCTTTAACAAAGACATCTTTTGTCTAGAGTGCTTGGTAGTCCATTAAAGTTACATAGGTGTTGTCAAAAAACAAACATCCATTGAAAGAATCTCACTAAACATTCCTTTCGCTCTGTTACTCAGCTTTTGATTCTTGTGATGTGATCATTTCACTGGCTATCCAGTTGCTGTAGCTTTCTAGGGTTGGTGAGACCTGAATTTCTAATATTAACAAAAACACTTGGTTACTTTTTTCAGTTATTTTTGAACAACTTGCAGGGCGCTTTTTACCCATTATAAGGACACAAAAAGGCACAAGTTCATTTTTTTAACCTGTGGAGATCACTGGGACCAAGCAGGCTTGTACAGCCCACGTCACTGTGTCCTCTCTGCTCTTCTTAATGAGTTACGTAGATTAAAGCAAGATATGTCTACAAGCTTCAGATTACATCCCTGGTTGCAGTGTAGATGTAGCCTACATTCACACTTACAGATACTCTGTGCATATTTCTCTGGTTTATTTGTACTCAATAAGTGCATGTTGAAAGACTTTGAGGACTCTAAACAGCTTATGTTCTTTAATAAAAGTATGCTTGTCAGTGTGTTTTAGCAGCTTATGCTGCTGTAGATATATTTTTTAAAAGGTTTAAAAAGTTGTGTTCTAACATTTTAAGCACCTCAGGCAGCTTAAATGCATAGGCACCCTTAAAGATTTTCTTTCTGCTAAAATAAATAAAATCTTATGGCCAAAAAAAGATAGCTCAAAGGATGTACAATTAAAATAAATTGAATTTATAATCAAAGAAAAGGTTAGTGCACCGGTAAGTGTATATATAGTAGTATTTATTTATTTATTGTTTGTGTGTAAGCGTGCTTCTGGAATTTACTGTATATGGGCAGCAGGCCCAATTGACTTCAGTAGGGCTCTGCAAAGACACAGTGCATTGCAGGATTGAGGTGTAAATGTGTCATTTAACATATTCATTAATATTGTAATTGTTAATATTGTAAAATATGTAGCATAAACTATATAGATTGTGCAATATCATTGAGCTAGCATTGCTATTGAAATCTTAATTTTCCAATTTCCTGAATTTTGATAATTTAGTCACAATTTTAAACTGGCTACAGGCAAAAATGTTTGCTGTGGCTTGATTCTAGGAACTTACCAATTAAGGCCTGGTCCCTCAAATGCATTATGCATTTTAGTAACTTTATGCATGTGAGCAGTCTTATGGCAGTCGATTCATATATGGAAAGTTTTTTATGTGTGTGTGTTATAAGATTGGGTTTAAAATAGAAGGTGATGTAATATACAAGGTACTTGTGTTGCATTGTTTTTCACAGCTATTTTATTTTCGGTGTTCGGTGTTTAAAAGATCAAAAATTAAAACATAACCTGCAGTGCAAAGTTCACAGCAGCTTACACGTCTTTTGATATTATCAACATCACTGCTACAATTCATTAGGAAAAAAATTCTTGCATACTTCTAATATCATGAATTCTACACAGATAGCTATATGAATGTAACCTAATCAAGTTCAGCAAAAAGGTCATGTAGTGTGGATCTAGTCTAAAAAGGCAGCGTGAAAATGCTGTGATAGCAAATGATTGATCATAGAGAGTAAGGGCGGAAATACTAAGGAATACTAATTTAAGATACATTTGACATTAGCAGAAATTTGTATGGAAAATGTTTAGCAGTATTTTATATTACTTAGAACTCAGAAGCCTCAAACAAGATAGGGGCCCCTTTGACTGTTGACATGGTGCAAAAATATACCAAGATAGTTCTTCCTGTGAAGAACTCACAATCAGAAAAAAAATGACACATGAGAGGGGAGAGGAGAGAGACCCAAATATATACAATGGTTGAATAAGTTTGTAATCTTTATATTATAAATAGATAAAGCAGGTATCAACTATTTCCCTTGCCCGCATCCTGCTCAACCTTGTAAGATACTTACAAATGTTGGCAATTTTAACAGGAGTGTTTGCAAGTCAAGAAATATTAGTGGTATTGGCTGTAATTCCTATAATAGGAAATAGGGACTCTAGAGTAGGGGTGGGCAAAATACGGCCTGCGGGCTTTGGATCCGACCTGCGGGATTGCCACCCCATGGCACCACGGGCCCCGCGCCGCCGCTGGAAGCGGCTGGCACCATATCCCTATGGCCCCTGGGGGAGTGCAGGGGGGCAGAGGGCTCTGTGCACTGCCCTCGCCTGCAGGCACCGCCCCCCGCAGCTCCCATTGGCTGGGAACGGGGAACCGTGGCCAATGGGAGCTTTGGGGGAGGTACCCGCGGGGGAGGTACCCGCAGGTGAGGGCAACGCGTGGAACCCCTCTGCCCCCGCTCCCCCAGGGGCCGCAGTGACGTGGTGCCGGCTGCTTCTGGGACTGGCACAGGGCCAGGGCAGATAGGAAGCCTGCCTTAGCCCCGCTGCAAGCTGCTGCCACCCTGGAGCCACCCCAAAACCTTCCTGCACTCTGCACCCCAACCCCCTGCCGCACCTCTTCTGCACCCCAACCCCCTGACCTGAGCCTCCTGCCGCACCTCTTCTGCACCCCAACCCCCTGACCTGAGCCTCCTGCCACACCCCTCCTGCACCCCAACCCCCTGACCTGAGCCTCCTGCCGCACCCCTCCTGCACCGCAACCCCTTGCCCTGAACCCCCTCCCACACCCCGCACTGTCCTGCACCCCAACCCCTTGCCCTGAACCCCTTCCTGCATACCAGACCCCCTCCCACACTCCGCACTCCCTCCCGCACCTCAACCCCCTGCCCCAGCCCTATATTCATGTCCCTGCATGCAATTTCCCCACCCAGATGTGGCCCTCAGGACAAAAAGTTTGCCCACCCAGTAGTGCCAGGTTATATGGAACCTTTTTCTCCACTTCATGTATGCTAAAAATGTGCATACACACAAAAATAAAATAATAAACCATAGAAAGTGTAGATACTGTAATGAATTGTTAATGAACTCTACTTGAATAAACAATGTTATTGTCTCAAGGTCAAATCACTTCACCCAGTGCAAAAACGGAGTATGGGTTTGCATACTGTGATTCCATGCGTTTAGGGATATGTAATATAATATGTTCCCCTTTCCTCCATACAACAGTTCCAAGTCACAGCCAGATTGAAAATCATGGGTTCTACTACCTTACACTATGCATAACCCTATGTGGGTATAGGTGGGTTTTCTAGTGGATTCTGTGTAGCTGTGGACCACTTGGCATACTCCACCTTTGCAGTAGCACAGATTAGAACACCGTTAAGCATCATATAGGTGGTGTGGAGTTCCCTCTGCAGACACTTTCTGCAACAAACTACCCCTAGTGCAGTATGAGCATACTGGTTCCACTGTCGTCTGGACCATGTCTGCAGAGATTGAGGATTCAAGAGATTGAGGTTTACTGATGATATCCAGAATGTCATGAAGCTTTGAAGAGTGTATATTACAATTTTTATGAAGGTGTTCTTGGCTTTGTACCTGCTGCAAATGGATGTGACGTTATAAGAACATTCCATTAGTTTAGTTACCATCCTGTCCCTTTGGGTTTTTTTTCTGTCAATTTCTATGATTTTTTTTTTTTTAACTTAGTGTGTCCATTGACTTCAGACTACAGAGCTTCATCCTTCTGTAACTCAACATTTCTGATTATACTGGTATCCGGTATTGCCTGAAACTCCATAAACACTTAAAGTATAGATGGAGCCTTCATAGCTGTTTCTTTCCTTATTCAACTATGTCTCTAAAGGATAGTATGACTTCTGATATTTTCCTCACTGATAGTCTTCACCGAAGTCTTCTTAAAACCTCAGTTTTTTCCAGGCAATACCTATCTTGCATTTTAAATGTATCACTTAATTTTGTTTCTCTTTACGTGTCTCCCATCACTAATAATTCCTTTACACATTTTTATCTCAACATTCTCCAGTCTAATTGTTTAGCTTACAGAATATTCTTGCCTACCAACTTTTTGTTGTTTAGTGATTTTAACCCTCCCCTCCCCCTTGTAAATTTCTTTAACATATCAAAGTTAGTCTTAAGGCAGGACAGTTGCCAAGGAAGTTTATGGAATATAAGTCAGACAAGCAGGCTGGTTGGATCATTTGCTTGGAGAGGAAGAAAGGTGTTCCAGGCTTGCCTGATGAATGGACTGTGGGGAAGAGAATGTAGTTTAAAGGCACAGGCTTCCATCTGAGAGAGAGTGAATAATGGAGCCAAGCAGTAGCTTTCTCTGATGATGGTACCATCTGGGAGAGTATCCCTATACAGGAGCTATAATTGGAGAGTGAGGGAAACTTTTTTTGTTTAATGTGCCTGTATAAGCTTAAATATTGGTTCTATTTGAAATTTCCCTTGTTCTTTCAAGCCTGTTTCAGCTCTTGTACATTTATTTCCCCCACCAGTGATATTTACTCTATTGAAAGTGTCTTAAAGTGTATTAGGCAGACAGAAAGGATAAGATCAGAAGTGGTCATAGAAACTGTCAAATTACTTTTTCTGTGAACCCGTAGCAAGTCTCTACAGGTGAAACACTAATGCAGGGGTCGGCAACGTTTGGCACGCGGCTCGCCAGGGTAAGCACCCTGGCGGGCCGGGCCAGTTTATTTACCTGCTGACGCAGCAGGTTCGGCCGATCGCGGCCCCCACTCGGGCCAATGGGGGCGGCGAGAAGCGGCGCGGGCGAGGGATGTGCTGGCCGCGGCTTCCCAAAATAAATCTGTTAGTATTTAAGGTGCCACCAGACTCGTTGTTGTTTTTGTAGATACAGACTAACACCGCTACCTCCTGATACTTAAATTCTTTAAGCAACTCCTGTGATCCAACAGTCTACCTAAAGTTAACAGTAGTTATTGATAGCTTTCTTCTTCCAAGTGCCAAAAATGATATTTTTTTATTTATTTTAATGTAAGATGTTTGCTTTCTTTTGATCTGCAAATCACAGAATTGTATAATTTACTTTGGAGCTAAGCCTTGGCTAGTATGAAGTTTTGGTTCTGATTTTTCAAATACAGCATAAACCATATTTACTACCATAGCAGTAAGGAATATCTAGATTAAAAGTAACATGGATGTTGTATTGGATTAGTCATTTCTAAATCAAATTTAGCCTAACTTCCTCCATCTTAAAATTGCATTCTGTTAACATGAAAATTGTTTTGGTAGAATGAATTTTTTTATAAAAACAATGAAGAACGTTGTTTGACGTATTCATTATGATGGAACAACATCCAGTAGAATATAGCTGGTTCAAGTATTAAGTAGAGAATACATTGTGTTAGGAAACTTCGTATATTTTCATGTCTTAAACTTTAGAAATTGTTCCTATTAATATTCTAGTTGGGAAGTTCTGAGATTCCTTCTCTCTAATTTGAGATGGTGGATAGAAGAATATGGCTTTGATGGCTTCCGGTTTGATGGTGTTACATCTATGCTATATCACCATCATGGAATTGGTAAGTAGATTAATCAATCTAGTTTTTAATTAAAGAATACCCTGCCTCTTGGTCTTACTGCAGTACTTTTCAGGAAATGGTAATAACAAAAAGATACACTGGGTAGATCTACATTTAAGCTATTTTAAAATAGCGAGTTTAATCTTTTGCTGTGCTGCGAATAAATGGATTATTGCAAATGTTTTTTTTTTTTTTTTTTTTAAAAAGCTTGACACTTGTAAATCTGACTCACTATATTTGGGGCCTTGATCTTCTTTGGTCGCTAGGTACGGGCTTCAGTGGAGATTACCATGAATATTTTGGCCTACATGTGGATGAAGATGCCCTCGTTTATCTAATAATGGCCAACCACATGATTCATTTATTGCATCCAGAATCCATAACAGTAGCTGAGGTAATATTAAGTTTAGCCATTTCTTTATATCTGAGTAAAGGTTTATAGTATTAGTAAATAAGTGTACTTTTGAAATGTCATTCTGTCTTTATTACAACTTCTTTAGAGCTATTAGTATATTTCACATCATTTAACATGAATCAATGTCCATTGTAGTGAACATTACCTGCTAATTATTAGTGACAATTTTGTTAAAGAAAAATATCAGCAGATAAATACTAAGGGTGGATGGGTTCCTTCATGAAATCATCTGTGTGTTCGGGGGGAGGGGAGAATTAAGTATTAATGATGATTTTTCTTTCCATTGGTGGGACATTACGGATGCTGTGGGTTAGCTTGTATGAAGGTTCTTAGTTTAGATGATATTGCTTTGCTTGCTTGTTATTGCTCTATGATTGCCAAATGTTGACTAGTTATTCATGGTACCAAATGTTCACAATTAACAGTCCCAAAGACTGTGCTGATATAATTCAATATATGCATAATTGACAATTATATGCTGATATAATTCAATATACACATAACTGATAATTCCCCTCTGTGATAAATATGATAATTTTTGAAATTTCTTAAATGTTTATGCTAATTTAGAGTTAACATTAAAATTGTCTGGGTTTCTGAGTAAGTAGGATTCTTCTTCGAGTTTCTTGCTCATGTCGATTCCATTCTAGGAGTGTGCGCACCTATGTGCCCAGTCGTTGGAGATTTTTGCCTTAGCGGTATCCGTAGGGCCAGCTGTGGCACCCTTTTGGGTGCCGTGCTCATGCGCCGGTATATCAGGCGCCGCTGGCCCTATACCCTCTCAGTTCCTTTTTACTGCCTGTGGTGGTTAGTTGCAGTGCCTTTCCTTGCATAGCAAGGGCTAGCGGTTTTGTGTCTTCTGACTTTGAGCCTTAGGGATTTGTAAATAGTTGTTTATAGTAGTTAGTGTTAAGTAGTTCTTAAGTGTAGTTAGGAGTTAGAAATTAGTCACAGCGGGGACTTTGCTCCGGGTGGGGCATGCCCCTTTCTCCAAGGTTAAGCCCTGCGTGGACTGTAACAGGCTTCTACCTGTAAGTGACTCCCGAGTGCTGTCTGAAGTGCTTGGGGGAATCGCATGCGAAGGAGAAGTGTCGTAAAAATTTTCGACCCAGGACTCAAAGTGGGATATTCAGTTCTGGGCTTTCCTCGTGGAGGCTGTCCATTGTCCAGCTTCCGAGCCATCCCTCCAAGACTCGCCTACTACCTCAGCTTCGGTGCACACTGCACCCCCAGCACGTGACTCCACCCAGCACTGCTCCCTATTGCCGGTATCCAGAAAGAAAATGAAGAAGCACCGGGCAAGAAAGGCCATGGGGCATCAGGCAAAGGACCCAGTTCGGGCCGCCAGCCACTCCGGAGCCACATGGACGCGCCTTCCTGGTCAGGGCCCTTAGCCCCTTAAAGGATCCACCACTGACTCCTGGGAGTGGTAGGGGACCCAAACTTCTGACAGCATCAATGCTTTCCCAAGCTCCCCCAGCACTGACTGAGCATAGGCCTCTGCCCATGCTGCTGGCACAGACTCCCTACTAGCGCAAGCCAGCTGCTAAGACCCCTCAGGAGGCGGTAGAACACCGCCAATCCCCCGAGACAAGGCAGTGCTCTCCATCACCATACTGCAGATCTCTAGTGTCGCAGCCCAGATCCTCTGGGGCTCACCCTTGGTCACCGGCACTGCGATCGTGGTCCCTGCCATCTCTACATGGATTGCGTTAGGGGAGGCTCCGGTCTCTGTTCCACCGGCACCGTTTGCCCTCCCTCCAGTTGTCCTCTCAGCACAGATCTTGGCCGCCTGCCCTGTGGGAGCTTTCCCTGTCATGATTCCAGTCCCCCCGGCCCTGGTACCCTTGATACTGGCACCGATCCTCTCATTCCAAATACCGATCTCCGGCAGCGACGGTCAGCAGGCAGACACAGGCGTCAACAGCCCCTCTGTGGTCACCGGAAGGGGATTCCTCCAGCACGAAAGGGCAGTTCAGCCCCTCGCTAAGACATCACCGGCATAAATGGGCACCTGAGGTCTCATCGATGTCTATGGCGCTACCTTGGTAGCATGGCCGGTGGCCTTATTGGAGTGTGTGGGTCATGCCAGTGGTGACGATGCTCCCTTCGCACCGCTCATCTGCTGCTGCCTCAGAGCAACACTGGTGTCACCAGCAGCAGCAGACTCGGTGCATGAGACCCACTTGGAAGCTGGGGTAGAGGAGACAGCGCCCACCCCAAAACTTCCCTCTCCCCTGGGGGATGATGTGCCAGAGCCTCCCCTGGCGGTACAAATCGTCATCTTCATCCCCAGATGAGGCAGTCATGGGACCCTCCAGGGTTTTAAAGAACACCAGGCCCCGCTTTGACGGGTGGCTGAGAACTTGGGCCTACAGATGGAGGAGATAGCCAAGCATGCGGACACCTTGTTCAGTGTCCTCTCAGCCCTATCCCGGCACGTGTTGCACTACCAGTGCATGACGGGATCCTGAAAATTGCCAAAGTCCTCTGGCAAACCCTGTCATCCATCACTGCCACCGCCAAAAGGGTTGAAAAGAAGTACTTTGCTCTGGCCAAAGGGTTCAAATACCGTTATATACACCCACCTCCAGGCTCACTTGTTGTCTCTATGGCCAATGAAAAGGACAAGCAGGGGCACACTAGTTCAACTCCCAAAAGTAAAGAGGCCAAAAGACCGGACCCTTTTGGGAGTAAAATTTATTCAACAGCCAGCCTGCAATTCCAGGTGGTAAACCATCAGACCCTCTTGGGCAGGTACAATTTTAAGTTATGAGACTCCCTCCGTAAATTCAAGGAGTCCCTCCCTCAGAGTCTGGCCTGGGAATTTGGCACTCTGGTGGAGAAGGGCACCACAGCCGCTCTCTACAGATGCGGTGGACTCGACGGCTAGGGTGGTCGTGTTGGTGGTGGTGATGAGGTGCAGCTCCGGACTTCAGACCGCCTGACTGTCCCAAGAGATGCAAACCTTTATCCAGGACCTCCCATTCGATGGGAATGGTCTCTTTTTGGAACAGACTGATATGAGGCTGCATGGGTTAAAGGACACTCGGGCCACCCGTCTCTCTCTGGGCATGCGTACGCCGCAGTCTACATGGAAACAGTTCCGGATGCCCCTGCTGCCAAGGCCTTGTCAAGGGTCTGGTTTTGGCTTCAAAAGATTGTTGGCATGCAGAATAGCTAATGGTAATATCAAACTCCAAAGTAGTAAATTTCTGTTAATTGACTGTTGGGTGTTTTTCACTGACATGTGTTTTTATGTTAAGAAAAAGAAACTCTTAAACTCTTTTAAGAATTTCTTTGTTAGTATAATACTTTGTAATGCATCTGGGTTTATTTGTTTGTTTCTCCTTCTAGCCACCTAGAAAAGACACACGCAGGATGCATCTATATGTCATGAGGAATGTGAAGGCCTATTTTTTAATCCACACTATTTTATTAAGAATTCCAATTTCAGCCTTCAGAAAACAAAATAAGGCTAATTTCAGTTGTATGTGGCATCCTAATATATAACTGACCGCTGTATACCAAAGTGCTGTTAAGAGCTTAATGACATCAGGAATCAAAAATAGCAACGGATGAAAAGAAGCAATTATTTGATGCATAAAACTTAAGGTGGCTATATTGATCTTTCGGTTCACTTCAAGTAAAATTGGTTCATCATCTAGGGAATGATAGTCAGATTATCAACATTCTTCCCGATGAAACTTTGAATTCAGCCTGTTTGTATTATCTGGTTTAAGATTCTTTTTAAACAAGATTGGTCTTCAATTTATTCTCTTTAAATTGAAAACTACGGTACTTCAATTCAATACATCATTTTTCTGTCTAGGGGGAGTCTATATACAAAATGTGGAATTGAGCCACATGCTAATGATAGAAAGAGATTGGGGTGGAGGAACTATTGATATGATTTTAAATTAAAATGGTTATCATGAATTTGTGCTTGCATGTAATGACAGTTGAATAAGTTCCTCATGAGAGAAGAGAGGTTTTGTCTAGAGTATGACAAATTGTCGTATACTCCTTGAAGAGTTGTCTGATCACTTTAAGTAAAGAATTTTGTAATTTTCTGTGTATTCCCCATCTAGCTTTGCCTTAGTAATTTCTGTGCCCAAGGTAACTTTCAAAGTCCTAAGATTCCTTTTTTGACCGAATCCTTCAACTCCCGCCAACAAAAATAAAAATGTACCTATAATGGTGCCTTACATCTGGATGGATGGCTACCCATCTCTGCTTTTTTGGTTGTGATACTCCAAATAGTGCTACTGGGACCAGCCTGTTAGGCTACCAGTGTCCTCTATTCTTTGTGTCATCCTGCATGGTGTGAAACAAACACTGATGCCAGACAGGAGTACAGTGTAGAAGAAGGTAGTGGTTGGCTGATTAAGGTTTCCTTCAGCCTTTCATTTAAAGTGAGAATTAAATGATTTTGGTAATAATGAAAACAAATGTTAATAACCAACATTACACCACACACTTCAGGCAAAACATTGATTTTTCTGGAAGGCTACAAATAAATCCATTAGTAGTTTCAGGTATAGGAAAGCATCAGACTTCTCTGAAATTTTAGGGCTGATATCTAATGTATTGCTCCAGTCCAACTAACAAATGGGTTTTTACACTTCAGACTTGAATTGCCTGTAAATCTAAACACAGTGGTATGCATAAGCTATTAGTTTAAAAATGTGAACAAAGTTAGCATTCATCACTAATGTTTCTATTTATGCCACTGATGTAGACAAATATGTTATGTCAAGTTTTTATGTTTAAAAATTCTGGCACTTAAAAATGTAGACATTAGCTTGAGAGAGAACAGTAGTTGCTTGGTTGGCAAAGCTCAAAGCCTCATAGAAACATTGTCCTTGATCTCATAGTCTTCAGAACATCATGCTGTCAGGAACTTACCAGAGACTGCCTTGCACGTCTCAGCAGGTGAGCAGCCATGAATGCCATGTGCCTGACCAACTTAGGAGAGCTGTTGGACTCCCCTCCTCCACACTGCCTTAACTGCTTGGGAAGGGAGAACTACTTCCATGGACCTTGTTGGTTCTATTCACCTTATAGAAGGTATCCATGTGGGAAGAGCCCAGAAGTGTAGAAAATCTTCTGACTAATGTAGAAACTCTTCTGTCAACCAATTTTAACACTTTCAGGGCTCCTTACATTTGTGTTTAAAGAAAAATATCCACACTTAGCCCTGGTCTACACTGGGGGAATAATGTAGCTGAAGTCAACGTACTTAGATTGACTTACCGTGGTGTCTTCATTGCTGTGAGTCAATTGCCTGCGCCTCTCGTGGCGGTGGAGTACAGGAGTTGACGGGAGAGGGCTTGGGGAGCGATTTATCGTGTCTAGACCAGACGCGATAAATCGATCCCTGCTGGATCGATCGCTGCCCGCCGATCCGGCGGATAATTAGACATACCCATAGACTTTCTCTCAAGTCTGCTACAGAAAACATTATACCAAATAGAAGACACAAGAGCATGTTTAAAAACAAAGTGAAAAATCCCCAATCTCGATCACTTTATCCCATTTAACCATATAACATGCACCTGGATCTTCTGAACTGGAGCAGCTTTCTCCTAGAGTAGATCAAATGTAGCAAAAAGGCATTCGCATTTTTTTTGCAAATGAAATGCGGCTTATTTTGGTTACTTTTTTTGAATGTGGCAAAATGTGTGCTGACACTGCAAAAGTTGTGCTGGAAATACTCCTACGGCTTGTTTGAAAATCTTTTATTCACACAATAGTCCAAAAAAAAAAAAAAAAAATCACAACTGTTTAGAGAGATGCCATAATTGAAGGGTTGGAAATTTCTTCTGAGTTTATAAAGTGGGGGCCATCCCTTCAGAAACAATACTATGTGATGAAAGTGACCAGTCATATGGTATATTCAATAAATGATACATTCCCAAGCTTGAATTATATTTTAAGGGAGAGAATAAAGCTGATCAGAATTTCAATTCGTGTTTTTGATTCTGAATTCCTTGGGCACTTCCATTGAAGTGGTAGAGGGAATTATCCCATTGGATTCAAAGTAAAGAATCTGGGATTGAGTTTTATGAGCATATCCTAATTGTTAGAGCTAGTTGACTGGATTATTTAGTTTACATACATCCACAAAAAAAAAAAAAAAGTAAAAGCTAATCAGTGCTAGCTCTCATCACACTAAAAATAGTGTAGCTATGACAGTGCAAGTTGTGGAAAGGGCTAGCTGCCCTGAGTAAATTCCTGTGGTCTCTGATGAGCATGTACTTGGGGTGGCTAGCCCCTGGCAGTCCCATGGCTACACTCTCTTTTTAGCATACTAGCTCTTTCAGAATTAGCGTGGGGTATGTCTCCTTAAGCTGGGAGTCTCACCCTCAGCTCGGAAACTACCATCATTACATTAAAGTGTAATTGTATGCTCTGCAGCTGTAGACTTTGTATAGCAGTAATGTTTGGAGCTTGATATGTGATGCCTTTTTTTTTTTTTAATAGGAAGCTTTCTTAGGGTGGAAAATGTAAAGAACCACTTGAAGTTCTAGCAAAATAATGTTGGAATGTATTCTTTATTCAAGGATGTTTCTGGAATGCCAGCTCTTTGTTGCCCTATTGCCCAGGGAGGAGGTGGATTTGATTATCGGCTGGCCATGGCAATTCCAGATAAATGGATACAGGTGAGAAAACAAGATTCACTTTTGTATTTTCCGCTATTGAGGTGTGTTTATATAAATAAACCTAAATACTACAGGTAACTTTGTTCTGTTGCATACATTAGTTTGCAGTTTTAGTGGTTCCCTCCGTGCCCTTCCCTCCCCCCCCCCCCCTTTTAAAAATCTTCATAGTTTCTAGCCAGGACTCCAGAGGTTGGATTAGGAGTCATGCCACCATTATGGCTCAGGCCCTTCCTTTTGACGACCTGGGGCTCTTGGTGTGAGGTTGATGAGTGGTCTTTGTGTTCTGGTTGATTTTATTTTTCTTTTGTTAGATTTAAGTTCTATCCCAAAAGCCTATCTCTTGCAACAGCTCTTTTTATCTCTGAAAATTGAAATAAACGTGTATATAATAATCCTATATTTATGTACAAGATATGATAATGAAATGAGCCCTCTGTAAGTTGAATGTAGCAACTTTTATCTAACATATAACTTAAAAAGTAAACAACAAAAAACTAAAACATACACAAGAACATGCTGTGCCACACACCAACAACCACTACGATGTTTATAAAAAGAATAAAAAACTGTAAATGTGCTTAAAGAACAACGATGCATAGCTCATATAAGAAAGGGATTTAAATCACCTTCTCCTTAATACAAGGAATCACAAAAAAAGGAATAAAACAATAAACAATCTCAAAAGGCTGGCAGACCCTTCAGAGAATTGGTCTTTCAATTAGACCTAAGATTAGAAGCAAATCCCTAATGATACCATGATCATCTTAAAGCAATAAATATTTCATATGAGCATTAATGGCCTCAATAAGAGCAGTGAGTAACTTAAAGAAAAATAAAATGTGACTTTCATTGTCCTTAGTATCTTTACTCGCAAAAGTGTGTGACAGGGAGGGGGTGTCATCCTGAAACTCACAGTTGTAAACCCCATTAGGTGTGTGGGATTTTTTTCTCAATTGAAAGTCATGTCACCAACAAGCCCCAGCTGATGTTCATGAAGTTCTGTAAGTATATCCTTGGAGTAGCAAGTAATAGCCAGTGCTAATGAGGGCTGGTTAGAGCTTTCTTTCCATCAGCTTTCTTGAGCCAGTTTTGGGTAGGAAGTGATGGATGGTCTCTAGAGCAGTACGAAGCAAACCAGCCTCTTGGAGACAAGGAAGCAGTTTGACTTTTCAATAAGGTACCTTTTGGTGCCTTTACATCATGTATGAGAACATTGATATATGAATTGAACAAGTTCTGCTGACAATTGAACAAGTGATGCATCTTTTTTCAGATTACTGCTTGTTTCTATTCCTAACTCCACTGGAAGGTCAACAACATCTGTTTTCTCATAAATCAGAAATACTCATTCCAAAAAATAGGCTAATACGATATATGTCATGTATGCTTCTATTAAGCCAAACCCAGTTTATTGAGAATTTTCTTATAATGAGTGACTTTGGAGTAATGGTATCTACCTTCTCATTGTTGTGTGATCAAAGTATTTAGCGTGGAACAGCAGGTTAGTCTGTTTACATATCTGTGTTAATTTGTACTTCCTTGGCTGCATGCAGGTGGCTGCTGCAATGGTTTTTAACTACATAGTGTAATGTTAAACTCCCTGATTATATTACTGACACTTTTTTATATAACATTTTAATTGATATTCTTCAGAAATAATTTTATTTTTTAAGGTTAAACTACAACAAAAAGTGTCAGTGGAGGCTTATGAAGTATTGCATAACAAAGAAGAGAGAGGGCTTCAACACTGAAATTACTCTGTGTAGTCGACCATTAAAATGGTGCCAAGTATCCCTTAATGTTTTATAAAGCAGAAAAGAGATCAGTTTAAATAATGTTGACATGCTATGGTTATTAATCAAAAGTTGGCAGTTAATATGGCAGAAAACATGAAACATGGGTTTAGAATTTCTAAACCCTATAAAAGTGAGTTCAGAAAGGAATCCCATTTGGGAGATCAAATAGGGGAAGCGCATCACTCCAAGTTTTTTTTTTAAATTAGGAGTGACTAAGAATAAACTTCAAATCCCCGAATGCCATGGAAAAAATATAGAATTCAATGTAACTGAAACAAAAGTAATGTTTGAATTACCTTTAACAGATAATTAAAGAGTTGAAAGATGAAGACTGGAATATGGGCAATATAGTGCATACGCTGACAAACAGGCGGTATGAAGAGAAATACATTGCATATGCAGAGAGCCATGATCAGGTAAGTTCATGATAAATATTTTGATAAAAACTGTATGGAGGAACAAATTAGTATGCTTTACATAGGTCAGTGCTAAAAACTGAATACCATAGTCAAGATTTTTTTCTGTGCCCAGTGCCCTTTGGGACAGTTTTATAAAGGGGGCTTGACTTTCAAAGGGTGAATGGTCAGCACACTCTGAAAATCCTGGCCTCGTTAAGACAAATCAAGTGGAACACCAAACATTTGTGACAATCTTGGCTTATATTTTTTTTTAATATGGTTTGCCACCTGGAGTCCTTCTGTTAACCTAATTCACAAAAACAGAGCTCATTTGAGTATCCCATTGTCTTCAAGGGGAAGAATCACCAGTGTAAGAGCTGCAGGGCCAGGTGCTAATTTAATTTCTAGTTAATCATTCTTTAGCAATTTTATTTGGGGTTGGGGAGTGAAAGAGGAAGAGGCAACATTAAGGCTGGAAACTTCAAAGCACCGAAGTCCTGTAAATAGAAGTCCCACAGCAACTGTACATCAGCTTACTTGCATATATGTAATAGTCTCTAATACTATGTATGTTGTTTAAATGTATGCTTTATGTATGCTGAATACAATGTAAGTTAAGATAAGATTGCTTTGGGAGTCATTCTTGAATTTTCTGATTTTGTGTGTATTTAAGTTTTCGATAATAAGTCTTCAGCCTTTTGGCTGGTATTCACATGATCAAATCCAGTTAAATCTGTTTAAATGTGATTGGGTCACTCTAGACTGTATGGCCCAGAGTACAGCAAATGTTTTATTTTTATATTTGTATCCAGTGAGAACATACCAAAATGGCCAGCCATATTGATATCTTCTACAGCCACTGTAAACGAAGCTTCACCTGTTTGTAGGACACGTTGGAGTCTTTCATCCATCAAACATCTCTTAAAATTGTTTTGTTAATGGAAACAAATTCTTAGACTTTGAAAGAGGCTTTATCTAGGCTATACATAATTTGAAAGCCTTCTTTAAGTATCTGGTTGGTTTCCTCAGTTGAAAAACATAAGAATTGTCATACGGGGTCACACCAATGTTCTATCTAGCTCAGTATCATGTCTCCGACAGTGGCCAGTATCAGAGTTGAGGGGGAGTGTTGGAGTGATTCGGCCCTGTCTTCTCCTTCTGGCTCCCTACATTTAGGGGCACTCCGAGCATGGCGTTACATCCATGACCGTCTTGGCTAATATCCACTGATGGATCTATCCTTGATGAACTTGTCTCGTTCTTGTTTGAGCCCAGTTATGCTTTTGGCTTTCACAACATCCCATGGCAACAAGTTCCACATGTTAATTGTGTGATGTGTGCAAAAGTACTTCCTCTTGTTTCCAATAAACTTGCCATCTATTAATTTCATCAGATGACCCCGGGGTTTTGTGTTGTGCAAAAGGGTAAATAACACTGCCCTATTTACTTTCTCCACATCTTTTGTGATTTTATAGTCCTCTATAATATCCCGCTTTAATCATCTCTTTTTTTTTAGATTAAGCAGCCCTGATCTTTTTAGTCTCTCCTCATATGGAAACTGTTTCATACTCTTGATTATCTTTGTTTCTCTTTTGTAAACCTTTTCCAGTTTCACTATATCCTTTTGCACCCAGAAGTCCTCATCTCATTGGCTTGCTTGCTTGTTTTTCCCCTCTCTAAATCGAGCTGATGCTCTTTACACAGGGCTTCTCACTGTGCTTTGAACATTGGGGTCCTGATCTTGACTGGGACTGTGGATTCTACTGCAAAAGGCATATTATTTTGTGATTATTCATTCCCTTGGAAGTGGGATTCCCATCTGGATTTTTCATGTGGAAAAATGGCTGCTTAACCTAGATCACAAGATAGCATTACTCTTTTTTTTATTATTTTCATATTTTGGACTGGATCCTGTCAGTTAATTTTATTTTCTCATATAGCAAAGTGTTTTGTTTTGAACATTATAGTTAATAGTACACAATTTGGACTGGGAAAAAAACCATAGCTTTTATTCTTCTGCAAAGTTCTGTCTTCTACAGTATGTTTTTGAGTTAACTATGGACAGTGATGCAAATGAAGTAACCAGTTTGTTGTGACAGACTCTCTTTCCCTGGTAAACTGAAACCCGGTACTGTTTTTTGTGGGTGGTTTTCTTTTGGTGGGTTTTTTTCTTTGTGTTTTTAATCTCCTATGCAGCTATGTTAGACTTTAGGCTTCACTGTTTTTGTTTTCCATCTTAAAAATCATAACTGGATGGCAGACATTTAAAAAAAAATCCATTTATACTGAGAAAATTGAGATAAGCTTTTATTTTTATTATCTTAGTTTGAACGTATTTACTGGGAAAATGGCTTGCTTTCCAACATGGTGTTTTTTACTACCCAACCTATTGTATAAAGGAGAAAATGAAAGTTCAAAATAGAGTATAAAATGGGAATTGGACTGATTCAACCCAAATTATAGCTATTTGTGAACACACAAAATAGTATATTTGCATCAATCCTTGGATGTGCAGTTTAAAGCTGTACTAAAATAAATCTGGTTAGACAGCATTTATGGGACATTGTTTTTATACAGGAATAGACATTAGCAAGGGTTTTTTTTTTTTTATACAATAAATTAAGTAATCTTTCCTTCAACAGATTTGCCAGTATTCTTGTTCCAGCTAAGCTATTTTCTAGAATAAGAGTCAGTGCTCGATGGAAGGAATACCCCATTCTGTGCTATCTATGCTTAAAGATTTAGTGTACCAGTAACAAGCTATGGAGGCTTTGGAAGTATCTGGAACAGCTTTGGGGGTATCTGAAACAGCAACGTTAGTAGCATTTGAATAAATAGATAGTTGCAATGTTCACACATACGTTCTACAAAACTAGCCATTTTTCATCGGCCATGAAACAGCTGCTTCATCTGGTGGACACAGCAAGTGATCTTCCTATGCTTATGCTCTGTCATCAAATCACTTTGGGTGAAATCCTGGTTCCGCTGAAATCAATGGCAAAACTGCACTGACTTCAGTGGGGCTAGAATTTTTGCATGTCCCCATTTCCAGAGCTATAAAATGGGGATAATGCTATAGTTATGTAATGCTTATGTTACAAGTGTATTCTAAATCTTGGGAAATATTTACACAATACAGCATTTCAATGGATTTTTGAATTTTCAAAATATTCTTATGGATGCTTTTTCATTTCTGTACTATGTACAGGTATCCAAAAGACTTCCGTGGTTGTTCTCCTGTAGACTGAGAGAAAGGAAGCCCTAATCACAGAATTGACTAATACTTACTCTGTGGCATAAGTACAATAGTTATCAAGTTAATTATTTTGCTGAGTACCATGTCTTTCTTACAGCCGTTCTGTCAAATACAGCGCTTGGGGGGGGGGGGGGGGGGGGGCGGGCGAGAAAATTGTAGCATATAAAACACAATACATGCAAAAATTAACTGAAACCTAGTTCTCTGAAACACTCATTTAGCATGTACAATATAAATATATGGAGTACTCATTTTGATTTCCTTCTTACTCTTAACTACATATTGTTCTGTTATATAAAATCTGAGTTTGTATGGCAGTCAACTCTTTTTGTGTGAGGGGGTGATTTCCTTTGTCTAGGCTACTAAAATGGATAAGGAATTTAAAGTACTGTAATCAGAATTGTATTAAATCATCTTTACATAAAAATGCATCTTCTGATATCTATAAACAAGAAGATTATTTTGATAATTCAGATTTCCATTTTTGAATACCTAACAACACAATTAAGTTTATAAATGGCTTAAATGTTGGAATTGCTACTGGACCAATAAATCAAGCGAATGTGTAAGCCTGTTTGAAAAATCTACTTGAAATGGCTTCCAAAATAAGTCAAATGGAAATCTTCAGCTAAACAGACAAAACATTTGCAGTATTTACTACTATAGATTAAGGGGTAACTTGAACTAGGCTGCTTTGAACAGAAGTAATAGCTTCATGCAATTGCTGATTTCCAATAGAATTGGAAGCCTAATTTTTCTCTCTGGGCTGAAATCCTAAAAACACAATTGTATATCTTTAGCTGTGGGTACACAAAGCATTCACATTGTTCACTAAAGAATCCTTAAATTGGAAGCCTTGTTAATATCCCTTTTGAATGTTGTTCCAGATACTTTATTAAGTAATCTTTATCTCCTGTCTTGTTTTCTCTGAGGCTCCTAAAATGTAACTCTTGTAGTGTATTATAGTTAATCCAATGTACTTGTCACTTGATCTAGAACACACATTGTTTTTAACAATTTGCATTAAGAAGCTCTTTTGGCACATTGAGGATTCTCCTCTCCACCCTCCTACCCGCTCCCCCATTCCTTTATTACTCCAGGCCCTTGTTGGTGATAAGACGTTGGCATTTCGGCTGATGGATGCAGAGATGTATACAAATATGAGTGTACTTTCACCTCTCACTCCGGTTATTGATCGTGGAATACAGCTTCATAAAATGATTCGCCTCATCACTCATGCACTTGGAGGAGAGGGCTATCTCAACTTCATGGGTAAGTGATATGGGCTAAAAGTCTCCATTTTCTTTTGTCGTGTAGGCTTTGTGATGAAGTAAAATGACCTGGCAACATCCTGCAATTGCAGTATTTATCACAGTGTTGGAGATTTCAGTTTAAATATTTTTACATAGTTGACTTTTTTTAATCTGGTTTCAAAAGGCAATAGTCTCTTTTAAGATGTAATGTAGTCTACAACAGGAAAATTTAAATTGAGTCATTCTAGGGTTTACAAAAAATATTTTAATCTCAAAAAGTGTTAAATTAGTTGAAGTTACAGGAGCACCCATAGGGACACACATCTCGAAGAACTTCAGTTACTGCAAGGTGAGTAACTTCCCCTTACTTAAAATAACATTCATATAGCAGCTCTGAGTTTGCTTCAGTTTAATATTGAAGTGCGAGTTTCACAAACACAAAAACGCTCTTCAAATAAAAGACTTGCATACCTTCTCTTTCCCTCTAACTCTCGAAGCTGTGCATGCTGTCCTCCAGCTTTTTAGCTGAGGACAACTATAATGGTTACTTATAGACACTCCCTAATTCTCAAGAGGGTATAGTCTTAAAGCATGTGAATTCATTTCCATCTCTTAATTACTTATATATATATATACAGGGCCAGTGCTACCATTAAGGTGAACGAGATGGTTGGCTAGGGCGCCAAGATTTGGGGGCGCCAAAAAGTGGTGCCCCCAATTTTTTTTTACAGCATTCCTCCCCGAGCGCGCGGTCACCGCTCCACTTCTCCTGCCTCCCAGGCTTGCAGCGCCAATCAGCTGTTTGGCGCCGCAAGCCTGGGAGGAGAATTAGAGCGGGGGCGTTGTGCTTAGGGAGGAGGCGGAGCAGAGGTGAGCTGGGGTGGGGAGGTGCCGCACGGCTCTCCAGGCCAGGGGTGTGGGGAGCTGCCGCGGGGGTGCCTCAGGGCGGGGGGGGGGGGAAGCTGCCACAGGGCTCCCCACCCCAGCTCACCTCTGCTATGCCCCCTCCCCGAGCACGCCGTCACTGCTCCACTTCTCCCGCCTCCCAGGCTTGCGGCGCCAATAAGCTGTTTGGCGCCATAAGCCTGGGAGGGGAGGAGAATTAGAGCAGGGGTGGCATGCTCGGGGAGGAGGCGGAGCAGAGGTGAGCTGGGGTGGAGAGTTGCCACACGGCTCCCCGGGGGGGAGCTGCTGCGGGGGGGGGGGTGCCTCAGGGCAGAGTGGGGGGAGCTGCCGCGGGGTGGGCGCCTCAGGGCGGAGGGGGGGGAGAGCTGCCACAGGGCTGGGGGGGGTCGCAAGGTGGAAGTTTCGCCTAGGGCGCGAAACTTCCTTGCACCGGCCCTGTATATATAATATAACTCGCGCGCGCGCACACACACACACACACACACACACACACACACACACACAATTTTAATCATGCAGATGATGTGAATCACAAACGCCTATCTACATCCATATGAAACCTCATGATGGATATAACTGACATAATCTACGGTGGATACAATGTATTGTTTCCTTCATGAAGAAATAAGGACATCTAGACAGACTTATGTGCGGTTCTGAGGAGGAACCGGAGGTTGTGGTATATGTAGGTAGCAGTGACATAGGGGAAGGTAGGAGAGAGGTCCTAGGGGCCTAATTTAAGCTGGTAGGTAAGAGATTGAAGTACAGGACCTCTATAGCAGCATTCTCTGAAATGTTTGCAGTTCCACAGACCGAGCCAATTAGAACTGCAGGGTCTCAATGAGTGGATGAGACAATGATATTCAAAAGAGGGCTTTGGATTTATTAGGAACTGGAGAACCTTTTGGGAAAGGAGGAGCCTGTACAGGAAGGATGGGCTCCACCTTAATCCAAATAGAACAAGGGTGTTGTTATGTAAAACTAAAAATGTTGTAGAGGAGTTTTTAAACTAAGGGCTGGGGGAAAGCTGACCGGTCCAAAGAAGCATGCAGTTCAGATAGAGATGTCTCTTAGGGCAGCATTTATGTAAAGGAATACTCTATATCCTAGCAAAGAGGAGAGAATAGAAGTTGATAAAGTACAGGTAGGAGCTGAAGAGAAAGTCACATGAAAAGAGTCTTATGCAATTACATTCCATGAAGGCATACAGCTAAATATTTTCAAAATTTTATAATGGCTTATATGCAAATACAAGAAGTTTAAATACTAAGATGGGGGAACTTAAGTGCCTGGTATTAAATGAGGATATTGATCTTCTAAGCATCACAGAAACTTGGTGGAATGATAATCAATGGGACGTAGTAATATCAGGGTACAAATGTGACAAAATAGGTCACACTGGTGAGGGAATGGCAGAGTACGTGATAAAAAAGCAAAAAGTCAAATATAGTAAAAATATAGCAAAAAGTCAAATATAGTAAAAATCTTAAATGAATCAAACTGTACCAGGATGGTGATGGTGACTGTGTAATACTCAGGGAGATTAGAAAGGCTAAATAAACAGAAAACCCAATAATAATGAGGCATTTCAGTTTTCCCCATATTGACTAGGTACATGTCACCTGATGATGGGATGCAAAGATAAAAATTCTAGACACCATTAATGACTGCTTCTTGGAGCAGCTAGTCCTGGAACCCACAAGGAAAGAGGCAATTCTTGATTTAGTCTTAAGTGGAGCACAAGTTCTGATCCAAGAGTTGAATTTAGCTGAACCACTCAGGAATAGCAACCGTAGTGTAATTAAATTTAAACATCCTTGTAGAGGGGACATACCATATAAACCCACCCACAACAGTAGCACTTATTTTTAAAAGGGGGAGCTACACTAAAAGAAGCAGGCTAGTTAAACAGAAATTAACAGGAACAGTCACAAGAGTGAAATGCCTCCAAACTGTATGTAAACTTTTTAAGAACACCATAATAGAAGCTCACACTAAATATATACTCCAAATTAAAAAAAAGAACAAAAACAGCAAGAGAACCCCGCTCCACCCCCTTCACTCCCATCAAAAAAATGCCACCCTGGCTAAAAGTGATGATTAGAGGCAAGTGTAAAAGTATAATTAGGCAGGCCAAAAAAGAATTTGAAGAGCAACTAGTAAAAGACACAAAAATAAACCGCAACAATGTTTTTAGGTACATCAGATCCAGGAGGCCTGCCAAACCATCAGTGAGGCCATGATGATCAAAGTGCCAAAGGAGCACTCAAGGAAGGCAAGGCCATTGTGGAGAAGCTAAATGGATTCTTTACATCAGTCTTGACTGGAGAGGATGTGAGGGAGATTGCCTCATCACAGCTATTTCTTTTTTTAGGTGACAGATCTGAGTAATCGTACCAGATTGAGGTGTCAGTAGAGGGTTTAGAACACAATCATAAATTAAACAGTAATGAGTCACCAGAACCAGATAGACTCATTGACTTTAAGGTCAGAAGGGAGCATCATGATCATCTAGTCTGACCTCCTGCACATTGCAAGCCACAGAACTTCACTGACTCACTCCTGTAATAGACCCATAACCTCTGGCTGAGTTACTGAAGTCCTCAAATAATGATTTAAAGACTTCAAGTAACAGAATCTAAAACCTCCCAGGGTCTCGGCCAGTCTGATCCAGGGAAAAGTTCCTTCCCAACCCCAAATATGGTGATCAGTTAGATCCTGAGCATGCAGGCAAGACCCACCAGCCAGGCACCTAGGAAAGAATTCTCTGTAGTAACTCAGAAACTTCCTCATCTAGTGTCTATCACTGGCTGTTGGAGATAATTGCTGTTAACAGTTGCAGATCAGTTACGTGCCACTGTACGCAGGGCCGGCTCCAGGCACCAGCGCAGCAAGCTGGTGCTTGGGGAGGCCCTTGGAAGGGGGCGGCACGTCCAGCTCTTCAGCGGCAATTCAGCAGCGGGTCCCTCTCGGACAGAAGGACCTGCCGCGGAATTGCCGCTGATCCCGGATCGCGGCTTTTTTTTTTTTTCCCCTCCGCTTGGGGCGGCAAAAATCCTGGAGCCGGCCCTGACTGTAGGCAATCTCATCATACCGTCCCCTCCTTACATTTGTTAAGCTTAATATTGAAGCCAGTTAGACTTTTTGCTCTGCTGTACACTGCTCTCCTTGGAAGGCTGTTACAGAACTTCACTCCTTTGATAGTTAGAAACCTTCGCCTATCACTAAAATCAGCCTCTGTACCACGTAACTGGAGGATAGCTAATGTAATGTTAATGTATTTATTTATCTGTTTGTTTATTTTTAAATGCTCCAGAGGCAATTCTGGCAATTGCAGGCTGGTAAACCCTAACTTCAGTACCAGACAAACTGGTTGAAGCTATTATAAAGAACAATGATCAGACACCTAAATGAACATGGTGTTTGGGGAAGAGTCAACATCGCTATTGTAAAGGGAAATCATGGCTCACCAATTTATTAGAATTTGTAGAGGGGTCAACAAACATATGAACAAGTGTGATCCAATCGATATGGTGTACTTGGTCTTCCAGAAAGCCTTTGACAAGGTCCCATGCCAAAAGTTCTTAAGCAAAGTATGCAGTTGTGGGATAGGAAGGACAGTCCTCTCATAAATCATTAACTGTTTAAAAGATAGGAAACAAAAGGTAAGAATAAATGTTCAGTTTTCACAATGGAATGTGGTAAATAGCAGGATCCCCCAAGGATCTGTACTAGTATCAGTGTTCCTCAACTTATTCATGAATGATCTGGAAAAGAGGATAAACAGTGAGGTGGCAAATTTGCAGACAATGCAAAATTTTACTCAATAGGTAAGTCCAAGCTGACTGTGTTGAGTTACAAAGGGATCTCTTAAAACTGGGTGATGGGGCCACAAAATGGCAGATGATATTCAGTGTTAACTGCAAGTAATGCACATTGGAAAATATAACCCCGACTATACATACCAAATGTTGTGGTAAAATTAGCTGTTACCACTCAAGAAAGAGATCCTAGAGTCACTGTGTATAGTTCTCTGAAAACATCTGCTCAATGTGCAACGGCAGTCAAAAAAGCTAACTATGTTAGGAACCATTAAGAAAGGTAGAGATAAGAACACCGAAAATATCATAATGCTAGTTCATAAATCCATGCTATGCCCACATCTTGAATACTGTATGCAGTTGTGGTCACCCCATTTCTAAAAAGATGTATTAGAATTGGAAAAGGTACAGAAAGGGTCCAAAAAATAAAGATTATGGGTATGGAACAGCGTTCATATAAGAAGAGATTAAAAAGACTGGGACTGTTCTGCTTAAAAAAGAGACGGGGGGGATATGACAGAGGTCTATAAAATCATGAATGGTGTGGAGAAAGTGAATAGGCAAGTATTACCCTTTCACATAACACAAGAACCAGGTGTCACCCAATTAAATGAATAGACAGCAGGTTTGAAAAAACATAAGGAAGGACTTCTTCACACAATGCACAGTCAACTCGTGGCATTCGTTGTGCCAGGGGATGTTTTGAAGGCCAAAAATATGACTGGGTTCAATAAAGAATTAGACAAGTTCAGGGAGGATAGGTCCCTCAGTGGCTATTAGCCAAGATGGTGAGGGACACAACTCCATGCCCCGCGTGTCCATAAACCTCTGACTGCCAGAGGCTAGGACTGAATGATCAGACTGATCACTTAATGATTTCCTTGTTCTGTCCATTCCCTCTGAAACCTCTGACATTGACCGCTGCAGAAGACAAGATACTCGACTAGATGGACCAATGGTTTGACCCAGTTTGGCTATTCTTATGTTCTTATGCTCTTATGAAGTTTATACACTATATTAAATATATCACAGATAATGTGAAATAATATTTGCATGTTTAATAAGCTTTTTATTGAAAACAATGTTGTTCAAGCTGAATAAAGTGCAGGAATGTTTCTTCTGACAGTGCAGAAAAATGAAGGTAATAAATATTTATGTGAAGTATAGGCAGGAATCAAAATAGAAATAAGTTATGTCAGCTGGTCCTTTCACAATACTAAGTAAACTAACTAAGGAAGGAGGTGTTTGGAAAATGTTTCTACTAAATTAGAGATGTCACTGCCATGTATTGGCATGGTAAGTTTGAAAAACTGCAGGAACTCGACATTGCATGTTAAATTTGGAATGTCAGTGCAGGGTGATTGAGAGCTTAATACTGTGTATGCTTGTTGTGTGAATGAAATTTTTCAGTAAATGTAATATTTGATAAAATGTACTGTATGTAAAGAGAGAAAAGTTTGCAATAGATAATGGAAGGGAAAACACAAGTCCACAGTGCCTTCTATCTACTACACTTAAAATAATTTTGTCATGCTGTCTATTCAAGCAAATAAAATAAGCTGAAGTAGCTGTGTTTTTAGATTTTTTTTGTTTGTTTAAATTTATAAAAATGCCATGAGTGTCAGGGAAAGCAGCCTCCTAGAATGAGTACTGGGGAGGAGAATGAGCAATGGGAGTCTTCTAGTATGATGGGGGAAGAAGTTGAAGTTCTCTCCTTGTATTTCTTGCGATCTCTCCAACAATACTGAAATGCTTACATAAATCAATATCTGAAGCAGGACTCTTAAAATTTCTACTTTGGTCCTCATAGCCACAGCGACTTAACTCCTGAAACAAAGGTTGTGGAGTCAGCAATTTAAGGCTCAGCTAAGTGTCAAGGGCACCAAAACTACCTGCGTGTTCACTAGGATATTCATTTCAGAATATAAAAACCCTTTCACAATCTTAGGCAATATCTCCTGTCACAGCCGATCAGTGCACCTAGGGTATGTTTTTCTGATGGTGAGAAGCTGTGTCTGGCTTTGCTCCAAGCTCCCCTCAGGACTATCTTAATTTCTGTTTAAAGGTCTAAACAAAGAACTACAGCACCCATCAGACCCATGTTTTGGACTTCAGAGCACTCTGTATGGCAGTCCAACGCCACAGTTGTTGAGAGAATCAGAGGTTACTATGGGATGTATCTGAAGGCTGTGACCTAAAGATATTGCTAGTCTTTCACTAAGTCCAACTTAGCAGCTTTCTCCAAGAGGTTTTTTATATGACTTCTCAGATTGAATACCCCTCCACCCATATCATAGATATCAATAAGCAGCCAGTGTTTTTGTACATTGGTAGCTAAGTTACCAATATCTATTTTTGCCTTGTTTTTCATGTTTCTGGATATCCAATTATCATTTGCAGGCACTCTCCTTTCCCTCCCTGTGTTCCCTACTGCTTAAATCCCAATTCATGTGCATTGACACATGAAAACTTGAATGAGAATAGGGACAATTGTGTAAGGTCTGTAAATTGGTCTCTTCATAATACAAACCCTCAGGAACATTCTTCCCTTTTGTATCCTGTTTTTCAGCTCTGTCTACAGCTTTGCAAGTAATCACTGGGGCTTTAGGCACCCATCTGGCTCTTCTAAAGGCTTGGCTTAGAAAGGAAAAATAGTTGCATATACTTATTCTGGCTGAATGTGAGCATGACAATCCAAGAACACTCTGTAGTGGGGTATGTACTGTCTCTGAAAGACCAATTTACAGTTAAGAGGGAGGGATTCTACAATACTTGTTTAGTGTGGGGAATGTCTGTTTAGTATCTTTTCTCTGAAGTAGAGGCCAGTGAGCCATAATCTCACTTTAATTGAAGCTTGTTCATCACCACTCCAATCCCAGATTGAGATTTTAACAGGCTCCGAAGATACATTAGTGCTGTTTAGCTACTGTGAGAGGACAAATGAATCTGGCCTACTGTATTAGGGACTTTACAGGATACAGCCATTCTTCTTGTAATGTTCTGCTCTTAGTCAGCATGTCAGTAGTTTAGCAATTCACACTCTTTTCATCTACTTCCTTCTTTTCCATACAACCTTTCAATACCATGAAGATGTTGACAGAAATGGCAGCTTGTTTTTCAAAAATTGCCTTTTGAAAGATAGTGTCCTGCAGGTCTTTGTGGTAGGTGATTTTATTCAGTGGCGCAAGTATTTTTACTGTTAGGTTTTTTTTTATATATATCTAGATATCTATAGATATATAGATATCCATGGGTGTGCACTTTTGCATATAATTAGAATATAATTGAAAAACACTATGCATACAATTGTAATATAATTCAAAACAGCCTAAATGGGCAATTGGAAAAAATAAATAAGCCTGGCTTTCTTTGTGTACAGCTGCTTATAAATGTCAAGTTAGCTCTCACCTAGTTGCTATTCCTGAGAAAGATTTAAATTAGTGAAATAATCCTATATTCTCACTCAGGGTTATTTCCCCCCCCCCCCCCCCCCAGATTTCCCCTTTTAGATGTTTGATTCCTTTGTATTTGAGAAGTTACTGTGTTTTCAAGAGTCTGATATTGCTGAATTTCCTAGCTTAGAAAATGTAGTTTAGTTCTTTAGGATGCTCAAGTAATAAACATCTGGTCCATGCTATTTAATTTTTTCTACTGCGGTAGCACTTAGAAGCTCCAAATAGAGATTTGTGCCCTGTTATGATAAACACTATACAAATAAGTAACACAGACAATTCCTGCCTCGGAGTTCACAGCTTTGGATTTAAACAATACACAATATGTCAATAATCAAATCAATGGGAGGTGGGTGGGAGGACAAGGTAACGTTAGAGACAGGTATGATCATATCAGTTAGTCACAGGTGATTGCCAGCCTAATCAATATTACTGCTGATCAGCATTTATATTACCAAAAATTCTCATTTAGTCATTGTGGGTAGTCTTTGTTCATAGTCCTGTTTTCTCTTAGATTAATTTAATTTTTAAATAAGAGAAACGTATTATCTTTGGTTAAAAAATATAAGTTTGGTAGATGGTATAGTTTGAATAAAACTTCACAAACAGTTGTTTGTAAAACTTTAAATGAATTATTCTTATTTTACACTTAAGAAATCTTTAAGATAAGCAGTCCAGCACTTCAGCTCATGATAGCTGAATAGTCTTAATGTATGTTTAGTAAAAAAAAAAAAAAAAAAAAAGGTACAGTACATGGTATATTTTTCAGTGTAGCAATTTTATGTGTGGGAGGTGAAGATTTAGCAATTGGAGTTCTAATTAAGTATTGCTTTCTCAAGTTGTTTGTCAGTGTTAACTGGTATGGATTCATTCAAATAAATGGATTTGAGTTTCAGTCCATTTAAAATAAATGGGGAAGCAGTTTTATTGTTCAACAGGTTGTAAGTGAGAAATGCCATGACTACCCTTTGCTGTTCCTTGTTGGGGTCTCACCATTTGCACCATCAGCGGGTGTCAGACCTTGGGCCTTTACCTGTCCTGGGTGGAATTCCACAATTTGCCCACGCTTAGACCAGAACCTGCATTACAGCCCTCTGCTTGCCAGTTGTGTTATTTAGTAGGCCCAATAGGCTTGGCACCTGGGAGAGTTTTCCTGCAGGATCCTGTGACTATGAACATTAACAATGATACAAACAGTTTTTTCAAGACAAAGCATGCTTTATTTTGCCAAAAGGTATGCAGCACTTTGAGAGGTGGATTTAAAATAACAGAAACCTACTCACATTTCCTCATATAAGCTCAACCTACTTATCTGTAGTTCAGGTGGGTCTACTTATTCCCTATCTCTGAGTGGGAGGCAATGCTCATGGCCTGCTCCCTCTGTTACTGTGTCCTCCCAGACTGTCCGTTGTTTTTTGTTGTTGTTTTTTTCACTTGCACACCCAGCTCATTGCCAAAAAAAACCCCTTTTCCTAGCATCTGAGGTTTTAGGTCTCTTTTGAGCTCAAGCTTAGTCTGGGGAAGAGGAAAACATCCGAACTTGGATGAAACCAATTAAATAGCTTCTTCCCACAACTGATGGCCCAGCTATTGTTATCTTAAACCCTGTGAAGCTGGGTATCTGACAGACTGCCTTATCTGTGTCATTGTTTCATTTCCAGCCAAAAAGCCAACCCCCAGTTCCAGTCTGACTTAACCTTTTCGCTTCGATTTTGTATTGAATTACTTATTTGAACAGGGAAACTGTCAGACATATCATAAGAATAATGCCGATATCTCCCAATTTGTTACAAGAGGCAAAAGAGATAATGGCATTGTAGTGCTAAATATTTGTTAGTGTCCAAACACTCCATGTAGGAATGGGGCCTGTTGTGTTTGTATCTGTACAAACCTAGGAAAGAGATGATGGCTCTTCTGAAGGGTTCATAGTCTAAAGATGCAAATAGATGAAGGGTCAGGGGATAGGGAAACAGCATGCAAATAAATAAATATGGTGAAGAACAGGCACAGCTTTGTTACCTACGTAGTAGGTGTTTTTTTTTTTTTTTAATTGCAGTGGGAGGGGAGGGAATAAGGGACTAGGGAAAGGAAAGAAGAGGAACAGTGAAAGCTGTGTAGCATTGCTGTCTTTGATTAAAACTTACGATAAAAATAAAAGTTCGAAGAGCCCATTAAGAATTAACCAAAGGAAACTATATTGCTGCTGTGATGTGCATACAGCTATTAAATTCAGGAAGTTTAAATAGTGTACTATGTAAAGTGAATGCCAGAAGATGAAAAATACATAGACTCATGGAAAGCAAAAATGAGGTAATCTGAAGTGCAATCCAATACGATCTTTAACCTCTGTGAATGCTTGCTTAAGATTGTAAGAGGCAGTATGGCACTGCTTGGCTTCTCCCTCTGTCCGGAGAGGGAACAACACACAGAACAACAAAACAAATCCTTCTTCCCCTCCCCGCTCTTCCCCCCCCCCCCATTTAAAAGTATCTTCTTTCCTCATTGGTCCTTCTTGGTCCTGGTAATAATGGGTAAGCACTCGAACAGGTTACTAAGGAAGTTTGTGGAATCCGTGACGTTGAAGGTTTTTAAGAACAGGTGAAACAAGAACCTTTCAGTGTTGGCAGCATCATAGAGTATCGGTCACTTTATGTTTGGACAGGATAGGCTAACACTTTTGCTAAGCTGGCTGGCTTTGGCCTAACTTTGCTTGCCATGTGCGTTGCCTTGCTGACTTGACTTTGTGTAAACTTGCTCAATGATGCTTTCAGCTGCTGTGTAGGACAGAGTTGATATTTTGACCACAGAATGTATCTAAATTGGAAGATATTACATAGATGAGAGGAAGGTATGAGTACCATGGATATACAGAATGTACTGCCAAAGACGATTAGGGGAAAACCAGAAAGTCCCTTCGCTGAGTAAGGAGTGTATGGCGTGGTCAGCCTGCAAGATCAATGTGCGATCAAGGGAAATAAACGAATTAGAAAAGAAAGCAAACTTTTGCTGTCTATGCTATTTTCATGTTGTATAAATTGAAGTTTACAGTCCTGGCCAGACCAAATTACTCAGGAGAAAAAGTTCTGCCTTGATTATGCTTCTGCCAACTGCAGAGACCCCAGCTCTTTCAGAAGGAGGGGAGAAGTGAACTAAATTTCCCCCCTTGATCCCAAACAACTTACCTCAAACAAAACTAGAGCAACCAGTACAACCAAAAATGGGAAAAAGCCCTTCATACAGTCTTCTACGAAAGGTAATGCGGAGCCAAAGAGAACTGTCCTAAGTTAATTTGGGAGGCACAGAATGGAGAGGGGGAGTATGAAGGGTTGGTGAAAGAGTGAAAGTAAAACCCATCTGGCTCATGCTTTTCTTTGTTCTTATTTTGTGTGGATTTTATTTTAGTGAACAAGGCAGGTTGTTTGTTTGTTTTTTCTACCAGTTGGTGCTTGTTTGTGTGCGGCTCTTTATGATGGCTGCCAACTTCTCAGAAAGTAATGTTAATAATAGTTAGTTAATAATGGTGATTGAGGAACCCAAACTCAGCCCCCTTTCCCAACTGGGAAAATTTTCACTTTTAAGTTGGCTAGAGTAGCCAGATCAGTTAATTCACAGGTGTGTGCGCACACACAAATTTCATAAAGCACACTTACTATACAAATAATGTTTCCTTTCCTTTTCTCTTTCTATATTCTTCTTACCCTTCTACATTCATCTTGATTAGATCTGGGAGAAATTTTTCAACCAAAACTTTTTTCACCAACATGCAGGTTTCAAGTTACAGCAAAACATTTTGCAAATGTATGTCAGTTTTGCCAAATCGTCCCTCCAGGTCATGGTGGAATCTAAATGTTTCAGTTTGACATTTTCTAAACAAAATGCTTCAATTAGAAATGTCTTCATTAAAAATTACTTTTACTTAAAAAAAAAAAAAAAACACCCTTTAAAATGTTTTAAATATAAACAAAATGTTTAGTGTTGGGTCAAACAAAATGTTCTGTTTGACCCAAAATGGTTTATTTTTTAGGATTGCGAGCAAATTGGGGGTGGGGGGGACATTATTCACCCAACCATACTCTGTGTTTTGTTTGCCTTCTATAATTTTGCAACTTTTCAAGACACTGTTTTCTGCAGAATGCTTTGTTTCTTCAAGACATTCTTTTTTTGGTTTGATCTGGCCATTCTTTGTCTCTCTGCTTTATCATCTGTTCTCTCTCTTCTTTTCCCCTTCTGTCCTCCATCTGTACCTTTCATTTCTGTCTGATGTTCTATGGTGGTCTTGACATTGGGACCAGAATGCAGTGTTACTCCTCCTCTTCCCTCCCCTCACCCCCCCAATGGGATGCTGAGTGTTTTGAAGCGTGTTCAGGTCTATTAGATATAGCCTCTTAAATGTGTAAGGGTTGATAGTCCTGGATAATGATAATTAAAGGGGCTGATCTTGACGGCCACTTTGTGCTGGAAAATCCTAGTTTGTTCAATCTCTGGATGCTTGGGCCTAATGGAGGCCTCACATGTACTATGATACCTCCTTCCCAACTAAATACACACTTAGTATATTATGCTTGCAAGTAGCGGTATAATATAGCAGTGGTTACATAAAGAATTAAGGCATAGGTGGTCTAGAAGAGTGAAGGGATTAAAATTACAGAAGGTACTGTTGTGGACAGTTTTACCCCTATCTTGGGCAGATGTGCCAGTGAGCTATTAGAAAAAGTCAGTTTCAGAGAAAATGAAAGCTAAAATGTATTTTTATTTCCTATTGGATAATTTGTCCAGCATTGCTTTATTCCTTAGTGGCCTATCCAGAAGACTGTAGGGTGTTTTTTGTTTGTTTGTTTTTAAGGCTATGTCTTCAGTTCTGTTATAGTGGCACAGCTACAGTGCTGCAGCTATGCTTTTTTTCTATGGAGATATACCTATCTCAGAGAGCTGGAAGGGACCTTGAAAGGTCATTGAGTCCAGTCCCCTGCCTTCACAGCAGGACCAAGTACTGTCACTGACGGATTTTTGCCCGAGATCCCTAAATGGTCCCCTCAAGGATTGAACTCACAACCCAACATCACTTGCCGCATAACCTCAGCCATGCTGAACACAACACCATCTACAGCCTCAGAAACAACTCTGACATCATAATCAAAAAGGCTGACAAAGGATGGATCGTCATCATGAATAAATTGGAATATGACCAAGAGGCTGCTAGACAGCTCTCTAACACCACATTCTACAGGCCATTATCCTCTGATCCCACTGAGGATTACCTAAAGAAACTACACCATCTGCTAAAAAAACTCCCTGACAAAGCACAGGAACAAATCTGTACAGACACATGCCTAGAACCCCAACCAGGGGTATTCTATTTGCTACCCAAGATCCATAAACCTGGAACTCCTGGATGCCCCATCATCTCAGGCATTGGCACCCTAACATCAGGATTGTCTGGTTATGTGGACTCTCTCCTCAGGGCCTACACTACCAGCACTCCCAGCTATCTTCGAGACACCACTGACTTCCTGAGGAAACTACAATCCATCGGTGATCTTCCAGAAAACACCATCCTGGCCACTATGGATGTAGAAGCCCTCTACACCAATATTCCACACAAAGATGGACTACAAGCTATCAGGAACAGTATCCCCGATAATGTCACAGCTAACCTGGTGGCTGAACTTTGTGACTTTATCCTCACCCACAACTATTTCACATTTGGGGACAATATATACCTTCAAGTCAGCGGCACTGCTATGGGTACACACATGGCCCCACAGTATGCCAACATTTTTATGGCTGACTTAGGGGACGAGAGCTAAGGAAGCGTTGTTCTAACGCCCCTACTCTACTTGCGCTACATTGATGACATCATCATCTGGACCCATGGAAGAGAAGCGCTTGAGGAATTCCACCATGATTTCAATAATTTCCATCCCACCATCAACCTCAGCCTAGATCAATCCACACAAGCGGTCCATTTCCTGGACACTACTGTGCTAATAACACAATACATAACACAAAATAACACAACACCACTAGCTGTCACCTTCAGCCCCCAACTAAAACCTCTCCAGCGCATCATCAGAGATCTACAACCTATCCTGAAAGATGATCCTTTACTCTCACAGATCTTGGGAGACAGACTTGTCCTCGCTTACAGACAACCCCCCAACCTAAAGCAAATACTCACCAGCAACCACACATCACTGAACAAAAACACTGACCCAGGAACCTATCCTTGTAACAAAGCCCGATGCCAACTCTGTCCACATATCTATTCAAGTGACATCATCATAGGACCTAATCACATCAGCCATACCATAAGGGGCTCGTTCACCTGCACATGTACCAATGTGATACATGCCATCATGTGCCAGCAATGCCCCTCTGCCATGTACATTGGCCAAACCGGACAGTCTCTACGCAAAAGAATTAATGGACACAAATCTGACATCAGGAATCATAATACTCAAAAACCAGTGGGAGAACACTTTAACCTGTGTGGTCATTCAATGACAGACCCGCAGGTGGCTATTTTACAACAGAAAAGCTTCAAAAACAGACTCCAACAAGAGACTGCTGAGCTGGAATTGATATGCAAACTAGATACAATCAATTTAGGATTGAATAAGGACTGGGAATGGCTGAGCCATTACAAACATTGAATCTATCTCCCCTTGTAAGTATTCTCACACTTCTTATCAAACTGTCTGTACTGGGCTATCTTGATTATCACTTCAAAAGTTTTTTTTCTCTTAATTGGCCTCTCTTAATTTTCACTTTAAATTACCTTAAATAATAATAATAATAATAATTTGAGTAACTTCAGCCACAGTTTATCTGATCCTTGCAAGACAAATTCATTCTGCTGGATTAAGTTTTTATTTGTATTTATATTTGTAGGTAGCTGTAGAAACCCATCTACAGTCTCAGGCTTGTGTTACAGCACTAGAGATAGCTGTATAGACTCTGAGATTCACCGCAATGGGATCTTGCTTTCTGTGTAGACGTACTCTTGTTGGCTTTTCAGGGACAGTCCTTCTAGTAGGTGTCAGACACCTTTCCTGGGAAGGGTAGCTGACTGGAATACAACATAATAACCTTATCTTGGGCAAGATTAGAAATTAGCTCAGCACATAAGACAAGATGGGTGTCCGAATCCAACATGGAAGTTACAGTACAAAACTGAGTTAAATTGACCCAGGAATATCTCACTCTGTCACACATGGAATCGTAGCATGGCCAAGTGAGATGTGCAAGTGTTACTAAAAAGTTAATAAATACACTCTCAAGCCTCTTCCATGATACATTGTACAAAAAATTAGATATCCAGACCATCTACCACTCTAGCAACTATTATATATCATGTCAAAGTATTTTCAAACACAGTCAAATCTTTGTATAATGTACTTTTTAAAAAGTATAGACCAGCAAGTTATTCATTATACTTCTGAAGTGTTCATTTGCATTTTGTAAGTAATATAGTAATTTACCAAAAAAAGTGTAACATAATACAATGTAACATGATTCCAAAATGCTGTATGCTGAATACTTAGTGGCTTTAAAAATAATTTATGTATAATATATTATATATAATGGCCCAGCACTACACATTAACAATATTTCAGAACAGGTAAAGCCTTTCAAACGAGAACACTGCCACCATTTGTGTATCCGGTTTCATGTAAAATAGTTCATTTGAAGAAACATACTTTCTTCAGTGAGCCAATGAATAAACTGCCAGAATTCAGCACTCCTACTGTTTAGCATGGTGCATTCTCTTTCTACAACTCCTTCAATTCCATCACTTAGCAGGAAGACATTTGAATTTTTATTGTATTTCTTCCTTTCAGCAAAAGAGTTTACAAGTTTGACACTAAATAATAATGCATGGAGGATTTAAAGCTAAATCACACATTTTTACAGTACATTGGAGATGAAAATAATGCAGAGTACTGACACTAAAAAAGAAGAAGATTGGCCCAAACATCCTTTTTGCTTCAGGAAGAATGTTGAGCTATGAATGGGATATTAACCATCTGTAAAAAGATGCTGTCGGAAGTATACAAAAAGCCCAAATCCATCATTTTGAGAATATTTTATTTTTATATAACACAAAGTTCAAAACCATTGCTGAGATAGAAAATTGCCAGTTTGCAGTTATACTTCCCTCCACAGGTATCACTCAATGCAAGAGCAAAGGAGACAGTGAGATTCTGAAACATGAGTGCAATAAAGGCATATGTATAAAACAACAAATGACCCATTCTATATGAGCAACAAAGGAAATAGGGCATCTATATTGTAACCTTCAATATGCCCTTGTCAATTAATTTATTTCAATAGGATCAATATGAGCAGTTAGTAAAAATGTTTGATACTTCAATATATTAGAGTTTAAAAGGCCCCATGGGTAGATGGTTAGTTTGTGCCCACAAAAGTTGTTACTTCTAGAATGATACAGAGAGCACAGGAAAGAAATTGTCAGCAGGCTTTTCACTGAAATTTGTTTTCATTCCAAATTGCAAAAAGTATCAGAATTTCCCACTTTCCATACTTTGACATTAGCTGGGTTTAATGCCCTCTTGGCATACAAATGTAGTTTACATGTGCTGTTTATGGGCAGTAATTATGAATACAAAAATTAATTTAATATAAATAAAAACAAGCATATATATATATATATATATATATAATGCTTGTATATATATATATTTTTTTCCAGACTATATTCTCACTCTCTCTCATTTGGTGTCTGCTATGGTGATGACTAAGTAATACCCACAAGCAATATTTGTAAATGGCTCATGTTTTGTAAATATTTAAAAGATGCTAGTAATTGTCCAATATGGCATTTATTGCATCTACCATAAACATGATTTTACATTATATTTTATTTATATATATATAAATAAAATATATATATTTTATTATATATATATATAATATATATATATTATATATATAATATAAAATAATGTAGCTGTTTATGAAATTGTTGCCCCTTTGTTATATGGCAGAGGAATCTGATACCTGGCACGTCAGTTTCCTGTTTGGCACAGTCCCATCCACACACCCCCACTCCCTGTCCCCTGACTGCCCCCGGACCTCCGCCGCCCCATCCAACCCCTCCTCTCATTCCTGATTGCCCCCCCCCCCCCGGATCTCTGCCCCATCCAACAACCCCTTCTCCCTGTCCCCTGGCTGCCCCCAGGACCCCTGCCCAACTGCCCCCTGCTGCCCCATCCAACCTCCCATTTCCCCCCGACCACCATCCACACCTCCACCCCCTGACCACCCCCCCCCCCATGAACTCCCCTGCTCTCTATCCAACCCCCCCTGCTCCCTGTCCCCTTACCGCGCTGCCTGGAGCACCGGTGGCTGGCGGCGCTGGAGCCAGCCACACTGCTGTCGCCACCACGCAGCACAGAGACCGGGTCACGTCAGGCTCTGCTGCTGCACTGCCCCAGGAGTTCACAGCCTTGCCGCCCAGAGCATTGCACCGGCGGCGGAGCAAGCAAGCTGAGGCTGCAGGTGAGGGGGGACAGTGGGGGAGGGGCCGGGGGTGAGCCTCCCAGGTAGGAGCTCGAGGGCTGGGCCGGATGTGGCCCGCGGGCCGTAGTTTGCCCACCCCTGGCATAGTGCGTCTTCACCAGACAAACTACAGAGGCACAGCTGCATTGGTGCAGCTGCGCTGATATAGCGCTATAGTGTAGACTTGCCCGCAGACTGCATGGTTTGGAAAGGTGGCATAGCCATTAATGCTCCATTTGTGCAGCTTTTCCTTAACACAAAAGAAACTTAGAAAGGTCTAAAGCTCAGATTATACCCTTAACAATTTTCTGGGTCATTGTCTTCTGGCAAGAGAGGTGATTAGCACCACTCAAATGATCAAGCCCACATAAATGAGCCAATGGACAGCTCTGGAAGCAGCTTGGTGTAAATCTGAGATGCCACTGGCAAACGATTGAAGTCAGCACTGGTTTACAGTATAGTCCACAGTTCATGACTTCTGCCCACAGTCACATTTTGTTATTTCTCATCTTCCAGAGGTGCAATGTGTTCTGAAATGGTTCAGTGCTGACAACTGTTTCTGTGGTAGGTTGAAGCCTGGAATATCTTTTGTGAGGTCAGCAATCAGGTATTTCTTTGGGGAACTACCATTATCAGAGAATTTTTTCTGGGTGTGGTTACAGCATGGCATCTCTAACGCCTTCTATGAAGATTTTGATCCTATGTGCATGTTTATTCATCAACGACCTTCAGTGTGGAAACCATTAGTACCTTTTACCATAACACCTTTGCCATCATTAATGGAATGTTCTGTACTTATGGAACAATGTCCCCTGGCAGCAGTTTGCTTTGCAAATAGATGGCTAGAGGTGGTGTAACAGAAGACAATGTGTATGCAACTTTCAAAGCTGCATATGCATAGCAGCAGCTGAAAGATATGGTGTTTCTATCTGTACAGATGGTGAACACTGATGTGAGATGGCTCAATGAGAACAGGCTGAAACCTAGATTATGCATCTCAATCGGTGTTTCACCTGCAGTTAGGAAGTCGTGCCTCTGTAGGGATTCTTACCTTTGAAGCAGTGCTTTAGCTCTCAATGGATACAGCAGGCTTGTAATGGATTCTGTGACTTCACAAAGTATTCATTTGAGTTTAATTGCCTGTTACATTAGGTTTATATCCCAAGAAAACTGATTCTAAATTAAAAAGAAAAATCAGAGCAGTGTAAAGAGGCCTGTAGTGAGAATCTGGCTCAGTATGCGCTTACCTCCTAGCAGATAAAACTACTCAAGAACACCACAATTCTACAGTTAATTAATTATCCTGAACCTATTATGAGCACTAGCAGAGACAAATATATTTTAAAAAGTAAAACCCTGAAGCCAGAGTCTTAGTTACAGAACTGTAGGATCAGAGACGGACTAGGTGGTTTTATAGTTTACAAAACTACTTCCTGAGAAATTTCCAATGTTTCAAGATTTGGAAATTTCCAATGTTTCTGTTGCAACCAGAAAGTCACCATCTCTTCCAGTGTTACCATCTTGTATAAGAAAGATATGGTATGCAATTAGTGAGTATGATACAATGATGGGGGCTATTATAAGTATGTAGATAAACAGATACAATAGATTTACAAATGTAATTTAAAGATAGCCTTGATTCATGTGTACATTTAATCAGTGTCTACGCAAATGAGAAAAATGGACAGGAGAGAAAAAAATGACAAAAGAGAAAAAGGTAATTTAACACATTTAGAGAGAGCCCATCAATAGGCAGGCAACAGCTTTTGGAAACTACAATGAAACATACCTCCTAATAAGAAGGAGGCTTCACAGAGCACAAAATTGGTGCTGTCGGCATCTTCTCTGCAAATAAAAACTTGATTTATAAAATACTCGCTAAAGAGAGTAAGATTAGAGAACAATTCTGCTGTGAAGCCTTCCTCATTGTGTGTTTGGGGAGAAGCAGAAGGTTACAGTGTTTTAGTGAGAGGGAATTTAAAACCAGGAAGCCAATTGGAAAAGATAAAAGGGGAAACACTTTTTAATAAAGTTAGAAGATGGAAGAAATTAAAGGTGAATTTTTCCATTGAATGAAGATGTTGAAATATTGTATCTTAACTATTTTACATATGGACTAACTGAATGTTATCATATTTTTTCCTCTAAAAAGCAACAGTACTAGCAGATATGCTTTTTGCATTATGCCAAGCCTTTTATCTTTCTCTCCTTCTTATCTTCCATGAGAAAATACTCAGAAGAAACAGCTTTAAAGATTTCTGAAGATTCACAAGATGTACTACAGCTAAGTGACATTAGTCCATTCTCCATCTTTCAAGTAATCAGGCGGAAAGACTAGAGAAAAGATTGTGGCCATTTGTCTCCCAATAACATACCTTTTGATGAAGAGACTCTAAGAGCTACTTACAGTGTCATCAGCCAAACTCTGTGCCAATTTTATATGTCATCCACTGATTTTCAGGTTTTTTGTATAATAGCTACATAAATAAGTAGAAAAAACAAGCATCACTTAGGGGTGCTGATATCTTCTGATGGTTGGGGCAGACAAGAAACTGAATACCAGACATATGCCAGTATGTGGAAGCGGAAGGTGCTCAGATACTATGGTGTAAAACTTTAAAAGGCACAGAATCTGGATTTATATGATTCGTGCAATAGTTTGCATTACAAGGCAGTCTCTCATCTACCTCCTTTTGCTACAATGCCTACATAGAATACTGGGATCCTGATAAGACACAGGAAAAGAGTTCTTTTGGGGGGCTTCTCTTATTTATTTACCATATTATTTAAGAGGGGCTCCACATCTGTTTGAGTTAAAAGATGTTCTGTGTATATTCCCTTTGGAGAGTTTCAAGTGAGAATAAGCTAAATTTTCCTCTTAAGAGCTCTGAGAGTCTAGTCAATACTGGAGTGGCACAGTCAGGAAAAGAGACTAATAGCCATCAGACTTTACATTCTGAGACACAACACTTCAGAAAAAAAAAATGACAACCTGTCTAAAAAACCAATATCTCTAAATATTTTGAGAGGAAAGCTAACTTGTGGTTAGAATAATTTCTACAAAATGGCACACAATAAGCCAGAGCAAGACGAGAGCATGAACATCGGTCTTAAGAAGATTCTCACACATGAAGAGGCATGTTTTTCAGTAGAAACAAGCCATTTGGAAAACAAGTAATTGGATAATCCTGGACAGTCAAGATATGAGACCAAGAAGTTGCCAAGAAACAAAGAAAAATCATGTTGGAAATGACCATTGGGTACCATCCCTTCTGTCTGGTTTCCATCCATTTTCAAATTCTTTGCTCAACCGGACAATATGCCGGGAAGACCAGAAATGGCAGCATTCAACTTGAACATCTTGAATCGAGGCAGCTCAACTTAGAACTTGGAATATAAGTTCTCATTTGTCAGTTGCATCTCACCAACAACAACAAAGGGCATGGTAAAATAGAGAAGGAGAAAAAAGTAAAGCATCCATCTTTCTGCACCAACCAAAAATACCCCTGTGACGTTGTGCAGTCTACATGGTTTTATAAAAACATGATAATAAGTGAATATAATGTAACTGGGATAGTTTTATAAAAAAATTGATAATAAGTGACTATAATGCAAATGGGATATGCTTTGTGCAAAAGGTCTCTTGTAAGGTATCATTACAAAGCTCATAAGCTACTGAGTGTGATCATCCTATTTGTAGAAATGTACCACTCTTGTATCTAAAACTAGAAATATAAAATGTAACTCTGAGGGCCTATTGTAATTATGTAAAGTGTGGGCCATTAATGATGGTTTGGAATCTTGATGACTCCCATTGTCTGCAGATGGCTGTTTACCTGTGAGTCTCCCTGTATATGTGTGTGCTGGCAAGTGAGTAATGAAGTCTTGCAGTGACATGTGATCATGTCACCTGAACTGGAATCCATCTTTAACCTGGTGCTTTTCCGGTGAGGGGAGGGGGTGGAAACCCAGAGGGACAAAGGGTTCCCGCCTTATGCAAAAGATATATAAAGGGGTGGAAGAGAACTGAGAGGGAGAGAGGAGCCATCATGGAGAATCCCCTAGATAACACCTAAGCTGGAACAAAAGCTGTACCAGGGGAAAGAATTGTGCCCAGGCCTGGAAGGTGTCCAGTCTGAGAAAAACTTACTGAAGCATCTCTGAGGGTGAGATTATCTTTATTTAGTTTGATTAGGCATAGATTTGCGCATTTTATTTTATTTTGCTTGTGACTTACTTTGTTCTGTCTGTTACTACTTTGAACCACTTAAATCCTACTGTCTGTATTTAATAAAATCACTTTTTATTTAGTAATTTACTCAGAGTATGTATTAATACCTGGGGGAGCAAACAACTGTGCATATCTCTCTATCAGTGTTATAGAGGGCGAACAATTTATGAGTTTGCCCTGCATAAACTTTATGCAGGGTAAAACGGATTTATCTGGGTTTAGACCCCATTGGGAGTTGGGCATCTGAGTGCTAAAGACAAGCACACTCCTGTGAGCTGGTTTCGGGTAAACTTGCAGCTTTGGGACTAGTAATTCAGACCCTGAGTCTTTGTTAGAGCAGACTGGAGTGTCTGGCTCAGCAAGACAGGGTGCTGGAATCCTGAGCTGGCAGGGAAAACAGAAGCAGGGGTAGTCTTTGCACATTAGGTGGCAGCTCCCAAGGGGGTTTCTGTGATCCAACCCGTCACAACCCCCCAATCAAACAAACCCTTTAACAAACTGGCTTTGAAAGGTTTTTATGTTATAGTTATTTTACTTATGTATTGACAAAAAAGATGATAGATTAAATTTAGTTTCACTTGTGAAACAGTAAGTTAGTGAAAAAAGAATAAAAAATTAAGTTGATACATGGGAATTAAAATGAAAAGAATAAAAATAGAAAAACAGTATCAAAGTTAAAATGAATAGTGTAGTTATAATTACCTGGAATGTGAGGACTGAACACTTTTACTGGCATGAGTTTTGGGGGGTTGTTTTGTTTTTTAATTCCTATGCAAAGCCACCTGTGAAGTGGCTCAGTGACAAGAGACCAATTAATCAGAAATAGAATATGAGAAACTGAAAAGGGATTGGGTGTAGGACAAGATTATTTTTTGGGGAAAAAAGAAAAAACTTGTGATAGTATTGATTAAGACAATCCAATAACTTCTCCCACAGTAGAGTCTGACAATGAAGGTAGAATAATTCTAAAGAGAGAAATGGGAGGGATAATAAATAATTCTTATATCAAAAATGAGAAAACGCAAAGCTTTTTTTTTAATTTTTAAACTGCAGAAATCGTAGATTGAGGATGAGGGGAGAAGGGTGACTAATGAAATTCAGATATATTTAAAGACATGACAACGTCTTGTGCTACATTGTTCAGGACATTCATCCAGTAAAATATTAACTATAACTTTTCAAACTAAGTCTGATTTGCACATGGGTGCACAAGAACACTCAAGCAAGCTACACATACTTTTCAGTAGTGTTCAGTGCCCATAACCAGGATAGATAACTTAATGATGTCCAAAACGAAAGCTGGAGAATAGAAAAATGCAAAATTTCATGTTGTGAATTACCAATTCATAATGTGATTTGACTTAATCTGGTAAACAAGTTTAAATCAGTAACAAAAGCATGGGACTGACATTATTTATTAGAGCAAAAGGAATTTAGAAAAAAATGTAAAAATTGAAATACAATATTTGGAAAATAATAGAAAGATGTATATGGGAGGAGAAAACCCCTCTATGGAAAGGACTCAACGCTGTAGGAGGCAGAATAACTAGTTATAGCTCTAGACAGAAAAAGTTAAGGGAATGGAAACTCAAATCTGCAAAAACACAAGAGGTTAGAGTGGGGGAGCGTGTGTTTTTCTGAAATATTTTTGCTCTAATCTATATCTACACACAATGTATGTTAAATATTTACATCATTCAATACATGAGACTAGTTGTCCACCATGCTAAAGAGTAAAACAAAATAGCTTTTCAGATATGCAAACAGTTCTTTTGAATAAGAATAAGAACAATGGTGTCCATCATACCACTAAGCAGAATTTGCATCTAACAAAAGCAGAATAGAAGAATAACAGAGAGAGGGAGAGAGAGAGAGAGAGGCTTTCTTATTGCATTATAGGGTTTGGTTGCTTTTTTTTTTTTTTTTTTTTTTCAATTTTAGCAGAATTTGAAATTGCAGTTTCTTTTACCTTCTAAATCACAAAATATGGGAAGGCCAGGGTATCATTACAGGCTGAGAGAAATATCTTTAGTAGGGTTTCTATCTGTCTTATTTGCTAAATGGTTTTGTCAGAAATAGATTACAATGAATATGATTTGCAGAAAGTATTTTAGGAGTACTTATCGCTGTGAACTTGGGAAGTGCTGTGATCAGCAAAATGTTTAAATTTAAAAAAAAAAAAAACTTAAGAATTGCAGACTGCGGTATATGTCAAAGAAATGAGACCCTCTGGTAGAGGAGGGGAAGTGTTTATAACATCTAAGCAGAATTAAACATTAGCTGTATTTATCTAAGCTGACAACCTGTGTACCAAGACATAGCCTGATGGGCTTTGAAATAGCCAGTATATTAAACTGGAAAATCAGACTGATGGACCTTTTAACAGTAGAATAAATATTAGATTAATACAACATCTTGCAAGAGTGCAGGCTTCTAAGAATTCTTCAGCAGGCGATAGAGACAGTAACCTGTGAAGTCTCTTGAATTTAAATATAGTCTTTGGTATCAGATACAGCAAATGGTCTGATAATGATTTCTTTGCATTAACCTGTGCCTGCTTGCCTTTACTACTGTCTGCTTTGACAAGTAAATGTTTATTGTAAGTGACATGTATTTCAAAAGGATCTCCTTTGGAGGAGAAAAGGTCAGTAACAAGTGTATACCATTTTTTAAAAAAAGTATCAAAAGCAATAAAAGCCAATGTACCATAAGCAGTTTTGTGATGACAACATAGTTGTGTGTGCACAGGTAGTTGTATATTATTTTTCTACAGCTGGGCAGGGAACAGTTTTTCCATCCCATGAAAATGTTTGACTTCAAAATCTTTTCCTATTACGTATCACACAAAAGAAAGATCTCTGGATATCTTTTTTTGCGGGCAGGAGATGAAATCCCACACCCACACACCTGACAGACCAACTCACAGACCTAGAATAGGCAATAGCCCAGTTATTATAGTATTTATCTATGATGTGAGAGACTCAGGTCCTCGTCCCTGCATCTAACACATGCCAGGTGAGTACCCCACCTGCTGGGCTATTAGTTATTCTGAGATGGGTCTCTTTTTCTTTGACCAGCAGTTCCAGTCTGGGCCTGCGAAAAGTTATGTTCAAAATGACCCTCTGTCCAACAAGGTTTTGGTTTTGATGAATCTGCATTTTCTGACAAAAACCCATTTTGTCAAAACATTTCTGAGTTTTAATTTCTTCAATCCTTTTCTTATCGGAGGCTTTTTTATGTTTTATTCATTTCAAGGGCTGTATTTCAGTATTAGCTCACATTATTAATTGAAATTTCCTCCTTTTTAAGCAATTTATTTTAATAAATTAAGGTATAACTTTGGGTTATCTCCTTCAAATATGGACATACTTAACATATTCTTTGTCCATAAGCAATTCATATTACTTAGGGTGTGCAACAGTGCAAGAGACACTATCCACATATATAGAGAGAGATGTAGATCTGACCCCTAAGGCAAGTAAATATGTCGCTTCTAATTTGGGGTGAAAGAAATATTGATGGGGCAAAACAGATGGATAGTGTGACGTTCCTCTCTGGTCTTATCTGGATTGGTGATCTCCTAAGTCACTCCAAGCCTTGACTCTGGAGCCAGCCTTAACCTGCTCTGCTGTGACAACCCCCACTCCTGGCATGTAAGCTGCTCCCAGCTACTTGCAACTGAATGACACTAGCTAATATTTCTGGTCCCAGACACAACCCTAGGAACCTCCGTCTTGCAGTGTCCAGTTATGCCCGCTTATATAACATATAAGTCATATAATGGACGCTGCAAGCTTATATGAGTTCATCAATTTAACAAAGAAATTAATATATACCAAGCTTGTTATCCCAAGGGGAGTCTCTTACATGTTTCAAACCAAATGCACTGCTTCAGATAGAATAATCAAACAAATGTATTAACTATAAAGATAGATTTTAAGTGATTATAAGTCAAAGCATAACAAGTCAGATTTGGTAAAATGAAATAAAAGCAAAACTCATTCTAAGCTGATCTTAACACTTTCAATGCCCTTACAAACTTAGATGCTTCTCGCCACAGGCTGGCTGGTTGCTCTTCAGCCAGGCTCTCCCCTTTGATCAGCGCTTTAGTCGCATGGTGTGGTATCTGTAGATGTAGGTGGAAGAGAGAGGAAGAGCATTGGCTTTCCCCCCCCCCCCCCCGCCCTTCAGAGTCAGGTGAGCATTACCTCATCACAGTTCCAAACTGACCAAAGGAAGTGGGGTGACTCCCTCGAGAGTCTGACAGATTCTTTTGTTGCTGTCTAGGCCAGCGTCCTTTGTTCCTGTGAGGCTGGACTGGGTTTGTCCCATACATGCCCTACTGAGGTGTGAATTGCCTTTCAGCTCTTGGAGAGTTTTTGCCTGGGCTTATTTTAAGCCATGAGGATTCATTTTCAGCCTCATAACTATACTCATGAAATTGTAACCTATAACATTACTGTAACAATTACTATAACATCACTATAACAACCACATGCTCTGTGCATCATGAGCTTTCCGAAGAGACCCAACATGACAAACTTTGCATTGGATACCACACAATCATTTTATAACGATGAACACGGGGGTGTAGGGTGTTCCCCCGAGGTACAGAGTGTAAACTTTGCATTGGATACCACACAATCATTTTATAAAGATGAACAGGGGGGTGTAGGGTGTTCCCCCGAGGTACAGAGTGTCACAGATAGTTTTTCTAATTTTTGAGGGCCAGGAAGAAAAGTTATTAATCGATCAAGGCATATCTGTTCTCTATACGTCTTCCAGAATGATCTGCAAAGAAAGTGATTAGGACAAGAGAAAGCACTCTTGGTGTATAAAGGGGTGCGATGAACGTATGGATACATGTTGAGCAGGAGATGTAATGGACTCAAAAATACTGAGGAGGGGAAAAAGGGATTAGCCAAAGGTTTGAAGGGGAGAGCCACTAACTAGATAGTACATGCAGAATATGTACTGTCAATAACAAGCCCAGAGAAAAGGGAAAGGTGGTATTTTTTGCCTCAATTTAAAAGATGAAGTAGATCAAAATAACTACTTAATCTTGTGAATAGGAGTCGTTTCACTGACTTAAGTGAGCACTGAATTAGACTCTTGGGCCCACACTGTTAAAAGGTACTTGGTTGTTGCTGCACACAGCCTTGCAGCTCCTAACTGATTTAGGTGTCTAAACCTCATTTTCAAAAGGAGTTTAGGCACTTAGGAAACTTAGGCCTTTTGAAAATGAGATTTAGACACCTGAATCGGTTAGGCATTGAAAGGTTGAGTACAGAAACTGCTAAATACATTTAAAAATCCAGGCCTAGGTCTCTATAGCAGAACATGTACTTATTTATTTGACAACTGCATTTTAAATTTTAGCTTCTTTTTTATCACTCTTTGATTTTACCCTTTTGGAGTGTTTATCAAGTACTTTTTGCATCAAAGTTGTTTTTCTGTTTAAGAAATACAAAGTAATTGTCTTGCCACCATCTGCTTTGTACACCAAACATATCATTCAACAGTTTGGAGAGATCAGCTCTCCCAGTATTTGGACCTAGACCCAAACCCTTTCACACAGATATTTGAAGGGGAGGTGGCTTGGGAATTGACTTAAATGAGAGGGACTCCATGAAGGAGAAGGAGTCTGCCTGCATGGAGCTTATTAGAAGACAGTGGCCTAAGCTGATATTACTGTATTTTTAAGGCCATATTTAGATGTTTTAGTTCTTTAAGTATATTAATAAACAGACTTGGTAACAAAAACAAAAATATTGATGTGTTTGACTTGTAGAATATTTTGATTTTATCTTGCCAAGAGTATCAGAATGTCTAGAGAAAATGAGGATTAGGCTAGCAATCTTTTGAAATGTTTGTTTTCTGAAAAGGATGTCACGATCTACAGAATCTGACTTCAGATGCTTCAGAATTCCTTTACAAAAAAAAAAAAACTTCTTACCATTTATGTAATTTTAAGAGCCCTTAAGCACTTATTCTGTGCTACAATACATTGCTGCCCCCCTCACACACACACACCTTTTTGAAGTTATGTTGTGTGATCCCACAAAACTGCCCTTTTGTCTTATCAGTTTAGTCTTGCTCTTTAGGAGACCGCTGGTGTATAGAACTGCTATCAAAACTGTCTGAAAAGGAAAAAGATCAACACAATTCTAGCAGCCTCTTGGGCTTCAGCCAAGCAGTAACCAACACCAGCTAAAGATTGCAAAATAATTTATGTTGGAGGTTTAAATATATTTATAGTTTAATATACAAATGCATTGATGGGTAAATTGACAGCACAGTGAATATGGCAGTAATGCATAAGTCCCATTAGAATTGTGCAATTGATAATTTGTACGCATCAGCTTACCCCTTGGTGTCAGGAAATAAATGCATAATATCTACAGCATGTAGGCAATGGTACACTTTAATTAATTCCTAGGTAAAATTATTATGCATTACAGTGTAGAGAAACAAAGCAAAAACCTTCACTAATCAAAATTTTCAGTTAACAGAGCTTTTTTTCCCCCATTAGTTTCATTGTCTCGCATTACATCACTTATACTAGCTGGCTTGTTGTCAGTTTATAATTTGGACCTTCACATCAAACAGCAAAAAATTAATTACAGGAAAAGAAATCTCAATAGTACTTCTGTGCGTAGAGGTTTTCACAATTACTCAAACATGAATATTGCTGTATGTGGAAGAAATGAAAACTGGAGGGGGTGACCTAGCATATACTTTACTGGAACCATTCATTTTAATATACTTTAACAATTTCCCTTCTCCAAAACACAGATTTTAAACATCTTTTCCCATAAATAAAGATTCCTTAAAATATTGAAAAGCTTCTCAGAACTTTTGTATGTGGTATTAAGATTGCAGTAGGCTAATGTGACTACCGGACCACACAAGTGCTATGAGTTCCTATGCAGGCCATATGCTGCCTATATTGATGGTTACCCCTAGTGTTCACGTTGTGCTTAAAGATTACCCTCCCCAGAACCCAGTCAGGACAACTAACTATCAGGCTCATGGTCATTAAGACAGTGTCAGTCGAGCTGTAAATAATTTTGAGGGCACCATGAAACCTGAATGAGTCTCCTGGCCTTACTGATTAACTGTCCACCACAGAGAACAAGAGAATTTCCTACCATTTCCACCTCTCCCCCAATCCCTTTAATAATAATTAATAATAAAAAAAAGTGGGGGGAGGGAGACTCTCCCATTTCAGCTACCAGAATGCACCTGATACAAGAACAATAGGAAAGGCTGGGGTCCACCTGTACCACCTCTGGCAGATAATAGCATTGCCATCAGCAATTTCATGTGGTGTAGAAAAGTCCCAAAACACAAATTATTATTTAAATTAAAAGAAAATATGATTGCTGGGAGATCTGTGCCTCACATAAGAACATAAGAACATAAGAAAGGCCGTACTGGGTCAGACCAAAGGTCCATCTAGCCCAGTATCTGTCTACCGACAGTGGCCAATGCCAGGTGCCCCAGAGGGAGTGAACCTAACAGGCAATGATCAAGTGATCTCTCTCCTGCCATCCATCTCCATCCTCTGACGAACAGAGGCTAGGGACACCATTCTTACCCATCCTGGCTAATAGCCATTTATGGACTTAGCCACCATGAATTTATCCAGTCCCCTTTTAAACATTGTTATAGTCCTAGCCTTCACAACCTCCTCAGGTAAGGAGTTCCACAAGTTGACTGTGCGCTGCGTGAAGAAGAACTTCCTTTTATTTGTTTTAAACCTGCTGCCTATTAATTTCTTTTGGTGACCCCTAGTTCTTGTATTATGGGAATAAGTAAATAACTTTTCCTTATCCACTTTCTCAACATCACTCATGATTTTATATACCTCTATCATGTCCCCCCTTAGTCTTCTCTTTTCCAAACTGAAGAGTCCTAGCCTCTTTAATCTTTCCTCATATGGGACCCTCTCTAAACCCTTAATCATTTTAGTTGCTCTTTTCTGAACCTTTTCTAGTGCTAGAATATCTTTTTTGAGGTGAGGAGACCACATCTGTACACAGTATTCGAGATGTGGGCGAACCATGGATTTATATAAGGGCAATAATATATTCTCAGTCTTATTCTCTATCCCCTTACTAAGTACGTTCATAGCATTATTCCAGTCCTGGTGGTGCACTAACTCCCATAGTCTTTGTGACCCTATCCAGAGTCTATGAAGGAATGTGTGAAAATTACATAAAAGGAATTACTGAAATTTCACCAGACATCTACTCAAGCTCTAGTATACACTGTGTTTTGGTTGAGGAGGAGGAAACCAAACTATTTCCTGGATACTTAGTCTATATGTGCAGCAACATCTGCTGCCTTCCACAGTATGACACCTGGAAGGCCTTGAGGACATGTCCAAGTTGGCAGATGTGAATGTGGGTTATCAAACAGGCTAGTGTGAATTTCCATGGTTCATGCTATAGGAACATTAGTTTGGTCAAAGAAATTAAAGAAAAAAGAGACAGCTACAGAAAACATATAGTAAAATCCTTTGCAATATTACTATCTGCATTAGAGATGTGCCAACGCATGGCAAATTGAATTTCATGTGGACAAACATAACCATTACATTTCACATTCAGCTCAAAACCATAAACAAGAAATAAATGGATCAGAATCACAGCAGGACTTTGACAATGACCTTGGAATAATAGTGGACTGCACACAAACTGTATTGACAATATGGTGAGGAAATTAAAAAAAAAAAAAAAAGATATTGAGGTACTGTTATAAAAGAGAATATGCATCTAATCAAATTTAATATTCTCTTTTAAGAGCCAAATTAGTGTATTCTTCAGCTGCGATCTCCCTATTTAAAAGATGTTGGAGCACATGGGATGGTATACTGAAAGATGGCCAAAAAAAACCAACAAAAAACCCAAACCCTTAAGTCAGATACTACATGTGCTGTGAGGGCAGGCAAGGAAATCAAAATCTGTCCATTTAAGGAAAAAGTAAACACTGGAATATGAATATATAGATATAGCTAGTTATAGATAATATTGAATGGGTTAGACAGTAAGACTTCAGGTTAGTATTTCCACTTTGAAAGTGCATACAAATCTCTAGATGCAATATTTCTGAAAGATACAAAAAGAACAGTAGCTGGTCCCTTTTGAAACAGACAAAATTGATCATGAACCGAAAGGGCTAACAGGGAAAAGGGAGTTTAATATAATGTAGAAATTCAATAAAAGGTTAGGTAACTTGTTGAAGACAGGAGGGTGTTTATAAAGTGGGTTTTATATCCTTTTGGTGGGCTATATATCATGTTTGGTACCTGTTTTTGGTTTTATGACATCTTTTGGGTAACCTGAGAAGCTGGATAGTCTTGCTTTGTAAAGTCAGTCTTAACATCAAGCAGTCCAGCTATGATATATAAGGTAAGAGTGGACTTTAAGAAAGCATTTGATCTTCCATGACAAAAGAGTTTCCAATTATTAAGACAAAAATCAAGAGTAGTGTTTGGACTGTGGTATGGATAAAGGTAGCTCATATTTGGGACAGGAATACCCTTTTCATTACTCAATCATGATTACTCTGTCACTTGTCTCTCCATCTCCAGTGAGAATTCACCTCTCACATAATGTCATGCTTGATTGTCATCTTAGCACTCACTGAGCTGACAATTTACCAAAAAAGGCGGAAGGCTTTTTAAATCTAACTTTGAAACAAAAACAGAGAACGAAACAGGTGACTGACAGTGCTGTAGATAATGTATGCTCAGGTTCTCAGTATCTCTTAATCATGTCTATGTATATTTCTTACCATTTCCTAATGGATATTTTTAAATACAGGTAATGAATTTGGGCATCCAGAATGGTTAGACTTCCCCAGAACAGGAAACAACGAGAGTTACCATTATGCCAGGAGACAGTTTCATTTAGCTGATGATCACATTCTTCGCTATAGATTCCTAAATGCATTTGACAGAGATATGAATAAATTGGAAGAAAGATTTGGCTGGCTTGCATCTCCCCCGGTAAGCTATGTATGCTAAATGTTATGTTTTAGTCACCAGTAGTGTACATGTTCAGAATTACAAGAATATAAAATCTATATGCAAAAATTTTAAACAGCACTTCATTATGCACTGTAATGCCCTGTTACATATTTCAGATTGTCAAAACATGTCACTGAAGTCTCTTCTGCACATAATGAAGATCTGGAACAGTGTCCTGGATACTTTCACAGGGAGCTTTTTTTTTATTATTATTTTTGCCTCTTCATTTAGAAACTTTAATTCAGATTGGTTAAAGCAAATAATAAAACTCTGCCTGGAATCCAATTGAAAGATTGCTTTGGAAATGTCTTAATTGTTTTGACAATTTCTTTTCATGACAATAATTATTCTGTCATCAGGAAAACACTAGTAGTGTATCTTATGTTATAGTCTCCTGAACTTCAAGCCGTCAATGCTATATTTGCAGTTATACCTGCATATTGTATTGTACTGCTTTTGTTATAAAATTGACAGACTAGTAGACCTTCTGTAGTTTCTCAATGTTAAATAAGTTTTCAATTGTATTATAGCTTTTGGTCACATACTCACTAAGTATAACTAAGTATATTCTGTTCATAATCCTTTCTCTTTAAAGGACTGTTTGAAATGGCCATGTAGTTATTTTTTTTTTGTTTGTTTGTTTGTTTTGGTGTGTGGCTTTAACAAATGGATAGAGCAAAGGTATTATATGTGGAATAGTTTTTTGTTGCAGGTCATATCTATCCTAGCATGGTTGATCATCAATGCAATTTTCAGCACTAAGGGGCAAATAATGATCCTTCCCTACATGCACATTATGCAGTACAAAAAAGCATCCTGCTTATTTCAAAACTTCTGTTCAGCTTCTAAATGACCCACAGTGGCAGTGATGCTGATCCAGACTAGAAAGAGTTTGTGAATTTCCTTTAGTTTAAAAAAAAAAAACACACCACCATTTTTGAGAAGAAGCGTGTGTGGACGCTGATGCATAATTTATCTTTGCTTCAAAATAATTCTCTTCAGGTGTCATCTTTTTTCAGTTGCCACAACAAAATGTATATTTGACTTTTATTCCATCTTTTTCTTTTATATCTTACCTAGCTCTTTAAAAATTAAAGATATAGTTTTCTGATCTGAAATCTTATATGAAGTTATATACTCTGTGAGAGTCCACGGTTTAAAGCTGTATTGATACTAGCGTTAATCTTTTTGTCAGTTTTGCCTTTAGTTAACTTCAAGCAAAGTTGCAATGTAACTTCCTATTGTAGTGCATTTTAATTACAAATAAGGAATATATTATTTTTGTAACAACTAAAATGTAACTATCTATTTTCTTCCCAGGCTTTTGTGACGGAAAATCATGAATCGAATAAGGTCATCATATTTGAGAGGACAAATCTAATTTTTATATTCAATTTCCATCCATCTAAAAGCTATACTGAATACAGAGTGGGTGCTGAAACTCCAGGAAAATATCCTTTTGTTTACTATTATGCTACGTCATAGAAGTTAAAAGCTTACCTTTATTTTTATTTTAAACTTGAATACAAACTGTGATGAAAAGGTAAGAAATAATGTTTTGTTTACTTTTTTATAAATAAGCTTACATTGTTCGATAGCGTATACTGTACAGTAAAAAAACCACACTGTAAAGTGAATGTAGATTCCTAACTATACTTATTTATGATCATCTATCAGGAAGTGCAAGTAGAAGTAGCAGTTTGAGAACGTGTGCAGTTCTTATTCTAATGCCCTGTTTTTAGTATGTGCTAAGGGTGGTGGGGGGAGGGATAGCTCAGTGGCTTGAGCATTGGCCTGAGCATTGGCCTGCTAAACCCAGAGTTGTGAGTTCAATCCTTGAGGGGTCCACCTAGGGAAGGCAGGGGGCTGCACTCAATGACCTTTCAGGGTCCCTTCCAGTTCTATGAGATAGGTATATTTCCATATATTATATATATTTCCATATATTATTATTATTACAGTATGGAAACTGAGCCACTAGATGGTTGTGAGGAGCATCCCCACACTGCAGTCCTGGTTAGGCCTTGGCTGGCGAGTCAGAACACAACTTCTAGGTCTGACAATTTGCTTTGCGAACTTGGGCAAATTATTCCATTTACCTGTGCATCGGTTACCTATCTGTGTAAAAATTATGCTAGTCTGCGCTATCTGATTTTTCATAAAGTCCTTTGAGGTCTGCAGATGGAAAACAACAAATTCTTATTAAGCCCATTTTAAAGATGGCAAAACTGAAACAGAAAAGTTAGTATGACTAGACTGGTAGGCCCTGTGTTGCAATGGATTAGACCTTGGCTTGCAAGCCGAATGACCTGCAGATTTACAGTATAATTTTATGGATATCTACCACAGTTGTAAGCCATCATTAAATCCAAACTGAATATTAGCTTTGTCACTCCTTGTTTCCAAGCCTTCTCCGATTCCAGACGTTCAGTACTCAAACCTGCTTTTGGACTTGTATGAATTACCAGTCACTGTTTTAAAAATTACTGTGGTGTTCAGTTTAGAGCCTCTATTCTCAAGTATTTTTAGCTGGTTTTGTTTAAAAATTGCTTAATTTGAGCTGATTCCCATAGTTCCCGTGTACTGCAGTTCTGTATTCAATGTAACACTCTTTATTGTTGTTTAACGGTGAAGATTTTAAAAAATGAACACTACTCTCTCTAATTCCAAACTGTGTCCCTTCCTGTTGGTGTCAGGCCCTTCCTCAAAATGGGTGGGGTACTGTCATCAAGTACTTGTGACACTATCCTGGCTTCCTTTAAATTTATAAACAACATTTCTTTTATGGCCAATCTTTTCACGGTTCCTGAAGTTCTGTAGAAATATTTTCTTTTTCTTCATTGTCAGTGTCCTTTGTTTCACAAACTGAATTTATTTTTTTCAAGCCTCTCAAAAAAAATATTTCCTATATCTATTTATAACATTAGTAGCTCCTTTCTCATTATAAATAGCACAGTGATTTGTACTCATAGATTCCAGGGTGTACTGCTTCTGTTTCTGCTGGTCTGCTGCCTATGACAACAGTTATACAGGAAATTCCACAGCTTCCATTCACTGGTTTTAATGTGCACGTCCACGTGAATTTCAATAAATTCATCCCTTGCTAGTTTGTCTTGGGCATCTAGGCAGGTTCAGTACCATATCTTGGGTGCAGGCACAGTGACAGTCACAGGAAATTTGATGTTTGTTTGTTTGTTTTTTAATTCAAGCAAATATTCATGGAAAACTTGTTTTGAGTTATTCATACAGTGGTAGCATTTTCTCCTGTCTCTTATTTTTAAGTTGGTTTTGGTTGCACACACGAGTGTGAGTGTGTGTGTGTGTGTGTGTGTGTTGGGCTTTTTACATTTATTTTGACTCTGGAAATCATTAGGATTTCATAAAGTGAGAATAGCTCAAGCATGTGAAAAACATAATTTGTTATAAAAAGGATAAGAACAGAGATGATTTACTTTGCAATTTTATCTGATAAGCAGTTTCTTTTAATATGAAAATCCCATTGCACAAGACACACTCCTGCCTGTTGTCTGTGTCTGTCTGTCTGTCTCTCTCTCTCTCTCTCTCTCTCTCTCTGTGGACAGTTGAGGCTTGGTGCCAAATAGACCTCTGATCAAGCATGGCTGTCGTTGAGATTCCGAATTAAAGCTTTTTCATACTGTAGTCTAATACTAGTGTCATTAGGAAAAAATTAAAAATAGGCTTAAATGTAATGGATTTGCTTTTCTGACAGATGCCATTTTATGTATTTTCCCCTAAAATATGGTGGTTCTGGTTCATAACATGTCTCCCAAACCATGATAAATTTGATCTGCCTCCTCTGCTAGCAATTCGGGGCACTCAGTGCTGTTGCAGGGCTTACTTCCACTGGGCAGAAGTTCTGCCTCTATTTGCTGAATTAGGTCAGGAGTTGATGCTCTCCTGCTGTATTGTGCTATGTTGAAAACTGGGGGTTTTAAATAAGTTTTTGAATAGTAGTGACCATTTTTTGATCTCTATCAATTCTCTGCTTCCCTTCCTGCTGCTTCATCTTTATCCCTTGGAGTACTCCAGTGCAAGACTTCCCTTCTAAGCTCCCTGTAACCAGCCTTCACTGCTCTACCAGCTATGGCAGAGCTGTCTAAGAAACGAAACAAGCAAGTCCAGAAAGTACACCATTTGCTAATACAACAGAGAATGAACTATGGCCCTTCTGCTCTCAGCCTGATTAGCTTTGGGTTTCTGGGTCTCATCAAGACTGTGGCTCCCTTTTTTGTCCTCTCTGGTAACTGTGGTTCTAAAGCAGACAAAAGGAATGCACAGCACCACCTATGCTCAGGCAGAGATTCCCAGCAGGTGGGCAACCACAAACAGGCAGCTCACAAAGCAGGCCTGTTTGTTTGTTTAACAGTTTCTAAGAGCCAAGGGAGTCTTTCACAGCCATTCCAAAGGAAGACATGGCAGTTGCTTACCTAGGCAAGGGCATAGTGATCTCTCTAGAGGGAGACTTCTTTCACAAGGACCATGTTGAAGAGTATCTTGTGAAGGGGCTCTGAGGCCTCAGTTGCAGGTCTTAGACCCTCACATGCCACCACCTATTTCATAAGCACCACTATGTTCTGGCGTTTCTCCTAAAGAAAATATTCCTGGTCATAGCCTTTGTCATTGATATATTATTAAACACATTGTGTGCAACTGCATGCTCTATGACTTCTTGTACAGTGACCATCTCTAACTAAGACCTTGGACAGCAGACAGTCACTCTGAGCAGATTGTGTGCACATCTAAACTTTGGTTCCATTCTGCCTGGGGAAAAGTTGGGTGAGATTTTGTCAGAAAACAATGGCAGATGAAGAGTATCTCTTCTTCCTTCAGAAAAGCATAAGTAAGATGATGGTTCTCCTTTCTCCACTTCTCAAACCAAAGAAGAGAGCTAGAATTAAGCCTAAAAATCTCCACAGGCTCCATAGAGAGCTCAGCATGACTTGTGTAGGATGTTCCACTAGCCAGGCATGCATCAGTGTGGCAGACTCTCCCATTTGTGGGAAACCTGGGCTCAATAACCTTGAACAGATGGATGCTAGAATTAATAAGGCACAGGGATTTGTTGGAACACTCCCAGAACTGAAAGGCCCCTCATAGCTATTTATACTCTGTTCAGTTGCAAGAGATCAAACAAGGCAACAGTGGGCATACTAGTGGAGAAGGGTCACTGGATGCCAGCCGTGTTTTAAGTACTGTGTCAATTAGACATGCTCTAAGTAGTGCTACCATACACAGGGCTTAAAATACTATGGGTAGCCAGCGGTCAATCTGTATTGGGGCTACAAATGTTACTTGTGCTGGTAGAACCAGTGTTAGTAAAGGTGTGGGGGGGAAATCCAGAATTTCCTTAGTGTAGATAAGGCTGTGAAAAACCTTTTTGGCATTTCAATTCTAGAGGAGTTAAGCTTATTTTTGGAGCTTTAAGTCAAGAGTATAAACTATTTTATCAGCTAAGCAAGTCAATGGGAAGCACTTACTTATTCTCTGTATAGCCAGAGGAGATATAAATTATGTGCTTTGATTTCTTTTAGGAGCATTAAAAATATTGTTAGTTTTTAGATTTTTTTAAACCATTAATCAACAAAAATAGCTGACTTGGACAGCTTATGGGGGGAAAAAATCACAAAGAGAAGCTTATTTTCTCCTTTTCTATTTTAACTGAATCCTTTATAGTAGTCTAACATGTATATTATATGTATTATGTAGAAATGTTTTTAATGCCAATTTTAAATGGAATAGTTCTGCATGTTAACAGCTTATATACTTTTACTCACTTATCCTAACCTTCTTTATCTCCTCTCCTCAACTACCCAAAATCCTTATTTTTAGGCTTCAGTTCTTAAAATTACTTTTTAAGGGGGAATGGCTTTTTTCATAATTTTTGCTCTACAATTAAAGCCATGGATTTTTGGATTCAGTTTTCTAGTAAAACACTTTACCCATAGATAGGTGTGTAAGAAAATATATTTGGGGTTCTATAAATTGGAAATGTTTTCATGCTTTGTTTTTATCTAAAAATGCTTTTATGGCTATATTTTTAGTTTAAAATGTCATTTAGGAGTTTTTCAATCTTCTGAACATTTCTTCCACTAATCATCCCTTACACTTCATTTGGAACTTAAGTGTGAAATGCAAATACTTAAGAGCTTGATGATGGATTTTGGAAACCAGTGGGTTTTTATTTTGGCAGTCTCAATAGAGAGGTCTAGAACTGAATAAGCTTGATGAATAAAATGTTCTCACCCACCGATTCAGTTCTTCCAGAACAAGATTGAGGTATATTGGTGGGAAGTGTAAAGAAGCTTATACTACCCATATGTATGTTAGTGTTTGGTTAGAGGACTAGATGAATGCAATGTTCCTTCTGGCTTCAGAAACTATATACCTATGATTGTGCTACAGCTGTCAGTCCATCAGCTTTTACATGCACCAAGTTCACATTTATTAAATGGGTGATTTTGGCTTATATTATTGTCACAGAGTATATTGTTCATTTGTGTATGAAAAATTAGAAATCCTGAAATAAGTTCTGCATACATCCAGAGGTCCACCTATTAAGAGCTCATTGAAGGGTTAGCTGCAATTGTAATGAGATTGGCACTAGACTATGAAATGTTGTGGTGCAATGTGAATCTCTATTAGCTCATCTATTCCTAAATAAATATGTTTTTTTCCCCTGTGCTCATGTTTCTGTCATTGCAAGTTCTCATTTACTGCTGAAGATTAGGTAGAAAAAACACAATTTTAATGTTGCCAGGAGAAATGGTTATTTAATTACAAGCCTACCTTTCCCCATATGGCATGAAAGTATCAAAGCATTTACAAGCTAGAGTGAATGAATACTAAAGTGTAGCATGTTCATTGTGGGCATGGATTTAGGAGGAATAACAATAGTTGAAGTGAAATATATAGATAAGTAAATAAAATTAGATGTGACCTGAAATCTCAGGAATATTACCATTAAAATGCTGCAAGATGTATTTTTTTCAAATGCAAATTCAGACTCTCTGACATTTGCAGCCTGCACCTAGAGCTTCTAATGAGCAAATAAGGTCACTTGAATGAGTCGTTGGAGTGTGATTGCTGAAGGCAAAGATGTTGCTTTGTAGCTGCTTGGTTTGCAGACTGCTTTGAAGTGCAGTTATGTAACTGTCCCAGCCTATTAGAATTCATGCTTTATACAACAAATGAAGACAAAGAACTTAATTTAGGATCAGCCAAATGCCAAATTCCATCAAGATAGTTTATTTGTTAAGGTTAATATCAATGAATAAAAAATACAGCATACAACTATGGGAATGTATCATGTAAAACTTTTATTTGGAGTGAAAAAGGCATAAGATTCTAATAAGATGAATCCATTTGATATTGAAAAGGTGCATGCTATTTCCTACTTTCTATTTAATACTGTAAGTGAAAGGAAGAAACATTTCTATTTGAATTATATTTAATAAAATGTGCCATTTTAGAAGCAGTTTTGATGAGAGGTGAACAATTTGGACTAACACATTTTTCCTGTCTAATTTGCTTCCGGTTGGAGACAGATGGATTATCAACATCTGGGTCAGTCTCCCTTAGCTATGAGACTGTCATTAGACTTTTTAAAGTTAACATGGAATTGCTTTCATAATTTTCTTTTGTTGAAATATTGTCACATTCTTCCTGCAGTTTAATGGTTATGACAGATTAGTGCCCCAAGCTCCATTTGCAATTAAGAGCCTAAGGCTGTGTCTACACTATGCAGCTTTTAGCGACATGGCTGTGCCACTACAGCAAGTGTGAAAAATCGGGGCAGGGTGTGGGGGATAATAGGAGCCTATAAAAGAAAAAGACCCCAAAATCGGGACTGTCCCTATAAAATCGGGACATTTGGTCACCCCCGCTATTTGTTGGCAAGAGAGGACTCTCCTGCCGACAAAAAAGTTCCACTCGCAAGAAGCGGCATTAGCATTGTCAGCAGGACAACACTCCTGCCTACAAAACACTGTTCACACTGGCGCTTGTCATGGACAAAACTTTTGTCTTTCAAGGGGGTGTTTTTTTTTAACAGCTCTGAATGACAAAAGTTTTGTCTTTCACTTGCCAGACAAAGCCTTAAGAAGTAACTTTGTTTTCTCTACACAAGAGGAATTTGACAAAAAGTGCAAAGGGAAAAAGCAGTGAGGAAAAGTGTTTCCTGTGTTTTAACTTATTGCATCGACTCTAGTACTTCCAAATTGTCTAATGAATAAATACTAAGTCAGATATAAGGTTGCTTTTTTATTTCAAAATATGTATGCCTCTGTTCTAGGTACTTACTAGTTTCTCCTGAAATACCCACAGGCTATAGTAACAGCCCATTGTAAGGACAGCACTGATCAGCAGAGGTCAGGAACAGGACATTCTTATCTTCTGTAAATATAAGAAATTTGAAAAGTATCCTGTTAAAATCCAGACGCAAACAGCTCATATTCAGGAGCATCAAGGCGTAAACAGATTAGTTGCCCTTTATAATTAAAACACAGGCAGACTAGAAGATTGCCTTTAAAAAGTGGTGAAAAAAATGTCTTAGGGCTACCATATGTCCGGATTTCCCCGGACATGTCCGGCTTTTCGGTCTATAAATAGCCGTCCGGGGGGGATTTTTAAAAATCTAAAAATGTTCGGGATTTCCCCCCGGTCGGCTATTTATAGACAGAAAAGCGGCGGCCAAGCGCCGCTGGGCACCCAAAGCCCCTTCCCGCCCCCCCCCCCCATCCCCTGCAGCCTTACCACGCTGTCCGGCCCTGCAGCTGTCTTCCCTTTCCTCCACTCCCCTGAACGCTCCGCCCACCTGCTCCTCCCCCTCCCCTGCTTCCCGCGAATCAGATCTTCGCGGGAAGTCTGAAAAGAAGCAGGGGCAAGCGGGAGGCAGCAGCAGGTAAGCTGGGGCGGAGGGGCACGAGGAGGAGAGCTCCGGGGAGGCATGGCCCGGGCCAAGCGGCGCCTGGCGGCTCCGGCCCAGCTCGGGCCCCAGTGGCTCCGGCCCCGGTTCCGACCCCAGGGCGGCGACCCCAGCTCGGGCCCCAGCACCCCCGGCCCGGGCCCGGCCCCCAGCAGCGCCGGCCCTGGTTCCAGCCGAGCGCGCCGGCCGAGCACCCCCGGCCCGGCCCGGGCCCGGCCCCCAGCAGCGCCGGCCCGGGCCCGGCCCCCAGCAGCACCGGCCCGGGCCCGGCACAGCCCCGGCCGAGCACCTCCGGCCGGGCCCTAAGCCCCGCAACCCCGGCCGGAGTGCAGCCCAATTCCTGGGCTCTTTAAAGCCGGCCCGGGACAGGGAGGGGGGGGTCGGATGGGTCAGGAGTTTTGGGGGGGCCTCTCAGGGGGGCAGGGGTGTGGAGAGGGGTTGGGACACTCAGGGACAGGGAGCAGGGGGGTTAGATGGGTCTGGGGTTCTGGGGGGGCTGTCAGGGGGCCAGGGGTGTGGAGAGGGGTTGGGACAGTCAGGGACAGGGAGCAGGGGGGGTTAGATGGGTCTGGGGTTCTGGGGGGGCTGTCAGGGGGGCAGGGGCATGGAGAGGGGTCGAGGCAGGCAGGCAGCAGAGGGGGTTGGATGGGTCAGGAGTTCTGGGGGTCCTGTCAGGGGGCGGGGAGCAGTTGGATAGGGCATGGGAGTCCCCGGGGGTCTGTCTGGGGGCGGGGGTGTGGATAAGGGTCGGGGCAGTCAGGGGACAGGTAGGGTCGTAGGGGGTTCTCAGGAGGGGGCAGTCAGGGGACAAGAAGCAGGGCGGCTTAGATGGGGGTGGGGTCCTAGGGGGCAGTTAGTGGCAGGGGTCCCAGGAGGGGGCAGTCAGGGGACAAGGAGCGGGGGGGGGTTGGGGGTTCTGGGGGGCAATCAGGGGGTGGGAAGTGGGAGGGAGTGGATGGGGGCGGGGCAGGGGCAGGGCTAGAGTGGGGCTCCTCCCCCCCCCGTGTCCTCTTTTTTGCTTGTGGAAATATGGTAACCCTAAATGTCTTTACTTTTTTTCTTGATTAGAATATAGTTTTGCAAGGAAAAAATAAATCACTTAAAATTGAAAATGACAATTTTTTCTTCAAACATTATTTGTCTGCTAATTAACAAGTAGAACATATTACAACAAATATTTGTTGAACTCAGGCTGCTTTTTTCCTGGATAGTCAACTTATGAAAAAAACACTCTAGCTCGTTATCACAAACTTTGAAATAAACAAGTTGTGACTTCAAGTGTAGGACAAACAAAAGGACCGAAACTTCAGCTGAAGTGAGTAGGTGCTTTAGATATGTTTTGGATATGTATTCTGTATCTTGTTTCACATACTTTCTGTAACTTTAATATGTGTATATTTTTGTTGATATTCTGCTTTTGGGCTCAACAGAAATGCTGGGACATGTAGGGAGATGTTCAAGTGTGTATTTAGCCATATCTCCATCTCTGGAGATATTTAAGAGTAGGTTAGATAAATGTCTATCAGGGATGGTCTAGACAGTATTTGGTCCTGCCATGCGGGCAGGGGACTGGACTCAATGACCTCTCGAGGTCCCTTCCAGTTCTAGAATCTATGAATCTATATTTCTTATATGGATATCCATTCAATGTGCATCTAGTTTGCACGTGCATCTGTTTTTGTAGAAAATATGAGAGCGACATAAATCAGATTTGATATTTGGTAGAATTAAACATTTAAAACATACAGATATTTTATTTTAATTTTATCTGTCCCAACAGCTCTGAGTGTCCACAGATCCACTTATTAAAAACAAAGAAAATACAAATTAACTCAATGCCAACAAGATCCTCTGAACCAAACAAAACCAATGTCATTCCCTCCTCTGTTCATACAACCAATTTCCTCAGAACAAGCCACGGTCTTATCCTCAAAGTGGGCAAATGAAAGTTCTGTCAAACTAAGGAGGAGAATTAAGTTCCAGAGCCAAGAGCTCTCCAATGGGAGTGCTTCTCCTCCACTTCCTGGACAAATTCAACTCAAGCCAATTAGCTTGGTGCTCAATATAATCTTGAATTCTTGATTATAACACTAAGATAGAGAAAAACATATTTATATATTGTATTTTTGAACATACTGCATTTTACATAGTTGGCTAATAATTGCTAACCGTTGAAGCTTTAGTTAGAGCAGGGGTCTGTAGCCTGATTTAGGGTGTACTAATAATATTAATTTGGATAATATGGGAATTTAATTTATTTAATTTTAATTTTATTTTTAATGTATTAATAATTATTATCATCAATATTAATTAATATGGGTTTTAGGCTCTCCAATCTGTTTGATCAGAAGATAAAAGTTCTTGTCCTGAATCAGGCTCCACAGAATTTACAAAGGACCCTCAGGGATATGACAGGAAGCTCACACTGAGACAGTTATAGTCTATAAAACTTTTTATTAAAATCAATAGTAAGTAAATGGTAAAATACCCAGAGTTACAAAGTTACAATTTTATTACTCCTATTCAAAAGATTCATATGATAATATAATATTATATGCAACAAAGCTTTGGTTAACATACTCACACCCTTCCTTACCTAGTGGTAAGAGACACAGGAACAGCCTTGCAGTTCAGGTTTCTCAAGTCTTGAGTGAGGGATGCAGTGCTTAGAAAAAGCTAAGAGCTATCAAAGCTGACTGGGGTTTACTTGACTAACTTAAACTTAAAATCAAAACCTAATGAACTAAGAATAAAACTTAGGGAAACCAAGCTTAGCCTAGTTCCCTTGAAACGTAAAGTTTTAGAAGAAGTATAGCCTACTGATAGTAGTAGTCATCGTAGATAGATAGAATAGATAGAGTAGAAATAGAATAAGTAAGAATAGAAATGGAAATGGAGTGAGAATGATAGAGTAAAGTGAGAAATGGAGTACTCTATTGAGGTAGGTCACTTCTTTTCTAGGGCAAATGCTGGAAATCCTTCCTCTTATGCCCAAATTTCATTCCTCACCCACAGAAGTGTTAGGGTACACTTACCCCATAGGCTAGTATATATGTGCGGATTGATGACAGGTATGTACGCACATCAGTCTCTTGTGGTGTACTTGTTAAGTCGGTGGGTACAACATTGAAAACTCCCCTATGCCATTCTCCATTGTCTATTTGTCTAAATAAAAGGTCATGGACATAGGCGTGGGTACTTATCTATTTAGGTAACAAGATAAAGGTCAACTTTGCTTTCTGAGTAAAAGGTCTTAATATAGATATGCTTACTTTGCCTTAGCTTAACATACAGGGTATGGCCTGTAGGCTCTTGCATTACAGCCAAATTTGCTTTAATATAAATTTATAAACCTATTACAATAAACCAAATACTTAAACTATAAGAAAAGATAATATATACAAGCAAGCAGGTTAGTCCTATAGGCTACAGGTCTCAAACTCAGTTTACCTTAGCGCCAGTGCCAGTCCTCACATCCTCCCAGCGGGCCAATAATGTCACTGAAGATGGTAACAGAGAGTCCTGTGGCACCTTTAAGACTAACAGATGTATTGGAGCATAAGCTTTCGTGGGTGAATACCCACTTCGTCGGATGCATGTCCGACGAAGTGGGTATTCACCCACGAAAGCTTATGCTCCAATACATCTGTTAGTCTTAAAGGTGCCACAGGACTCTCTGTTGCTTTTTACAGATCCAGACTAACACGGCTACCCATCTGATACTGAAGATGGTGTTCACACCACCTCCCAGCCTGTTTCCCATTCTTTTCCCTCACTCCCTTGCCCTCATGCCGCCCAGGCTGACTCTGACCGATGACTAGTGACACTACCTCCATAGCTGACTCTGCCCAGCAACTAGTGATGGTACCTCTGTTCCTCTCCCCCCAGCCAATGGGAGCTGCGGGGTTGGGGGGGGGGCGACGCCTGCAGCAGACAACCGGCAGCGTGGCTATATGGGTCTCTCTTCCACGGCTTCGCCAGCAACAGCAGGGATAGGGAACTGCTTGCAGGGAGCCGAGCTGCCCGAGGTGAATGACATGTTGCCGAGTGCAACCCCTAGGAGGGTCCCAGGAGCAGCAGGAGGAGCAACATTGGGGGGAGTGGCACGTGAATCTCTCTTACCCGCTCCCCTCCCGCCACCCCCACCCCCCTCAGGCAGCAGCTATGAGGGCTGGATGAAAGAACTTTTTTTAAAGTTTCCACGGGCCGCAGTGGGGAGGTTCTCGGGCCGCAGATGGCCCGTGGGCCGGGACTTTGAGACCCCCAAGTTAGAGCATGAGACAAATGTTAGGGAACTTTATTTTTGCTGATTTTGAATTGCAGTAGTACTATTGAAATACCATTACAAACTGCATTTCTGAACGGCTTAAAACAAGGAAGTAAAATAAATCTTGGTCAGTTAATGATAGACTTAGTTAAATCTCTACACTTGTGATGCTTATCCTTTACTAATTTCTATTCCTCTATGTTGTATGTTGTTGACTCACACTGAGTGATATTTTTGATATGTGAATTTGGAGATATTGATATAATTGGCTAGTTAATACTGGTGCTGCCTATTCTACAATTTTTTGCCACTTTACCTCTGTTCTGACCTGGGAAAATCTAGCTATTCCACTTCTGATTCTTGCTCAAGTGCAGGCTGCTGGTTGTGGGTGATCTTGCTCAGGTGAAACCAGAGAACTGAATGTTCATTTTGACTTAAGACAGACAAATCCTATTCTTCAAAGGACAAGGCTGGGATTTTCAAAAGCACTAAAGGGAATTAGGCACTCAACTCACGTTGAAGATGTTATATATATATTTTTAAAAAAACACCCCGTGAGTGCATCCATACTTTTGACTGTACACTGATACATGTGCACTTCTTGTGCCACAACCCCTCTATTGTTCACATCTGAAGCCTGGAAGCATGTTCTTGAAGGACAGTCTAGTGCACAAAAGCTGCCACGCATGAAGGGTGTCTGTATATACCATCTCAGCTGTGATATGCCCTGTACCCGTTCTACACTGTAGTATGCACAGGAGAAAAGGGTGTATACCAGGTCACTTATCGATAGCCTTCCAGGGCCATTCCCACAATACCCTTTGCTGCCTGACCCTCATCCAAAAGTATAAATGTCACTGACACCTTCCCCACACCGCCAGTGGTAGTAACAGCCTGTGCTGAGCACTTCAAAACAGTTTTCTGCTGAAATCTATTGTCAGTACAGGTGATCATGAATCATGGTTTGAGAGCAGCCTTCTGGTCTCTATAGTATGCACAGGTGCTCATCAATGTGTGGTTCAGAGTAGATTGCCCTCCATGACTTCATCTGGGTCAGCAGGAACTTTCACCTGCACCAAGAGATTTCATGGAGGCTGAAGGAGGTGGCGGTTCACTGCATTCCGTCCTAGTGCCAGGAGCGCATGGAGCAGCTCAGGCTCCTTTACCAGAGAGTGAAGGACTTCCAACAGCCTTCCCGGGAGGTGAGCTGGACTGGGTGCTCTCCAGGGCGGCAAGTATGGAACCTGAAGTGACTAGCCTCATCAGATGTCAGGACGCTGATAAGGGACAGGACAAGGAGACATCAGGGACCTCGGAGGAATTCCCAGAGGAAATGCCAGGAGACATGGAGGAAGAGGAGCATCTAAATCTGCATCTCTACCTCGAAGACCCAGTTGAAAAAGACCCCTTGGAAGAGTCTGAAGACCCAGAGCTGCCGTAAGAACCAGAATCTGATACTGGTAAGTTTTTTACAATGGATCCCCATTGTCCCCAACAATATCCCCTCTTGCTCTGCTGCTACCCTCACCACAGCCTGGCCTCCATGACGCTCCACCCTCTCTCTATCCCAACATGGTCCCAGAGCAACACGGGGCTGTAATTCAATGATTTTAATGAACTCCCATGAACCAATGTAAAGCATTGAGCAGACACGAGCAGTCATTGTGCCTCTGTCTTTGGATTTTTAAGCCAGCACTCATAGTGATGGTCCCCGGGCAGTGCAAAACAAGATGATGGGGAGTGGGGGGTGAGAGAGGGAAGGAGCAGATTTTAAAAGGGCTCGGGTGGGGAGAAAGACCAGTTTCATGGCACTTATGGTTGTGCAAAGATCCAGCACGACCTCTCTCCCATCTTTCCTTCCCCTTATGAATGGAAACCATGCGGAAGGGAGTGAGGATCATTGGTGATTTGTGTGGGGGCCAATATAGGTCTGGAAAAGGAACCATTTGGTTTTCTGAAGAAAGTCAGAGTGGCCCATTCTCCCTATGACCATTTAAAATGTTTTGTATCTTTCCTAGTCTCTGTTGTCTGTCCCCTTCCCGTGCTGAGCCACTCTGCGAAAACTGAGAGAAATTGGGGTGGGTATAATATTTACTTTGGGGGTTGTGCAAACATAATGCCATGTCCCTTAACAGTGGAGAGGCAACTGGCTTGCAGTGTTAACCAAAAAGGTCAAACGTATATTCAGCAAATATACGCTTCTGGAGTCACTCTGTTTCCCTGTATGTTTCAGTGCTGTTCACTGGACACAGGGGCTGGACTTCCTGTCAATGCAGGGCAGATTATAGACTCATAGACTCATAGACTTTAAGGTCAGAAGGGACCATTATGGTCATCTAGTCTGACCTCCCGCATGATGCAGGCCACAAAAGCTGACCCACCCACTTTCCCTTAACTCAGCTGTTGAAGTCTCCAGATCGTGATTTAAAGACTTCAAGTCGCAGAGAATCCTCCAGCTTGCGACCCCTGCCTCATGCTGCGGAGGAAGGCGAAAAACCTCCAGGGCCTCTGCCAATCTACCCTGGAGGAAAATTCCTTCCCAACCCCAAATATGGCGATCAGTAGAACCCCGAGCATACAGGCAAGATTCTCCAGCCGGACCCTCATTTTACCAGCGATGGCATGTTATTGCCTAATTGACTAAAATCATGTTATCCCATCAAACCATTCCCTCCATAAACTTATCCAGCCGAATCTTGAAGCCAGAGAGGTCTGGGGTAGGCGGACATTTTCTGTGGTTTTCTGTTCCATTTCCATGGGAACACAAAATGCTAGTTTAGAATACAGTCAGTTTCCTCTCAAATTGATGAATTATGCTTATAGGATTGGGTGGCAAGTCAAGCAGAAATTCAAGCTAGTTCTTCAGGTGTCGCAGCAGGGCTCGCCAAACCCCTCCACTCAGGAATACATAGCGGGGTCACCATTAACAGAAACATCTCTCTGGCATATATGGCCAGAGGTCCTCCACAGTACTGGAAAATCACTTCACTTTTGCATTCTGGTACATTCAAAACTGCTATGGTCAACTTTTAAGGACGAAAAAGGTGACTGGTAATGTTATCCCTGAAGGAACCGAACCTCACCCTAACAGGCCTCTTGGTTCACTGTGAGCATTAGAACATTTTAACAAAAATAGTGCAGGAAACCATTCCATTTGTACGGCAGAAGCAGCACCGCAGAGATAGCAGAGGAAGATGCAAAAGGACCCTGGAAGACCTGCTTCTTGGCATAGATAGAAGGAGTCAAGAGCAGTTCAACTTTCTTTGGGCAAGGGAGGAACAGGCTCTTAAGAAGGCCAAGGAATTCCTGCAAATGGAGAGAGAGCACATAGGCAGTGGGAGCATGCACAAAGGGAATGGGATCATGCAGTCCCCAGTCCAACTGGTGGCAGAATGCTTTAAGAGCCCACCCGCCACTGTGGTTGCTGCTTCTCTCCAGGAATAAGAACCACCTTCTCTAATTCCTCCTTCAGCTGCTGAAATAGTGAATCCCTCCACCACTCTGATGGGGAGGAGCATGCCCAGCAAAACATCCTCCACAGGCATCCAAACTCCCTCACAGGGGAACCCTCCAGTCCAGAGCATTCAGGAGAAGAATAATGAGCCCAATCCTGTCCTGTAGCCCAGCCTGTGTTCTGCCCTCAAGCCCACACAGGATATATCCCCAGTTGTCCCCCTGCAAAATATTCCGCATCCATTTCCCTCCACCACCTCTTGTCAGGCTGAGGGGCAAGGAAAAGGTGAGGAGGTGTCCATAGACATCAGTGTTTGCCCACTTCTCAGAGAATTTGACTTTTTTTGGTTAATTTGTTCCTGTTAAAAACATTTTAACTCTATGATGAATGTTTGTAGGTAAATAAAAGTTACTGTTCACTCCACTTGTATGTGCATCTTCTTTTCTGAGAATGATCAATGTGATACTTCTCACATGTTTGGGATGGGGTGGCAGAATTTACAGCACATTACTGTGAATTCTTAGAAGTCTGCTGCCATTGAAATGCAAACAATTTCATCCTTCCCAGGAGCCCTCTTCTTCCCACCCTCCTGGGCCATGAATTTGCTAATGTGTTTTATTTAAGGGGGTTCATGACAGTGAAATAACTGTCGCTGTCCAAAGCACCAGAATGAAAAACAGAAAACAGGTTAACTGAAATGTCTTTGTGGCTTTGTTAACAATTTATGTGATAATACAGACAAGGGAAACAAAACTAAATTAACATTGAAGGTTTCTGACACTGAATGTACTTTTATAACTCCTCCTGTCCCCCTCCACTACCACCAAACACTCACCACTGAAAACCAAGGGAGTAATCCTGCATAGCACTTGATAAGTGCTGTGAGCAAAACATTGTGAGGAAGGAATGTGTGAAGTGCCTCTCAAAACCACCCAACTTTTAAAAATTACTTTAACAATGCTTAAAGGCTCCCCATAAAGCTACCCGAAACAGAGCAGTTACCATATAACGAAAACATTGCTCAATGCTGCCCTTAAAGTGTGTTAAAACTCTGCTCAGCACAAAACCACAGCCAAAGATGTTAACCTTGAGGGCCCTTCTCCAATTGTTTGCTTTCAGTTAACATTTTAATGATAGCTGCAGGGGATTGAAACCCACCATGGTGTCTTGCAACAAAAATATATGGCGAGAATATGTGCAGGTTGGCTAGGAGATGAGACTTGATCTAGAGCCATTTTTATTAAAAAGAAGAAAATCTTTTAGTGACTTTAATGTTTTCTCTCTTTGTGTTGCATTACTTATTTTTTATTTTTATGTTTTTAATTGTTGTTGGAAGAACATTATAGCTGAACAGAAAATCATTTGATTTAGCGTTTTGCTTCCATATACCTCGTGTGTCAAATACTGTTATTCAGAGTCAAATACTTGATTCAGAAAGGTTCATTCTATATAAAAATGTGATTTCTTTTTAAATGTAATTAGTTGTATCTGAAATAAGAAAGCCTTCTCACATTGTCTACTTGTAGAATATAGTGCTGAGTAAAAACCAGTGCAGAATTCTTTTAACTTTTCCCAAATAGCCTTTGGGAGGTGCAATAAACTATTCCATTTTCAAGTCTCATTAGTTGCCTGCATGTATTTTGCCAATTAAGAGACCCATACTGTAGATTACTTTATAAGATCTCATGGGGATAAAGCAAGTTTGATCCAGTTTAATTGCTGATTTAGGGGTGTAGTCAGACGTTAAAGGCTTCTAGATCTTCAAAACTAACAGCAGTAATTCCTGCATCTCGTATTTTAAAAAAATAGAAATAGTTCTTTCAGAATTCTTAAGCATTATATTTCATGTTCATAATTAGACAAGGACTTCTGCTATATATAAAATTTTACTAATAGAAGTTTTGATTGTTTTATAGACAAATTTTCTAGACATCTAGGCAAATGTTTCAGAAACCTATTCCTGGACTGATATTTTTAAGTCTTTTCTATTAAATGTGATTCCTATTCTTAGGTTTCACTTGCACATCTCCCTCCGGTAGAGACATGGATTCTCATATCCACCTGTATCATTTGTACCAAAGATGACTTCATCATTTTTTTAATGTCTTTTCTTGCACACAAACAAGATTTAAGATCAGGTCCTTTAAGTAAATGGGGCTAAGCAGTATTTTCTTTTTGGAATCTGGCAAAATTCTCTAGATTTTTCAAGTCTGATTGAGGTAGGTGAAACTTCAGATACTTTGTCCAAAGAGATAATGGATGTTCTCCAAATAACAAAGAATTTGAGGTACAAATCTATAGTAGGAAATTAATGGAAATATTGCAGAATCTTGTAACACAGGAATGTTGAATAACTTTTTACATTAGAATATACAGTAGATCCTATCTGTTTTCAGACTGGAATGCAATTTAGTGACTTCAGTTAATGTGACAGTGTACATGATTTAATATTATCAAAAAGACTTATGTAGACCATCCCATAGTACATTCCCTAGTTAAGGAGGATTGAATATTTCTTGTTCCCTTATAATTTTTTTTAAATCTTAAATTGTTGTTAGAAAAGAGCAGTATAGTGCCTACCAAATGAGCTAAGACAGTCAAATGCAGAAACTGAAATCCTCATTTCTGAAGACACCTGCACAAGTGTCCCCTCTAGAGGACGAGGAGGGAAATGCAAATGGCAATTAATTTGCTAGAAGAAAGATGCCTACATGGAGAAATCCCAAAGAGTAGTCACCGCTGAAAGACAGGGAAGTTTGAGTCCAGAGGTGGAATGGATGTGATGAAAGGCAAAGCAAGCTTGAAGAAGGTGATAAGGAAGGAAACCATTTCTGGATCAGTTCTATCTAGACATTAGAGATACTCCACTCTTGAATGGGTGGATGATGATCACACTAAGATATAGATGAGGACACAGAACCTGACCAACTGTAAATGCAGGGTCAGTTAGAGGGCAAAAATAGGTATATTATCTTAACGAGTTACTTAATCATAAAGAATGTGACCTAAAACTACTGTGTCTTTTAAGAAGAGTTTTTGCCTACTGTGTGCTAGCACAAGATGAGTCAAGACAAGAAGGGAAAAAGGGTATCATGAAGTATTTCAGGGAAATTTCCACTTACTGCGCACTACATAATGACAAAGTGACATTTGATGGAACAAAGAACACATTGCAGGGCATGCAAAGGGATGTAAAAAGTGGGCCACTTAAATATCTGTAAACAGCAAAGCAAGAGTAAAGAAAGAAGAAGGCTAACAACTGAGACTATTGTACAGATTGATTTTTATAAAGAGGAAGGCCTTGGATTTATTTAACTATTTTTTTTAAGCCACAGATAAAAACCTAATGGCAACTAAACAAATAAAAATACAACAATCAGTATTTGTTCCATAATTAGAGTCTTCGTTGTGTGAACTGATGGGGATTCACCAAGATGCATCATTAGACTGTTTCACATTCTAGATATTTTAAAAGTAGAGCTTACAACTCTCTACCCTGGCGATACCACTGCTATGCTATATAGAGAGAGACAGTAGGAGAGGAGTGGATGAAGAGAGTTCTGCTGTTCCTGTTTCTACATGACTACTGCCACCTTCATCAGGTACAGGAGCCAGCTGACCCCAGGACTGCTTAAAGGATCAAAGGCTTTCACCTTCTCTCTGCCCATGTGGCTCTCACTGTACAACAAGGAAGCACCCACTCATTTGTCATGATTCTTGCTCCCTAGTCACTTCTTGCAGAAGCAATAGCCTAAGTTCAATCTTTGAAAGGATTTTTTTTGTTTCTTCTTACTGGTGGCAATTTCTCAGCAGAGTTTTTGATCTAATACTTTATCTGCTGATTTCTCTGTCCTACCTTTGACCTCAGGACCGTATCCCTTTTCCCTGCTTTCAGTCAAGAAGGGGTAGCAAGCGCTGAGAAAAAAAATCAAGTATTACTAAGCCACCCATTATTTTAAAAGTTTTAAAAATGCATACAGAGGTTGGGGTTTATCACATGTAGCTATCAAATGTTTTTAAGTATGAAGAGAGAGAAAAAATACACATTTTTTATCTTTGACTCCAGATGTATGAATAGAAAATACTACATTTGTGGAAGGATGCCAGAGGTATAGCTGTTTTGTAAATTTAACTGCAAATTTTCACTTCTGTATGATTTAAATCTGAACTGCAATGTTGCATTAACCTAGTTTCCTGCATTTCATAGTCTCTCTTTATATGACTGTAGGCTGACCTATAACCTTTAACTACAGCTCAGGTTATCTTTATATAGTTCCAGTAGTGCTCAGTCTTATTGAAGATAGCTTAGGGAGCATAGTGATTCTGCTTATATACCCGTAAAAGTCCTGAATTCATTTCCTGCATATTGCTCTCCCAACACATAATTTTTCATAGATCTCCCCACTTACTGTATTTTTATTTTTTTTTATTCTTCACTGCTTTTGTCTTGAGATCATTCTAGGGTGACCAGATAGCAGCAGGGAGTGGGGGGTAATAGGTGCCTATATAAGAAAAAGTCCCAAAAAACGGGACTGTCCCTTTAAAAACGGGACATCTGGTCACCCTAGATCATTCTAATGGCAATGTTGCATTAATTCCATCTCTTGGTTGAAATAGAGGTGAAAACATGTGGCAATGATCCCAGTGTGTTTGGCCCAAGTGGTCAGGCTGTGTACTGGGGTTCTTCATAGGTGGGCGATGAATTATCTCCCTCTTCTTCTTCCTCTTCATTCCTGAGACTGGATCTGGAGCTTTTCTATAGTCAGAAATGCAGATCTGAGTTCTCATACCTCTTCACTCTTCTGCTGGAACACATTTGTCTTCAGCCCCCTCCTGCATGACTGTATAGGCTCCACAAATAAGCCCTACCTCTGCATCTAGTGACCTCTAAACCGGTTGGACTGGTTAGTGGGGAAGAGAGCTGAATTTGTCTCTAAAGGAATACTATCTGGATACTTGATATTGCCTGACTGAGGAAAAGAGAACCTCTTCAACTTGGTAAGGAACCTGCCATTAAAGTCTGCCTCGTGGGGCTCTTTTATATATGATCTAGAAGAGTCAAGTTATTTTATTTTACTATATTTAATTTGGGGGGGGGGGTGCATATATGATTCAAACCAGACAGTGTGGAAAGGAATAGTTACTTTATGAAGAGTTTATAATCTATGGGTTACATCACTTTACAAGGGGTCAATGCAAGTTCTGATCAACTCTGCCTAAAGAAGAGCTCTTAGCTCAGACACTCTGCTTTCTTCCCCAGACCTGAAGGAAAACTCTGTGTAGCTCAAAAATGTGTAGCTTCCACCAACAGAAGTTGGTCCAATAAAAGATATTGCTTCACCTAGTAGAATTCTGTTTCTGTGTTAGAAGTTGAGGCATAAAATACAAATTATGCTATTTTACATTATTTGCATTTACTTAGTGGTGTTTCATGTGTCATTAAGCATGCATAAGATTAAATTTAATTATTTGCATTAAAATATGTATTTTGAAACATCATAAAAGCATAGTAATTCAGTAATTAACGTGGTAGATAATGACAGCTTTTCCATTCAAGCTCTCTGTATACAAGGGTTCACTGGTTTTGCTGCTTTTCTCAGTTGTATTTGTTTTAGGACACTTACAGTCAAGGCATCCAACTCCCCTGATATTCTATGATTCTATGAACAGAAACCAGGCTTTATTTCATAGTCTGGACAAGTTAGTATTTCCAGCACTCTGTAGCTGAAACAGAAGAGGCTACAATGCAAAAGCAAATACTTCCGTTACACACTTAATTAAAAGGTATAGCAGTCATTGAAAGTTTTAATGAAGGGAGCGTTCACAAATTTGGATGCTCATCCAGCTCTCCATGAGGTCTAAAGTGGAATGAGCTCGTCCAGCTCTCTCTGAGGTCTAAATTGGAATGAGAATCTAAAGAAATGTATAGTTTGCTACGATTTTAAAACACATTTGAATCACATTAACGAGAATGTGAATAATTGTATGGATGTTTGTTATGGGATGAGGCGAGAGAGTGGTGTTTACTTGATATCTAAAAGCATTGCTGGAGATATTTTCATACCCTCAATTAAGAACATGGGATAATTTGTTTTAATGGTAACATAGCCATGAAGATTACATTTGCTGTAAATAGTTTTAAAGGAATCATTAAAGATGTCAAAGCTTTCAACAAGATCGATAAATTATTAAATGTAATGTATACTGTAGATCATAGAAGCAAAGAGTGAAATGCTTGAGGGAGACATTCCCCCGCCATGTTCATAAAATATACAGTGGCATAGCAGCAGCCTTTGCCGAGGCTAAGCTTGGAAAGGTACCAGAGAGAGCCACTAGAAGTTGTAGTTTATGGTTATTTATGTGGTTCATGACAACAAACAAGGGGTAATTTGGACATATTTATAAAATAAAGGAGCAGATATATTTGTGCAAGTGTACAGTTGTAACCTAAGGCTTTGTGGATCGAAGCTGGCAATAAAGTCCCATTTAACTAACATTCCAAAAAAAAGACGAGATTTTGTTAGGGCATGCTCTGATAGCCAATGTTCTCTGTTTGTCTTAGCTGGTTAAACTTTCTAGAAAACACACAGTGGCTTAGCAATCTCTGGCTCACTCCAGTGATTGCCTTCCCCACAGGAAATACTGTTCATGGAGGTCATTGGTGTCCCTAATTAAAAGCTTAATTGCTTTTGACATTTTATAGACTTTCTGCTAAAGATCATTCTTCTTTCCAAAGAAATCACTGTAATCACATGGATTGAATGATTGAAATATCTCAAAATAACATTTCATTTACTTTTAGATTGGTCTGCTTTTTGTATTGTCACTTTTTAAGCACTGTCTTTCTTGTTACTAGACACTTAAATTGAGTGGATTGTAACTTCGAAGAAAATTTCTAAGCTTCATCAACTGATATAAAGAGAGTAGTGCAGAAAGATATAAATGATAGCAATTCTCCTAACATCAAAATCCTTGGACTTTGAGCAGGCACTTTATTGAAAGGCTGAGCAAACACAGACGCCTTAGAGCAGTTTGAGCCATTGAATGAAAGAGTATGGCTTTACTCTGCTGTAATCCTATTAGTGTAGGCCTCCATTGAAACAAGATTCTTCTATGGTTCAAAATTAAGTGGGTGGATTACAAAACACTGTTTCAGACATGTTCCTATCTGCTGTATGTACTCCAAGACCAAAAAAATTACAGTTTAGCTAAGATTGAAAGTATGCTTCTGTAACTTAAGGGCCAAAAATATTACAGGGATGTTATTTATTCCAAAATGAAACTTTACAAATTCTGGAGATTAAAAATTAAGGTTACAGCTAAAAGAAATCCAAACATGGTAAGGTATTGAAATATACAATTAATGCGCCCCCCCCACCCCCCAAACCTAAACTCTGTCCAGTAGTGTGTGCAACAACCATATGATTACAATTAAGGCATTTTACTAAATGTCACCTCAGATTATATTAAACTGTGAGATATATATATACGCACACACAAATCAGTTTAATATAATCTGGGACCACATCCAGTAAAATGCCTTAATTGTAATTGTATGGTTATAGCACACACTAAAGGGCAGAGCTAAGGTTGTTATATACATTTCTCTGTATAGGCTGTCTGTAAGAGATGTAAATAGTTTTCTCTTCCTTTTTCATCTAGATTCAGTTTTTTATTTTATGCAAAAAATCCTGACTCCACATACTACTAAATTATTTTATATAGCACTCCATACTTTAGTCCATCCCTTAATAATTGTTGTTGTGACGCTGGCAGACCAGGTGCCAGGTCTTGCCAAGGCTGTAAATATCAGCTGAGCACTGACATTCATAGTGGGAACCAGACCAGCTTACTTGTACGTTAGTATTATTCAAGATAGGTGTTAGACTTGTAAGAATGTGGTTAGACTCTATAAAACACTTACAAATTGCTGCATGCATTAATCATACTTGGAATGTCTGTATCCCATGCTATAAGGTAATATGGAAGTTTTACTTTATAATTGTAAAAATGTCTGCTTTGATCTTGTGAACCCAGGCAGGAGGAGTGGTCCCCCCACACTTTATCAAGAAAAACTGAATAAACCGTTGTAGAACATCACATTACAAAGACTTGGTTAATGGCCTTCTCACAGCCGTAAGGGTGCTATGTGCAAGAAAGCCAATCCCTTCATCTTGAATGCTGGAAGAAGAAAATAAAACAGGGAAATAAGAAAAAAATTTATTCCTCTTTTGATGTTTGGATTCTCAGAGGGCTGGAGCTAGGAAATAAAGCAGAGATTCCCAGGATCAACCTTGGTTAGCCCTAAAAGACATTCTTTCCTGACAGATTACAACTGCCACCTTTTGGAACCATAGACTATAATTCATTTGTGTATATATGTTGCCTGCTTTAACCTTGAAATAACTCTTTCATTTCTTTTTCCTAGTTAATCCTTAGTTAGTTTGCTATAGGATTGGCTACAAGCATTGTCTTTGGTATTGATATCTGAGGTACAAATTGATCAGGGGTAAGTCTCTTAGGACTGGAAGCAACTTGAATTTTTTCTGATCTTTAGTGTATGGCAACCAACTATCACTGAGTCCAGCTTTCCTGAGTGGCAAGATAGACCGACTCGAGTGCCCAAAGGGACTGTATGTAATTCCATGTTATAGTGTTTCAGTTCACTTTTTTTTTTTTTTTTTGCCAGATTGATGAAATCTAATTATAGAACATACAACCAGTTTGGGGTTTCTGCACTCATGGTTGTGAATTACTCCAAAGAGGGTGACAATTATATCGTGGTAATAAATTATATCCTTGGATTTGTATAATTGTGGCCAGACACACTATGTTTTAAAAAAATGTTTTCCGTTAACAATACATGTATTTGTCCCCCAAATAAAAACAAATAGGCTTCTGTACTGTATCTCCGGACAGAGTTGTATTAATTAACTTTGTACCTGTTTATTTAGACTAAAACTATGTATTTTCAACACTATCAGATTAACTCACCTGATCCAAGACTCACTGAACCCAATTTAAAGATGACAATATACCACTAAATCACAGTAACCTATGATATTTGGTTATTTATCACTGTCAAGGTACTTTAAGTAATATTGGTTTTAATCCAATTCACTTTTTGTTCATTGTTTGTTCCATTGCATGATTGGTGTAGTCAATCATAGATATCTGCCTAAACTAAAGTATTTAAAAATATCTTTTGTATATATATATCACTGACAGGAAATTGCAAAGGACAGCAGATCACATTTGTCTTTCCTAAGAATCTGTCATAAGATGGACATTTCAGTAAATAGGAAAAAGAAATGCTATAACTTAGTGTATAAGAAAACACTAAGATACAAGTGTGGAGTTTCTGTAGTTGACCATGTATCTCTTCCCCATCCTCCCCAACCCTCTTCCTCTTCTTGAATGGTTTAATGTGGTTTTTTTTTTTTTTTTTTAATGTTGGAATATATTGATGTGCAATGCCAAACAGCATTTTTCTACATTTAACAACAGTGATAGTTCCTTAATAAATTGTTTTAAGTATAAAATTGCGCTGGATTCTGATGCACCAGAATATGGAGGACATCAGAGACTGGACCACAATACAGAATACTTCACTGAACAATATTCACATAATTTTCGATCTAATTCTCTTTTGGTAAGTAAAAGTTTTCATTCTGTTTAACTTATTTCTCAAGCAATTTTGATATATTTGGAGTCAACAACAAACAACTGTAGATAGATTGAAATTTTTGTTTGTCTGTCTGTTGGTGTTTTTTTGAGGGAGGATATTGAAATCTTCCAAAATCAGTGTTTGCATGAAAGCAATAGATTAAATTAAAGGCCATTAGTGATGGGTATGATTTGTTTTGATTTTCTCTTTGACATTCCACTTAAATTTGCTTGCACCTTCCTAGGACAAAATTATTGTTATATTCAAATATTCTTTGCATAGAAAGATGCATGAAACTATTTTAATGTGCATTTGAGTTATCACTGTGATAATCACCATATTCATTTGCTTCATTTTCATGTATGAGTAACCTTGCATGCTTACCTTGTGATTAGAGCTGGGTAGACACACTCATTTTTGCATTGCTGCTTCCCAACCACCACCACCCTCCACAAATTTGGATCTGGGCAAATCATGTGTTTGCAAGAGGCTTCTACTTCCTTAGCTGGCAGAAAAAACTATGTAAGGTAGAATGGACATCATACATTCCCACAAAATGATTTGAGGGGGCTCCAGCTCTAGGCTGAAATAAGGGTTCCACACACTGCCACAGATAGGGTCGGGTATATATTATAATTTCTTTGGACCAAAACCTTGTATAATTCTTCTGTTGTTAGAAGCTGCCTTTCACCTTAGCAGAATATTTATTTTGAAAGCACAATCACTAGCCATATATACATCTGGAGATTTTTTTTTTTTTTTGCCTTTTTTCCATTCTGAGATTTTTGTTCCATCTACTAATGATGCCTGACTGTGTATACAATATATTGTATAACCATTTTCTCCTCTTGAATGGCATATGTGAAGTGACTTGGCTGTCTTAGCCAAGTTTCTACTGGATAAGTATCTACATTACAAAAAACTACAAATACAGCTGGCACTCTTGTTCAGTCTTAGAGAAACTAAGATTTGAAAAGGCATGGATATTATTACACTCACCGTTGGAAGTGAGCCATGTGGTTCAGGACTGAGCCACATTGGTTTGTCAGCATGAGGAAGTTTGTACTATATCTCTCTGTACTAGATTCATATCATAATATCATAGTGTAATAGATTACATTGTATCATGTGAGTGCCAGTACTGTTTCTGCTGTGCCATACCTCTTCTGAGGTTAAATGGAGGACTTCAGTTCCCAGGGCTGCCCCCATCACCCTTTTTTTTTTTTTTTTTTTTTTTTTGAGCACTAAATTAATTTTGTAAATTGACAATAAAGAGTGTTTCGTTGTTTTTGTGGGAATTATGTGTTTCTCAGCCGTTTTCATTGCGGAAAAGTTCTTTTCACTTCATCATGTCTTTCCTCAGAGGATCGTGAAGACTTTTGTCAACATTTATTTAATATCTCAGGCTCACGGTGCCCTTATGGCACAGGTAAGTATTTCTATTGATTTTACTGATAGGGAAACTGAGGCACCAGGAAGTTGTAATTTTTCTCAAGGTTCCTTAACAACACAGAGCTCCAGGAATTCTAGCTTCCAAACCTCTAGTCCCAACCCACTGCCGTAACCATTTGTGAACATTAACTCTCTGCTACTAACTTATTTATAATACTTACAGTTGTTAACCTTAACTTGGAATGTAAATACCATTTTTAATTCTTATATGAGGAATATGACAAATGCAAAGCAGACATGTCCAGACACGAAATTGAAATATGGGACTTAATAAGAGCATGTGGAAGAAAAGCATGTAAGACATCAAAAGCAGTTAATATTTTCTTTGAGAACAAGCTGTGGCATGGCAATGGCACATCAATATCAGAATCCCAAGAGTGTCAGTCACCTCACTTTTTTATATCCCCCAGCAATTCAATTCACAGAGCAACTTTGATGGCAACCTTGTAAGAAGCCACCAGTTGGAGGTAAAGTGCCAGTAAAAGGAAGTCAAGTTTAGGAAAGGGACAGAAAAAAAACAAGGCAAAATGTTAGTACTTAAAATAGTTGAAGCAGTTTGGTAGCTGGAGCTTTCAATCCTTATTTTAAAATAAAGCCTATATAAATACCAATTTAGATCCCAATCCTTGGATAAACAGTCATCTTTGGGGGGGCATTATTACAAATTAGTTAATATTTTCAAAGCTGACTAGGTAATTTCACCGTAGAACTCTCATTCAAATTAATCAAAGTTGTACGGCTATCTTCTCCACTTGGTGTTGACATTTTCAACTGTTATTTTTTTACTGTTGGGTAAATCATCTTGTCTTCTCAAGAAGATGCTTGAGGGCTATGGGTTCCTCATTTCAAAAGTTTGAATTCCTCTCCACTACAATAATAAATAATAAAAATAATAAACAATAATATTATGGTGGCACACAATCTGCACCATAGTTAAGATTGCATCTGAAAGGCTTTGTTTAAATAAAGCCACATGTGAAAGCACTATACAAGAGAATAAAAATATACACAGTATAATAAGACTGTTCCTGGAAATTTAAGCTGAAATAAACATGGAGGGTTAATTTTGAAGGAAAGATGATATATAGAGCGTAATTATTCTAAAAATATTATTGAATGAAGGAAATCTTCAAAGTAGTGATAGAAAATGAGCAGGAAGAAAGTGAGACACATTTGGAGAGGAGAGAGAGGTTGAAGATTAAGTTCTGAAGTGTAGGACTCATACCAGTAAACTTTGACTACAAGTGGGATGATGGTATGTGAAACCAGATACCTGTTTGTAAAGGTCACAGGGAGCAGGTTTGAAAACCATTAAGAGCTTCAAAACAAACAGAAAAAATAACTCAATCTTTTTCCGTTGTTGATCTATCTAAATACTCTCATTTGCTAATTTTGCCATCTCATTGCTCACTCCTACTTCCCAATCATTAAAAAAATACGTTAAATACCACTGATCCTACAGTGGAGTCTTGATGGCATCCCACTGGTAACCTTTTGCCATGATGAAAAGTGACCTTTTATTACTACTAGCCAGTTCTTATATGGGACAATACTTTACTTCTCATACCATGACAACTTTCCCTAATAACCTTTGGTGAGGGACTTTGTCAAAGCCTTTTGAATGTCTAGGTAAATTATGTTGGTTAACCCTTTCCTTATAACTGACAACATCTTACATCTGGTTTCTACTTTCTCAGGTATAGAGCTGGAGAAAAAAAAAATTGGTGAACAGTTTATTTGCCTAAAAATACATTTTTCTGTTAAAGCTATTTATTACTTCAAGTCAAATTTGAGAAATAGTTTCAGTCCAATAAAAAAAGAAATTAAAAAAAAAATACTGAAATGTTGTGGGGGGGGTTACTTTTTCAAAGGGAAATATTTTTACATTTTAATTTGAAACATTTCATTCTGAAGTTTAGTGATATTTGTTTTAAAAAATTCTAAGAGTAAAGAAAACACCCAAAAATGAAACTAAAAAAAGAGAGAGAGATTCATTTCAGGTTGACCAAAACATTTTTCTGTTTCTAAAATATCAGTTGTAGTTCAACCCAAAACAAACAAATAAAAATCAGATTTTTCAGTTAAGCCACCAAACTGAAAAACCAAGTGTTCACTCAGCTCTATAGCTAGTGTTACTTACCTACAGAGGAGAGATGGAAATTACTTGGTGGCAGCGCATGTGTGAGAGACTTGGAGTTTCAAATGAAGAAAAGTATAACATATATTCAATAATATGCCAAATCATGCCTACCAAATATCGGAGTGTTTACTCTATTTAAATTCATTGCATTCAGGGCACATTGCTTTTTTTAATGGAGATTTATGGATGAAAGTAATAAAGGAACAGTGAATCTTGTAGCTGTTTAAGGGTTTCTTGTACAGTAACAGCACTGACAATTGTTCCTGTGAGTCCTTTTACTGAAAATATAAAGCCATTGTCTTTATAGTAATTCTGCTATTCCCAGCTTCAGAGCATCAGCAATGTCCACACACACACACACACACACACAATTGTTGCTGTCTATTATAACCATATAAATATATGTAGATCTTGCAATATATATTTTACTGATATTTTTGCCCATGCTAACATACTGTACTATAATCCTCTCTATTATAATTGGCCTGCAGCTAAGATGCCTTTATTGATAAGCCACTGGCAAAGTAGAATGGATTTTATAAAAATGTATAATTATATACCTATCAGTAAAACTTAAACTTAGCTTTCTTTTTGCTTTAGTTGTGTTGAATTAGCTTAAAAAAGGTAGATAAGATAGGGAATTATTCAATTTTCCTTATGCACTTATTCATATAGTCTGTTTCCGATATATAATATTAAAATAATACAACAATTCACAATCAGTTCTATTTAATTTAGGACACTCTCAAAGTAACCCCAAATTATAGTTCTATATTTATATCTATTATTTGGGGTTACTTTGAGAGTGTCCTAAATTAAATAGAACCGACTGTGAATCATTGTATTAAGAAAAATCCTTATTGTCACTTTTCACTTTGGCTCTAACATATAATATTCAGTGCTAGAATTCAATTTTCTGCATTCCTTGTGACAGTTGATAGACTAAAGCATTCTCATAGAGTGAAATGATCTAAAGCACTTTGTGACCCTTATCTTTGAAAATAGTCATTTGCATAACTTTCATGACAAGGATTTGTGCATTGATTTTTAAGGGCCTGATGTAGTCTTTAGCTGACTGGATTTTTTATACCATAAAGATTATGTAGAATAAGCTTTGTAGTTAGAAAATTAACTGTTTCTAAAAGAGAAGGGGATAAAATAAAGGTTAGGTCTTTAATACCAGCCAGCTTTTTTGATATTTTTACCTCCTATTGTGTACCTGATGATTAAAGCTTTTTAGTTTCTATTCATACATGTTCTTAAATTATTTGATTTCTAAAGGAAAGAAAACATACAGTGGAATGGCTTCTAAAACACCTGGTACTTTTCCAGTAGACTGCATTAGTGTATAATATTCTCTTTAGTTCCACCTCATTCCTTGTTTCCCCTTTCTTCTGTAAACAAAATTATAGAAAAATAGTACAAGAGAAAACTGAAGAGAAATCGTGTGATAGTCTATGCAATAGCTGCAGTTACTTTACAGAACTGAGTTGAGACCATTTTGAAAAATGATTTTCTGCATATTCATGCCTTATAGCTGTAATTTAAAAAAAAAAAGGCATTCAAAACTTCATTTTACTTTAAATGTAGCTTTTTAGTCTTACAAAGTACTAATATTGGAGCCAAACATGTAACAAAACTTAATTTTAAATATATTTGACTTAACACATAAATCATATACAGAAAGCAAAACTATCCAATATCTTAATCATTGGCTTATTATATTCTCACTGTAATATCAATGCCCATTTAAAAAAAATAGAGCGAGAGACATGAGATGATTTCCAAGTAAAATCCTTATTTTAATTAAGTTAAGGAAAAGGTAGCACATACACTGCTGTCAGTCTTCTGCACCCACCAGCTGCAGTACACAGTAGCTGCCTATCAAGTGTTTTTATATAGTGCCTGACACAATAATATCTACCTGTGAATTCTAGTCTTTACTACGTCCAGTGCAAAAATGAGCATGAAATAACTTCTCAGATTGGATTTTGAGCCATCAGAATGAGTTGTAGGCTGGTTTCATTGCAACTCCAGCCAATTTTGTTTGGTGTTGGAGGTATTGGCGAATGTTAGCATTCCTGTTAACAAATAGTTACCTAATGGTGAAGCTAGACTGAGTGATCAGAAAGTGCTGAGTGGGTGCTTGCAAGTTGTAGAAGAGTTTCTGGCTTTCTATATTTGGGGAATACTGTGTGTCAGGGTGTGCTCCCAGATTCCATTCAATGTAGTTGCTCATTTTGCACAAAGCTTCGTAACTATTGCCATTTACTCAAGTTTGTCCCTAAGCAACTGAGTATCTGAAAGGATTTTCATGCAGATTGCTTTGGTTGGTGCCAACTGTCGTCTGTGTTATTGCACCCTTTAAGTAGAAGGACAGTAATGTGAACCCAATGTGAGGGGGCATTTAAGAAGTTTTCCTATATATTGGCTATGGTAAGCTTTTGTTTCTTGATGTCGTCCAGATTATGAAAGCAAAAACCTAGGGAATAGCATATGACCAACAAGAACAGAATATCTGCATCCCTTGCCAATACCAAAAACATTTGTACATTTGTGTGTTCCTCTACCCTCTATGTGTTGTTGTGAGACCATTTGCATCAATGAAACGTGCTTATGGAACCTCGTGAACCTAGATGCAAATCTGCTTAATAATTATACTAAATGTTTAATGTCTTTTATTACACTAGTGGCCAGTCTGTATTGGGGTTGCATTGTCCTAGATACTATACAAATACGTACAAAGAAATAGTCCTAAAGAGCTTTATAGTCTAAAAAGACAAGTAATATACAAATGTTTTTGAAGATAAATCAAATATATAAAAATTACAATTTTTTTGTTATTATAAAGAACCTAGCATCCCCATATATCTTGTATGCTCATCTGTGACTTAAGACTTGTCTACATGGGGACACTCGGGCAAATTAATCCAAATGTACTTTTCAAATAGATTAAGGAAACCTCATTTAAACGCTTGTGTGGAGGCTCTTATTCAGAATTAAAGGGTCCTTAATTTGGTTTAGTTCAATTCAGTGAAAAACACCTTAATTCACTGAATTAAGATAAACCGAATTAAGGCCACTTCAGTTCTAAATAAGAGCATCCACAGAGGGGTTTAGCGTGGTTTAAGTAATCCACTTTAAACATTAATTTGGATTAATTTTCCTGTGTGTCCCCATGTAGGCAAGCCCTAACATGACTTTCTGCTTTCTCTCACCTTGCTGAGAGTCTTTGTATCCTCAGTGATTAATATCCACCTTTCAAAGCCTATATTTCACAGGCCAGTCTGCATGTCTTTGTCCCAGTCAATTTCATTATTGTCCTTTCAATTAGGTATTTTCCTTAATACAACTCTGCCCTCCCATAGTCACTTTCTGTTCTGAAATGTGACTTAGGGACAGAGGTCTAAACCCTTTGCAGCATAGGCTTTCTGGCAGAGGTGAATTTTGAAGGAGAAGAGGATAGTCAGCTTACGGACTAGTTCAGGGAAGGTAATGTGAGAAGCTGACAAGCATGCAGAGGAGCTGAAGGGCCAATGTGATGAGACAAGAGCTGACAGAATGGGAAGCAGAGTTATGAAGGACCTTGAAGGTGAGGACCAGGAAGATGGAAATTGATCTAGTGAATCAGAAGAGGATACAGTGGGAGGATTCAGAATTGGGTGAAGTGATTAGAACAGGCAAAGAAGATGATTTTAGCAGCCAGTTTTCTGTGAAGAGGAAAGCTGATACAGGTGTTTGGGAGGCTGTAGATTACCGTAATCCACATAGGAAGTAATGAGGGCATGGATGTGTCCTAAGACTTTTTGGATAGAAAGAAAAGGGTGGCTCTTACAAATATAATGGAGAAAGAAGCAGCAACATTTGGACACAGCTTGATTTTGTAAAATGCAAACGAGAGGGAGAAGTCAAAGATGTGAACCTCACGTTATGGGCTTGAGTGACAGGGAGGATGGTGTAGGTGTTCAATGACAGAATGGGTGGTGTGCAGAGTGAGTTGGGAGGGAAAACCAGGAGTTCAGTTTTATCTCTCGTTAACTTCAATGGATGATGAAACATAAAGGAGGAGATTCAAAGACAGGCTCAGATTTGCTATTGGAGGGAAGGGACAGGTCAGGACTGGAGATAAAGTTTGTAGTTGAAACCATGTGAGTGGGTGAAATAACGCAGAGATAGTGTGTAAATGGAGGAGAGTGGGCCAATAAGAGCCTTCTGGGACCCCTGCAGAGAATGAAAGAGGGGGAGGAGGATCCACAAAAATTACACCAATCTGATAGCTTAAGAAAGGACACAGGACTTTGAGGGGTATGATCAAGGTCTGTGCTCATGTGTATCTTGAACTCACCTGAAATCTGGATAAGTTTTAGCCAAATGCACAAGCATCAGCTTAAATCCACAAACTTTGAGCAGAGACAGGTTGATACAGTTCTTAAGGCCAAGAAGCAACCCCACCACTTGTGCAAATCTCATCTTTGTTGTCTTTTGGGAGGAAAGGGTTTGTGTGTTTATCCTGTCCCCTTTCAGCTTCTGGATGCATTCTGGTGGCCACCTCTGAAGAATCTTCCAAGGACCCAGTAGCAACTTGAATATTACAAAGTTATAAGGATGGGGCAGTCACAAAGTAGTCTGAGTGCTTTCGAGTCCCTAAGGTCTTCATAGTACTCTCCACTACCCCTTGTTGCGGTAGGAGAGGGGAGATGTTCTCTTTCCCACAGCAGTGGATTCCTAAACAAACAAAGTGAAGAGAGAGCACAAGATAAGCCTTAGTGCACAGTTGCTAGGAAACTTGTTTGCTTGGAGGTTTGGGTATTACAAGTCCACTCAAATGGATCCTGCAAGGCTTAGTTCTTGGAAACACAAACTGGATACTGCAGGGTTTGTTCAACCCTAATGAGGACACATTTAACACTGTTTAAAACATTTTTGGCATCAGCAAACGTAAATTATTCAAGGTAACACCTGATAATGCTCTTATGCTAAAGTACATCTGATACTTTGGCCAGAACATCCTTCTTTGTGTCTTGTACCGCTTAAGATGATCTTGATGATTTAGTCTATATACTCTATAGTCTATATACTCTATTAAACATTTGAATAACATTCCTGTTCTTCATAAGAAATTACAAGTACATGTATTTTGAATAAAGGAATATAAATCCTACAGAGTGTAAGAGATGCATGCATTTGTCAAACTATCATTGTTCACATACAACCTTCTGCTGTCTCTTGCACACAGTCTAGGTTGGCAATTCACAGCTAAAATATTTTGATACTTATAGTGCCCTTAAGAAGATGAAAATTGAAAATTAAAAACCGTAAACACCACATTTTAGGAAATAGCGTGTGCGCATGCAAAGTACATTTTTGAACTCCAAAAAGTGGGCCTGGGGCCATACAGAGAGAAATAAAGACCTGGTCCTCTGCAAAAGAACTTTCAGTCTAAATTGCATAGGACACCAAGTGTTAGTAATTAAAGAAAAGGAAGGCCTTTGGCTAGCTTCTCTTTTGAGTTTGCCCAGGAATGGAAGGTTTGATACTAGGTGGTAACTAATTAGGCCCTGTGCAGCAAGAGTGGGTTTAATCAGCATTGGACTATTCTATTCTAATTAGGTTCTTATACAGCCCTATCCAGTCAGACTATTGCAAGTTTTAAAGAGGGAAAGGAAGATTCCTTCACTGAATGAAAATCTACTTCCCTAAAAATATTTTGTTTAAATGCATAGATTTTATATTGGTTACCTGGGAGGGTTTGAAGATAGTTAACAAACATGCGTTTTCTGAAGATATAGGGCCTGATTCAGATCTCTGTTACAGCCCCCTGTAAAATCATTTTACACCACCAGAGTTTTGCTAAGTCACTATTATCATGCCCTAAAAGGACAGCTGAGGATTTCCCTGGCACTGGGGAATCCTCCAGTGGCATAAAGACAGCCTTACAGTATCCACTTCCCTGCTCAGGCATAGAATACATGGTAAAGGCTAGAAATGGGAGAGTTGAAACGTAATATACTAATCCACAAGGCAAAATGATCACTAGGGAATCATTCTAGCAAGGATAAGTTAGAACATCCAAGTGGTTGCACATACGTGCACCAGGGGGCAGTTAGTGATGTGAAAGGGTGACTTCGGCAAACCCATCTTTTTCCTTCTCCTTCCTCACCCCTGCACTGAGCATAATCTGCACTGAACTCTATGCTAAATGCCCACTGACATTAGATAACTCAGGCTCATTGGTTGCAAACCCACATTAGAAACTATTTCCTTTATTTCTTTTGCTAATCCGCTCTTCTCTTGTTGGCTTTTATTGTGTAACTCGTCTGGAAGGCATTTGATACTACAAGAGTTTTGTAGCCATCAAATAGTTGTAATTGTATTGTTGGGTTTCTATGTATCTATATTAGTTGAACATTATGACTTCCACCTGGCTGGACACATTGAGTTTTTGTTAGGCTGATAAATATTTCACTCAGAAATTGATTGCTATAAGAGCAATGTCACTGAATTTTAAACACATGGCTTCAGGAGGTCAGCCATGTGCTTTGTGTTTCATTATAGTGTGTGTAATATGGTGGCCATTAAAAAGTCAGTGGGTGCCAGCAGTTGCCATACAGTAGTCTCTGGAATAGCATAATTTCCCTTATAATTCTTATAAGAGCTCTCAAATACCTATGTATACCAGGAGGGGGGAAAGTCTTCTGAATAACTTCTACTGTAGCACTATAAGGAATCTTGATCTATATTCATATTTGTCGTAGTTGCTCTCAACTGTTTTACTGCTCTTTAACATTTTATTTAACACCTGATGGGTGCTACATAACCTGTGTGAAATCCATTGGTGTGATGGTAGTTGTCAGTGAATAGGTGCCCGCATATTTGTCACTGCTTTGATTCAGGAAAGAGGCTGAATTGTGAAAAAGCATGGAGACGGTAACTAGAAATAATTCCTGTAAGTCAGGAGTCGGACATATGGGCAGGGCGGAATTGAGGTACAGCAGGGCTCATTGAGCTGCAGCTCTCCTGGGGATAAATGGAAGACTTGTGCCATATTTAGAGAGTTCGGAACCATTTCCCAACCACAAAAACTGCTTCTGAAAACATGTTTAAAATTCTGGTTTGTAAGAAAATGCAGTGGTGTCACATTGGGCTAGCTCCTCAACTGGAGTTAATTGACATAATTCCATTGACATCAGCAGAGCTATGCCAGTTTACTTCAGCTGAACACATGGCCCATAATATTTTTAATGACGTGTTCCTAACTTGGACACCAACCAGAGCAATCATTATTCCCTTTGTCAAACTTCATTTTTGTAGTTGTAGCTGTAGTAACTTTTCACATCTGTGGAATCATTTTTATTGGAAAAGAAATTGGAAACTCTCTCTCTGATTTAAATCTACATAATGAATTTCTCTGTAAATCCATAACTTCCAAACCTTATTCTGTGAGCTAGTTGACTTAAACCAACTTTATTTGGTATTTCCTCTTCTCCTGAACAGATTTGTAGGAGTTATTTATCAATGAAACCTTATGGGATATCACTGTGTTTACTAGTGACCCCAGTTGAGATGCATTGGACATGCTACGGTCTGGTTCGATGAAGATCAGTTGTTCTTTTTTTCTCTCTCTTTTTCCTAAAGCTGTTTGCTTTTCCGCCTTTCATTCCAGTTGCAAACTATGAAAGCCTTTCAATACTGTCAGTCAGGCTCTAACTTGGAGATAACATGGCTGAAAATAGCAGAATTTTAAGAATGCCCAGGGAAAGAAAGATGACCTAAACAAGGACATTGTCAAACTGAAACAAATAACCCTCAATCATGTGTTAGTTTTTATAATTTCATTTTTAATGAGTTGTTCCGCATATATGAGCAGCTGTATTTGTCAATGGTTAGAATGCCACATAGCAAAATATTTGGTAAACATGTCAAGATATGTTTTTCCCATTGTGAATCTAATCTGTGCTTAGAAGGAATAAATATAATTGTCACAAATTCTTTTTCATCTTTGAGAAATCTTTTTAAATAATTCAAGTTGTTTATCATAATCCAAAGGTTAAATAAAAACATCATTTGACTAGAAAATCAGAATTTAGCAATGATCAATTGGAATCAATTTCTATGTTCAACATTTTGTTCTATCAGATACTTACGTTCCATAGATGTCAAAATGGTAAAAATGCATTGCTGTGTTATATTTCTTGTATTTACCTGTGTGAAATGACATCACAGACCTTGGGGCAGCTTTAATTCACAACACAATACTGTTCAAATGCTGTGGTAAGAGTTTGTAATTTATCACTGTGCAGTCTATCGACCTAGATGTTCTCAAATTTCTTAACTCGGCAATTGTAAATCAAATGGAGCCCTCTAGTGGTAATTGCATAAAAATATCACCCTATGGCTGATCGTAAGTAAGGGGGGGAAATCCTACAATGAAGGTCTGATTAAGATTGCCTTGCATGACTCTGACATGGGAGAGTGGACAATCAATAATTACACTTTAAATGTGATTCATAGTAATTACACATTTCAAAAATGTTTGGTAAGTTTTAATGACCTAAAATGTTTCACTCTCAAATGCATGTTTATGTAGTGATTTATACAGCCCCAATGAAAAATCATGTCAAGTGTGATTCATGTTCTGTTGTTGTTGTTCTTTTATTAGGTGTACATTCCAAGCAGAGTGGCGATTGTGCTCCAGAATATGGATATCCCGAACTGAAGAACTACATAACCATCACTGCAGAAGCAAAATGTGGAGAAGAAATATTGTACCAACACTCAACATCACAGAATTCACACTATGGCTGCGTTTTTAAACTAAACATAGTAATATTAGGTCATTGAAATGTAGGATTAATATTTACATATAATTATAGTGCTCTCAAGTTGCTAAAATCTAATTCAAGGAGACAATATATGAAAGAAATAGAAAGAAAAATGCATCTTTGCATTTCTGATGTTACAGCATTACATTTTAAAACATTTCAGAGCAGCTGGCATTCTCAATTAAACTGTCATTTCCAGTGTCTTATCAGGAACAATGTTGTACCGAAAGTGTTCTTGCTCTGATTTCAGCAATTTCTTTGAATCCTTTTTTATCATTTTGGTATTGAATTCAAATATCCATTACAGATCATTGTCTCCTGTTAAGATAAAGAGAAAAACAGCATGTTGAAGTAAAACATAAATAATCTGACAAAAGGCAGCCTTCTGTGTTTGAGGGATCCCATTCTGCAGCAAATTCCAAGATACATCTAGGATGTGCAGTTTTTCCAATCAAGAATACTGTCCTCTGCCATTTTTATTTAATGAAAATTTCACAGTAAAATCTTAAAAGCTAGTGGATAAACTGGGACACGTCACTTGGGTTCTAGTCATGGCTCTCTGTCACTTATCTGTTCTGTGATCTTGGGCAAATCATTTCACTCTCTGTTCCTCAGGTTCCATATCTGAAAAATGGGGCTCATGATACTTGCCTACCTTTTACAAAGCATTTTGAGGTGAGAAGTGGTCTGTGAGAGCTATTACATTTACTGAAATGGTACAATAAGTGAAACTGTTTTAAAAAGAACATTTATTCTTTTACATACTCTCTCATAAATCTAAGGACCCTGTAGCCACTGGTTTTACTGCTTCCTAAAGCTGCCATTTAACTTGGAGCACTTGTAATGTTGATCTTGCATTTTTATAATTTAAAAAATATTTTGCTTACCAGGGAAGAAACAGTATTAGAAATATAGATATATGTTGTTCAAACCAAGCTTTTTGATACGTTCAAGCTAGTAAATGGTTTGGAGTGCTGGCTGAAATTGTTGTCTACGTGAATTCTTTACAAGAAATCCAGCATAGTAAAGAATAAGATTCTGTATATTCAAATTGTATCGGCAGGGTATTCATTTTAACTCTGAAAAGGTCATACAGATTTAAAGACAAATGCTTTATTTTGCTACACTAATTTAAAAACATGTTGACATACATATTTGTATATGCTCCAAAATGAGGTTTTATTTTGCTTTACAATCTATTTTGATTTACAGTTCCAAGTTTTCTAATTCAGAACTATTCAACAGAGAAAATGTCCCCAACAGGTTTTATTAATTCATACTTCTATACATCAGTCATCTTCTATGTAAGCTTTGTCTTCTAAATGGCTGAACATTTATGCCCACACTGACAAAAACCTTGCATGTTTTTTATTATACTTACTAGAACTTTAATTTGGAAATATTTCAAAAACAAAAGAATGAGTGGGACAGCATAATATAACATGATGGGAAGCCAGTCTTTTGATGATTTCACATTAAAAGGGGTTCATGAACATCCCAACTCTTACTGTATTCTGTGGAACAGATATATGAAAGACAAATACCATATGCAACAGTGCTATGTAATGTCACAGCTCCTTTCCGTCCCTTAATTCATTGTGCATTAATGAGCTATAAATGCATTCCCGTACACTTATGCTTAAAAAAGTAAACTGAAGTGTTTTAATAACTGGAACCAATTATTGTTTCCAAAGTTGTAAACTTTGTAGTGAAATAACAAGCAATGTAATTATCTGCTATATTTACGTTAAATTGATCTACTAATATATCCTGTAGATTTTACTGGCACATGTTCCAGCGTTCCAAAATGTAATGCAAGGCAATTGCCTTTGTCAAACTATTGTGCAAGAGAAGCAATAAATGTGTGATGTGAAGTAGAAACTGTAAAATTACATGCAAATAAACTGTGAGAAGGGTAAAACATAAATGCATATGTGGTTTTCTTCACTCATAAAAAATGTGTAATAGTCTAATACTGGAGGCTAACACTAGATATTATTGGTAGGGTTTGAAATCAGGAATTTGCCTCAAGCACTCAGAAGCAATCTAGTGGTTTGCTGCTCAAGAATGATATGTTGTTCGTTTTACATACTGAATACTTACAAAAGATTATATTTAAAAACAATTAAAAGGCGATTAAGGTTAAAAAGTCAGGCACTTAAGTTAGGAAATGCCAGAATTAAGGTTGCCTGTGCAATCTTAATTTGACCTTCATGTATGTATGCATTACAATACAGTCTTGAATGACATGATCACATACTATTTTTTTTTCATGGGATGCCTGTCTCATTAGTTGCACAGGATGAATCTGCTCTGGGGATGAATCAGGGTTGTGTTATGAAGCAGGCTGCTGTCTATAGGACCCCTGCCTCATTGGTTTAAGACATTGGAAGATGTATAGTGAATGAGGAGGAGGATTGCAGGAAGTGAAAGGATGGTCTCTTGTAGTTAAAGAGAGAAGGTGGGTGAGGTAATGTGTTCTATTGAACCAACAGAATGTCCGCCTAGAGAACTAGATTCTGTCCCTGCCTGGGCCACAGGGTTCCTATGTGATGCTGGGCAAGTCATTTAAACCAAGTGGCCACTGCATTCCTCATTTTCTTGGTATCCAGTTTGTGACAGCTGAGGTATGATTTTGCAAAAGTGATGAGCACTTGCAGCTGAGGACAATGTTAGCTGTGCTCTGAATATATAAAGTGCTATCTAATGCGAAGTATTCATAAAAGTCAGGCCCTAGGCTTCTCAGAATGGGCATGCAATATTAGTTGATACATTTGACAGTTTTGTCTTTAATCTCAGTGCTTCAGTTTCCCAGTGAAAAATCAGAATAATCTCACCTCACACAGGTGCAATGAAGATCTATCCATTAATGTGTACAAAGCATTAAGATATTGTAGTGGGACCACCATAATAAAGTCCATAAGGAAATTAATAATTATGTATTCAATGGGTTTGGGAACCATACATTAAATGTTGAGAATAAAAAAAATTGAATACAGATCTGTTCAGTGAGTACTGTCCATCCTGTACACTGAATGGGGCAGCAGTCATGAGGAAAAAATAGTATGTGATCATATAGTTGGACTATATTATAAAGCATATTCACAGAGGGGTCAAACTAAGGTTGCACAGGCAGGCAACCTTAATTCTGGCGCTTACTAAATTTCAAGTGCTTGACTTTGCATCCTTAGTGTTCATTTAATTTAGTTTTTTAATGTATTTTTTAAAGTTTTAAAAACTTTAAAAATGATAAAAAAAAAAATCATGTGGAACCATATTGATCCCACCACCACCACCCCCAATTTGTCATCAGCAGGTCTTGAAAGTTTAGATCCATGGCATAGTCCACTACCATTTGAAATAACAGACAAACCAGTAGCTGTAGAAGTCTGTTATCTTCTGTGTGGACCAGCAACTAAAGGAGGTGGAGACGCACTTGCCAGTGAGTTCCAGAGGAATTCACTAGACAGCAAAGGAATGCTGACTCGTGATTATAGGGTTGAATTCCAGATTCTGTGGGGGAGTGTTTTCTAGTGGTTAAACTCTTCTGGCCTTAGCCCTACCCTTATCCTCTTCAGCTCATATCTTTCCCCTTTCTCTGTTCCTGTCCCTGTCCCCCACCTTGTTCTTATTTTCATCCCTCCTTTGTCTTCTGTCCCCCTTTTGCTTCTATTCCTTCTCCCCCTGTCCTGCATCTCTTCCCCCTTTATCTCATCTGTTCCTCACCCCTGCATTCAAGATGGGCTGTTCCATCCTCCCCTGTGCTGCCTGGGTACCTGAAGGGACACCATTGAGAGCACAGCAGAGACAGGCTTCCTGCTCTCAGTTCCTGTACCCTTCACGACAGTGGCCCCCTGCAGTCCCGGGATGGAGCGTGCTCAGTTGCTTTGTGAGAGCAGTGAACTTGCAGTCTGTTCAGCACATAGAAGCTCTGAAGGGGTGGAACATGATCAGTGCAGATGGTATTTAGTTTGTTCACCTGCAGCGTCCGCAGGTTCGGCCGATCGCAGTTCCCACTGGCTGCAGTTCGCTGTTCCAGGCCAATTGGGGCTGCGGGAAGCAGCGGCCAGCACATCTCTTGGCCTAGAACAGCGAACTGCAGTCAGTGGGAGCTGCAATCGGCCGAATCTGCGGACGCTGCAGATAAACAAACTGTCCCGGCCCGCCAGCGGATTTCCCTGATGGGCTGCGTGCCAAAGGTTGCCGATCCCTGATGTAGTGTTAAGAAAAATGAACTGCAAATGCTATACTGCTGCAAGAGTGTCCTTCCCCCCCCACCCCATGTAGAAATATTTGTATATGTCTTATTCCTAAAGGTCCACTTGGATCTCTAGTAGAAAGAAAAACTCGTCCGTGGCTGAGTATTCACTGACCCCCAAAAGAGTGTTTTTTACCATGGGATAATGAATGTGTTACTCATCCCACTGGAAAAACAGAGTGGACTTTTACTGCCAGGTAAAGTAAGCAATGTCCACCAAAGGGAGGTGGCGTAGTGCTGACTTCATCTAGACACATGGCAATAAACACTGTAAGTGCCTTGTTTCCATTTAGGAATAGAGTGAAATAACTATAGTATGTTAATTACCTTGGGTTGTTTGTTTTTTTTAAAGCACCTTTGTATCAGTGAAGACAAAAGCCAGTGGGCTGTCTTTTTTGTGTTTTAGCTCTGAGCCAAGTCAATTGTGTTACTCCTGGCCTTGCCAGCATGTGATTATAGCTGTAGACAAATGTGAATAACTTCTCTACTTGTAAACATAAGTAACTTTCACACTTAATTTGTCTTTGTAGACATTCACCCAGCATTTAAAAAATAAAATAAAATGGAATTTCCTTCAAGTGACTGCTCTGTATTACAGTAAAGATGCAGAAAATTAAATTAACTGCAACGAAAGCGTGTCCCATGTAGCATTTGAAATTTTGTCCATTACTTTTTCGCAGTTTCTTTCATGCACTGACCTTTGTTTCTGTGTATTTTTTGTTACAATGGTATTGGGCCAACATAAAATTTGTTGAGCCTTTCTAGATTATATAACACATAGGTGTGATTGCTGTCTGTCAGCTTCAGGCAAGAGGAATTTCAGTCTTCAGATGCTGCTTATAAATTGACAACACCCGTTTCCAATAATAATTTGAGAAAAAGCCCACTTGCCTTTGCAATTCTAGTAATCACTTTGTTCTGTTACTGTGGCATGTTTTTGTCAGAAGACAGGAAGCCCTTTTTGACTGATGAAAAAAGCCTATGCCTGTAGATTAGGTTTGGAGAGCTAATTGGGAAAATACACCATGTCCAAGTATAAAATGTATTTTTCCATGCAGGGTTGTTTGTGTGAAGTGGATGAATGTTTGCTTATTCACTGTACTGAAAGAGTTGAAGGACTCTGTGTGGTGAGTCATTTTAGTCCCAAAACAGGCTTGTAAAAATATCACACACTTAGAGGCAAGTAAACAAATTTGCATTTTATATGCAAAGTGCAGGAATTAGCTTGGCTCTTGTGTATTTTATATGTAAGGAACAAATTGATTGTTTGACTGTACATGACTGGCATGTCCAGGCTTGAGAGGGAGTGCACTTGGGTGACTAGACAAGGGGATGGAACATCAGAATTGATCCAGTGTATTCTTGGCTCTGCCACTGACTCTCTGTGAGTGAAATTCATCCCTGTGCAGAGCCAGAGCAAGGCCTTAGCATCTCTGAAACCCTAGTCTAAGGACTTACATGGGTCATTGATGAGTGCTAGCCCTCTAAGCAGGGGTGAATTTCACCTTGTATGACTGGGGCAATTGTTGTTAAACTTTCCCAAATCTATTAATTAATATCTTACCTAATCACATGGCTGTTGGGTTTTAGTGTTTGTAAAGCCCATTCTTTGTAATTATCAAATCTCCCAGACCCCTTTCTCCTAAGTTTTGAAAGCAGAGTATGGAATTTTATATGCATAAGCTCCTGATAATTTCAATTAGATTGGTACAGCTTAAAGCCTGTGCAATTCTTTGGTCTCTGAATGCACGACCACCTTTCCAGGTGACAAGCCTCCTACCTGTTTTTCTAGGGGTAGATGTGGCACTATGCCCCATATTCTTCATAGAGATATGCTTATGATATGAATATGGCATACCTAAGATATGTTTTATGCAAGATGGGTCATGTGAAGTATCATTGGAAAGGTTATGATTTACTGAATATGATTATCCTATTTGTATGCATGTATCTTTTCTGTATCTGAAGTTAGGAATATGGACTATGTATCAATTACAAAAATGTTTGCACTTGGGGAACGCCCAACAGACAAAATGCAATCAGTCTGGCTGGTTAGTCATTGGGCCATTAGGGAGAACAATAGGACTTTGAATATGCTAATCTCCCACCTTCCTCAGAAGCTTCCTGGGATGCTGCTTTGACACTGCAGGGTCATGTGCTCATGTCACCTGGTACTGGACCCCATCTTGGCCTGCTAGTATTTTTCCGCAAAGCGGATGGAGACCAAACTGGGGAACAAAGGATTCACGCCATATGTAAACCCTATTTAAGGGAGGGAAGTGAGTTAATCAGGGCTCTTCACTGAATCCCCGCCTAAGATGACTGCTGAGAAGATCTAAGAAACAAGGACCGAGGGGAAGGAGAAGAGCTGAGCCTGGGCCGGAAAAGGTGTCTGGCCTATGAAAGAAATGCCTAAAACAACATTTAGGATGAGAAATTACTACTTGTAACCAGTTTCTTTAGTGTATTGAACTTAGTTTGCATGTTTGTTTGTTTTGCTCAGTAATCTGCTTTGATCTGTTTGCTAACCCTTATAATCACTTAAAATCTATCCTTTTAGAAAACAAACGTTTATTAACTACAAACTCAATTTGTGGAATTCATAACGGGGAGGGGGGCGGGGGGTAAGAAGCTGTACATATCTCCTTCCACATTGAGGGAGGGAGCGAATTTCATGAGCTTACACTATATAGGTCTCTGTGCAGCGGAAGACAATACAATTTTGGGTTTACGCTGCAGAAGGGATGCAGAATTGACCAGCACTTGAGTGCTGGTCAATTCCCAAGCTGAGTCTTCCCACACACAGAGCTGATTTCAGTGTCTGTCTTTCTGCAGATGGGTGCGTCCCTACCTGTGCGTGTGCTGGAGGAGGCTTGAGGGCCTGACGCAGCAGGACCGTGTAAGGGAGCCCAGGCTGGTGGAACAGGCAGGCTCAGTGGTACCCCAGTCTATCAGGTGGCACCCCGGAGAGGGGGTGGGCAACCCATCAGAGGAGAATCTCTGGCTTTTAGTCTGGGATCCTGGGTTACAGCCCCATGACTACTCAACAGGCCTGACTGTGATTGGGCCTTGCAGATCTTTCCCTTGGGCCTGTGACAGCAGTTAATGCATTGTGACCAGCCAGCCTTCTCCAAAACAAGGTATTGCTTATCCTTCACACTAGGAACACAGCTCCACAAAGGAGAGAACTTGAGCTCATGGTACAGTCCCTATGCATGTCCTTTTGTTCTATTTGTAGAGCACCTAAAACAATGGGGTCCTGGTCCATGACTAAGGCTCCTAGGCTCTTCTACGATGATACAAATAATAAATGATGTCTAATCTATCACCGCCCCGACAGCAGTCAAGTAGCCCAACTTAGTCAAACTTTCTGCAGGGGCCTCTGTGTGGGGTTTCACTCTGTCTGCTCCATGTGAGCAGTTTTTGACTACAGATCCCCCTCCCTCTGTAGGGGGCCCCATTCCAGCATAGACAGCACAGTGGTGTAATTCTGGCTGCAGCCTGTAAGTGGGCTCTTTACAGTTGATGGCTCAGCCTGGTCTCCTGCTGTGTTTGTCAGGAAGTGGTACCCGTTCTCTTTCCTTCCTGGTTGTTTATGTAACAGCCTGATATTAAATTGAACTAAGTTTTGCATCTAACTCCTAGTTATGCAATACAGCTACCCAATACCTATCCCTTACAACAATCATATGCAATAGATAGCATTCATAGATTAATTGATCTCTGTTGGATTTAGATACCAGGAACAAAATCCCTGTCCACCATCACCAGACAGATTGTATTCCTCATCCTCAGAAAGTGTCAAGTTATCCCTAGTACAAAACATGGAGGGAGAGTACCCTTGATTTACAAATATGCCACAATTGCAAAAGCTACCCTTAAAAAGTCTTGCCTTGTAGATATGTAATTATCAGACTAATTTGTCATAATGGTGCCTTCTTACATTAACATCAATGTGGGGAGAGGGGGGTAAGAGGGAGAGAGACTGCATATTAAGTGAAATGTCATGCAAGGAAATGTATTTTGAAGGTGTCTGAACATGAAAGATAATTTATTGTGGGTGTTTCTCAGGTAAGCTGCATTTCAAACCTCCAATGAATGATTAAATAAATCTGACTCTTATGCATTAGCTACCCACACTGTATAAAAAACACCACACACACACACGCGCGCACACATATATCACCACCGCCTCCTTCTATTGTTAATTAACTCTGAATCAGAACATAGGAAATTGCCATAGTGGAACAAACCAGTAGTTCATCTAGTAGAAGGTGCAAGATACTCTGCAATACATGGTTGCGTGATAATCCGTACGTAGGGAGTGGCCTGTTTGGGGATGGATTGATTGTGATGGAGGAGCCTGAGCCTGGTGAAGGTTACTCAAAATACTCCATTAGTTTTCAAATATGCTTGGTGTTTATCTGGATTGAAGCTAAACTCTGACCTTTTGATGTTGCTACCACTGCCCCTCAAATCAGAGAAGTTTAGTTGTGCAGTTACATTTGATTTTTTTTAAATACCCACCCTCTGCAATACTAGAGCTGTGTGGCTGTTTGTGCACCACACCATACAGAAGGTGCATCAATACCACTACATAGTATTTCCATGAATGATACTGCCTTCTTGACCAATTTGCATCTCAAATGCTGCATGGCTATTTTCCCGAAGGGTTACTTTCAAGACTTTTAACTGCTGTAAATTCTGACAAAGGGCTAAGTGTCTGGGCTCGCTTCCTCGCTCAGCCGGAAGTTGGGGCAGACTGTGCATCAGGAAGGCAGAGAGACAGGGTGCTCAGCTTCCGCAGCCCCCTTGGAAGTCTCTTGTCAATTTCACTTTGTGAATGTTCAGCTGTCAACAGCTTTCCTGCTGGGCTGCCAGGAAGCTGTCATTGCAGTTTCCCTGGTGGAAAAATCTGAATTATTCAGCAAAGCCAAAATTTACGTGTGAAAATGTTGATTTTTCCAAAAAGGGCTTTTTCCGTCAGAAAATCATTCCAATGGAAAATTCCCAGCCAGCTCTATACTCCAGACCATGGAGGTACTCAAATGAAGTTGCTCCCAAATTTACTTGGTTTACCACCATCAATTTGTGTTCCTTGCCTTACAGCCTGCACTTGTTTTTAATGTGACATTGAAACACAAGCTAAATACACAGAAATGAGGCTTAAAATGTTTACACAGAATTGATGTTGTGAATCTACAATTATTTTTATAGTTATCTTAATGTAGCCATTCTGTTATAATAGCAGCCTTTAGTCATTGTTCTTCTGCCTGCTAAGGCAAATAATGTGCTTGTCTCATATAACAGAAACTGCAGAGAGAAGCAAAATCTTTAATATCTAATTTGCTAACCCTTATTTTGCACTTTTTCATCTGAAATGCAGATTTATAAATTGAAGCAGTACATGTAACGTTTCAGTGCACAAAATCATTACCAATAGGAGTTCTGGATGTTTGCTGCTTCCCTCTCACCCCTACTCCTTTTTCAGAGGTAATAGGTAAGAAGCGAATCATACCAAAGTTCTGTAACTTTTTTAAAAGTTTAGAAGTTTTCTTTTTAAGTAGTAAAGCAACTAATTCCCTGTGTTTTGTTAGCATGCTGTCAGCCTAAATACTTATAGTATGAATTATTCTTTTTCTTTAAAGTGCTTTGGTCAGCTTTGCTCTGTGGCTTTCAATGAAGATAAATCCGACCCTTGAATGTCATTGAATTTTCAGCCTTGCATTTTGCATTTTGTTTACATATAATTGGTATTCTTAGCTCCCCAACAGATTCGAGCTCTACAGGAGTGTGCTTCATTATTCAAGACTCATGATGTTTGTGTCACAGTTCCTGGGTTAACTGCACCTCTGACCCTTCCTGGTCTGTCCAAGTGCACCCCCACTGGGGTCTCTGACTGCCTCTAGATGTTTCTGGTCTCTGGGGTTGAATCACATGATTCTCCCACTCTCATTTAAAAAGCCCTCTCCTGGACAGTCCAGTTATATTAGGTCCATTGCCCTTGTCAATGTACAACAGTCTGCTACCTTAAGTTACTCAAACAATTCACAATACGGGATTAGTTTCAATTAAAGAATAAAATAGAATTTAAGTGAGTACAAGTATAAGGCATTTAAGTCAGAAATGGCTACAAGAGAAAAAAACTTAACAAATTTGGTTCAAAGTGAAATTCTTACCACAGGTTCCAAGCAACATAGCTGACCAAGTTTCAGGTCAGGATCTGCTCTCAAAGTCCAATGGCTGTTTCTTTTGTCGTCTTAGATGAAGCAGGGAGCGAGAACTCGTGGTGGTTTTTGCCTCTCACTTTTATAGTTGTCACCCTTTAAAAATGTGTTTTTCTGAAAGTGTTCCCCCCCCCCCCCCGCCCCCAATAAAGTCCTTTCTGGCTGAGAGCAAAGAGACATGGAGTCTGGTAGGAAAGAGGTTTCATGCTGTTGCTTTCCAAGATGCAGATTCGTTTGTTCCTGCCCACCTTCCTTGCCAAAGAATGGCCACTTGATAAGTGATGGCCCATCAGCTTTGACACCTGGCTAAAGGGGTCAACTTGTCCTTTGTCTTTGAGAAATATGTTTACCCATTCCCTAGATTTGTCTGGTAAACAAATTTTAGTCATGATTTTAGCTTGTGTATATATTTACATATAATGTTGCTACATATATTTCATCATGATACTATTGATCAGTGAGTTATTAGCTTTCAAATGATACAAAGATTATTACAATAATGTGTTGAGTGACCTGTCCATGGGGAGTCCATGGCACAGCTGGAATTTGGACCTAAGTATCCTGGGTTCCAGCCAATCCCTTTAACTCTTTCCTTACTAGAGTCATAGAATTTGAACAAGTCTGGGGTCTTGGCCAAAATGACTACATCACACAAAAACACAATAGCAGACAGGTGGCAGCAAAATTTTCACTTGCTATGCACTAGTTTCTTGGTCTCAACAATAACACAATGAGAAACTGTCAATGAGTCTTCCCCCTCTCCTTCCCATTGCAGGTCAGAATTGCTACAGTGATTCCTCTGCATTTCTTTCTTTGGAGAAGGAATCCTTGTGAGTGAGACAGGGAGTAGGATACATGCTACAGGCAACCTTGGGCACTAAGGAAATAGAAGAGAAATAGTTCCATATGCCTCTTAAAGAGAAGGCAGGGACGTTGGTTCTCCCATGTTTCCGTGCCTCAGGTTTCATGGAAACAAGCCTTCTGCAAATGGTGGGAATTGTCTCAATGGGAATTGCTTTAGTTAGTCTTCTCTTTTCCCTTCTACTACCTCTATATGAAGCAGTAGATTCATTTTTCCCTTGCCCATTCCTGCAGGGGAAGATTGGTGCTGCCATGTCTTCCTTTTGAATTGGTTAAATGAGGTAATGTTGTCACTCAGAAGGATGGGCTTGAGCCACAAAGTACAGATCTAGACTGGAACTTCCCCAGAATTCTGGGGCTGCTTCAATGCATGTTTTGGTACGTCTATAATTTTTACTTTCCTTATCAGTTAACACTAAGCAAATGTAAATGCCCCCTGATAATCTTAAATGATAATTTCCAGACGGGCTAAGTCCTGTCACTAGAATGTCCTTGTAAAAACAGTTTTATAAGGGAGGTGAGGGAAAGGAAATGTGCAAGTTTAATTAGATGTGATTTTGTTTGTGGGAATACAATATTATCGATCTATTTGGGTTCTCAGGCTGCACTCATTTCCATGGTATACAAGCTTGAAGCTGTGCTAGACCTTGGTTATCACTGAATGTCTCTCTAGACCTCCCTTTTACCCCTTTTTAAGTCTCATAAAACACCTTTCTAGGCAAGAAGCACATGAAAACCAAACAGCCACAGTGGTGATCAGCAGTCAGTCAACCTGGAGCCTTTCTGGATGGGAATTCTGGTAGAGGACCCCCACAGCTTTGGAATTTGTTCCTCTCCTTTGGTCTGAAATAGCCTCAGTCTGATGATATTCAAAGCATGCTGCCAAGCTCCTCTTTTCTTCCAGAGTTTTGAAATTGTATGTGTATGTTGGTGGAGGTTCAGAGGGGAAGTGGATTTGAGATGTTAGGTTCCAGGGCTTTCTGGTTGTGAATTTTCTTAAATTGTATTGCTACCCTTAGTTCCTTCTAATTTATGTCAAGGTCACATCAAGTATATGCATAGACACCCCTTGTAACATTTCTATAAATTTACATAATTTTTGAATTAGCTAAGATTTAACCTTTTCTGTCCTTCACATACTTCGGTCTGCTTAGGTGCTGTTGTGTTTTTTGATCGCATTCTGCTGTTACCTGCATGCTCTAACATCTGCGGTATCCTGGCTGGGTATTACAATACATTTGAGTTAAGGGCAGAGTGGCTTTAAGGGTGCATTTTTTCCCTGTCTGTTAAATGTTTATATATTTTAATGGATTTTTATATTTAATACAGAATGGGAGCCTGCCTTCTTGTGAAACTACAGGTGCATCAGAATGTATCAAATGTTATCTAGCGGGCCATGGCTCGGTATTTGCTATGTCTACTCTTTGCTGCTTTACAGTGATGCACGGTCCCAAAGGGAGTTTCAAAGGTTCTCAGTTGTTACCCAGCCAGTTGCATATAGCCAGTCTTGGATCCAAATGTCACAAGTGGGGAAAAAACATATGCCAGGAGTTGATGTGTGTGTCCTTCAGCTGCTCAGCATACGTGATGTGTGTGGGGGTTGCCCAGCTGTCATTCTATTGCTGGAGGAAGAACAAGGGAAGATTCTCCTTACAACTTCAGAGGAGAAGTGTTATGAAGTTGCAGGCAAAGAAAATCCTACTGTGCAGTGGTGGCTTCCTTTCCTTTCCTGTCCTTTCCTTTCCTAGTAAAATTATATTGCTGGCATATATAGCTGGAGAATTTAACTGAAGGCAAATGGGTTTTGTACGTTAACATTTTTTAAGTGATATGGGCCAGTGCACAACTCAAGTATATGGGCTATGCATTGGGGGGGAAGCCCATGCATAGTATGGAAGGAAGAATCCTATGTCCATGGAGCATCAGCAGACCCACTGCAGCTGCCATTCCAATACATGAGGAAGGGTAGAGAGGGTTAAGCTGATGGATCTTGTTCCACTGGTCCTGCCCTGGTCCACCCTTTCTGATAGGAAGGCAGTCTGGAAGGACTCCTTACAAAGCAGTTACATAGCATGCAGGGAAGGAAAGGCTTGCAATTCTGGCTCCCCTCCCTTGGTATGAAATAATCAGAATCCAATGCATTGACACCACATCCATTCTTCTGCATTCTTAGTCTATATGGCTTTTATTGGTGTTAGAGGATTTGGCCTTCTACCAGTAGACTCTGTTCCTCTGAAGGAGCATTGGAAGATATACTGTATTATGTGGTACAGGATATGAGCTTTTGCTTGTTATTTTTCCATAGAGTTGATCTAGATTTATTTTTTATTTATAAACATATAGAATGTGACCATTGTAATTGCCTGAGTGCTTGCACATTAAAATTAAATAAATCCTGCTACCCATACATCGATCAATAGCAACATAAACTGACTTGTTCCATAATTAAATTGTATGGATAACCCAACCATATGTCTCTAATAAAACTCTGGATCAACACATGGACCTCATGCCATGCCCAAAATCAAGAGGTCCAAATTCTATTGCAGCAGCTGGGGGAAGTAAATTTCAAAGTCAAGAGTCCTTTAGGGAGTCTGCCCTGTCTCCAGCCCCCAGATATTCTGTTCTAGCTGTTTTCCTAATTATAAGTATATAGGGGAAAGCTGCTCAAAACAGGGTGTGTGTGTGGAGAGAGAGACAGTTTTGTGTGCGTACATGTATATAAAAACATATATATATATATATAATTGGGGGGGAGGGGAGTGAGGTTTGGTGGAAGGATAGAGTGTATTATTAAGGCCCTGATTTAATTGCAAAACTTCTCTCAGTCTTAAATATGGAACCACAACTGATGCATCTATAGTTTATACATACAGTTGCGTGTGTGTGTATAATATATCACTATTTCAAATCTAGAGACCAATTGTAGTAGCGTGAACATAGTGCTATAATCACTGCTTTCTGTAGATAGAATTGCTCTAAGTGGATGAAAATTAGCGTACAAGGTCTTGCTTTGTGAAAGTGGGATCCTTTTTCCTGCCTTTGCCTACTGTAAAAGTCCTCTATTTGGCAGTTATTTTAAGTTATTGGAGTATTTTTTTTTAATGAAACCATTCAGTTTACTGCCTCAAGTTTGGGAAGACATATTTTGGTCATTCTAAAATTAGGGGGAAGTTAATGTGTATTAATACTTTTTTTCTGATTGTTAGCAATTTACCACCTTTCCCTTGTATTCATGGTTACTGTAAGGTTAAGTATGCCCATTCCCTCTATCATTTCTGGAAGTTAAAAAATAACTACTTCCTGTTACTGTGAACTAGCTAACACATTATGCTGCAGTGACCAACAAAGCACCATGCATCACTACTCTTGTGACTGTAGGAAATTAAGTACACGAATCAATATTTATCATTAGGTTTTTAATGTTTAACAAAAGCCAGGAAGATCTGAATTAAGGAGAACAGAGCAATTTAATCAATGTACTGAGCATTTCTTCGGTCTCCAACATAATTTCCATTGAAAAGCCCCATGTAGAGGTGAATGCTGCAGTGTTTACAGTTGCCCTGCGAGTTTGGTGTTCAGAGATGCACATCAGTTGAATAGCAGAACTCATGTAATGCATGCCTACTGCAAGGAATTTCACATACAAATCTCTGTTTAAATGTCTACAAAAGCAGTAGTCCTGGTCTTGCACTGAGTGTGCACGGTTGCCAACATGTGAGGAAGGGCTGCCTTTTTGTTTGTATACATTGCATATGCACTAATCCCTCTTTCTTGGACATTTCCTAGTGTCTGTGGCATCAATAAAATGCAAAGTATTGATAAATGCATTTTTACCTCCACTAAAACTAAAAAATGTCACTGAAGAAAGCTTCTTGAAGAGGGCTAAGGAAATGTGTTAAAGTTGTTATTCTCATTTACATACTCCAGAAAAGTCTCACTTTGCCTTCAGCAAGAATCCAGTTTGTCTAAAGCTAGCGATGGCCAAAGTGGGGTTCTATGGCCAAGTACAGCCCACAGCCTCCTCCTCAACAATCAGCAGCTGCCTTCACCCTTTGGCTGCACAGTGAGGACAAACCTCATCAATATCCCAATCCTGCTTTCACCCTGAAAAGTTACATTGGCATAGCTACGTCTATCAGGGGTGTGAGAAATCCACAGACCCAAAAGATATAGTTAAGCTGACCTAGCCCCTGTGTAGGCAGCACTAGGTAAAGGAAGAATTCTTCTGTTGACCTAGCTGCCACCTCTCAGAGAGGTGCATTAACTACAGCGATGGGAGATCTCCTTCCATCAGTCTAGTAAGGGTCTACATGGCACTGCTACAGTGGAGCAGCTGCAGCTGGGCTGTTGTAGCATTTTAAAGTGTAGAAATAGCCATAGACTTGTAAACTCTTTGTCACAGGGACTGTTGTGTGTGTCTGTGTTTTTATACAGTGCCTAGCACAATGGGTCCCTGGTCCATGATTGAGGCGCCTAGGTGCTACCGCAATACAAACAATAAATAAGAACATTTTTAACTTACACATGAGTAGCTTTGAGGGGCTCAAATAGAGGTTTCTTTTTCTGGTGAGCTCTTCTGATGAGCAATTTTGGCAGATGATGCATGGATTAAGGAAGGTAAAAGTGTATGCAAGTATTATGGCACTGTTCATTTATTTTTTTATACTGAAATTTAGTTAAATAAGTTCAGATATTCTGTTCCTGTCAAGTTACTAATGCAGCCATTGTTATTGCATAGTTTTGAATGACATAGTATATACATTTTAAAGCCATTTGTTTGTTGAATACCACTTGTTTTTCTTAAGCTTTCCTTGAGCTTTCTTGACTGTTTTAGTTTTTAAAGAAAGTTCTGGAAGTGAAAACCCCAGTAAAATCAATGGACATTTTTTCATTGACTTCACTGGGGCCGTGGAACTGTGATAATGTAGAGATGACCCTGCAACTTATTTATCACACATTAGAACTAGAATTTCCTGAAGTGGAAGAAAGCAGGTGCAAGAATTATTGACCCAAGTTTTATTTGATAGGTCAACCACTTTTACATTGATGCTGATGAAACTCCTAACTGCCCATAAATGATTACATTGCATATGTGTTCTTACAGGATTGTTACTTATCAGTCAATTATTTGCCATCTGATAACAGTGTTAGGCAGGTAGCAAGTCTTGATTTCTGCTCCTGATAGTCTGAGAATTTTTTGCTATCCTGTCGCTGCCATCCTCATCCTTGGAGCAGGGACCATCCTAAATGATGCCCATTGTGGTTGGCCTTTAGGTGCTGTCACAATATAAATATGAAATAGTGATCAGTAGGGTTAATGTATTCTGTGGATTTAATTATATTTTTGGAACTGCATTTTAAATATGATACATTAGGATAGTTTATGTGCACATTAACACACACACACAAAATCTCCCATGAATCATTTTCTAAAGGTATGTGTATACTGAAAAAAAAAAAAAAGGGAAGAAACACAATACACAGGGCAGAGCATCTTGGAGCCCACATCAACTGACTTGGGCTCACGCTATGGGGCTAAAAATGGCAAAGTAGACCTTCCCACTTGGGCTGGAGCCTGAGCTCTGGAATATGGCATGTGGGTTCTGTCTCAGCCTGAGCAGGAATGTCCACACTGCTATTTTGAACCTGCAAGCCTGAGTCAGTTGACTCCCTGCCACAGGCTGTCTTTTGGGTTTTTTTTTTTTTTTGCAGTGTACATGTACCCTTAGAGTCCTCTTTAATATAATGCTATGATCGAGGGGATCCGTTTCTTCTTTTCCAGTCCACTAACTGCTTTTGGAAGAAAAAGAGATGTATGGGATTGATATGGGGAAAAAATTACAAGGTAGCAAGTGGATGAACATAGCAGAGTCCAGGGTATGTTATTTACAAGAGTCGTATTGCAGGTTAATGTATACAGGGCTCAGTCCTACAAGATGCCTGGCACTCTAGCCCCAGTCTAGCAAACCACATAAGCACATGCTTAATGTTAAGCAAGTGAGTTCTCCCATTGAAGTAAAATGGCTTAAAATAAGTATTCAAGTTGTTTTCTGGGTCATGGTCAGAGTGCTCAGCACTATGCAGAACAGAGGCTGGGATTTTCGAAAGGGCTTACACAGCCAGTTCCTTTGAATTGCTATGGCATTTAAATACCTAATGCCCTTAGGCCCTTTTAAAAATTCCAACCTGAGACCACAGGGCTAGAAGCAAAGCCCATTAAAGTCTATGGAAAAACTCCCATTGACATCAATGAGTGCTGGATCAGGCACATAATCTTTATTTCTTGGCGTCGTCCTCTCCACTCCAGTTTATCAATTATACATGCTTTTCCTTGATTTTCATTAAGTGGCAACTCCTTTATGTTCTCACGCTTCATATATTTTTTAAAATTAAATTTTGAAAGGCTGTGATGCTTACTATTAGAATCAAACACATTTCAAATCCGAGTGAGTCTATTTATATAGTATGCTACTTGAACTACAATAGTGCAAACATGAAAAATAAAATGAATGGGTTCCTCTTGAAGAAGAAAAATCTATTCACTCTTGATAAAAGATCTTTTGATCATTCAATCTTGGCTTCACTATTTGATTTATCTCATCTTCCCACATTAATTTGTTTTTAATCCCCTCACCCCCTGCATTCTAAGGTTTTCTAGCTTCAGTAACATCTTTGAGATGGCTGGATTGATGGACTGCAAAATTTAACACTTCTGAACTAAGAGAAAAAGAGCTTAAATACTTGAGCTAACATGCAATACATCCTCCGCATGACGCAATGGAAATCCAACTTTCCAGTGGCTTGATCCTATCCCAGAAGTTGGAAATTGATTTATTAGTTCATCTATTCTGTATTGTTCTCCAGAGTCTATTTTTCCAGTGCTTTGCCCAGTCTACTTTTAAATGGGTCAAGTGGTGGGGCTTCAACCATTTCCCTTGAGACACTATTCCACAGAAAAATAGATCTTGCTGCTAGGCTTTTTAATATTCAGCCTACATTTTTCTCTTCTGTTTTGAAATGTTTTTTGTTTTTCGTTGACTGTAACCACTAGTGTCATGTGTAATACCAATAAATATCCCCAATTGCTGGTACAAGAAGATTAGACTACGTGTAATTTTATCCATTTTATTTAAACACCAACAATACATTCTCAATGCACATATCCTTATCTCATTTGTAACATGTTAGCAACAGTATAAGAGCCATATGTATTGTCAAGCTCTGCTTACCATAATTAGCAATCTCTTTAGTGTACATCTACTATATTAAGTGACATATGTACCAGAATATTGTTTCAATAATTTTCTGTACCTAGTATACTACCTCTACTTACTACAGAGAGATTAGAGCAGTTAAAGGAGAAAAGAGGAAAATAAGACTTGAAATAGAGTAACTGGAATGTTCCAGCCATCCCCCTATATTGATCTGTCTCGTGCATGCCTTTAGGGTCTAGATTTTGTAATGAGTCTAATAAATTTATGTGCCACAATTTTCAGATACCCAACCTGAAACAATTAAAGGGAACTCATTTTCACAGTGTTGGCGTTCAGATCTTTTGAAATTCTTGGCCATAATAAATAAGAAGCTGGACATTAAAAAAAATACAGATTGAAATGTCTAAAATACTCATTGCTTTATATATAATTGGTTTAATATTAGTGGTGGTTCAATTAAAAAATTGAACAAATACTTTAAAAATAGAACTTAACTTAAAAATGTTAAAGGTCTCCATTTTCCATGCACTGAAGTGCATACTTAATCCTACAATACATTACGTAGGCATTTATTCTGTTTAAGAAACTTTATAAAAAGTTTTCTGTTTTTTTCTAAAGTAATCTAGAAGATTTTATATTATGGGGCAGCTGTCTTTTCAGTTTTGTTCCTTTCTTTCTTTCTTTCTTTCTTTCTTTCTTTCTTTCTTTCTTTCTTTCTTTCTTTCTTTCTTTCTTTCTTTCTTTCTTTCTCCTGGAGAGAACCCCCTGTCAACAACCCCATCTTTCTCAAACTGAGAAGGCTCCAGCCCAAATGCCTATGGTGATTGCAGCTGTGACAGTGTCGCACAGGGAGAAAAGTGATTTCAAGCTTCACAAAACCATGTTAAATTACACCTGGAAACCAATAGACAGCCAGTGCATGCCATGAAGTGCTGGTATCGTGCTCATGGCAAGAAACTCCAATTAGTGAGTGGGGCCTCTGGCACTAGCTTCACTCTCTGTTGATTTAAAACATAGCTGTGAGTAGTGTGCATTGCAGTTGACTAATCTTGGAGTGACGCATCCCCTCGCTTAAATGGGTGGCCTCTTCTTGTTGCTTCCCCCATCCTACCAGCATCATTTATGGCTTATCAGTATTGAGCTGCAGCCAGGTACTCCTCATCCATACCCCAGTATATCTCACTGTCTGGTACTGCGATGCCTGGAACTGTCTTTGAAGGTGCAGTAAATAGGACAGCCAGATTTTATTCAAGCTCAGTTTCTTGAATTTTAGCTTTCTTGAGGTTTTGTTAAAAGTGAGATTTGAAAGCTATATCAAGAAAAGGCATGACATGGGAAAACTCATTCTCCCAGCTCAGCCACGCATCTTTACTGTCACTGCTGCTAATTCTATTGTCCCTTCCGCTGGATTCTCTTGACGGCCTACTGTGTGATGGCTTTATAATAACAAACATTCAGAGAGAACTGGGATTTAGACCTTTAAACTATTTGATTCATTCTGTATTTGATCCAAATTTTCCAGACCTTTAAAACAAGAACATTAGGCTGTTGGATTAGTTAGTATCCCGTACATCTTGATTTACTGAAATACATTCTATTGATGCACAGGAAATTTATGGAAGAGAAGGTAAACTAAGTCTTGGGGATGGATTTTTGCCTTCTTACCTTACTTACTATAAATCCCCACACACTGCTGATGAAAAAAGATCTATTGGATATGAACTTTGGTGTTAACTTTGTAGGGGACACATTATTCACTTTGTTGACCTACAGTAATGATGTTTGGCTAGCAACTAAAAACAGGTGGTGATTTGGAGGGAAGGTATCAAAGATTTATAAATTAAAGTGTTTTTAGTGCAACTTTATTTTGTTCTTTGCTTTGCTAATGTTATCACTTTTCAGAGGCTTCTATCAGATTATTTGGAGAAGGCCAATCCCATTCTTTTATTGCTCCATTGTATAATTAACAAAACACTTCCATATGGCATGGTTGCGCTTCAGTAGCATTCATCACATCTCAGCTCTTCATGAAAGATCACATTTCTTTTCCAAAGCTTCAGCTTTGGTCGGCTTAAATTTGTGAAAATAAACTGTATCCGACTGAAATTTTTTAAGCAACGTGATACAGTACCATAGGCTGTGTCTTGTACTTAATGTCTGTGCTTGGGGTGAGCTGACCATGACCATCAGTTAAAACAGAATCTGCTGAAAGAGCATGTTACCCTCTCAATGAGATTTCACAGTTTAGAAAGATAGATTATAGAAAGGCTCCCCTCATGCTGGAAATCTGATTCATTCTTTTTTTCTCTATCAGCATTTGTAAACAGAATGTACTTTACAGCTACTCCACAAGAGAAAGTTATGATTCCAGAGGTGCATCATTTTTGAAAGAAAGATAGATATAGCAGTGTGTCCCATGTGTTTATAAAGAACACTGTGATGATCTATTAAAAGGCAGCTTTGATTTTACCAACTGAAAACCAGTGGTTCCAGAAGCCAGGACTCTATGCAACTTTGTGAACCTCATGCTTGGTTTTCTCACCCTTTAGGAAGGCATCAAATTTCAGGAAAGAAAAGACTTGTCTTTTAGAGACTGGAGTAATTTATTAAAGCATTAGGAGTCGTAGTCTGCACCAACTTTTTTGAAAAACGGGGAAATAGCTCTCATTTTGCTGCTTCTTGCAATTTTAAGTCTGCAGAGTTATTTATTTTAAAAGTTCTATATTAAGACATTTTTCCGTTAATACATTTGATGGTGTTTTTTTTTAAACTGTTTTTTTTTTCCCCAATGACTAGGGACATTGGCATGAAAGAAGCAGAGATAGCATTTGTTTCCTATGAGATCATCTGCTCCTGCTGTTTATGCTTCACCTGGATACCTAATCCTTTTAGCAATGGAGAAGATTATGAAGCTACAAACAAGGGATTATGGCTCCAGGTGAGGGATAAGCAGCTGATCAAATGAATGAAGGAGAAAGAGAGATTGTTGCAATGCAAATACCCCTTCTAATTGGGGTGGGGAAGGAGAATCAAAAACAAAAATTAAGAGGATTCTTTCTCAGTAGGAAAATACTTCAATGGGAAATGCTTCAAAGTATTCATTGAGGCATTAGCGGGTCTTTTAAAGCTTATGCTTCAGGACTATAGTACTACTGTTCTCAGCCAGTGCCACACACCTGTGCAGACTTTGATTCTTTCCACCGCGCTTTCTAAGTATTGACATTTACAGTGTAAATAGCCAAGAACAAGGAAAAGACCTAACTCTCAAGGGAATATAGAGGATGGTTTCTATCACGTTGCTTGTGGTACCAGTTCCTGCCAATTCATTTCGCTGTTGGTTTTACATGTATTTGCAAGTGATAGTTACCAATATAAACATTAACTATGGGAATAATGCAGTAAAAATCTTTCTTACTGCAGTGTTTCATTCCTAGAATGTGAAAATATTGCAACTTGCAACAATAGCCAATCCTCCAATAAGATGAATGCTCCCATTGTAATGTTTCTTGTTCATAAGGGTAGTTCTGTAGAAAATCTTTGTGATTTATCTTGTAGTCAACACAGTTATTTGGCTAAATTTTGTCAGAGCCACTCTTTTCTTCCTAGTTTGCCCTGTCTGTCTTGTCTATTTGCATCGTAAGCTGGCAGGGGCAGGGGCAGGGACAGTTTCTTACTGATCTTAGTTGGGGTTTCTAGATCCTATCATAATACACATAATAAATACTTGCATATTTTCCTACCATCTAGTCACCTACATCCCTTTTGGTATGTTACATTTCTCTGTCCAAATACATGTTGCTCTGCTTGCGTTTTTTTTGCTTGAAGTTACTAAAGTTAATCTGTTTGCAAAGAGTAGCAAATTAGCAAAGGCAGTTTTAATTTTGCATATAAATCAGGGGCTGGTGATTGGACTGGCAAGTAATAAATTAATAATCCTTAGCTCTTGAATGGTGCTTTTCTTCTGCAGATTTCAAAACTCTACAATGGAAAGTATCATCTTACAACTGAGGAAACTGAAGCAGAGACAGCTGGCATGACTTGCCCAAGGTCTCATAGTATGTATATTTAATAGCATTCCTGGAAAGATTTGTCTCTTGGCACTTGAGTCAGCAGCTTATAATCAAAGTACTGCCAGTTGATGAGTTCCAATATTTATAGTCAGGTTTCTTAACAAAGGTATGTACGGACTATATCTAATTAATTGACTGTTGTACAATGCAAGTCATTCTCAGGTTTGAAGTCAGCCAGTATTTATAGCAAATAACCTCTGTTAAGGACTTCTACATTGTGACAAATAATTTTTCTGTCTCATCATTTTAAATGATTGCCCCATCAATATGTTCCTTCAGCTTCTTGCTTGTGAATCTGGCAATAATTAAAATAAGAATGGTGAAAAGTAAATTAAGTTCCGCATTGAAGAAATATTAGTCTAGAGCAAATACGTCTTGTGTGATTAACAGAAAAGTCAAGTATTTCTGTAAAAATAAGACCTATTTTTTCCATTTAAAAATATGAAAGACTTACATATGAAACTTTACCTCAAAATTACATCCAGACTCGATAAACTTACAAGACTGTCTGTAATGATGATAATAATTAATACTTAGTTCTTACATAGCACTTTTCATCAGTAGCTCTCAAAGTGCTTTACCAAGGAGGTCAGTGTCGTTATCTCCATTTTACAGATGTGGAAACTGAAGCACAGAACAGGAAAGTGAGGTCACCCAAGAGGCCAGTAGCAGCTTTGGAATTAGAACTCCTGAGTCTTGGACCAGTGTTCTAGCCACTACACAATGCTACCACCCCATCTCTCACACTTTGATATTAATCTGCTGCATCTGCAACTACATTAACTGTAGTTGGATCTGACTTCTTTGTAACAGCACCACTTTAACTGGCATGATGGAATAGTGAGTTATGATCTGTGCTAGTGCACAAAGGATCAAGATTTGGGAACAACTCCAGGGCATGTAGAGATAAAGGGCCCGTTCCTCTGCTGGTGTAGCTCCACTGTAGTCAATGCTGCTAATATTACACCAGCTGTGAATCTATTCCCAAGACTGTCTGCTGGCTTACAGTATTTTGCTTGGCATTTAGGCTCACAACCTGGAATTCTTATTAGATCCTTACCTGCTTCTGATGTCTAGATAGCAGCAATTGTAAAGAGCACTGTTTTTATCTTCACTTAAACCTAGGGATTAACCATCTTCCCCACACCCCAAGATGCAAATCTCTCTTGAATGAGCTATGCTTTCACGCAATCAAGACTGGATTTTTGCAATGCATTCTGCATGAGGTTACCTTTGGAAAATAATTTTCAAACTACAGCTGGTGCAAAATTCTATGGTTTGACTGCATGGCAGCATTTCTCACAGTGAGCTAGTTACACCAATGTTCTGTGATCCATATTGGATTCCAATTCATTTGGCAATTTGTGGTTTTCACAGAATCATTGAAAGGTTTTGCCTTTCAAGCCTTACATGATATGGGTCGTGGCAACCTTAGAAAGTAGGGCTTTTTTCCCCATGGGATTCTGTGGTAGTTGTAATCAGCTGTGGCACTGAAACAGACAGCCCCCTGCTTTAGGGCTGGTCTACACTACAGTGGTAAGTCGACTTAAATTACGCTACTTCAGTTAAGTAAGCTATGCCACCAAAGTTGATATAACTCAGGTCGACTTACAGCGGTGTCTACACTGCACTGTGTCGAGGGGAGATGCTTTTCTCACCGACTTACCTTATGCTTCTCCGGGAGCTGGAGTAAGAAGTTGACGGGAGAGTGCTCTGCCATCGACTTAGCAGGTCTTCACCAGACCTGCAAATATAGACAAGCCCTTAGACAAGAGGCAAGGCACTTTCAGAGAAAAGCAGTCTACAAGAGAACTCACACCCTGCTCTGATGTGTCAGAGACTAGAGCCCAGATTTTTTTAATGTAGTTTGTGCTTGTAGCGGGGTGGACACCCGCTCCTGCCCTGAGGGGTTGGAAAAGCCCTGCAGAGGGCTGGGGCAGGGCAACGTAAAACCCTGGCTGATTGGGGAAGTGGCTGCAGCTGGGGCCATGCCCCAATCAGGCTTCAGCTGACCTATATGAGGCTACATCTACACTACAGGGGGGGGTCGATTTAAGATACGCAAATTCAGCTACGTGAATAGCGTAGCTGAATTCGACGTATTGCAGCCGACTTACCCCACTGTGAGGACGGCGGCAAAATCAACCTCCGCGGCTTCCCGTCGACGGCTCTTACTCCCACCTTCGCTGGTGGAGTAAGAGCGTCGATTCGGGGATCGATTGTCACGTCCTGACGGGACGCAATAAATCGATCCCCGAGAGGTCGATTTCTACCCGCCGATTCAGGCGGGTAGTGTAGACCAGGCCTAAGAGGCTGGGAGCCAGGAGCCCAAGAGTCTCTCTCTGCCTTCAGAGAGAGAAGGGCCTGGCTGCAGGGAGCTAGACAGGGTACCTGTAGTGGAGCAGGGCTGGGGAAAGGCTGAGGAGCTGGGGAGTTCCAGCCTGGATAGCCCCAGGCTGCGGCCTAGCGGAAGGCCAAGGGGTACTGGGGGGTTGCAGAGGGCAGCCCAGGGCTAGGCCAAGGCAGCAGGTCCAACCCCCCCTTGCCAGTGATGAGTGGCCGATACTGCAGTCTGCCCCAGGGAGCGGGGGCTAGTTGGTGACTGGCAGTGGCCTTATCCTGAGGCGAGGTGGGGTTAGTGGGTGGGGGTTCCCCTGGGAGGGGAGACCTAGCGTGTGTGGGTATTGCCAGGGGGCAGCACCCAGAGCAAGGGGCACCGGGGTCCTGGGAGGGACACGGGGCCAGTGCAGAGGACAAGGTGGATCACTGCCCTGCAGAGGGCGCTCCAGAGGCTGGTGAGCTAATTCCCTGGACGACCAGCAGGAGGCGCCGCAGGGGTGGGTCCGGACCTCCCTCTTACAGTGCTGCAAAGCCTACCAGACTTGTTTCCTCTTGGGCCCCAGCTTTCAACAGAAGCACACCTAGCTTGGTTCTACAGTGCTCCCAAGGCTGAGTTCAATGCAGCCCCAAGAACCTTTGAACATAGCTATTGGTTACCTGGTGGGAGGAGGGCAGAAGGCTGGCTCCAGGTCTCCCTTCTTGTGGAAGGTGAAGGGGTGGGGGTGAAACTGGTTTCACAATGGCTCCTCGTTCTGTACCAGCTACCCCTTTTCCCCTTTCAATGAGTTGTTAGGATCAAGTGGAATTGAGGGCTGACCTAATATTTTTTTTAGTACAGGCAGCCATGTTTATAAATTCCCCAGGCTCTGCTGAGATCAGACAGCAGAGGTGCTGCTGAGTTCTGGAAAAGTCCTTGTGGAGCTGTTGGAACAGTGGGCCACAGCTTGAGAAGCCCCGATCCAATCCATCTCCCTGCCATATTGGATTACTACACTGAGCACACTGTCTAGTGTTCTTGTCCAGTCTAGTTCTATATGTCCTTTGTGATGGGAATTCTGCCACATCCCACAGAGAATTGTTCCACAGTATACTAGATCTCAGGGTCAGGGAATATTTATTGGATGGATATAGAATCCATGTTAGTTAGTCCCTTTCTCATTTTCGTCTTATTACTTCTATTATTACCATATTCCTCCTTGAACCAACCAATATAATTTCTTTCTATCCTTGATGTTTGCACCCTTCAAATACATTACTCTTGGGACAACTAAATCTGAGAATTATTATGACATCCTCAGTTTCTAGAGTAGGGGAGGAGAAAGCATGCAGCACTGATTTGCTCTCCGGGAGCCCTCTGCATCTGGAGGAAATCGGCATGAAGAGTATTTGTCTATTGCTTGTTGTGAAGAGGCATATGAAAGGATGGCACCTAGATTGAGCAGTTTCTCTCAATGGGATGGGATGGGAATAGAGCATGTGAATAAAAATGGTGCTTCAATATGAGGAAGTGGGAGTGAGCCTCACAGTGACCATTCAAACCAGGCTGTTCTGGTCACTAAGAGTAGGAGCTCTTCAGACACACAAGACCAAAAAGGGGGGAAAAATCCACTCACACAAAAAACAGTGGTGCAGTCATATTTATGTGCATGATTACCATGTCTGTGTACACCAGTTCCCAGTTATATATCTGCACAGGCAAATGTCCATTTACCTACCTAAGTTGTCATTTACATCTACAACCGTGGGTGTGGGTGTAAATATGGGCATACAATTGCATACATTTTTGTGCCTTCTTGTGATGTGATATGTACCTCTCACAGGCAACGAAAGGCTTAATATGGGCCTGAGAGGCCAGTTTTCTGCCTGGCTGCACATGGAACACAGAGCCAGCTGAATTAAAGATGGGGAAGGATCTGGGTGGTTCTATAGAGAGAGGAAGCGGAAGATCTGGACAACCTTGAAAACTGGAGTAATAGAAATGGGATGAAATTTAATAGTGCAAAGTGAAAGGTCATACACTTAAGGACTAACAACTAGAATTTTTGCCTTAAGCTCGGGACTTAACAGTTGGATTGACAGAGGAGGAGAAGGACCTGGGTGTATTGGTTGATCACAGGATGATTATAAGCCTCCAATGCGATGCATCTGTGTAAAAAAGGCCAATGCAGTCCTAGGATGCATCAAATGAAGTATTTCCAGTAAAGACGGGGAAGTGTTAGTACCATTATACAAGGCAGTGGTGAGACTTCACCTATAACACTGTGTGCAATTCTGATCTCCGATATTTAAGAAAGATGAATTCAAACTGGAACAAGGGCAGAGAATGGCTATTAGGATGATCTGAGGAATGGAAAACCTACCTTCTGAGAGGAGACTTAAAGAGCTTGGCTTGTTTAGCCTAACCAAAAGAAGGCTGAGGGAAGATATAAATATACCAGAGGGATAAATACCAGAGAGAGAGAGAAAGAGAGAGAGAGAGAGAGAGAGGAGTTATTTAAGTTCAGCGCCAATGTGGACACAAGAACAAATGGATATAAACTGGTCATCAACGATTTTAGGCTTGCAATTAGGCAAAAGTTTCTTACCATCAGAGGAGTGAAGTTCTGGGACAACCTCCCAAGGGAAGCAGTTGGGGCAAAAAACCTAACTAGCTTCAAGCTTGAGCTTGATAAATTTATGGAGGGGATGGTATCATGAGATTGCCTACAATGGCATGTAGCCGATCTGCAGCTGCTAGCAGCGAATATCTCCAATGGCCAGTGATGGGACACTAGATGTGGAGGGCTCTGAGTTACTACAGAGAATTCTTTCTTAGGTGTCTGGATGGTGGGTCTTGTCCACATGCTCAGGGTCTAACTGATCACCATATTTGGAGTCAGGAAGGAATTTTTGCTGGGATCAGATTGGCATAGACCTTAGGGCAGGGGTCGGCAACGTTTCAGAAGTGGTGTGCCGAGTCTTCATTTACTCACTCTAATTTAAGGTTTCGCGTGCCAGTAATACATTTTAACGTTTTCAGAAGGTCTCTTTCTCTAAGTCTATAATATATAACTAAACTATTGTTTTATGTAAGGTAAATAAGGTTTTTAAAATGTTTAAGAAGCTTCATTTAAAATTAAATTAAAATGCAGAGCCCCCCCGGACCGCTGGCCAGGACCCAGGCAGTGTGAGTGCCACTGAAAATCAGCGTGCGTGCCGCAGGTTGCCTACCCCTGCCCTAGGGGTTTTTGCCTTCCCCTGCAACATGGGGCACGGGTCACTTGCAGGTTTAAACTAGAGTAAATGGTGGATTGTCTTTAACTTGAAGTTGTTACATCATGATTTGAGGACTTCAGTAATTCAGCCAGAGATTAGGGATCTATTACAGGAGTGGGTGGGTGAGGTTATGTGGTCTGCAATGTGCAGGAGGTCAGACTTAGATGATCGCGATTGTCCCTTCTGGCCTTAAAGTCTGAGTCTGAGTGGAAAGGTGTAGTTGGGATAAACTTTGCAGTCACTCTGAGAGTAGGGAGATCAGGAGGATTCAAGGGGCAGAACTGGCCCTAGGAAATCTTCCTGAGTGGCAAAGTCAGACAGGAGGCCGAGAGCAGCCACTGGGGTGGAGCAGGTAATGGGGGTGAGCCCTGGAATGTGTTCAACTGATGCCGGCTCTACATTTAAAAGTTAGGTCAACATAGCTCCATTGGTCAGGGGTGCGAAAAAAACCCTACATTGGTGGAAAAAAACCCTCTCAATACTGTAGGCTGCATCTGCACTACAAGACAATGCCAGCATAGCTATGGTGACCTATCTATGCCAGTATAGTCTCCATAGTTTAGTCATACCCTGAGTAACAGAGAAGGAAGAAAGTCAAGCCTGAGGAGGGCAGAAGAGGGTTTATATTTGTACTTTCAGTTTGGGATTTTGTTGGGCTGTTCCAGACTCTGAGAAAAGGGTGAACCTAGAGAGGTTGTGGGGAGAAGGCCTGAAAAGAAGCTATGGTAAGAGGGAAGGCCAGGGAGGAAGCAGCGAGGAGTTTGACAGAGCAGACCTTGAGTGCTGGTTATAGGGTCCCTTGAAACAAACCCAGTGTAATGGGAGGGCCAGGGTTCCCCTACCAGCTGCTGCGGAAGGTGCTATGAGGCCCCGGAGAAGGGGAGAAGGATGACTGAGAGCCCCTGAAAGGTGTGAGGACCCCACGGTTCAGTCAGGGTCACAGACCTTTTGTAAAGACATTGGATTGTTTTCTGTTGGATTTCCTGTTACTCAAGAATGGGTGGGACTAAAGCATGGGTCTGAGGATTGAGTCACAAAAAGAGAGACCACCGTAGGACTGGAGCAAGTATAGGCAAGGGCTGCCCTAGAGACAAAAAAGCCTATTATACCAGGCCCCAGACACGAGGCTGAGTTAACCCTTCTACACTTGTTTTTTATTATTATTTTTTTTTAATGTGACCATTGTACACCAAATTGCTGAAGCTCTCATCACCCTGGAATAGCAACAGCTGAAAGCAGCATGCATCTGAATTAGTACATTTGAGTTTGCCTTATTGTCAGTACAGTGGCTGAGGAAACTAATGGCTTAGTTTGTTGGATCCATTTCAGCGCTCACTTCTGGCACCATGGGGTTGGATCATTCATTAATTTCTAGTTAGTGATATCCATGTGTATTCTGGGTTGTGAATACCTTGCATTTACTTGGGGGTGAAAGATGAGATAAGGCAGACAGGAACATTCATATTGTTCTCAAAAGCAGAAGCAAGCCGATAGCTGAATTCTGCAGCGAGCCACTTGCCGTTAATTAGCACAGTCCCCACAGCTGGTGGCACAATCTGAAAGCGACAGGAATCACTGTAGATTGGTACAGGGTAAGAAGGATAATTTGTCCACACAAAACAGACAAAATCTATCTTATCTATATTTAGTGTGCATCTAATTTTCACTCCTTTCTCAGGTGAAAAATAGCTTATTGTTGTAAAGGTCATCAAGTTAATTGTCCTTTTCCCCGGTACATATATAGTGGGAGGGAAGCCTTTATCCACTTATGCACGTGGCACATGGAGAGTTAGACATTCATTACTATTCTGTAGTGCCTAAAATCATCTCATTTTAAGAAGTGGAGTAGGCACTTCTGTGTAGAATTTCCCTCTCATATACAAACAAAGAAAAACCCTTTTATCAGGGTTTTTTTCTTTAAAGAGCTGCCACATGAAAACAAATAATTGGGAAATCAAGCTATTTAGGAACAATTATTCTGACCTTTGTGCTGTATTTCCTTACTCGCTATTTCAAAAGAGATGCATGAACCCATAATCTCTTTCTTATGAGTTTGTTTGCTACAGATGTGTTCAGTCATCCGATCCATTCCCCTATATTTGCAGGAAGTAACTGATATTACACAGGTATTACACTGAGCCTTGACAAAAAGGCATCAAAGAAGTGATGGCCTGTCTGGATATTTAGGGGAAAGTAAGAAAAATGATCATGCAAAGTTTATTTCTAAACAAACCTCTTGTTGTAGTTTTCTTATAGAAGTATCAATTGGACTTGAAAAATATTTATTGCAAGCTTCTCTAACACATGCAGTAGTTAAGATAGTTTCTACATCCATTCTAAATCTCTCAGCCCCTTATTTAATCATAATTTTCTCAAATTAATTCCTTTAGGCCTGATTTTTTTTATAGTTGATCTCAATCCAGAGGTGTTATTTTTGAGGGTTTAAGCAAAATCAGTGAATCAACTTTTGGATTATGTATGTAGGGAAAAATACAGTTTTCCCTATGTTTTACAATAGGATTTTGGCCCATGTAAGCATATAATGGTTGAGAATAAACATATCAGACTAATGCTTGATTCTTAGATCTGACTGAGTCTAAGAAAACAAACCAGATTTGACTATCATACTTTCCATACGTTTAAAGTTATGAACGTTTATCTTAATCAATCTGAATTCTTTACTTTCAATTTGTTTTAATTAACCGAAATTTCCAGCAGTTTAGAACTTTAAGATTGGGGTAGAGGGAAGGTGGGGAGGCAGCTGTGACGCACTGAGGTTTGGAGCTGGTCTCCTTTTTTAAATGTCAGACACTTCAGCGTTCAGAATGCCTGAGTTAAAGCAGAGAATACATAAAGCACATGACTGCACATCAGGACATAGGGGTTCCATACATGGCTCTGCAAGTGGTTTATTGTGTGACCTGGGGCAAACCCAGTTAAATTCTCCATGCCTTAGTTTCAAAGGTGTATAGCTAGGAGGCATCTGAGCATTAATTAATGGTTATAAAGCACTTCAAGGTTATATAATGGAAAGTGTGCTACAGAAGCGTGTAATGTATTTTTATTATAAAGGTATGTTAGGCTTAAGGATGCCTCAAATGTAAGCCAATTTTTTTTTAATTGTCTAAGTAGGTTTAAGATGATGCATTTTTCAAACTAGCAAGGTGAAAACTTTTCATTCCTTTTTTTTATATCTGTTCAAACTTAGCGTAGTTTAGAATGTTGAGCCACCTCTACCCCATTGTGGCCCTCAGACTGAGATCATTTCAATGTCAAAGTTGCCTGAAACAGAGGACTGGCCAGCCCTAAATGATAAAACTGTTGAATGGAAATCCAAATTTGGCTGCTTTTGTAGATCACATCTTGATTTAAAAAACAAACCATGTCTGAACACTGTGGGCACACGTGCACTGTGATTAACACCTCCCTCCCCCAGCTCTGAGTCTCAGAACCCAGGTCAGTTGACTCTGGCTTGCAGGGCTCAGGCTGAGAGGCTACAAATTGCTATGTAGGTGTTCGGTTTCAGGCTGGAGCCTGGACTCTGAGATGGAGGAAGGTCTCAGAGCCTGGGGCCCAGCCTGAGTCTGTATGTCTACTCTGCAATTTTTTGCCCTGTATCCCAAGCCCTACGAGCCCAGGTCTTTTATTGCAACCTGTGTGGTCAATTCTCTCCTACATCAGAGTTCCGTTCACTGCAGCATCAGGGATCTGTTTCCATGATATCTGGAGCCATCACCTGAGCGTTAAGTAAGGCACCTTTAAATTGCAGCTCATGTTAAGGGTCCTGAATGGACCTTTACCAGTGCAGGAAAATATCATTATTGACATTTTCCATTGACCATGTTTTTGGTAAAGTTACTCTAACATTTGCTGTCAGTATGTATCATCCAACCTTGTACTCTTGTGAAGCCAGAAAGAAATTAACTGAGCAATGGCAGTGTTGTAAATCCTTAGGATTTTTTTGCAAAGTGTCAGGGTATCTGGCCCCAGCACCTAGTCATGTTGTTTTGTGAGAATCTCAGCTTCCATTTTTTTAAAAGTATATTTCTAGCCCTCCTGGTTGTGGAGAAAATATGAACTCTAAAGGCACAGGAACAGAAGAACCTGAACAATTATTGTGTTAAATCTCATGATTTCAAGCTGATCTCATGATTTTTTTGATAAATGGAGTTCGCAATACTGCCAATGACCTACACTTACAACTACAAAGTTCCTCCACACATGTACCTAATGAAACCCCATGAATGCCAAAAACACTATCACACACTACATGATTTAAAACCATAACCAAACTTCTGTATGTTTGCAAAGGAGGAAGAAAGGGCCAGGTGCAGTAGTGTGAGTTGTAGCAAGGATGTTCTGCTTCCACCTTGTGCCTTTTATGTGTGGCACCAAGCCATGTACTCCCTAATCCTGGCACTTGAGAGAAGTGTACTAGTATTACCCTACTTCAATTCTTCTTAACTTAATTACCAGGAATGGTGACGTTTGTCCGGCCCTGTCCTAGCCATTCAGTGAGAGTGTTGGTATCCTGTTTCACTGATCTTTAGCTTGCTTTTGTTTTATGAAACATTTTAGCAAGGCCAGTGGGTAATAATTAGTAATTATGGAAATGTCATATTGGCTCCATAATTAAGGTTGCATTGAGATTTGCACTTAAATTTTATGTCTAAAGCTCCCCTGCTGTCCCCCATCAATGCACCGCATTTGAAGTACAGCAACAATAAAACAGCATAAAACACAGTATAAAACCAAATAAAATGATGAAAGGCAACTTGAACTGATGTGATGTTATAGAGAAATGTAGGTTTCTTACAACAATTGCTGCTATCAGTATTGCTTATAGGTTTGTAAGCACTCTTTCTTTTTCACTTTTTCAAATAATAATATAATCTGGCACTCAGGGGCCCACTTTTGTCCAATTATGATATAACCTCCTATAACATGACACAAAAGAAATGTAATAATTTGTTTTGTTTTTCCTAGAATAACAGCACAGTATTTTTGAAATGCCCAGGCACAGCTTTGAATGCAGCTATGTAAGTGTCTATGAGTTGAATATCTTCTATGTTTTCATTCTCTTTTTGATAATATCCATTGTTTTGTTAGCCTGGATAGTCACATCAGAGGCATTTTCCAGGGATCTGGAGTAACATAAATGGTAACTTCCCACTGTGCTGATGAAGACCAGAACACCTGTGAAAATCCATGGCATTCAGAATAACCCTACGACTTTCTGGGGTTGTTTGTTTTATGTAGTATTTGTTCTTTCCCCTTTTTCTGTGGCATTCTGAATAAAGTGCACTGTATTCTTGACCTCTTAGAATATAAGCAGGACGAACAGAGTCTTAGTGTTAAGGATTTTTTTTTTTTTTTTTTTTTTTTTTTAAACAGTAGTTCTTGTGTGTTTATGAAGGTTAATCCTTCCGGGTTAGATTCTCAAAAGAGCTCAGCTCCCAATTAAATTCCTAACTGAAGTTGCTGGATTTTCAGAAGTCCCAGCACCAACCATTGTTCTTGATGGACCCTGTAGGGCAGGGGACGGCAAACTACGGCCTGCAGGCCACATCCAGCCCGTCAGACGTTTTAATCCGGCCCTTGAGCTCCCGCTGGGGAACAGGGTCGGGGGCTTTCCCCGCTCCGCGCGTGCCTTGGCTCCATGCAGCTCCTGGAAGGAGCGACATGTCCCCCCTCCAGCTCCTACATGTAGGGGCAGCCAAGGGGCTCCGCACACTGCCCCCATTCCAAGCGCCACCCCCGCAGCTCCAATTGGCCAGGAGCCAGTCTGAGGGCCACAATGGGGTAGAGGCTGTGGCCACAAGAAAAGCCCCTGGAGGCCACATGCGACTACAGTGGCCACATTTGAGAAATGCTGGATTACCTAATTATTCTTCCTTCCCTTAAAATCTATGACTCTGCATATCCCATTGACTTCAACTGGAGTTGCAAGTGCTCAGCCCACCTTCAATATAGAGTTTGTGTTGCCAAACACTAGTGTCGTTCCATCACAAGGGCTAGCTTAGAGCCATTCAGGAACACCTTCATTGTGCTTGTGTATATCTGGTAAGAGGCAGCTGAAGGAGAATGCTCTTGTGCTGTCCAGGCTTTTTGGGTGTGCTTCAGCTTTCCTTCCTTGAGCATGTTTCTTTAATTTGATCAATGCTAATAATCAGCTGTAGAATGGGGTGAGGGAAGGCATGTGCAAAACATGAATTCTTCCTTTATTCCCTGCATTTCAGAGTAATTATAATACTGGTTTTGCAGGACCCATCACCACTTAATTCAATTCTTTTGTGTAATTGCTAAGATGGAATTTGAGAGGTAAGTCACAATTTTATTTATCAGACATGCTTCGTGTAAAACCACTCAGATGTATGGATAAGAAAGACATATGCACATAAGCAATCTAAGCATACTGCAGTCCTTCTTTATAAAAACCTTGTTGACGGCAGGAGAAAGGTAGGTTACTGTAGTTTTTTTGCAGGCCTCAGCCCTGTTCTGGAAAAGATCTTATTGCTTTAGAATGCTGTTGTTTTTTTTTTATTCTCCCTAGAGTCTGCAATGCAGTTAGGAATGGGAGAGAGATTTTATTTCAGGAAGATTTGTAATAAACAGAACATTATTTATTTTATTTTATTTACACTTTGCACTACAAAAGCATCAATATCTTTTAATAACTCATTAAACTGACAATCATTATAGCAGATGAATTAAATAACACTGGCAAAAACACTGCCAACTATGCACTGAGGCCAAAATGTCTGTAATTATAAAAGTTTACTAAAGTATGCCATCTAGAGGTTTTTGACAGAGCAGAAATAACGCTTCAAGGTCTTCAGAAAAACACCACAATATAGCCCTTGTAAGCATTTTGTTCTACCTATGAACCTAGTTCTCAGCTTCACTTTATATGTGAAAGAGAGTGTGTTTGTTTGCTGGGGGCAAAGGAGGAGGTAGAAAGGTTATTTTTTTTTATTTCTAAATCTAGTAAAGCCATTCCACGTTAAATTGTTGTTTTTATATGAGATTTTTAATCTTAAATAGAAGGCATGACTTTCAGTTTCTATACACTTAATCTTTTTGACATGGAACATAAAAAGGCATTTCAAGTACAGCTTATAATAAATTTCTGCATTATCTTTATAGTAAAGAAAAATAAATGAGTCCAGAGCCATAGGTAAATGTTCTTCTGTGAATATAGGTGGCTAAAACTATCCAAAGTATCAAGACTGATAGTGATTTGTATTCCTAGAGGCTGTTTGTATTTCTGCAGGTGGAGAGACAAAGTTTTGCATGTTAAACAAAATAAACCTCTGTTTGAAAATGAACACTTCTGAAGAACAGGCCAGTAGTAGAAAAAATGTTTCATAGGGTTTACTGTGCAATAGGCCTCTTGACAGCAATCATACTAAAAGAAGAACAATGAGAGTTCTGATACCTATTTTTTTTTCTTTTCCCCAAAAAGGGCTGTAATCCTTAGGTCGCTCCTTCATTGATTTAACATCAAAGGCTCTTGTCATGATTGAAATGGATGTTTCATTCATGTGGCAGCGCTATCATTATGTCAGCTGTAAAACCTGGGATACTAGGCTTTAGAACAGGGGTCGGCAACGTTCGGCACGCGGCTCGCCAGGGTAAGCACCCTGGCGGGCCGGGCCAGTTTATTTACCTGCTGACGCGGCAGGTTCGGCCGATCGCGGCCCCCACTGGCCGCGGTTCGCCGTCCCGGGCCAATGGGGGCGGCGAGAAGCGGCGCGGGCGAACAATGTGCTGGCCGCGGCTTCTCGCTGCCCCCATTGGCCCGGGACGGCGAACCACGGCCAGTGGGGGCCGCGATCGGCCGAACCTGCCGCGTCAGCAGGTAAATAAAATTGGCCCGGCCCGCCAGGGTAAGCACCCTGGCGAGCCGCGTGCCGAACGTTGCCAACCCCTGCTTTAGAATGTAGCTTGCACGATCAGAATGTGGCAAAACTGTAATGAAAACTTTAAAATATTGTCTTCTTTTTACTTTATGCTACTTTTCCTGGTGAGGGTCGCGGTGGCAGCATGGAGAGTAGGGAGGACCAAATCTCCTTTTTCCTCCGCAACAGATTTCAGCTCCTCCTGGGGATTCCCCAGCATTCCCAGCCAACCTGTCCTGGGTCGGCCTCGGGGCCTCCGCCCAGTGGGACATGCCTGGTATAGTTCCAATGGAAGCTTCCCGGGGACATCCTTATCAGGTGCCCAAACCACCTCAAGGGGCTCCTCTCGATCTGGAGGAGAAGAGGCTCTACTCCGAGGCCCTCCCAGATAACCAAGCTCCTCACCCTTTCTCAAAGAGTAAGGCCAGCCACCCTGCGGAGAAACCTCATTTCCGCCACTTGTACCTGCAATCTTGTCCTTTTGGTCATTACCCAAAGTCCATGACCGCAGGTGAGGAGGGGGACGTAGAATGACTTGTAAACGAGAGCTTCGTCTGAGAACTCAGCTCCCGCTTTACCACCATGGATCAGTACAGAGTCCACATCACTGCATCAATCTGCCGGTTGATCTCATGCTACCGCTTGCCATCACTCGTGAACAAGATCTCTAGATACTTGAACTCGTCCACTAAGGGCAACTGCTCCCCCCTCATCTCAGCTGTCCACTTTCTTCTGATTTGGAGGTGCTGATTCTCATCCCTGGCACTTTGCATCGGAGATTACAGTCTGATGAAGCAAGAAGGACAACATAATCAGCAAACAGCAGAGATGCCACATCTGAGTCCCCATACTGGATACACTCCCCAGCTCGGCTGCACCTTGATATCCTGTCCATGAAAATCACAAACAGGAATGGGGACAAGACACACCCTTGGCGGAGTCCAATGCCCACCTTGAACAAACTCGACTTAATGGCAAGAATACGAACGCAACTCTCACTGCGAGAATGAAGGGACCGGATAGCACACAAAAGCGGTACCAGCACCTCATACCCCTGCAGCACTTCCCACGAGATATCTTGGGGAACATGGTCACATGCCTTCTGCAGGTCTAAAAAGCAAAGGTAGACTGGATTAGAAAACTCCCATGACCCCTCGAGTATCTACGAGAGAGCAAAGTGCTGGTCCGTTGTTCCATGGCTGGGACAGAATCTGCATTGTTCCTCCTGAATCTGAGGTTCAACTAATGGGCATTAGTCCGATCTCACCGGAGGTTTCTAGCACTGCCTCCTGGAGAGGGGGCATGTCCATCGGGTTGAGGAGTTCCTCAAAGTGCTCATTCCACCTCTCTATGATCTTCTCAGTTGAGGTTAGCATTTCACCACCCTTGCTGAATACAGCCTTGGCAATGTCCCGCTGACTCCTCCTAAGGTGATGCATGGTTTGCCAGAACACCTTTGAGGCCATCTGGTAGTCATTCTTCGTGGTCTCTCCAAACTCTTCCCAAACCCATGATTTCACTTCAATGACCACCACAGCTGCAGCCCTCTTAGCCAGCCGGTACCTCTCAGCCGTATCATGAGCATTGCTCAGAAGGCCTCCTTCTTTGACTTGACAGCTTCTCTCCCCACTGGAGTCCACCAGCAAGTCATAGGGTTGCCATCATGACAGGCACCAACCACCTTCAGACTACAGCTTTTCATGGCTGCCTCAACGATTGAGGCCCTGAATATGGTCCACTTGGACGCAATGTCCAAGACCTAACCTGGAAGGCAGGAGAAGTTCTTCCAGAGGTGGGAATTGAAGTCTTTCCACACAGGGTCCTCCACCAGATGTTCCCAGGTGACTCGCACTGATCATTTGGACCTCCCGTGTCTATCCAGCCAGCGTCCCATGCGTTGGATCCAACTCACCACCAAGTAGTGATTGGTTGCCAGCTCTGTCCCTCTCTTCACCCGAGTGTCCAGAACATACGGCCTTAGGTCTAACAAGATGACTATAAAGTCAATCATTGATCTTCGACCCAATGTATTCTGGTAGGAAGTACATTTATGAGCAACCTTGTGTTTGAACATGGTATTCGTTATGGACAATCCATGACTAGCACAGAAGTCCAATAACAACTCATCTCTTGGGTCCAGACCGGGCAGGCTGTTCCTCCCAATCACTCCCCTTCAGGTATTTCCATCGTTCTCCACATGAGCGTTGAAGTCTCTCAATAGAACTACAGAGTCAGTAGGTGGCACTCTATTGAGCACCGATCCTACCGTCTTCAAAAAGGCCGAGTACTCTGAACTACTGTTAGGAGCATAGGCATAAACAACAGTCAGGGTTTTCCTTTCTGATACCCAAAGTCTCATCGAGGCAACCCTCTCGTCAATTGGGACAAACTCCAGCTGCGCGGCACCCAGTCGGGGACTTGTGAGTATCCCCACACCCGCTCGGGACCTCTCACATGGGGCCACTCCTAAGTAGGAAAGAGACCACCCTCGACCGAGAAGTTTGTTTCCAAAGCCAGTGCTATGTGTGGAGGTGAGGTCGACTATATCTAGTCGGTATCTTTCCATCTCTTCCATCAACTCTGGCTCCTTCCCCGCTAGTGAAGTGACATTCCATGTCCCTAGAGCCAGTTTCCACTGAGGATGGCCAGTTTTTGTGGTCCGTCCCTCCTGCTGCCATTCTGGCATCGCACCCGACCTTCACCCTTCCCCTCATGGGTGGTGAGCCCACGAGATGGGTCCACATTGCCATTTCAGGCTGGGCCCGGCTGGGTTACATGGGTGGCCCGACCACCAGATGCTTGCCTGACACCACTCCCAGGGGTAGGTCCTGGTATCCCTAATCCCATGGTCATTTGGGGGCTTTCATGAGAGTCTTCAGGTGGATAGCTTTTAGTCTGGAACCTCCCTCCAGACCTATTTGCCTAGGGTGACCCTACCAGGAACAATAGGCTCAAGACAACGTAACTCTGGGGTATGTCGGAACACGCAAGCCCCTCCACCATAACATGGTAATGATCCTCAGAGGGGCTTTAAAATATCTGAAACTTAGTAACGTTGGTGATTCAATGCATTTTATAGAAAAGTTGGTCTTGAACCTTCATGTAAGGGTGAGAAAAGTTACATCACAAATAGTTGCTATTATTGCTCTCCATAGCTGCTGTTATGATTCTTGTTGTTATTGTTAATTTGTATTATTATAGTACCTAGGAGCCCAAGTTGTGCACCAGCCCCATTATGCCAGATGCTGTACAAACACAGAACAAAAATGTCATGTACTTCTGCCCCAGATAAGGACTGGGTACAGAGATTGCGTTTTCACACAAGATGTGGTCACCATAAGATCCTCTAATGTGCTGTCAAGTATGGCTGAGGTTAGTTTAAATAAGATATTTTACACACAGTGCTAACTAGGGGCTAAACAACATAATACAGTTTAGCATTCTATTACAAAAAAGATGGTCCCTTCCCCAAAGAGCTTATGATCTAAACAGACAAGACAGTGACACAGGGTGAGAGAACTGGCATAACGCACAAACAGAGTGAATGGCAGCAACAGCATGCTAGTTCCACTGTTTGTGTTGTGGTGGGGTAGGGAGCTTAACAGGAAAGGAAGAGGGAGATCCTTAAGAGAAGAGAGTTAGGGAGCAGGGGAGGAGAGAAGAGAGTAAGAGGAGTGATGCTTAAGGTGAATAAATTGAGGGGTGGCAACAGTGAAGATTGGAGCAAACATCCAATCAGCACAGGGCAGAGAAAGTCCAGTCAAAATTGTAGAAAATTTCTCCAAAGGACTAAAGGTACCTGCCTTGGCTGCTTCTGCCCTTACTGCAGGGAATCTCAAACTTGGGGTTGCAAGGTTATTACATGGGGGATCGTGAGCTATCAGCCTCCACCCCCAAACCCCGCTTCACCTCCAGCATTTATAATAGTGTTAAATATAAAAAAATGTGTTTTTAATTTATGGGGGTGGTAGGGACGCACTCATAGGTTTGCTGTGTGAAAGGGATCACCAATACACAACCTGGAATCTCTAGGTGGCTCTTCTTTGTAACTTTCTCTAAGGCCCTTATGGTGTCAGGCAAGGGGGATACTGCCTGGATTTTGGTGTTTCTAGAGTGGAGATGTGGGTCTCCTATGCACAGTTCTGGGTCCAGAGCTTTGCCTGGTGTAGGAGATGCCCCAGCTCAACCCCATTTCCCCTTCCTCCCCCCCTCAGCACAAGAGTCCCTGCTTTGGCTACTTCTGACCCTACTGGCTACAATCTGAGCTACAGTATACTGTAGCTTTAGTCAAGCTGAAGTCATGGGTTAATTTGCTAGGGGGTATGTTGCAGTGTATGTAAGAACTATATATATTTTTAAACAAACAAACAATGGGTGGGGTATACAAAAAGGCACAGATGTGTTGGACTCTTTGAGGACTTACTCAGATGTAAATATTAGCAAACTGCAGGTTTCCTAATTACAGTGTTTAGATTTACTCTCACATAATACTGGGAAGAGGGAAATCTTGATACAGTGCCTACAGTTTGAATCATTTTTATAGGGCATTGCCTGGCCCAAATACACAAAGATGATGCATAGATTTAAGTAGCAATAGTCTCAAAACTCCAGATCCAAAGTTCTGATCCAAACTTTGACTCAGACTTAACTCTAGATGTGATTAATTGTGTTTACAACCTTTTCTTAAAGATGTGGTGAAGGAAAAACATTAGTTAAAGGTATTTCCTCTACCTCTTTTATAGTTTCTAGTGTTGTGATTTAATTTTCTGTGTAGTAATCAAATAAGTCTGCTGATGAGCTAAATAACTGTAACGGTTCAAAAAAGAATTAGAGAAGTTCATGGAGGATAGGTCCATCCATGGCTATTAGCCAGGATGGGCAGGGATGCAAAACCATGCTCAGAAGTGTCCCTAGCCTCTGTTTGCCAGATGCTGGGAATGGAAGAGGGGGTATGGATCACCTGATGATTACCTGTTCTGTTCATTCCATCTGAAGCATCTGGCATTGGCCACTGTTGGAAGACAGAATACTATGCTAGATGGACCATTGGTCTGACCCAGTATGTCCGTTCTTATGGAAATATGCCATCCTGCTGTTAACCTTAGGGTCAGTGTGTAGAACCAAAAGAGATTTGTTCTTTTAAAAAACAAATCTGAAAGAAAACAAATAAATCTGCCTATGCAACAGCTGAAGCCAAGTTAAACATGGAGTGCATACGCCTTTTTTTTTGGCATTGTGATGGTGACAAATATGGGGTGGCTCAATAATGAATATTGATCTATGTTCCAAAATGTGGTTCATGTACTGGATTTCTGAGATGGGGTGTTAGACTGTCAGAGGGGAACAGACACTTTCAGCACACTCCCCCACTCTCACAAGCCTTGTGATTTCAAGCTGTTAGGGTTGAATGGGTCTAACTGCCAAAGAGCTACTATCATGGAAGCATTTTCCTAGAAGGCCTGGTTGGTCATCTGGAGAAAAATAAGAGTCCGGGGCAAAAGGAAGACTTCATACCTGGGCCTTGTAACAAAGGTTGTTGAGGAATATAGTAAGTAGGATCCAGAGGTACACAGGGAGGATAGGGTTGGGGGGGGTTGGAGAAAAGCTAGCTTCCCTGAAAAAAGAAAATTAGATGGTTGGAGATTCTCTGGAAGACAAACTGGGACCAGGCGGGGGCCCAAAAGAGCTACTTGTCTTCTTAAAAGACTGTAAATTGGGTTTGCTTTCCCCCCCCTGTTTTTTCCCCTGTAATTGAAGAAGGAAGTTGTCTGACTTAGTCTGTAGTGAAGTATAATATTAGTCAAGTATCAGGGGGTAGCCGTGTTAGTCTGTATCTGTATCTCTATGCATCCGAAGAAGTGAGGTTTTTACCCATGAAAGCTTATGCCCAAATAAATCTGTTAGTCTTTAAGGTGCCACCAGACTCCTTGTTGTTTTCATAATATTAGTGAAGAGTAAATATGGGTGTAGGCTGCGTGTTTTGAAATAATTTTCCCGAAAGCTTTGCTCTGTTTTATTAAGAAAGGTACATACTTGTTTCAGAAAGGTTGTTGGTCAATGTTAGGGTGACCAGACGTCCTGATATTTCGAGGTTTGTCCCGCGTCCCAACCAATCTTTGGTCGGGATGCAATTTGTCAATTTGTCCCGATATCCGCCGGCAGCGGATTTTTTTTTTTTGCTTCGCCGGCGGGACAGACTCGGCTTTTTTTTTTTTTGCACCCCTCCCCCACATGTCCTGATATTTTGTTTCCCTCATCTGGTCACCCTAGTCAATGTACAAGGCCACAGGCTCCTGAGAGGATCAGTCAGGTGTCTGCTTGGATGGGAGGATTGTGAAATACCACTCCAATACAGGAATGGGCAAGAGCCCAAATACCTGAGGCAGTGCCTTTGGAGAGACCAGAGAGGAGACAGAGATGCAATCAGTCCTGTAACCATGACAGGGATATTAACAGGTAACGAAAGCTAGATTACTATTCCTGGGCTTTTAAAATTATCCAGTCATCTATGCATACAGACCTCTATGTTGCCACAGTGAAATTCCACATGCTGCAGTGAATTAATAATTAAAAATAGGAAACTAAGAGCCCAAACACTCAAGAAGTCAGCATCAAGAGGATTGTTATTAAAACAGTCAATTAAACAACCACAATTTTTCAAACAATTCAAATAAATGTTAAATTTATTTTAAAGGTGTCCTCTAATAGATCAAACACTGTATAAATTGTTCGAATATACATCATGTGTCTCTGGGCTGCATATCAATTACATAATCAGCTTGCCCTTGACTTCCACTGTCCTTTCTACAGACCAACCTTGTCTCCTTGGGATGTGGTGATGTTTTATGTAATTAGTACTTTTCTTGTTATGGACCCAGCTATGGGAAGGATGAAGATGAACTTTCCCTGCAAATTTATTTCACAAACATTTACTTTTTTCTTTTGCCAAACATTTGTGCTAACATCAACTGTACTTTCTAGTATAATACTAGAAATACTTGTTTACTTTTTGGTATGAAAGAGATCAGATTTTTAAAAAATTAATGTACCTAATTTGCCTTTTCATTTTTCATGTCTGTCAGGGTGAAAAGTTTTCTTGGGAAATTGTTTTTATCTTCTTCCTTCTGTCAATGGATTTTTTTTTCTTTTTGGTAGAATGAGGCATCTGCCATGTAGATGACCTTACCCTGCCCTGCTAATGACCACTACCTCACTTAGGCTGTGAGTAAAAAACTTTAAGTGGAGTCTGCATTCCATTTTAAGACGTCACTTAGGCATTTAGGAGCCCAAGCCTTGTTGAAAGGTAAGATTCACAAAGGGTATTGAAGGTTGATATGAACATCAAGAATATACAGAGTTATCATAATTAGTTATGACAAACTGGTTGGAAGGGTTATTAAACCTACTGCTCCAGGGTGTAAGCCAATCTCTAACTATGAGGGACCAGGATGAGAGTGTGTGTGTGTGTGTGTGTGTGTGTGGTTGTGTGTGTGCAGAGTATCCCACAGCTGCCTACTATGAGGTTCTTTCAGCTTCCTGTGAAGCCACTAGACCAGGGGTCGGCAACGTTTGGCACGCGGCTCGCCAGGGTAAGCACCCTGGCGGGCCGGGCCAGTTTATTTACCTGCTGACGTGGCAGGTTCGGCCAATCACGGCTCTCACTGGCCGCGGTTCGCCGTCCCGAGCCAATGGGGGCGGTGAGAAGCCGCGGCCAGCACATTCCTCGCCCGCGCCGCTTCCCGCCGCCCCCATTGGACCGGGACGGTGAACCGCGGCCAGTGGGAGCCACGATCGGCCGAACCTGCCGCGTCAGCAGGTAAATAAAACTGGCCCGGCCCGCCAGGGTGCTTACCCTGGCGAGCTGCGTGCCAAACGTTGCCGACCCCTGCACTAAACCATTGTCAGAGATACGTTAACGTGAGTCGTCTTTTCCCTATTGTAGACATGGCCTTGGGAGGCCACTCTGGATGCAAGTCAGAGGCATTCACCTTGTAAGCTCCTGATCGCTTGGGAAGAGAGGGTTAATGGTGTGCAACATTCTGTCTATTACCATAGCAATGTGGAATCCTGCCAGTGATGTGGAGAGCCATCCAATTTACAGCACTTAGGAACTTGAGCTGGATCTTTATCGTGGCCTTGGAGTTGAAAGGTGAGAAAGAAAGTATTTTTCAGAACTTCCACTAGAAACCTGTAAGTTTTATTTCTCAACTGCAGATTGGAGCTGTGTATAAGTATTAGTGCTCCATGTTGTGCTCCTTCAAGAGTAAGACATCTCTCCTTCCCCTGCCATACTACACTCATTAACTATTTATGTTGCAGTAGTCTCAGATGCCTCAGCCAGGATCAGGCCCCATGATGTAAGCTGCTGTACTGTGAAATATGAAGACCACAGTCCTTGCCTCCAATACCTTACAGTCTGATAATACAGGCAACATACAAAGTATAAGGGAAGGCTTAGACAATGTAAGATACATATACAGTTTATCTATTATAATATTTAATATTAGTTAAATAATTTGAAGTGTAACTATCCACCATCTCCCCCTGACCCAAGCATTATTAATTGTCTGAATCCTTGGGGGCAGATCATGGTACAGATCAGGTTTAAGGAGATATCAAAAGGAGGAAAGTGTAGTGTTAGTCAGAAATCGCAAATATTTTACTCCTGGACTTTAACTCTCTCTGTTACCTTCATTCTTCTTCTGCCTTCTTTTTCTGCATCCTATTGTTTCTTCTTGCCCTACTGGTCTGCTAGCCCCTTATTTGTATACAGTGGGTTTTCTTTCTGTACCCAGCATGAAGTATGTTCCTTCCCCTTGAGCACTTTAATTTCCCTTTCTATTGCTCCCCCCCCACACTTGCCTGAGATTTTCAATCATCAGTTCATAGCCGTGGTCTCCGAACTTCCCTATTCTCATAATACTGTGCCTGCCATAGCAGGAAAAACGTATTACCTGACTAATTTTAGAAATGATTTTACAGCATGTCAAGATAAAAAAAGGCCTGCAGCTATAAACAAACTCAGAAATATTCCAAGATCAGGTAGACATAATTAGAACACAGAATGTTGATTAGATTGTTTCATTTTGTAACAATGTGAGTTTAATCATATTGGAAATTGTCTATGGGACTTTTTGTAGAGATTAGATATTTCTATTGCATTTTAGTCTCTTTTAATTACCCACACACACTGGTTGTTTACCGTTCTGGCTCACAATTCATTTTTCTGACTGTGCAGATTGTAAGTAGGCCTCTCACTCCTCAGATCTTTGGCTTGCCCCACACTCATATTCACCAGCACTGGCTTCCTCACAGCACCCCATGGCCAATTGTCCTTTTTCTTCTACTGAGTGCTCAGATCATTACCTGCTTCCTCACTCCACCTTCTCTGCGATAAAATTATCTCTCTATTTTCTTCTTTCTGGAGTACCTATTAATGATTGTCCTCTGTAAAAGTTACCACGTCTAATTCAGGGTCACACAAAGCATTGTTTACTAGAAAAAATGGAGAATAGTAAAATATGAGGTAACAAATGTAAACACTGACTTGCCTTAGATTAATATTGTTGAAAATATTGCTAGGCAGGCAAAACATTTAAATGGCAATGGCAGAAACCTTCCTTTGCTTGGCTCACATTTCCAAAGCTTGCACCTCCTGCAATCTGGGAGTCCTTAGGCAAACTGTCACTCAGTTTGTCTGTGCAGAGCAACATAAATTATAATAATTAGCATCATGAATGGTCCTTTCCATGTGGAGATCTCAAAGTAGTTTACAAAGGTTAGATAGCTTTCATAACCCCATTGTACAGTTGATGAAACACAACCAGGAAGAAGAAATCAAGTTTCTTGAATCCAGGTCTGGTGCCCTATCCACTTTGCCTGCTGCCTGATATCCAGGAAGGTCTCAGGGAGGTGTGTTGTTAAAGTCCCAGAAAGAGACTCTGAGTATCCCAGTGTGGTTCTTGTTGACTTACAAGAAAACCAAGTTTTCTTCAAAATGTGTACCCTAGGACCCCAACCCTGCAATTAAAGTCAATGGGGGTTTGCATGGGTAGTCTCCCTTCATGCTACCAAATTCTAATCAGAGCCCAGAATCCTATATATACAATCTACATAACATCTTAAAATACAATAGCAAAATACATATATAATCCCACAGAAATGCTGTCATTTTGATTGCTATTAAGACAATTAAAGGTGGGTGAAATATTTTTTTTCTGAAATTCCAACCCAGTTTTGTACTGTGAGTGTTTGATGCTAATTTGTACATAATTGGGTTCACATTCTGGATAGGAGAGACTGTTTTAAAAGGAAAGAGAGACAGAAAAGGTGGAGAGGCAGCAGAGAGAAGGAAAGAAAATCCAGTAGAAAAAATAGTGTTAAACGGAGCAGAAAGCAGGGGTATGGGAGGGGTGGGTGGGGGAGGAAGGCGTAGGTGTCAATTGAAAGATGGGGGAGAATATTCTAATAAAGAAATGCCATCTATATACAAGACTCCCACATGTGCTATGCTAGCTTTTAGTGGTGCTTCTCTCTCCATAAGCCATTAAAACAGACACAAAACAACAGTGCAGATTTTGATGAACTTACATAGAGATAAAACTGGAGGACATGGTCTTTTTTAGGACACCTGTGATGATTTGGGGATCTGTCTGTGCAATTTTATGAATTCTGATTGATACCATGAAATTGCTGCATCATGGAAATCCCCAGTGTCATTGGGTATCAACCATGACAGGACCTGCAACAGGTACACATCGGACTGTGTGTGTTTGTGGGGGGGTATTTAATTTTAACATCTGCACTTTGACTGGACAATAGATAATCTCTCTGGAGTGGTGAGGACACTGAGGCAGGAAAATGTGTGTAGAGTTAATTATTTTTGTATGTTTATTTCTTGTGTGATTAAGTAAAGAGCAATAATGTGTTAGATGTCTGTGCAAAGTGTGTGATACATCTACCACATGTCCCCTGAGAAAGTTAAATTGTAACCCAAAAAATCGTACGTTTGCTGGAATTCTGTGACATGGTGTATTTAAGCTTGATTCTGAGTTTAAGGGCCCAGTATAGAGCGTAAGGGCTAGGCAGCTAGGCTGTGTGGCCACAGCTGTCAGGAGAGAATGCTAGACTGAAGGTCTCCACCCAGAGTGTGTCTCTAGGGATTCAAAAACTGGAACAGAGTTTAGGTTCTGATTAGATTCTGGAGGCTTAAAACACCCAGTTGGATTCCCCCACAGCAATCTGGTGAGCTCTGTGGGGGAAAATTACGCTGGCCCTGTCATTCTAAATCTTTCTGGCCAGGGCCCGCCCAGCGGCTAACAGGCCCACGAGCCTAAACCAAGCTAAGTGTTGTGCTCCCTGACAGTGGCGGTCAGAGGTTGAGACACAGGGAGGGAAGGGGGGGCTGGAAAGGAGTAGGGTGAAAAGCCCCAGCAACAAGAATAATTTGCAATATGTGCCTACTGCTTTTGAAATATAATAACCACTTGTGTAAAGCAATCAGTATGAAGCAATCATCTAAAATGAGTAACCATGCCTCCCCCTACGCCATTTGTGTAACCATGACTCCCCCTACTCCATTTGTATGACTACCCCCATTGAGTAACTGTACCCTGTAAGGGGCAATTGTGTAATAAGCACCCCAAAAGGCAAAATTGTAACAGCGTTGGAAACCACCAAAAAGCCCTTAACTCAAATTGCACTCATCCAGGGCAAGGTTACAAAAAAAAATAATGAAAAGTATCAAAAGACCCTAACTCCCTTTTTCCTAATAAGGTTACTGCTACTCAAGTGTGTGCAATTTAATTCCTAATATGGTCAATCATTACTTAACTATGTGTAATTTGTTTGCGGTTTTAAACTTTAAAAGCTTCTGGTATACTCTGCTTCAGGGGTGTAGTTTCCAAACTGCCACCCCCAACGCGTTGGTGTGTATCAATAACCGGGCCTCAGGCTGAGTCTCTGATCAAAATAATGCGTGGGTATATTTTTCCACTACAGCTCCTAGCAGGAAGAGCCTACCCAGATCTGTGAGAACATCTCTAAGCTTTTCCTCTTAGAAGCTGACTACTCATTCCTGGCTCCTCATCTGCAGGTTTTCTCTGCTGAAGGCTTTTTGTAGCAATACCATATTCCTTTTCACCACATTACTTCTGCTTTGGTCGCCAACAGTTCCAGAAGGTTCATGGTATAGCTCACAGGACCATTTTGTACAAGTTGAATTGGCTTTCAAAAACAGTGGGTTTAAATTACTTGAGAAAATGTTTCACAAACTCAAACTGGCCTTGTTAGCCAAAACAATAATGTGAGAGGTGCACAAAATCTGCAATTTAACAAGGTTCACCCATCCCTAGTGTAGCTAGAGTTTGAAAAAAAACAGTCAGGCACAGCATTTCAAATCTGATCCAGGGGAAACTGCAGAACCATAAAAAAAAAAAAAATAGAGAGAGCGGAGGGATTGGTATATGACCCCAGTAAATACACCTCTACCCAGATATAACGCGGCCCGATATAACATGAATTCGGATATAACACGGTAAAGCAGCACTCCAGGGGGGCGGGGCTGCGCACTCCGGCGGATCAAAGTTCGATATAACGCGGTTTCACCTATTACGCGGTAAGATTTTTTGGCTCCCGAGGACAGCATTATATCGGGGTAGAGGTGTATTAAAACAGATATTTAGTAAAATTGACTTAATGTAAGTGCTGATAAACCAGTTTTTCCAGCAAATATTCAGTATTATCTTTGGCTCTCTGCATAATGCTTAGTAGTTCTTCAGCAGTGTGAGTAGCTCACGAAGGCAGACTGAGCAATACAAAAGAGAGGCAGTCAGCTTCTGCCTTCCTTGGGGACCATGCTTGCTTAGCCTGTGCCATTTGGGGGAAGGCAGTCAGATACAAACCTCTACAAAAGCTGGGAAGCACCTTGATTCCTGCTGTCCCAGGCCAAATGCTTGTGTAAGCCACATGCTTTATACTGCAGCATTTGACTATGTTTCTCCTGAAGAAGGGGTGAGAAGCAATGAGGAGGAGAAAACCTGGATTTTAGCTGGAATACTCTGTGTCTTGCAAGGCAACTCAGCTAGACAGGTTGAAAAACAGCCAGAAATAAGTGTGGCAGTTAACAGGCATGCTCAGTAGCTGTTTCTGAAGCTGTATAGAAAGCTTTCAGTGAGAGCAGTCAATCTGGCAGGTCATACCCTAGGCTATGTTTACTCTGACATGCACACTTGAGTACTGCACCATGTACATGCTTGTGCATGCTCCCCATACCCATGCTGAGTGTCCACATTATTCTCTGCTGGACACAGATATAATGCTGTGTACATGCATCAGGGCCGGCTTCAGGCACCAGCTTGTCAAGCAGGTGCTTGGGGCGGCCACTCCGGAGAAGGGCGGCACGTCCAGCTATTCGGCGGTAATTCGGCGGACGGTCCCTCACTCCGGCTCGGAGCGTAGGACCTCCCGCCGAATTGCCGCCGCAGATCGCGATCGCAGCTTTTTTTTTTTTTTTTTTTTTTGGCTGCTTGGGGCGGCCAAAACCCTGGAGCCGGCCCTGACATGCATATACCCACATCCAAAGTGCCGGTGTTATGCTACATTAAAGCTACCATTTCAGGGGTGGTAGCCCAGAGATCTGTGCATCACAGGGAGAAACTCTAGGAACCGCTTTGCTGTGTGTTGTTGGCACTGTCCCCCACCATCACACATTTGCTGATGGCAGTTCCTGAACATCACTTCTCACTGGTGTTCCTTGCTAAATGGATGGAAGACGTGGAGTGGAGGGATGATGATCCGGCTCTGCTCCTGCTTCTTATTGCTGTGGCTTCAGCATTGCAGTTCAAATTTAGACAGGCATGGCAATGCATGACATATTGTCTAGGGAGGAAACATCAGTGCACAGTGCTTCAAATGCCTGGTTCTTAAAATCGGGAATTTAGCACCACAGCAAGAGGGGATATTGGTGGGAAGGATGAGGGTCCATTGTAACTTATAGTCTCGGGTTCTGATTCCTTCTATGACTTGAGGCCCTCCTTCAGTTTGTTGGGGAGCTTCCTCAACCAGCTCCTCCAGGTAGAGGTGCACAATCATATGCTACTCCTTTTCTGGGGCTTCCTCCAGGGTCCCTACTGCCTCCTCGCCCTGGCCCTCATAAGCATCACATCAGACAATGAGGCTGGCTAGGTTGAGGAGGGAATTGTGAGCCACTTCATGCTCTGTACTGGGAGCCTTTGACAGCACCCACTACAGTTCGTCATAAAAGAGGCATGTATGACGAGCCTTCCCAAAGCGATGGTTCTAGTCTTTGGCCTTTCTGTAAGGAGCTTCAACTATCTGCTTGCTGCCCTCCTGCTCCAGCCTCAGTGAAGTTTCCCAGCACACATGAACATTCCTGCCATCCCGGGAGAAGTCATGGAGGATGGTGAACTCTGACCACACAGTGATATGCACCTGGGCATAGTCGGCGGGCCAGGCAGCTGCTCTAAGAGCAGGATCCATTTTCACCTGTATTGATCTAAAGAGTGCACTGTTTGGATGTGGTGAGCTCAGCTTGCTACTACCAGCGAAAACGGTGGGACAGGAACCTTTATAGATTAGTTAAGGGTCCAGAAGAAAAGGGTTCAGTGCATTGTGAGAATGGAGGTGGGAGTCTATTGAAACTCAAGACCTGGTGCACACCCTTACCCCATCCACGCTGCACATGGGTATGGGATCATGGCACACAGGTGGTGTGTACTTAACCACACTCCTCCGGCATTCTAGTTACTCACCTTCAGACACATGCTTCTGGGGTTTAAGTGTGGACTATTGGGAGCTTATGGCACAACCACTTGCGTGGACATGTGCACAGATGCTAGTGTAGATGTAACCCTAGTCACCCTCCAATCAGAGTGCAAGAGGAGGACAGGTTATAAATGCAGGAGTTAAAAACAGCCCTTGGAGTCCATGGCTGATTGATGCAGAACCAAGAGAGGTTCAGTGAGTGACTCTCCTTTGCTGTGAGGGCTGGGTCCCAGTCCCTGTAGTGCTTCGGCTACAGGCTACCGACATCTGTTTCACCAGCAATTGAGAGGCCCAGTCTGCTATTAATCCCAAGCACATATGCAATGAGGCAGTGACAGTGTCAGGAACAGAAACCTCAACTACTTTATCTCCATCCTGTGCTTTAGGCACAAAGCCACCCTTTGTATTGGGGATGACATTTTATTAGGGGACCAATGGGAGAGCATGTGATTTGCTAGTATGGGGTATGTTCCTGTGCAAACAAAATAGGATTTTCCTGTTGCAGTCAAAGTCTGGGGTTCAGTCAGACCAATAGTCACAGTCTAAGGAATCTGGGCATTTTGGACATGAGGACAATCTCTGGGATGCACAGTGTACAAGGGGTTATACTGATCTTCACTTGCCTGTAGCAGACTGCTTATTATTATTTAAATAATTGTATTACAGCAGTGCCCTGGAGACTCCCCCCCCCCCCCCCCCCGTGCATACATATAACAAAAAGACGGCGCCTATCCCAGACAGCATATCAAAATCTACATTGCTTTCACTCCTATAACTTTAAAATGGTAAGAATTTTTAGATGTGTTTTGACCCTGCCCCCTCCAAGTTGCACTAATTTAAATGCCTACATTTCAGTCAGGGGTATTTTTTTTTTCTTTATTTTTTCAGAAAATGATCTTGCTTGCTCAATACAGAGAAAGGATGTGCAATTATTATGAGTGATAAGGAAGCACAAAATGATTGATTTCACCATTGCTAAATTCCAATCTGATCTGTGTAATGCTAAGAAAGGAGGTAAGGACAGATGGTTGTGCTGAAATTATTTTTTACTAGTGTGGTAAATAGACACAAGAGTAAATCCCAATCTGCCAAATTACATCAGCTCACTTTATAATGAGCACTCACTTTAACTTTGAATCTTAAAATGTCACCTTTGTATAAAGCATTTCCATTTTCCCTTCTTTCTCTAAACCTTCTATAACCCCATTATGATTTAAAAAGCATTTGATTTCTAACAACCACCATACAGAGAAGGTAAAACCAATTTCTTCAGTCCCAGGAACTTTTAAATGGGAATAATTTCCAGAGTGGTTCAACTGAAATTCATATGAAGACTATAGCACTCAATTGCTCCCTAACAAGAAACGACTGTAAATTTAACAGTTAAGGAAAAGAATAGAAACTGTTTAATTTATTATCATAAATCATGCCCATAAATACAGTTGTTACTTGAAATAATTAAAATATACTAAAGGAAGCAAATAATGTGATGTTCACTGCAGCAACCGACAGCTGGCTGGCTTTAAATCTTAGTGACAACAACATTTCTGGATGCTAGGACCTTCCACTCTTCCATTTCAGCTAAAGGCAGGATTACTTGAGCTGTATTGTATCCTCCATCTCGTTGCAGCTCTGTTGCACCAATTATCCAGCCTGGAGGCTTGTAGAGGCTTATATTGAGTTTCAGATAGCTATAAGAAGGTAGTCTATATTCTTCGTCATAAAAATAGTCATTAATTACTGAGACTTGTAAACCACTTAGTATCTGTCTTAATGTGGTACATCAGGCACTTTATTTCATTCTATAGCTAATCACCAAAAATGGGAGGAGAAAAATATTTCACGAGGAATATGATCTTTCTAAGTTTGAATTGAATGTTGGGGTTACAGGGATGTATGAAAATGGCTTAGCCACTCCAATATGAATTTGCTTGTTTGTTTCTACAAAATGGATTAAAAAAATAATGCACAAAACTACCATCCTTTGAGGTGTTCCGCAGTATAATGAATTGCTCTCTTTACTCTGAACAATGGTATGATTTCACAAAAAACACACAGAGCACTTCCTGGGCGGTTACGTAACTGAGGAAAAATGTTTGAGGAGCCCAAGGGATGATCGTTAACTAACAAACACAATTTCAAGCCTCCTAAAAGGACAATGACAAAAGGCCAAGACTTGCTAATTTGTATACCAAATGGACTTGGGGTGCCAGCCAATCAGATTGATGGACAGCTGACTGTTATTCACTGATTAATCTTTCACAAGCCAGAAAACAGCCTATCCATAAACACATTCAAACCTTATGGTACTCTTATGGGGGAAAAAACTACATTCTCTAAGCCAGTCAGAATGCACCAGGTCAGTATTGAATGGGTGAACAACTCTTTTAACATCTATGATTTTTAAGAACAGGGACTTTAGTTATTAAAGGGAAATATCAACACTTCCTTTTGTCTTGAATCTTCCTCTGGATGATTTAATCACATGAACAAGAGTCTGTCTATCTTAGGTTCTTATATGGCTCCATTACCATGGTATCTTCTTGATTCACTATCTTTAATGCAATTATCCTCACAAGACCCCTGTGAGTCAGGGAAATATTATTTCCCCTATTTTGAAGATCATGGGGAGGCAGCAGCAGTTCACTGTTCTTTTAGATCTATCATGTCAAAAGCTCTCCAGCTGCAGCAGATTTAGGATAAATAAAAACAGGACACTCTTAATCTAAAATATCACACAGAATTGTACTGAAATAACAAAAGGTATGAATTAAAATTGAATTTGTTATTTTGGTGCATGTTTGTGTGAAGACCAAAGTAAATTTAGATTAAAGTTTGTGATCCTGTTTCAATCTGAGTGAACTGATTGTCAGTTAACTCAAGTTAACTACCAAAGACTCCAGTTGGTAAGTCAAGAAGCAGCCAAAACAGAGACTGTTGTACTGTGGGAGGGGGAGGTAAAATGGGGCCCAGCCAGGGCCACCTCTCTGCAGCCCTGTGGATCCAGACCTGCATAGGGGAGACCCCTTCCCACTCTGGGGGCACAGGGACTCAGGTAGTGCCTCTCCCACCCCCATGCCTTGGGGAGAAATGAGAGAGATCCAACAAGTAACTCCAAGTGGCAGGAGCAGAAACAGCCAAAGTAGAGACCTTTCTCGCTTTTGACTGGACTTTCTCTGCCCTGTGTAGATTGGCTGTTTGCTGCAACCCTCCCAATTTCTCACAACCTCAGCTTCACTTCATACCTGTTCCTCTTCTCCCTTGACTGTGCCCCTCACCCCTTCCTTTCCCTTCCCTTTTATTTGCATTTAGCTGATCCCCTCCTAACTAAACCTACCTCACCCACTCAAAAAAATGTGGAACTAACATGCCATTTGCTACCATCACAAAGTTCACTCTGTCTGTGTGTTCTACCTCTTTCCCCACCCTCTGTCCTGCCTTGTCTATGTGGACTGTAAGCTTTTCCGGGCAAGGACAATCTATTGCTCTGTGTTTATGCAATGCCTAGCACAATGGGGCCCCATTCTTGGTTGGCTGGCCCCTGCGCGCCACCATAATAAAAATGATTATTAATAAAAAAGATTTTAAATGCTAGACCAGATACTCCAGGACACAAATGTGTGTGATTTACCCTAGGCTGTGGCTTTGGGTTTATCCAGATAAGGAAAAGAGGCTGAGTTGTTAACTAATTCTAAACTTTTTCCTAATCTATACAATCATATACACCATTTGTGGAGTATTTAGACTACTATTTACAGGTATGTGAGTTAACTGGCATTCCATTAACTCAAATTAAAACAGGACTATATACTCTAATCTAAATATGCCCTTAAAGTCTCAACTCTCAAGAGTTGGTAGTGCTGAACAACTGACCATTAGGATAATTCCTTCTATTACCTGGATTCAAATAAGTGGAAGCGTGGCTATTTATGAACCATTGTTCTTTGGATGACAATGATGACTGATTATTATTTATTTATACTGTTGTCATGTCTGGCAGCCATAGTCATGAAGCAGGACCCCATTGTGCTAGGTGCTCCTCCCCACACCCAAAAAACAACAGTCTCCCCCTACCCCAAAGAGTTTAAAACCTAAGGGCACATCTACAGAGCCAATAAAGGTATGATTGTAACTCAGGTAGGCCGGCCCTACATTAACTTTAATCTAGCTTGTACTGGGTCAGTTAGCTCACAATGTAGTTCATGCTAGGGTGCCTTCTCTACCATTGTTACTCACACTTGCTTAATTAAAGCTAGCATTTTTATGCCCACCTGTGCTACAATCACAGATTCATTTCCTGTGTGGCCATACTGAGACATATATGCTTGCTCCATCCTAGATTAACTTTGGAAGCTTAAAAACTAAGCTGAAAAATTTCTGAATAGAATTACCGTAACTATAGTGAGCCTGAAGGCAGACTAGATATTTCAAGCTATTACTTTTTTATTTACTATTACCTATTTGTTAGACAGCAGTGTATTTAGTATGGGAAAAGATGCAAAAAAAAAAAAAAAAAAAAGGCTAAAGATACTGCTTAAACACAGGCTGTTCAGCTGAGTAAAACCTACTGTATCTTCTGTGTATATTTTCAATTTTTCTGTTTTAATATTGCTTTTATTGACCTTCATATCTGTTGCAAACAATCTATATTCATAGCATTACATATCAAACTTATTTGCTGTTTTGTATTGGATTTAAAATTACAGGTCTGATCTAGCTTTAATATGAACATTTTTTTCTCTCTGTCCCTCATGGTATTACAGATGATTTCACCAGTGTGCGCACGCGTACACACACACACAACATTTCCAGTGCTGGAAAAAAGGAAATTGACTTATTTAAAAAAACCTGTTCCCACCTTTTTTCATACTTTCTTAATATCCGTTTATTTAATTTTTAAAAGTAAATGGAACAATTTACTGGAACACAGATTTTATAGGTTTTCTACATTAATTTCCTCCCTAATTCTTGCCGATTTGCTGCAGTAATATAATAGCACTGTCTGCGTTATGATGAGTGGAAGCGATTAGGTATGTAGCATTCCATTGTTTCTGACAGCTTGATGTATTGTGACTTGAAATGTACAGGTCCCTTCATTGTAATTCTCCCCTGCTTGTTAAAACCAAGAACTGGGTTTGAGCATCAGGATCTGCTTTTCTTGTCTGACTTTAAAGAAGAACTGGAACAAATTGTTTGCATTGTTGATACTCCTCTCCCCCCCCCCCACACACTTCAGGCTTGTGACGTAATTGCCATTTCAGTTTAATCTTCATTACAAGTCTCAGACTGAAAACAGGAAGGTGAATGTGGCACTGCAAAGTGGTAGAATCTGTTGCTAACTGTGTAAAGAAGCTCTCTGCTGTGCTTTTTTTAAAGGGAGGGCGTATAGCTTACTCCTACGCCAGCTGCTCCCCTGACACCCTGACGGCGGAAGTGAGAATGGTGTCGGTTTGTGTTATCCACACAATGTAAAGCTCTCACCCCTCTACCCTCTCTCTTGGGTTCTCGGGAAGTAAGAGACCCAACTTTACCTCTCTCTGGGCTCTGGGGTTTACCCCTCTGTGGGCTCAGAGCTAACACCCATTCCCAGTGGACTCAGGGCTAACACCTGTTCCTGGTGGACTCAGGACTCTACAGGTCTGCAGGGCCTTTTACTAGTGAAAGAGCCTTACACACTAATATCCTTAACCTCTATTTATTAACAGTTACCAAAACAGAATACACATGCTAAGCATACAATGCTCACCACTCCTAGTAAGATAGACGAACTTTTCTTGAGGGCCAGTCAAGATTAGATCGTCCAGGGCTCCAGCTTCTGCATGATATGGTCGGCAGAATGTTGAGGTCTGGCAGCTCTGAGCTTAGGCTGTGTCCTGAAGTTCAGTTCCAAAGAACGTTCTTTTGGACCCCAGTTTATACAGTAAAAGCTTGGGTCCTACATAGCTATACCGTAACCAATTGTTTTCAACTAAAGTCCTACAAAACAATATTTTTCACCAATCCTAGCCCATTACAAAACAATTCTTTAACCAATTATATCCTACCACCTTAGTTGATTCAAATTTTGCAAAATTACTTATGGAACAGACAGAATCAGACAGAAACCATACAGACAAATAATAGAGACGTAGGGACCATAAAGGCAAAACAATAGAAATATAGATTTCATAATCATGATTGTTAAGTGGTTCCTTGCCTGATAGAATGCTATCAAACAAAGTTTTCTTTAAACATCTTAAGATCTGTCTCTTTATCCGGTGATGGTGGGTACTATTAGGACAGGAGTGCCTTCTTAACAACCTGGTATTACATTATTTTGGTGGAATTTTGATGGAATGTGAGTATGTGACTTTCTGCAACTTAGCTCATGGCTAAGAAGAAGGCCTCAGACCTTATGTTCAGACCTCATGGAGATGAAATGAGAGCAACAGCACTAGATCAGTTCACAAATGGTGTATAGTCCCATGAAGACCATAGTGAGATGACATAATTTAGAGCTGCTGGTACGATTCTCTAATTTATATTGACAGGCTGGGGCTAGCACTGATGCATCATGAGAATCAAGGAGGTGTAACTAGCTCCCAGACAGCCTGTTCCTCCCGCACTATGTGTAGCTCAATGCGGGAGAGATTCTAGACCATGCTCTCCCTTCTCCCTCCCCATTGTGACTTAAGAAGGAAAGCAGAGTCATAAAAAGTTAACTCAGCAAGAAAGTATGCAGGGAGAGGAATAAGTCACAACCAATAAAGAAGTCCTATGAACAGGAAAAATATCCCCTTTTTAAAGCTGAAAATATTTATTTTTCATCACCTTAGTATGTGAGCAGGGTCAAAAAAAGTGGAAATAGTGCTGCTGTGCCCATGGAAAGAACAATATCATCTGGAGGTAAAAAGCAAACCATCAGCTAGCTAGGTGAGAGCCTATACTGGTAATGTAACCCCCACCCAAAGGTAAATTTTGAATTCCATTGGTAGTTACTGGGTCATTGAAAGGTGTCCGTACAGCAGAGATCAGCAACCCAGGAGGTTGACAAATGATTCCAGGTCAGGCTACCAAGATCCAGGCTAATTTTCTATTGGATGCCAGGCAGGAGCGCCAGAACCTCGGAAAAAGTGGGGGAGCCACAAGGCCCTGCCCCACTCAGTGGCCCCACCCCACTCCTCCTCTTCTCCCCAGGCCCCACCTCTGGCCAGAAACTGGAACCTGGCTGTGATAAGAGCCACTCAGAGAGCCCGGGCCACTCTGGGGAGCCCTGGACCCTCCACTTGCCCTTGGTGGGGGGCTAGGGTGCCCAGGGCAGGTGGAGGGTCTAGAACTCTGGGGCTCCCCATAGTGCCCCCCCCAACTATGCCCATGTTAAAAAGCCCCTGCTTCCCCCCAGTTCTGGTGTCCCTGACTCCAGACCAGGAAGCCTTAGGACAATACTACCCTTTTAGAGGTGATGACCTTGTAAGAAATCCCACATCTATTTATTTTGTTTTTAAGTTATAAACCAGCCAATGATTACAGTGCTGCATCACCCACAAAAGAACTGATTCTCAGCTCACTATCTGCCTAGGCATGTGCTGTGAGGGAGCAGGGTGGTTTGGGTCCATTGTTAGTGTTAGGAGGTGGAGTGTTTAAGGTACTGATATTTTATTAGTCTATTTACTCCTATTCTTTCCTTATCCCTTAGCCTTTGTTCCCTGTACTTAATAAAAGTTCCTGCTGTAATTGAATTGTTCCTTTGGGGTTTGTGATAATTATTTTATTCCTAGCCTATTGGACTACACTGCTAGTAAATTATTTGACAGTAAACATTTTCTCAAGATACAGCACCATTTATATTCGAGGCACCAGGCTCCAAGAGACAGAACCCAGGCCCATACCCATGAGTTGAGAGGGGAGAAGCTGCTCCAAGTAGCAGGCAACAGAGAGACAGCTTAAGCCCAGGGGTTACAGTAACATTTACTTTTGAGTGCCATATGTCAACAGGACATCTATTGCAATATGCCTGTGTGAGGTACTCTGGTCTATGTTAAGCATGGACTATGCAGCCAGAAGGCCTGTGTCCAATTTTTGGGTCTGACACTTAACTTACTGGGCACTTATGTACCTAAAGAGAAATAAGAACCTGAATAGAAGCATGGTAGTGCAGTAGAACAGAGCAGAAGGTGGACTAGAGTTTCAGTAGATAAATGTCTCAGTAAGTCAAAGTAACTTTTTCAGTGTGAGTTTAACATCTACTGTACACCAGCCAAACCATTCTTTTAGATTTAATAGGACAAACTCTTGACTGCATGAAAGTTGCAATTCACTGGGCATTATTCCAAAAAGCATTCATCTCTGCCACTGAAATAACTTTTAGAATCAAATTGTGCTTTGCAGCTCTGGCTTTCATGGGAGCTGCTACCCTATCAAAGTTTAACACTAAGTAAATGTGGCTCTTCTCTTTCTTATTTTGTCATCACTGATAATGGAGGCATGGCTATAAGGGCAGGGCCTACTGGCAAATGTTCCCATTATGCTATGATGAAAGCTACCTGAATCTGACAATGCAAGATATTAAGAATGGCAATATTACATCTCTCTTGGCAGAAGCTTTCCAGTTTCTGCACTTGTTTAGCAATGAACTCTGAAAGTTCTAGAGAACGAAAGGAGACTTTTGGGTTAAATTAAAATATGTCCCATTGACAAAACAAAATAGAACTCAAACATACTGACAAGGTCAACTAAGCAGCTTAATGCAAAATTAAGGTAACCTTAAGAGGTTACTGTGACAGGTGAGAGTCCTGGGAAATGTAAGGAGTTAAAAAGACTATTGAGATGTGCCAGACAGGCATAGACTTTTGGGACAGTAAGTGTTAAGTCAGGGAGCCCCTGTTAATGCAAATTCCACAACTCCAGTTTTATGCAAAAGCTCAGCCTTTTGAAACTGTGCCCTGAGTTAGAGGGCCATTGGCTGGTGACTGGGGATCAAAGGCCTGAGCTGTATAAAGAAACAGCTGAACTGTCCAAGTCGAGGTTCTTGTTGCTAATCTAAAAATTGACTTGTAACCAAGGGGACAAACCCAGTTGTGGTATTTGAAAGACTGGAGTTGGGGGTGTCCTCTGGTAAGCTTTTAGCATGCATATAGGAGCTTTTATTATTTTTTTATAAGTTTTCTCTTGTAATACTTTTTACCTTAAGAATAAATGTAATTTACTTTGTGAAGGCTGACTGGTAACTGGTGTACACCATTATAGCCTCTGGAGAGAGGTTAACCACAGATGCTGGACTCCAGTCAGACCTCCTGGGGAAACCACAGAAAGGTGTAGAGGGACTGCGAGCCTGAACGCCTGGTCTGGAGGGAGAGAAATGTGTGGCTTCATCTAAGAGATGATGGTTGGGAGCCAGAAACATTAAGCGGTGCCCTCGAGGAAAACTGGAGAGAAGGAGGAGTCAAAGGTGCAATTAACCCTGAAACTGTGGTAGTTATTTCCTATAATCCAGATGCAGTCACTAGATCACTGGAAGGAATTACTAGGTACAGTGATGAACAAATTAAACAGTGTGCACTCTGTTGACATGAGCTAGAGTAGACAAGCTTCACAGCCACTCAACAGAACTCCTTAGGTCTGCACCTAATGTCGTCTGTTGGTGGGTGGGTTGTAAAGTGACAGTTACAGCTGCCAGCTGGGCAAATAATAGGAAAACATTATTGAGAAATACTTTGAGGAATTAGAAACTGAGCTACAGCTCATCATGTTTGCCCTTTCTAAAATTTCCTCTTTGCAAACATTCTTGTGTGTGAAGTTTTGTTTACATGAGAGTTTATGGGAAATGGATGTGGGAGCCTGTAACTGGAATTTATTTCATGGTGAAACCAAATCCATTTTAGGTGGAAGTAATAGATTCCTGCTTTTCTAACCCAATTTGTGAAAAAGACCTCTCTCTCTCTCTCTTTTTCCCCCCCCCAGCCAATCAGAATGGTTTGCCTCAAGCAGAAGTGATTGGCTGTGAAGAGATAGTTGTGTTGGTTGTATCCATGTTTAGAATGTCCTCTGTCTGCATGAGGCATAAGGGTGCTTGTCTTGGCAGACCCCTCTTTCTCTCTACTGCTACTTCTCTTGTTCACTGTGTGTACCGATGACCAGGAAAGGTATATCAAACAGAAAATTGCTCTAACACAGCAGGCCAGACTTGCTGAAAGGTTCCCTGGCCAGAGCCCTGAAGCAGATGATATCATAGGGACCTGGCTGCACCTCTCTTATGTGGAACTTGCCTGTATACTCCTGAGTTTATTACTTGCTTGATTGTTAAAATCAGTGTGGTGAATGTGATGAGTGTTAGGAAGCTGAAAACCAGTAAATCCAATAAATGGTCTTGGTAAGTATATGAAGAACTGCTGCCTGGGGCTTTCCCAGCACAATAACACAGGGAAAGTCTGTTCCCCAAATCCCAGCCCACAGCCCTGGCACAAACACACTTAAACAAGAGGGACAAGGGAATGCAGCCATGCCTTTTCTGACGAAGGCTGTGCAAAAACTCTAGTCAGAGCCTTGGCTTAGAATCAGTTATTTAAATCAAACTAGGATCTGGTCACAGCCTTTTCCATTCAGGATATGCATGCATTCATAGTTACTTTATGGGACTGTGATAAGAGAGTTAATTTTAAATCTTAATTTTTAAAAGACTCCAGCCTATACTATTACAATAGCCTATTTTTTCCAGCAGTGGTGTTTGAAGTGGTCCAGAATAACAGATTTATAATACCCTAAAATAATCCTTACTTTGGATTTCCTAGGTGCCTTCAACTCCACAAACTGCTCATACCCTCTCCCTGAGGGAATCAAATGCCTAGTGACTTGAATATAGTTTCTCTTCATTATAGTTAATCGCCCACTAGAAAAACAGAAAAAGGTGACCTACCATAAGATGGTAACAAATAAACTCACTGAACAAAATTTGCAAACAACCCATATGCTAAACTTTGTTAACATAAGGTCTCCAAATAATTATAGATAACAACCAAATTCAGAAAAATCAAAGTATGTATGTGAATAATTCATTAAATAAATTGTTTGCTGCAGGTAGTTCATTGAGATCAAGTGACAGTACAGGATTTTCAGTGCAGGAACTTTGCTTCCAGAAGTGGCTTATTTCAATGAGAGCCAAGTCCCTGACTGCCTGTGGTCATTAGATGATCCCATGCCCAAAATAACTGGGTAAGAATATTGGACCTTTTCTCTGACTAAATTCTTTCTTTAACTAATAATTACCAGAATATTCTTGTTGCTTAAAATTCCTCTTGTAGATTCAGATGGATGTAGCTTTCCTCTTATCTTGTGTGGTTTCGCTGCATGCTATAAAGCAACACTGACATTCTCCTCAGAGGAATTTGCATTACTGTGGTGGCTGAGGTGATTTTGTCATATGTGAAGCACATCAGCTTCCTCAGCTTAAAAAATACTAATTAAATTTCATTTTAATTCTTATTTATTTGTACTTTAGTCAGAGCAAGTTTTAAGATTAAGAACAATATTCAAGACACACTTGGAAAAATTCAGAGAGGGTATAGTAAAATCAATTGCTAGCCTAATACTCCAGCAAGCATAGTCTGAATCTAGAAAGGAAATGAAGAAAATCAACTCTTTCTGCTTCCTCCAACATTTCTAGCAGATGCTGCTTCCAAACTGTAGCTCTAAGCTGAAAAATAGAGAATGGCACTTTTTACAAATACCCATGGGCTGTTTTTACAAGGTATGTGTGTGCTATAATCCTACTGAAAAGACGAAGGATGTGATCCTGCGCAAGCCCTCCACCCAAGAAACTCCTCTTGATTACAGTGGGAATTCATGCTTGAGGACTTTCAAGATTCATGCACAAACTTGCTAGCACTATACACTTCCATGCTGGTTTATGAAGTTCAAAACTGGGCCATCATAACAATAGCTGTCAGTGACCATCTGTGGTCTTTCCATCATTTATTTAGAGCCCACCTTCTGTGGCTCTGTCATTAGGGATGACGTAACATATCAGAGCACTATAGGGAAGAATGACAGCAGAGAATGATTGACATTCTTAGGGGTTAACATGGAAACTTTTCACCCAGAAGATACTACTGCTACAACAGATGAGAATATAGCTGCTGACACTGATATTGAGGATGAATGGTGTATCTTGTCAGTTCAAGACATATTAGTTTAAAGGAATCCTCTGAGTGTGAATATCATGGCACCATAGCCTGACTTAAGGGCTCTAACATTTCTGAATAGAAGCTGACTAAGGAAAAGTCCTAACAAAAAGGCAATAATTACGATCATCTCCTTTAAGCATAGGAGTTTCTTATTAAGTTTGTTGATTCACATTCCCTACTCTCCCACCGCTGCTACCAACACCTCTCCTCAAGCCACCTCCCAGCCTGCAAGAAAAAATTATTTTGCTACCTCAGAAAACCTTCTGAGGTAGCAAATAATTATAATTAGACTTCTCCAAGAGTAGGGGGGACATACAATTAGGTACTCTAACTTATGGGAGGAGATTTACTATTTCTATCAGCAGCATCTAGCAAACAGACTAAAATATCTGCTCTATAATATGAAGGTGGGATTTTCATTGGCGCCTAAGCAAGTGTGAAAAATCGGGATGGGGTGGGGGGCAATAGGTGCCTATATAAGACAAAGTCCCAAATATCGGGACTGTCCCTATAAAATCAGTACACCTGGTCACCCTAAGCCTAAGAGAGTTAGGTGTCTAACTTCCCAGTGAAAACCAATGGGATTTGGGATCCTAACTCCTTTGAAATTCCAGGCCTAATTGTTTTTGGTGGAATTAGAAGGTGGATATATGTGCAGCAGGTGTTCCCAGCCCATCTTGCCTCATTGTAATTCCTACAATACTTAATTCCTTATTTTTAACCCATTTCTGAAATTGGTGGGGTCAGGCTTCTCTGGCTTATCACAATCTAATATATTTTTAAATAATGATTTTTCCTTGTCATCTTATTCTTTCTGCCTCACTTCCACATCTTACATTGACTTTAATTAAGCTTTTCTTGGGCTTGTGATCGTAGTGAGCTTTTAAAAATAAAATGAACTGACCTGGAAGGTGACTTTTTCCAATCTCTCATAGCTCTGCTGGAAATTCACTATGAGTGTAGTGTTTGAAAACACAGGCCTTCCATTTGTGATCATTCTGGATAGTGTGCACTGAGTAACAATGAGAGAGAGAGAAACACCACAAGCTCCCCTCTTTTCATCCCCACATTTTAGTTAGCATTTCATTCCCCATACACCATGCTTTGACATTTTCATCCCCCCCTACAACATGCCTGGCTACTGTTGTTTTAAAAAGAAAGGGGGAAAAAATCTGTTCTCTCCAGTAGAAAGGAAAAAAAAGATTGAAGATTTGAGAATATCCCCCAGAGTGACTCTCAGGACACTTGTGATCTTCCTTAATATTTCCCCAGTAATATCATCTTAGAATAGACTGACAGGAGTAGTGGATATTTTCTAATTCATTTTATAATTGCATTCTGCCTTTGTATGTCTGATTTTTAGTGTTTTGTCCTGCTTTTCAGGTACTATGGAATCTACATATAAATTATTGTGTACAGTCAAATTGGGTATGGTCAAATATGTTCCCAAAGATATTATAGAGTTTAAAAAGGGATAGTAAATGACCAAATTGGGCAAGTAATTTATTAACCTGACCTAAAAACTTTTCAGGGTTTAAAAAATCCACTCCTGTTCTACTCTGTTTTGTCCAAAATCATTTCTTGTGTTAATACCCATTTATATAAACATTTATCACACTAAACATTATTTTCAACTATATTATGTCTTTGAGGCAAAAGCAGTGCTTTGGGTGCTGGGTGAAGAGTCACCATCCCACTGCGAGCTCTGTGAAGCTTTTTGGCTACTTTGCATTGCAGAGGGTGCAGTCTCCATTTCCTTCTTCCCTCATCAGCTTTATTTGCTGGTGTATAGGGATGTGCAGGATCGTTCCTCTATCCCTTTCTGGCCCATTTTCAGCTTGAGAAAATTACATCATGTTAGAACATACCCTTGATGAATCCTGATGACTAACACAATGTTAAACAGGACTTAAGAAATCAATGTCAAGGACCTCCATGGTAACAATCTCTAAAATGCTTCCAGTTCCAGGCACAAGGCCAGTTAGAAAGGCAGAACTTCAGGGTCTCCATGACTGGAAGAGACAATGGTGTTTGTCTGGTCAGATTTAGGTTCAGTATGAACTGGGGAACTTTCTGGGAAAGGAGAAGTCTATACAGGAAAGATGGGCTCCCCCAAACCAAAATGGAGCCAGCTTGGTGGCATGCAAATTAAAAAGGTCGTAGAGGAGTTTTTACATTAAAGGTTAAGGGAAAGCCAACAGATGTGGAGGAGCACATAGTTTGGACAGAGACATCCCTTAGGGGAGGATCTATTAAAGGGGATTATCTACATCCTAGTAGAGAGGAGAGTATCGAAGTTGGTAAAGTACAGACAGCAACTGAAGAGAAACAGTCAAATGACAGAGTAGGTAACATTGTTGGGGGAGTGGCACTATATGTGAAAGAAAGTATTGAGTCAAATAAAGTAAAAATCCTAAAGGAATGAAACAGTACCACAGCAGAGCTATGGATATAATTTGTTGCTTGAATAATAAGAGTCTAGCAGTAGGAATATATTACCAACCACCTGACCAAGATGGTGATGGTGACTGTGTAATGCTCAGGGAGACTAGAGAGGCTACAAAAACAGAAAACCCAATAATAATGGAGGATTTCAACTATCCCCATATTGACTGGGACCATGTCATCTCAAAATGGGATATAGAGAGAAAATGTCTAATTACTATTGATGACTGCTTCTTGGAGCAGCTAGTCCTGGCAAGAAGCAATTCTTGATTTAGTCTTAAGTGGCGCATAAGATCTTGTCCAAGAGGTGAATATAGCTTAACTGCTCAGTAATAGTGACCATAATGTAATTAAATTTTACATCCTTGTAATGGGGGAGATATCAAAGAAACCCACAACAGTAGCATTTAACTTTAGAAAGGGGGAGTACACAAAAATGAGGAAGCTGGTTAAATGGAAATTAAAAGGAACAGTCACAGAAGTGAAATGCCTACATGTAAGCAGAGTCAGGATGAGCTCTACCCTGACATCTGGTGGTGAATTATGGCGAGTGTGGAAAAGAACTCCAGGGGCTGATCTTGTTTGCATAGGCACACCCACTCGCCTGGCATGAAACACAGCAACTGAAAGTGGTTACTTTGGCTGGTGTGGGATCCCCAGTTTCTCTATTATTGGGGTAGGAAGAATAAAGTTTTGTTACCCTGATTCTGTGAATCAAGGCCAGTGGAACTGTTGTATGACAGAAGGACTGAGTGAGTCCTTCACCATTACCTAAGTAGCACTTGCTTGACAAGGGGCATGGGTTACAAAACCCAGCGAATTGAGAGAGGATGGGGACAGGTATTTATTCCTGATGGTATGGGCCCCCTCTGAGGGTTTGAAACACCAATTGCACCGCCTCCTCTCTCCACTGTTGAATGTCAGAGCTAACTTTGATTCCCTTAGGAGTCTAGTTACAGGCTGCTGAGCTGAATTCACTTTGGGCCAATGGTGCACCAGCACTGGGGCTCCCCTACTATACTATGAGCTGAAATCACAAAAGAGCTAAAGTTATTAAGAGCTGAGATCACTGAGTGCTGTGTTAACTAGTGGGGGAGCCTGAAGCTATATTGCTCAGCAGCTGGCGGAGCAATTTGTGGGGACGACTGGAGGAGCAGCGAGCGGCGTGGAGCCTTGTGGGGCCGGTTGGAGTAGCCCAAGGAACGGCGAGCGGAGCTGTTTGTGGGGACGGCTGGAACGGCTCACAGGTCGGTGAGTGGAGCGGAGTGGAGTGGAGCAGCTTGTGGAGTGGAGCAGTTCGTGGGATGGCAGGAAAGTGGACTGGCTTGTGGTAAAGGCTGCGGTGGAACCCCCACGGAGAAACAGACGGCTGGCCAGCCTCGGATCACGTAAGGTGCCCCTTAACACCCTGCTGCCCCCCCTTTTTACTCTGGGGCTGCACTGACCAGGGACAGAACTTTGGGGGTGTTGGACTTTGGGGACTCTGGGTGATTTTTGGGTTGCTGGATTCAAGAACCAAAGGGAAAGGACACAGCCCAATTTGCTGGGGTGGGTTTTGCTCATGGTTTGTGTTATGAATCCTGTTTGTGGTGTTTTTCCAATTTTATGCTGATGTCGTTTACCTCATGTTATTAAACATTTTCTGCTACACTCAGACTCCGTGCTTGCGAGAGGGGAAGTATTGCCTCTTAGAGGTACCCAGGGGGGTGGTATGTAATTGTCCCAGGTCACTGGGTGGGGGCTCGAGCCGGTTTTGCATTGTGTTATTGAAACGGAACCCCTAGATACAGAACCCGGCCCTTGTTGCTGCCAACTTAGATGGGCAGAAGGGTTACATACATGATGCATGGAACTTTTTAAAAGCATCATAATAGAGGCTCAAACTGTATGTGTATATGCCCCAAGTAAAACAAAACAGTAAGAGGACCAAAAAATGCCACCATAGCTAAACAGAGTAAAAGAGGCCATTGGAAACAAAAACACATCTTTTACAACTAGGAAATCAAATCCTACTGAGGAAAATAGAAAGGAACATAAACCCCGACAAGTTAAGTGTAAAAGTATAGTTAGGCAGGCCAAAAAAGAATTTGAAGAGCAACTAAAGCGAAAGACATAAAAATGAACAGCAATTTTTTTTAAGTACATCAAAAGCCATAACCTTGTCAAACAATGAGTGGGGCTACTGGATGATCGAGGTGCTACCAGAGCACTCAAGGAAGATAAGGCCATTGCAGAGAAGCTAAATGAATTTTTTGCACCAGTCTTCACTGCAGCAGATGTGAGGGAGATTCCCATATCTGAGCCAGTTTTTAGGTGACAAATCTGAGGAACTGTCCCAGATTGAGGGGTCAATAGAGGAGGTTTCAATATGAAATTGCAGAACTACTACTGTGGGTACGTAACCTATCACTCAATTCAGCCTCTGTGCCAGATGAGTGGTGGATAGCTAATGTGACACCGATTTTTTTAATAAAAAGGCTCCAGAGGCAATTTTGGCAGTTGAAGCCCACTAAGCCTAACTTCAATACCAAGCAAATTAGTTGAAACTATAGTAAAGAACAGAATGATTAGAGACATAGCTGAACACGATATGTTGGTGAAGAGTCAACACAGCTTTTGTAAAGGGAAATCATGCATCAGCAATCTCTCAGAATTCTTTGAGGGGGTCAACAAAAATGGACAAGGGTGATTCAATGGATATAGTGTATTTGGAGAAAGTACCTCACCAAAGGCTCTTAAGCAAAGTAAGCAGTCATGGATAAGAGGGAAGGTCCATTCATGGATCAGTAAGTGGTTAAAAGATATGAAACAGAGGGTATAAATAAATGGTCAGTTTTCACAATGGAGAGAGGTAAATATCCGGGCTCCTTCAATGATCTGTACTGGGAGGAATGCTTTTCAACATATTCATATATGGCCTGAAAAAAGAGGTAAAGAATGAGTTGGCAAAGTTTGCAGATGGTACAAAACTACTCTAGATAGTTAAAGTCCAAAGCATACTGTGAAGAGGTACAAAGAGATCTTGCAAAACTGGGTGACAGGGCATCAAAACTAGAGTGACAAGATGGGTGAGGTAATATCTTTCAGGAAATCAATAGATAATAAGACAGTAAATATCATGCCACTATATAAAAGCTCTGGTACACCCTGCATACTGTTCTGCTTGCCCGCAGCTCAATAAAGAAACATTAGAATTGGAAAAAGTACAACAAAGGGCAATACAAATGGAACTGCTTCAATATGATGGGGACTGTGCCGCTTAGAAAAGAGATGACTAAAGAGGGATATATTAGAGGTCTACAAAATCATAATTGGTGTGGAGACTGATTAAGGAAGTGTTCTTTTCCCCTTCACATAATACAAGATCCGGGGGTTATTCAATGAAATCAATAGGCAGTTTGTTTAAAACAAACATAAGAAAAGTGCTTCTCCACACAATGCACTGTCAATCTGTGGAACTCATTGCCAGGGGATGTTTTGAAGGCCAAAAATATACCTGGGTTTAAAAAAGAATTAGACAACTAGAATCTGTCATGCTGGCTGGAGTGGCTCATGACTGTGAGTGCCAACCTCAGGGCAGATTGTCAAGAAGCAAGGCAAACCCCCCAAACTAGTTGTATGTTCTATAATTACATTTCACCAACACAGAAACAAGTGTGAACTCCTAAAGAACTATAACAGTCTTACAGTGGAGTCTCAGACAGTCCCTTTGGGCATTCCAATCTATCTTGCCACCCAGATAAGCTTGAATATTCAGGTTACTCCCAGTCCCAAAAGATCCCACATTAATTGTATGTCAGATGTCAAACCAAAGGGAATACCTGTAGCCAATACTGTAATAAACTAAAGATTAATTAAGAAATGAGAGTTATTTACAAAGTTAAAGCAGGTAACACACACATACTCACAAATTACTAACAGTCTTGGGTTTCAAAAGATAAGAAAAATGTCTATCGTAAGTAGACTCTCTACGTCCTTTGGGTCTAACCCAGGCAAAACAGCTGCTTCTTTAGAGTCTGAGCAGAAAAAAGAACCAAGTTGCTTCTTGTCGGGGATGTTTATCCCCTTCACCCCAGAGTCCAAGCTGATGGGATGAGTTTATGGGCAGGTCTCCCTGGTGGGTGTGAGGAATGCAGTCAACCAGGTCTTTGTCTTTGGATGCGTCACAATGGTTCATATGCTTTCAGTGGGCCTTTTGTGCAGGATGAGCAGTTTACTTTAATTCATGCTTCTTTCCTGTTTGATGAGTTACACAATTACGGATGTTTTTATTGCAAACATTTGTTATCACTCTCTGACATGGGGTGCAGATAAGTGAGACTAATATATGCATCGTACAAGCCATTCATAAGGTCTAAACACTAAACATATTCTTATCAACTTAACATCTATTTTAACAATACTAGCACTGAGATGGATCAGACTGGTTTCCAGCTATGTATTTTTCAGTGTTTAGTGAGGCCTGGGGCCTTGGCATGAGCTGGCACCTGGTCTGACAGCATCACAAGGGCCATCAATGGCTATCGGCCAAGATGGTTAGGGATACAACCCCATGCTCTGGGTATCCCTAAACTTCTGACTGCCAGAAGCTGGGACTGGACAATTGGGGATGGATAACTTAATAAATTGCCCTGGTCTGTTCAGTTCTTCTGAAGCATTTGACACTGGCCACTGTTGGAAGATGGGATACTGGACTAGATGGATCACTGGTCTGACCCAATATGGCTGTTCTTATGATTTAGCACTCAGAGTGGGCAGGGCCGGCTCCAGGCACCAGCCCACCAAGCATGTGCTTGGGGCAGCGCCTGGAGGGGGGCGGCGCGGCGGGGCGCTCCGGCCCGAGAGCGGGGCCGCAACTGGGCTCGCCGCCCTCCCCGCGGCGCTCCGGCCGCTGGGGAGAGCAGAGCCACAGCAGGCTTGCCGCCCTTCCCGCGGCGCTCCGGCCGCCGGGGAGAGCGGAGAGCCCCAGCCGGACTTTCCGCCCTCCTCCCGGCGCTCTGGCCGCCGGGGGCTCGGCGCTCTGGCCGCCGGGGGCTCGGCGCTCTGGCCGCCGGGGGCTCTCCGCTCTCCCCCCGGCGCTCTGGCCGCCGGGGAGAGCGGAGAGCCCCGGCCGGGCTCTCCGCCCTGCTCCCGGCGCTCTGGCCGCCGGGGGCTCGCCGCCCTCCCCCCGGTGCTCTGGCCGCCGGGGAGAGCGGAGAACCCCGGCCGGGCTCTCCGCCCTGCTCCCGGCGCTCTGGCCGGTCGGGGATTGCGGGCCTGCGGCCGGGCTCGGCACCCTCCCCTGCCGCGCTGGGGAGTTGGGGGGCGGCGGGTGGCTTTTTTGCCTAGGGCGGCAAAAAAGCCAGAGCCGGCCCTGAGAGTGGGATCCCAGAGTTTACTTACATTGTAAGCTTTTTGGGGCAGGCAGTTGGTACACTGACTAGCACAATGGGGTTCTGGCCCAATAGTAATGCAATAACTAATACTAATACCTCAACCTACTAATATCTGTTAATACTACGACTCCCTTCTCTTCTCTTGGATTGTACCTCATGTTAGTTATCACATTGCAGCTAACATGAGGTAAGACCACATATTTTTTTCTAGTGATGGCAAGGCCTCAGTATCAAGAGGGGCTGCCATACTGAAGAGTGTCAGTTGGTTGTGGTTAATCCCAGGAAACCAGAACCCTAGAGGTAACCATGGCCAGTAGAGACACTGTTAAACATAACAATTCCCAGCACAGTGTGTGTAACATGGTGTAAATTACCTTGGTTCCTCAAAGTTGTATTTCAGATTGATGTAATTGTCCAGTGTAGACAAGCCATTCTGGAAGTCTCTGAAAACCAGGTCAATGTTGTTTAGATGCCTAAGGCTCCAGCCCAGCAAAGCACTTAAGAATGTGCTTAACTTTAAGCCGGTGTCTAGTCCCAGTGAAGTCAATGGGATGACTCAGTACTTGATGTTAAGTACTTTGCAAGATGGATTTAGGAACATAGATTTAGTCACCCTTTTTTTTTTTTTTTAACATGCAACATTAGTACTGTAATATTATTAACACTGAATACTGAACCATCTTTCAATCACAGTTATGAGATTTTTTTTTCTATGTAAGTACCAGGTGTTCTTTCTTTTTTTCTTTTTAATCCTCCCGTATCAGTCTCTTGCTGTTGTAATTATTAGGCTGGGAAACTGGAAACAGTGCTGGCAGAAATGGGTTAACACATACTTTCCAAGCTTTAGTGTTGAAAGAGAGTTTCCTGGCATTTTACAATACAACTGTACGATTGGCTTCACAGCCTCCAGCAGTGAATCCCACTCTCTGAGGCACCAACAATAAGTCCTAGTATTTCCTGAAGTTTTGAGATTTCAGTATCACACTATATTGAAAGGGGCTGGGTGCTACTACAGTATGAGGTTGTCATCTAAATAAATATTTCACTGAACTGCCTTTGGCTGCATTTAGAATTAAAATATAAACATTTGACATTCACCTTGTGTGATGTCACGGGAATGAAATGTGTCCCTTTTGCCTACAATTTCATATCAGCGGCTGCTCCTGCTGATATGCAAGATACTACTTACTGTACAAACATTTCTCTCTTAAGAAACAAAGGTCTGGCCTTCAACAAGCTTGAATTAATTCATAGACACTTTTTTGCAGATCAGTAGAGGGGGTATCTCTTGCTTTCGTAACGAGATGGAGAGATGCAAACATTTTCTAGGCTTACCAAGGATGACTGGCAATCCCATAAATCTCTGAGCACAGATCCATGTTTGATTTCATAAATCCTGCAGATAAGGGTGGCGCTCTTGTCATCAGGATTTGAGATATGTACAACGTCAGCAGGAAGCCTTCAGGCAGCCAGATTTTGGTATATGTTTAGCACAACATCTGTTAAATGACTTAGAGATAAACTATCATGTTCTTATAGTCATCTTTAGAATCCAATATGTCTACAACATTTAGCATTCAGTTTAATGGAGTTCAACTCTCCCTGTCTTGTTTACGCTACCTAGCATTCATAAAAAGCATAAATATTAATCTGGTCTTCCAGCTTTTCTCTAAATGGATATATCTAGATCAGTGCTGTAGGCCTCCAGTGCCTTGCACCTTGTGTAATAATTTGCACCTGTGCAAAGTGCTTGTAAAATACTACCGAAATAGAATTGGTAGTATCTTAAGGCATTCTGCACAGAAGTAAAGTTACTATACCTGGTGCAAGGCAGTGGCAAATTAGGCCCATAATAAGGGTTCAGCCCAGCACTCAAACAGGCTGTGTAACTTGAAAAATGGCTATTGTACTAGTACTCATAAGCAGAGCCAGTTTTAGAGCTGTTTCCTGCCCATTGCACTTCTTTAGTGGTCAGATTTCTGAGCTGTTCCCTTTTGCTTGGGATGAAGATAGCAGAAGAGAGCAGAGGGGACATGCTCATGGGGAGGAGGATTGAAGAAAATGGCACTGGATCCCTGTTGATTCTTGCACTTCTGAAAATGTGTAAGGCCAGCAATGCTCAAGGGGTTGTGGGTGGGGATCCTTTGAAATGAATTTGAATCTTGTCTGAGGAAGGTGTGTGAGATCATCCTCAAGGTAAGTAGCTGCTTTTTTCTGGTTAGGCAACACTGTAAAATAATGTTGGCTAGAATACGGGTAGGTCCCAGTATCTTCTATCAACCTTTTTGTTTCTCATTACATAGCATGCACTTTGGGTCTAATTCTGTTCTCTTTTGCATGGTAAAAATCCCATTGATTTAAGTGGGAATTGCATCTGTGTAACCAAGACCAGATCTGGCCCTTTTCACTAAATTTTTTGAGAAGATAAATGTTAAATAATTTTTTAAAGCCTGGGGTGAATTAAATAGAGATTCACTAGGTGATATATGCAATTTTTCCTCTTGTATAAATAAGGATAGTGATGTGCTGCTACATTTCTTTCCTCTGGCTTTCTAACTGAAATAATCTGTATTCTCAGGAACAAAGAATAATAACAACATATTTAAGACAAGGCTCTCACTGAATTCATTTTGCCCTTATATCTTATCTTATGATAAAAGAGTTTGACTTTCCAATATAATAATTTTATCAGTAGGCAAATTTCCTTTCAGTTTCAGCTATCAACTGAACCATTTTTCTTGGCATACGTTTTATTCCTTGGATCAACAATTTATCCTCCCGTCTCTTTTACTTTTAGTGTGTTCTTAAACATCTGTCTGACTGGGACATAATTTAGATTTAACCCACACATAGTACAGCTGAAATATTCTTAACCAAAAGTGGTCACTGAAGCTTAACATTTGGGATCAGAGTAGCGTAGAAAACTATATGATATAATAAAGTTTTGTATATGTGTGTGTGTACATAATACGTATAAACTCCTTCCCATGTAATAAATCCTTATGATATAGCCAATGTAATTATGCCAGTGTAAAACTGGTACAAGTGAAAGGAGAATCAGCCTGAATATTTTTAAGGAAGCTTTCTTCTTTGAAGCTCATCTTATCTACAGCACCCATTGCCACAGGAGACAAGATACGCTTAAGGCATGTTCTTTCAGAATACTCTTTGGCAGTGGTTTTTAACCTGTGGTCCATGGACCCTTGGGGTTTGCAGACTGTGTCTAAGATTTCCAAAGAGGTCTGCACCGCCATTCAAAATTTTTTAGGGGTCTGCAAATTAAAAAGGGTTGAAAACCACTGCTCTGTGGAATTTTAACTTCTATTAATTGTCAGTGGAAGCTAAGTATCGAAATTGCTCATGCTGAAAAAATGTTCCTTAGGAGTAGGGGAATGGTATAAATTAGAGATGGTTGAAATTATTTTTTGATGAAATTGTTTTCCATTGAAAAATATCAATTAGTAGAAACAATGTTTCACAGAAATGTATAATTTTTTATTAAAATTTTATTAGGAAGGTTTCTCTGGTTATGATGGAGAGAGACCCAGAATAGCCAATAACCTGATGGTTAGGGCACTCAGGTTCAAGTCCCTGCTTTAGATCCCAGGCAAGTGCTCGGACTATCTAGCTATAGATTCAGGCTTTGTTTCTTACACTCACGTTGAAGCTGTTCCACTTCGCATAAATAATTAAATACTCATTGGGCCAAAGAGAGAGAGTGAGAGACTGACTCTATAGCCTAGTGTTTAGGGAAGTTGTTCAGATCAGGTAGAGCAGGGACCTGACCCTGAGTCTTCCATATCCCAGGTGAGCACCCTAAATATTAAGCTATTAGCTATTCTGGGGTGTGTGTCATGCTTTTTCATGGGAAATTTCAAAAGCCCTTGTTTTTGTTCTACATTGGGATGGAAACAAATGTCAAAACCTTAACATTTTTCATAAAACAGAATTGTTGTTTTCCAGGCAGCCCTTGCATAAACCTCTCTGCTGATGTTTTGAATCTGCTATGTATGTCCCCATCCTACCATCACTGATGAGCGGCTGTGCCTGGTATGCCTCTGTGACAGGTCTCTCTCACATTCTTTCCTATGGCTCAGAGAATTAGTTAGAGCTGCAACCAGCAACAATGAGAGTCAGAGTAAATGAGGGGCTCTCTAACCTATGCCACTAGGGTTGGGCCCTTAATCAATCCTCTGTCACTGGAGGATAGCCATGAAGAGGAAGAGCTCCACCATGCCCCTTGACCCCTGTGATGGGGGTGGGCAGTTGGCACAGGAGCCATCTCTGACAGGTTCATGCCAGCAGGGAGTTTCAAGGGAATTATTTGCAGCCAGAATCTGGACCATTTTTGATGCCTGAGTAGTGAAAAGGAGCATGATCACAGCTCAGAATCTGGCCCATCAATTTTGCATTGCGCATTCAGCACATGTATACACAAACTTGCTTGGTGTTTAAATATTTTTAGCCTAACATTAACCAGACTTTTAGTTTGCGTGTGCTAATTAACACCCACAATTACTTGTGCTTGTAATTTAGATCAAGTAGATGTCTGAGTCCTACATTTGTGCATGCCCAAATGAGGAACATAGATACCTAACTCCAGAATGTACACAACACTTGCAATCTCAAAAACTGAGACCAGTGTTTGAAAATGTGGCCTAGGAGGGGAGACCGTACATTTCAAGTCTTTCATATCCAGCCTTGTTTTTCAAATGTAGCCCTTATTGTCTTGAATACAGAATACTGTCACTGAATTGGAGATGATTTGCCTCAATAAACAAGAGTTCCTTGCTCGTATGTTTTCTTTGATAATAAGAGCAGGTACATTGGTCAGTAAATATGCCATTTCTGAGAACTGAAAGTGAACTCAAGCTGCCAAAATGCAGTGGAAATGCAAGACAGGCAGTCTCTTCATACTAAGGCAGAAGAGAGGCACATTGACCACTCGCTTCCTAACAGGTAATCTACATAGCTCAACTCCTTTGAAAGCAGACCATTTGAGTAGCTTGAGATCTCTCTTTCAAGGCTGCTTTTCTGCTCTTGCTCTAATTACATTTACTTAAGGGGAATAAAAAGACAAAATGAATAGCCCATAACAGGTTTCTGGTTGGTAGAATGGATTCAGGGGGTGTTATACTGAACGAATATTACCTTGTGCAATAAAATTTTGCTGACAGCAGGAATCCATATTTTTAGTAGGAAATAAACCAAGATTGTTTAGCCAGATGTATTACAATAAACCTTGGTGTGTGACTAGAGAAGAATACATGCCTAGTAAAGGAATAAATCTGTAAGAAAAAATGTATTTATTGCAGGTTGATATGAATTTTTTTATGTGCTGCATCAACTTAAATGTAATGTCTAACTAAAAATGAATGCATTCTGAATTGAACCTTACAAAAATAAAAACAAAGGAGAGTTGAGGTGTGATTAAAATCTGTGCTGGCAAATTCAGAAATTTACTTTTGCTGGGGGCATGCGCATAGGCGTGCGCAGCACATTTCATTAGGGTGTGCACCAAGGGAGCCCCGCCCAAGCCCCGCCCCCATCCCGATCCACACCCTCCTACTTCCCACCCCCTGACTGCCCCCCTCAGAAACCCCAACCCCCCCGCTCCTTGTCCCCTGACTGCCCCCTCCTGAGACCCCCCCCACTGTAACTGCCTTCCTAGGACCCTACCCCCTACCTGTCCTCTGACTGCCCTGACCCTTAATCACACCCCTACCCCCAGACAGACCCCCAGGACTCCCATGCCTATACAACTACTCCCCGTCCCCTGACTGCCCCCGAGACCCTCTGGCCCATATCCAACCTGCCTGGCCCAGCCCCCTTACCATGCCGCAGCTCAGAACAGAGTCCCCACCAAATCCCACCCCCTGGACATCCCCTTGACCAAGGGCGTGATGGCACTTACAGGGCGGGCGTAGAGAGCGCCAACCAAGCTGGAGCGCAGTGGTGGAAGAACGCTATGACTGATGTAAATCAACAAAGGTCATGTGTAGTGCTGGGGAGGCAGTGATTGGCTGGGCGGGGATAAGAGGGTTCTGTGTGGGGCAGTCTGGGTGCAGGCAGCTCAGTGGGGGATCTGGATGTACAGAGAGATCCCAGGTGCAGGGGTAATGGGAGTCTGCAGGGGGAACCAAGTGAAAGTGGTTGGAACTCAGTGGGGGGGGTCTGGGTGCAGGGGAGGTGGGGTTCATTTGGGTGGGGGTCTGGGTGTAGGTGGTTGGGGCTCAGTGGGGAGGGTGTCTGGGGGGGCTCATCAGGGTGGTACAGATGCAGGGGAGGTGGGGCTTGTCAGAGTGAGGGTTTGAGGGGCCTGCTTAACAGGGGAGCCCCAGCTGCTGCCAAGGGGATCTGCACGCTGGGCCCCCACTTCTCCTATCCCCTTCTCTTCCCCATCCCATGCCCCTTCCCCACCACTCCATCTCCTCCCCATCCCACCCCCTTCTTTCCCCCCTGCCTCTTTCCCCCTGCCCACGCTTCCCCTTCCCTTCCCCATCCCATGCCCCTTCCCCACCGCTCCATCTCCTCCGCATCCCACCCCATTCCTTCCCAAACTGCCTCTTTCCCCCTGTCCCCGCTTCCCCTTCTCTTCCCCATCCCATGCCCCTTCCCCACCGCTCCATCTCCTCCGCAGCCCACCCCCTTCCTTCCCAAACTGCCTCTTCTCCCTGCCCCCGCTTCCCCTATCCTCTTCTCTTCCCCATCCCATGCCTCTTTCCCACAGCTCCATCTCCTCCCCATCCCACCACCTTCCTTCCCCCCTGCCCCCACTTCCCCCATCCCCTTCTCTTCCCCATCCCATGCCCCTTCCCCACCACTCCATCTCCTCCCCATCCCACCCCCTTCTTTCCCCCCTGCCTCTTTTCCCCTGCCCTGCCCTGCCCTACCCCGCCCCACAACTCACTGTTGTACAAGATGAAGGATGGCTCCCAGCACACAGAAGGGAGCTCAACCAGCCCTAGGACGCAGAAGGTGGTGTCCAGCTGCAGAGTCCAGGGAGCTGAGCAGCACCTTCTTTTTTCAGCGGGGCTGCAGTAACTCTGTGTTCACAGAAATGGGGGAGGGTGGGGCAGTGGTGTGACCTTGCATCCCATGTGGCCCCCCAACCCTCACCTCTATTTGGGGGGTGATGCCCCCAAACTATGCCATGAACATTCCCAATCACACACCCCTGTTTCTCCTTCATTTTCTGCAGGGAAGCAAAGAACGCTGCAGGAGGGGGACCTGGGCTGTTTTCATTCCCTCTGGGGCCCAGGAGTACCCCACCCAGACCCCCACTGCCCAGCATCATCCCCAGAGACCCAGCACCCCCGCCTGCCTGCCCCCCAGCCACACTCACCGGCCTGCTGGGCGAGGGCTATTTGCCTTGCCTGAGCTGAGCCAGCGTCACAGCTGGGGTTGGTGGGAGAATCAGAGTGGGAGGGGGCCTGCCCCCCTCATAACCCTCTTGCCTGGGGCCCAGACGAGCCCTCCCCCCCATGCTGGCCAAGAATGACCTGGCCCCTGCACTGGTCCCAGGCGGCTCAGCCCTGGGAGGTGGCAGGCTGAGCAAGAGGAGCTGGAGCAGCTCCCTCCCCCTCCCTGCTGGGGAGGCGCAGTCAGGGAGCACTAGCACTGCCCCCCCCCCACAGCTCCCATTGGCCGGGGTTCCTGGCCAATGGGCTGGGAACCGGGTTAGCGCTCGGAGGGAGGCAGTGGGCAGCGGGCAGCGTTGCCTCTGCTGAGACTCTCCCTGCATGCAGGGACGCTGGGGAGGGGGGAGCTGCCCCCGAGGTGAGAGCACCCCAGCCCAACCCACCCTGCTCCCTGTCCCCCGACTGCCCCCGCCACTTGTCCAACCCCCCTCAGGCTCCTAGCAGCGTCTGGCTCAGCGCGGAGCCATACACACAGCCTCGCGGGAGCACGCAGCCCCGCCCCTCACAGCTCTGACTGCCCTGCATTAGGGTGTGCACGGGCACACCTGGCACACCCCGTGCGCACGCCTATGGGCATGCTCAATATTGGAGAACAGCCAGAGCATAAGAGTGATACTAAAGCCATACAATAAGGCCTAGTGTGGCTAATGTATATTTCTAGAGCAACAGAAAGGGAAGGAACTATTCAGGCAGGAAAGTGCTGCATGATCAGTTCTAATGAAGATTTTTGTTTAAGCTCCTTGATGCATCTACTAGAAATTGTAGATGAGCCCAAGACATTAAGTTCAAAGCTGAAATTTCCAAAATTTGTGATGGGTTTTCAGATTCTGGGCTTTGCTTCAAGCCCATAACTACTTACCATGCAACTTATCTATAGCAAATACTAAAATTCTGAGTCCAGTTTTTTATAACATAAACGGTATGTTGGGAATGTCACTTTGGAAGCTCAGAGTGAAATTCTCACCCCTGCTCTGAAGACATTACGCCTGGTAAAATACCTGGAGTGGCAGAAAGGGACTCTAAAAGTCCCAGTTCCAGCTGGGAAAGAATTCATCTGGCTCAGGAATTGAGAAAGAGAGTCACAGGCTGTCCCCAAGAACCCCCGCAAAGGCTATAGCCTTAGGGGGGGGGGCGGGGGGACTGTTGGAGGGTAAGGCTACAACGTGCAGCATTATGGAGTCTCTGGGTAGTGTCTCTCCACAGGCAGGCAGGGACAGGCTGGCATGATTTAGACAGCTCCTTGGGGGTGGGTGTCTATGTTGCATTAGGGCTGTCCTGGACAGCCCTTTAAAATAGGAGGACTCAATGGTGGCTTATAGGTACATTAGTCCCCCTGTCCTCCCTCTGCCACACACACTGTGAGTTCTGTGCTGTGCCATTTAAAGAAGCAGCCGAGAATCTCACCTATAGACTTTTTATTTTTTAAATTTGGAAAAGCAACACACATCTTCAGTCTCAGGAAAGACTGGCTTTTATTGAGACTTATAAACTGGGACTTGGGCTTCTAAATCCTCCTTCTGACAACATTTTCCAAATAATTGCAAAAACAGACCACTTTTGAAAGCAAACTTAATTTCCTTTTCTATGTGATTTAGAAGAAAACTCTTTAGACATAGAATTTCAGACTATGAAAAAATCTTGTCACTTCAGTTTTATATTGCTTAAGGTTATTTAAATGTTGTCTTGCTTTTAGCCTTTTTTACTTGAAGTATTATAGAATTGCTGGAAAACAGTAAAATATCGCAGTTAGTGAGTGATGTATTATTGAGGGAGCATGATATAGCAAAGAACCAAAATGGATTTCATGCACCGCTCTGCCACAGATTCCATGCGTGACCAAAGGCAAGTCTCATAGACTTTATCATAATGGTCCCTTCTGACCTTAATCTAGTCTGGCCTGCACATTGCAGGCCACAGAACCTCACCCACCCACTCCTGTAATTGACCCCAACCTCTGGCTGAGTTACTGAATTTCTTAAGTCATGATTTAAAGACTTCAAAATTACAGAGGAGCCACCATTTAAACTTGTTTAAATGTGCAAGCGATCCATACCCCATGCTGCAGAGGAAGGTGAAACCCCCCGAGGGTCTCTGCCAATCTGATCCAGGGGAAAATTCCTTCCTCACCCCAAATAGGTGATCAGTTAGACTCTGAGCATGTGGGCAAGACCTGCTAGCCAGACACCAGGAAAAAAAATTATCTGTAGTAACTCGGAGCCATCCCCATCTAATGTCCCGTCACCTGCCATTGGAGATATTTGCTGTTAGCAGTCACAGATGGGCTACATGCCATTGTAGGCAGTATCATCATATCATCCCCTACATAAATTTATCAAGCTCAGTCTTGAAGCCAGTTATATTTTTTGACTCCACTGTTCCCCTTCAAAGGCTGTTCCAGAACTTCACTCCTCTGCTAGTTAGAAACCTTCATCTAATTTCAAACCTAAAGTTGTTGATGGGCAGTTCATTTGTTCTTGTGTCCACATTGGCAATGAACTTAAATAACTCCTCTCCCTGCCTAGTATTTATCCCTCTGATTTATCTCCCCTCAGTGTGCAAAGCTTCTTCAATCCCTCTCATAAGGTAGGTTTTTCATTCCTAAGATCATCCTAGTAACTCTTCTCTGCTCCTGTTGCAGTTTGAATTAATCTTTCTTAAACATTGGAGACCAGAATTGCACACAACATTAGAGATGAAGTCTCACCAGTGCCATGTATAATGATACTAACACTTACCTGTCTCTACAGGAAATCTCGTCTGATGCATCCTAGGATTGTATTAGCCTTTTTTTTCACAGCTGCATCACATTGGTGGCTCATAGGCATCCTGTGATCAACCAACGAACCCAGGTCTTTCTCCTCCTCTGTCACTTCCTACTGACATGTCCCGAGCTTATAGCAAAAATTCTTGTTGTTAGTCCCTAAATGCATGATCTTGCACTTTGCACTATTACATTTCAGTCCATTTCTAATACTTCAGTTTGCAAGGTTATCCGGATCATATTGTATGATATTCTGGACATCCTCTGTATTGGCAATACCTCCTTTGTGTTGTCCGCAAATTTTATTAGCACATTCTCACTTTTTGTGTGAAGCTCAGTAATAAAAATGTTAAATAAGGTTGGTCCCAAGAGGTTGGTCCCAAGACTGATCCCTGAGAAACTCCACTAGTAACCTCCCTCCAGCCTGCCTGTTCACCTGTCAGTATGACCCGTTGTAGTCTCCCCTTTAACCAGTTCCTTATCCACCTTTCAAGTCTCATATTAATCCCCAGCTTCTTGATTTTAATAATTTCCTATGTGGAACTGTATCAAATGCCTTACTGAGATCCAGGTAAATCAGATCTACTGCATTTATTTTGTCTAGAAAATCAGTATCTTCTCAAAGAAGAAGCTCAGATTGGTCTGGGATGATCTATCTTTTGTAAAATCATGTTGTATTTTATCCCAATTACCCTTTACCTCTATGTCCTTAAGTACTTTCTCTTTCAAAATTAGTTTCAAGACCTTGCATACAATTGACATAAAACTGATAGGACTGTAGTTTCCCGGATCACTTTTTCCCCCCCTTTCTTAAAAATAGGAACTTGTGACATTGCACTCCATATGATTTTATGAAAATATGCTAATGAGCGTGAATATAATGTAACTGGAATATGCTTCATGCAAAAGGTCTCTTGTAAGGTATCACTACAAAGCTTATAATCTACTGAATGTGGTCATCCTATTTGTATAAGTGTATCTGAAACTAGAAATATGAACTATAACTCTTAGGTCCTATTTGTAATTATGCAAAGTGTGGGTCACTAATGGTGGTTTGGAATCTTGATGGCTCCTATTAACCAGGACAATTGACTGTAGATGGCTCTGTTTTACTTGCAAGCCTTCCTGTGAGTCAGGCAGGGAAGAATGAAGGCTTGGGGTCTCACAGGACATGTGACCATGCCACCTGGTACTGGAATCCATCTTAAACCTGGGGCTTTTCCATTTAGAAGGAGGGGTGGGGACCCAGAGAGACAAAAGTTTCCCGCCTTGTGCCAAAGCTATGTAAGGAGGTGGAACAGAACAAAAGAGGGCTGCAGTCATGAGAAATCCCCTAGCTACTACCTGAGCTGGAACAAGACTGTATCAGGGGAAAGGATTGGGCCCAGACTATAAAGGAGTCTAGTCTGTGAAAGAAACTTATTGGAACATCTCTGAGGGTGAGATTTATCTGTAATCAGTTTCTTAATGTATTAGGCTTAGACTTGCGTGTTTTTGTTTTATTTTGCTTGGTAACTTACTTTGTTCTGCCTGTTATTATTTGGAACCACTTAAATCCTACTTTTTATACTTAATAAAATCCCTTTTTGCTTGTTATTGAACCCAGAGTTAGTGACTAACACCTGGGGGAGCAAACAGCTGTGCATATCTCTCTATCAGTGTTATAGAGGGTGGACAATTTATGAGTTTACCCTGTATAAGCTTTATACAGAGTAAAACGGATTTATTTGGGGTTTGGATCCCATTTGGAACTGGGTATCTGGGTGCTAGAGACAGGAGCACTTCTTAAGATGTTTTCAGTTAAGTCTGCAGCTTTTCGGGGACGTGGTTCAGACCTGGGTCTGTGTTTGCAGCAGGCTAGTGTGTCTGGCTCAACAAGATAGGGTAATGAAGTCCCAAGCTGGCAGGGAAAATGGGCTCAGAGGTAGTCTCAGCACATCAGGTGGCAATCCCAAGGGGGTTTCTGTGACCGAACCCGTCACAGAACTATATTGACAATTCTCCAGACATAGGTTATGACCCCCGAGTTTACAGATTCATTAAAAATCCTTGCTATTGGGCTTTCAATTTCATGTGAAAGTTCCTTTAATATTCTTGGATGGAGATTATCTCTCCCCCTCCGCCCGAGTTAGTCCCATTAAAATGTTTGAGTTTGGCTTCCACTTCGGATGTGGTAATTTCTACTTCCATATTCTCATTCCCATTAGCCACCCTGCTACTACCTCTCAGCTCTTCATTAGCCTTATTAAAAACTGAGGCAAAGTATTTGTTTAGATGTTTGGCCATGCCTAGATTATTCTTTAATGTCCACCCCATCCTTAGTGGTTAGTGGTCCGACTTCTTTCCTTGTTTTTTTTATTTATACAGTGATAGATCCTTTTACTATTAGTTTTAATTCCCTTTGCAAGGGCACTTCTCTGTGCATCAGGTTCCCCAGCTGTAACACAGCGTTAATAATACTTACCTATTCCACAAGGATGATGTGAGGCTTAATTATATAAATATTACATAAGAACATAAGGTCAGTCATACTGGGTCAGACCAATGGTCCAGCTAGCCCAGTATCCTGTGTTCCAACAGTGGCCAGTGCCAGACACTTCAAAGGGAATGAATTGACCAGGGCAATTTACTAAGTGATCCATCCCCCTGTCATCCAGGCCCAGCTTCTAGCAGTCAGAGGATTAGAGACACCCAGAGCATGAGGTTGCCTTTTAGTTTTTAAGTAAATCTAATATTGAAATCTACCAAGAAAACAAATATTAGCTAAAAGTCTGATGTTAGTTCCCAATGTATAATGAAGTGTTTTATTGAAGAGGTTAGTTTTAAAAGCTCCTGGAAATGAAAGGAAGTGGGGTTTCCTCAGGATGTGAACAGAAGGTCAGTTTGCCATTCAGTTGTATTGAAGCCATTTGTGGGAAGTAGGACATGGGGTCATGAAAATCCAAAAAACAGCCAGTCAAACTGGAACAAACAGAAAAATTGAGATCAGTACCCAGTGGTGGTTAGCCAAGTTCTGGCTACTAATTTTTGTAAGAGGCAAATGAAAAAACAAAACAACCCCCCCTACTATATGGCAGAATGGAGCTACAGAAAAGTTATATGCAGACGTTTTTAATGAAGAGTAGTATAACCAACTCTCTTCATTTCTACTGTCATTTGGCATAAGCGTTAATATGCTGTCACTTAATTAAGGAAATATTCTTTATCTCCTTGCTGTTCATTCTAAAAATAGCTATATTGCTTTAAAGTTTGTGAATTTTATTCAAATTTTGAACATGACAGGAACAATGAAAAGTTTAAAAGAAATCCTGGAAAGTGTTTCAGGCTCCAAATTATAGACTGTTCACAATGAACAGTGTGTTAATTCCCTTTATTATTTTGACAGATATTGTTTTAAGGCCAGAAGGGACCACTATGATCAACTAGTCTGATCTCCTGTATAAAACAGACCATAGAATTTAAAATAATAAACTTCACCTGTGAAGAAGGGGATTTTCAAAGGGACCAAGGGGAGTTATGTATTCAATTTAGCCTCATTTTCATTCTGTTAATACTATTACTACTGTAATCTGCTCATATCATTACAGTTTACAATATCTTACTTCATGGTCTAGATACATTTGCAAATACCTCAGAAGAAACACTGGGCCAAGTTTGTGATCTGATAAAATAGAAAGAGCCTCTTTTCTTTCCATTCACTCGGGGGGTTCCATTCTGCCTCCTGAGTGCTAAATGCATGGGTTCAGATGGGGAGAATAATCAGGGCAAGTCTTTTGAGCTATTCAGCTATACTCTGTATTTAATGGAACATGTCATAGTGAAATGGAACAAACCCCTTAGGCAAAAAGCTACAGGTATATTGAATGCCCAAGTAACCCAGTTACCTTTTGGCAAAGCCCAATCATATTGACACCTACGAAAATAAGGACAAGATTATTAAACTAGTTTTGACAGCTTTAGAATGGATTGAAATGTTATCAGGAAGGTTTTTATGTCTATTTTAGGCCTACAGCAGGAATGACCTAGTTAACAGGAATGCCCAAGTTAACAATATTATCACTTCAGATTTGGGTAAGGGGAACAACCAGATCCCCTTAATTAATCATATTAAACGGTTGACAGCCTTCACTGTAACTTCCAGAATTTTTCAGCTTTGTTGCTATGCCAATGGAATTGCATGAGGGGGGCTCATGCAAATGTCTGATACCATGTGAATCAATATCAGAGGGGTAGCCATGTTAGTCTGAATCTGTAAAAAGCAACAGAGGGTCCTGTGGCACCTTTAAGACTAACAGAAGTATTGGAGCATAAGCTTTCGTGGGTGAATGCCCACTTCATCAGACGCAAGTTATTGGAGCATAATGCAAGCTTATGCTCCAATACTTCTGTTAGTCTTAAAGGTGCCACAGGACCCTCTGTTGCTTTTTTCATGTGAATCAGGTTTTCCTTTGACATGTCAAGAATGCAGTAGATTGTTCTAACAATTTTCTGTTTCAACTGCTCTGTGCTTGCAGAGAACTTCTCCAACATCTAGCTGCTATTTTTAAGCAGCTACAAGAAACTGATTTATCTGTCAGTGCAGGAGAATGTGCTTTGCAAAGCAGTAAGTTACGTATCTGGGTCACATAATGTATGGTGTTAGGCAAGTGTGTGTAACTCAGTCAGAAATTGGACAGAAAGCTATCAACATTTAAAAAAAAATCCTCACACAGTGGGATAGAAATGTTCTTGGGTCTAGAAATTACTGTACATTAAGCTCTCTTTGCCACTTATTAGATAGTTAAATATTATGGCTATGTCTCCCATGACAAAATGCATTGGTCACTTTAGTTTCTGGAATTTAACTAGTTTTGTACAGAAAGGTAAACATCTTTGCACAAGCTGGATTTTAATGGACAATATTCTTGTTCCAGATAATTATGAGCTGGAATGGGTTTGCACAACCTTCTTTTTAACAATACTAGCCTTTGGGCACAATCTCAGCTTTCATTTAAAATGAAAATAAGTTTCTAGCCTGTTTCATCACAGAGATGTTGTAAACTAGTCACTGGAACGAAAGAGAACAGTAAACTTGTCTCTGCTTCTGCTGCAGGAATGAGAGATAGGGACGCCTGAGAATTCCCTTCCTTCTCCTCCACTTCACACACACACAATTTTAATGTAAAATGAGTTAGTTAAATTTGGACTGTACCCCAAATAATTATCTTGCTAACCAGGGCCAGCTCTAGGCACCAGCAAAACAAGCTGGTGCTTGGGGCGGCACATTTTTAGGGGCGGCATGGCCGGCGCCAGAATGCCGCCCCTAAAAATGTGCCGCGGCCGCCCTAGCTCACCTCCGCTGCTGCTGCCTGGGAGGGAGGGGGAGATCCCGAGCGGCCGCGGCGCGCAAAACAGCCGTTTCGCGCGCCGCTGCTCCCCCTCCCTCCCAGACTTCAGAGCCTGGGAGGGAGGGGGAGAAGCGGCACCCGCGCCGAGGCCACTCGGAGTCTCCCCCTCCCTCCCAGGCTCTCAAACCTGGGAGGGAGGGGGAGATCCCGAGCGGCTGTTTCGCGCGCCGCTGCTCCCCCTCCCTCCCAGGCTTGAGAGCCTGGGGGGAGGAGGCAGGGCTGGAGATTTGGGGAAGGGGCGGAGTTGAGGCGGGGCCGGGGGTGGGGTAATTAAAAAACGGGGGGGGGGGGGGGAGGCGGCCAAAATTGTTTTTGCTTTGGGCGGCAAAAATCCTAGAGCCGGCCCTGTTGCTAACCCTCCCCAGAGTCCTTAGGCTAGCCCTGTGCATAGGGGTATGACAATAGAGGACAGGAGTAATTTATATTTGGCAGGGAGAAGCACAGTATATTATTCTCTGACAAGCCTGCCTGAAAATGGTAACACTGGCTCTAATTGTTAATTGTTCAACCCTTTCTGAAGCTGGGACTGAGCAGGCTTGTAATAGAGTGGCTTGCCCATGGGCTGGAGAATCTGGGGCTAAGCCAGCCATGATTACAAGATGAGAACCACCAGAGAGGAATGAGGCCAGGTGATTCTTATATAAAAGGCAGCAGGAAATTGTAGGGAGGGAGTGTGGCTGAGAGAGAGTATAGCTGAGATTGCCAGAGGCAGGAGACCCTGTAGTAAGCTGGGGAAGCTCAAGAAATGGGAGACTGTGTGGATCTGGGGCAGGTGGAAGGGGCAGCTATGGGAAAGAAGTTTGGTTCCTGGAAAGTCCTGGCCAGATAAAGCCTGTGAATGGGAGTTAAAGAAGGGAAGATGAGCTGAAAAACTTAGTTTGGATTTCTGTTTTTTGGTGAACTCTTTTGACAGGAAGAGGAAAAGTGCTGAAGAGTGAATTAAAGGATTGAACTCAGAAGGTCATTGGAGACTGAGTTCTTGAAGTATCTTGAACGAAGGCCACAGAGGCAACCCTAACCACTGGGGGGCACTCAGGCTGCAGTAAGCAGCCATCATTATTCTGGCAGCTGCCACCCCGCTGGTATATCAGCTGTTGTTGCCATAACTTCTAGTAGGGGAATGCCACTCCTGAATCCCCCACCAGCACCTCTGATTGCTCATAGGAGATACACCACAAAGTCCTCACTTCCCCCCTCCCCCCTGCTCCCATCACAGGCCACAAAAGCAGTGCATGAGGACAGGAGGCAGGGCAATCTGTTGCTACATTGAGTGGAAGTATTGCAGCTCACCTCTCCCTCCCCTGCCATCAGTGTCCCCTGCCTGGAATTTGAAGAACCTATACTGAGAGGGAACCTGACTGCTGATCCTTTTCTCCTATGTATCAATGAAGTCCTGCTCTTTTGATATCCAGGGGTTGCCTGCTCCCCTACTTTACTCCTGTCCCTACCAACAAGATGAGACCTCCTTATCCATCTATCCTCCAATCCCTCACCTCTGCTCTACTCTGTGCTGATTAGGCCTTAACTGGAGTATTGTGTCCAGTTCTGAGCACCACATTTCAGGAAAGATGTGGAGAAATAGGATAAAGTCCAGAGAGGAGCAACAACAATGATTAAAGGTCTAGAAAACTGAAAAAAATGGGTTTGTTTAGTCTGGAAAAGAGAAGACTGAGTGGGGCCATGATAATGGGTTTCAAGTACATAAAAGATTGTTACAAGGAGAAGGGAGAAAAATTGTCCTCTTTAACCTCTGAGGATAGGACAAGAAACAATGGGCTTAAATTGCAGCAAGGGCGGTTTAGGTTGGACATCAAGAAAAACTTCCTAACTGTCAGGGTGGTTAACCACTGGAATAAATTGCCTAGGGAGGTTGTGGAATCTCCATCACTGGAGATTTTAAAGAGCAGTTTAGACCAACACCTGTCAGAGATCATCTAGCTACTTAGTCCTGCCATGAGTGCAGGGGCCTGGCATAGCTGGCTTCTCAAGGCCCCTTCCAGTCCTACAATTCTATGAGGTTAATTCCATCATCTAATTTTCAAGTTATGGCTAGAGCACATAAGAAGGATGGTCATGTGGTATGCAGTAGACCTCAGAAATGTAGGTATGTCCCATAGTGTTGACCAAAATGTCACTCTGCATTATTATTATACTGGGTACATGTGCCTGTTGACTTTTGCTTTCTGCCCCAGTACATGGCTGCTTTTCAGTGGTGGTAAGAGTGAAGCATACTGGGGTATTTCAGATTGAAGGTTTCCATATACATCTACAACATCTATTATTTACCACCTCTTGAAGCAGTTTTATAGTGGTTGCCATTATAGATCAGCGTTTTTTCTTTAAAACTTAGAGGATATCCCTATACTTAGAGGATATCACCGTTTACCAAATGCTCATTCTTTAATGGCACCACTATCCTTAAAAACCAGCCATTGCATCACAGAAACAAATGTTACCTCAGTATTTGCAGGATTCACTGCTTAAAATATAAGAAACCATAGGGGGCAATGCAATTACTGAAGTAACCTAGTGTATTTAAGACAAAATTCCTAAGTTTTAAAGGTGTTCTGGTCGGAATTTAGCATGAGTATGTCTGGAGGTCCCTAGGCTAAATGGCACTGTTAGATCGGCTGAGGCACTGGAAAGGTTTAGGACCTGATTATCTGAGGTGCTGAGCACCTACAGCTCCCATTGATTTAATTAGGACTCAGCACCTCTGGAAGTTAGGCCATTAGCTGTTTTTATGTAGCCTGTTCTACTTGAGGTGCAATCTGGTCGCATAATCAAAGTAAGATTTGGTTCTCTCTAATGATCTCTCATGTATCCTAGGGACTTCTATTTTCTCAACCAGCTGAAGTCTGGTCAGTTGAGCAGCAGTCACTGAATGGACAAATGATGATTAAACCTCTCAAGATAGGTATGTGTATTTCTATGAGCCCCGCCTGCATCTTTCCCTGCTCAATTTGGTAATGTTCTGAGCCCATGCAAGCAAAAGAACAACTATGAAACAGTAAGCAGGGATCTCACTTTATGCACAAATTAGCAAGGAAAGGGTTAACCTGCCTTGAGGAAGTGAGGAACTTGCAGGACTGCTAAGGGTGATAGGGAGAGCTCTGAAGCTGGGGCCCATTCCAACACAGGACAAGGAGAAGGCAGTACTGGGCTGACTGGCTATTGGGAAGAGGCAGAATCATTCTTCCTTCTGCCTGGGGGAGAATAGGGAGGTTTATAAGGGCACTGAAACTAAGGGCTTGACCATAGCCACTATGGAATAAGATCTGCTGAACATTTCTCCACCCACCCTGGAGAAACTGGGCTGTACCAGGTGTGACGTTATTGATATAATCTGGGACCATATAGATCATTGTTGCAACCAAGGTCCTGTAGTGGCACCCAAATCTTGTATAAAGGGGGTCAAATGGGGTGTCTAAGACAAGGTTATGGATTACTGGTTATAATTATGCTGTCTATATGTGTGTATCAGTGTTATAGTTGAAGTTATGAATATTGGCTCTATACTGTCTGTATTGCAAACTTATGCTATGCTTCGGGGTGACATCCCAGACAAGCTGGTGTTAGCTCTGCCTAGCCTGCTTGATGGCCCATTAAGGACCATCAGCTATACAATGGACCCATTGAGAGAAGGCAAATATGCCTTGAGACTCAGCAAAGTATGCAGGGACTGGCCCATGTGACTCCAGACTCCATTTTGCTGTAATTTTCCACAGTAAGAACAAAGGGGTGTTCTTACACCTGGAAAAGACTATATAAGGCTGATGCCTCATCTCCACTGGGTCTTCAATCCTGCTTCATACCTCTGGAGGAACTTTGCTACATGCTGAAGCTTTGAACAAAGGACTGAGGACCCATCCCAGCGGGGGATGTATTCCAGAGACTTGATTTGAACCTGCAGTTTATTCTATCGCTGCTGCAAGCCTGAACCAAGAACTTTGCCATTACTGTATGTAATTGATTCCATTTAACCAATTCTACCTCTCATCTCTATCTTTTTCCTTTTATGAATAAACCTTTAGATTTTAGATTCTAAAGGATTGGCAACAGCGTGATTTGTGGGTAAGATCTGATTTGTATATTGACCTGGGTCTGGGGCTTGGTCCTTTGGGATCAGGAGAACCTGTTTCTTTTAGTGGGGTCTTGGTTTTCATAACCATTTGTCCCCATAACGAGTGGCACTGGTGGTAATACTGGGAAACTGGAGTGTCTAAGGAGATTGCTTGTGAGACTTGCGGTTAGCCAGTGGGGTGAGACCGAAGTCCTCTTAGTCTGGCTGGTTTGGTTTGCCTTAGAGGTGGAAAAAACCCCAGCCCTGGGCTGTAACTGCCCTGTTTGAGCAATTTGTCCTGAGTTGGCACTCTCAGTTGGGTTCCGCCAGAACCGCATCGTCACACCAGGATAGAGTGAATTAAAATGGCCTTGTCACTTTTGAATTAGTCTGGAAAACATTGTTGTTTCTCCTCCCTCACCTCCATCCCATGAAATCAGGGCCAGCTCCAGGCACCAGCTTACCAAGCAGGTGCTTGGGGCAGCCACTTCGAAGAGGGGCGGCACGTCCAGCTGTTCAGCGGCAATTCTGCGGACGGTCCCTCACTCCTGCTCGGAGCAAAGGACCTCCCGCCGAATTGCCGCCGCAGATCGCGATCGCGGCTTTTTGTTTGTTTGGCTGCTTGGGGCGGCCAAAACCCTGGAGCCGGCCCTGCATGAAATAGTAGATTCTAATAGACTTAATATCACACCACTATGCACGGGATTGGCCTAAGATTTTTGGAGGGTGTTAGTGATCTGCTTCCCCCCCATATGATGTATGCCCTATTTATAGCTGATTTATTTTACACTAAACTTATGTATCAATCTTCAGGCTTTACACCACACTCCAGCTACAAGTGGATCCCAGATTATTGTTCCTTACAGTGCTAGTGAATGACTCACATTAATATTTGTTTTCAAGCTAATATTGCAAGGAAAAGTGCTAAAAAATGCTATTGTAAAATGAAAGCTGAGATTCTCCCAAATCAGTGGGCTGCCTAGGACCTATGTGTTTGGCTTGGACTTCATCTGGCTGCTTATTACATAATGGAGATGTGGATACATCTGCAGCATCCCTTGCAGCAAATAAGTTTTCAAATATTCATTTCTGTTCCCTGGGTGGCATAGCAGAGTTTCTAGGTGTGACAAGAAATATAGGCGTGTTAATGGGGCACTTCACTGTGAATGGTTCCTTTGAACATATGTTAACTACTTATGCTAAACAATCTGTTCTAATCTTATATTTGGCTGAGACATTGAGTACTTTCCCCAGACCTAAAGAAGAGCTCCGTGGAGCTCAAAAGCTTGTCTCTCTTACCAACAGAAGTTGGTCCAATGAAAGATATTACCTCACCCACCTAGGCCATGTCTATGCTAACGAGCTTACAGAGGCACAGCTGTACTGATGCAGCTGCACCACTGTCAGATCTCTCATGTAGTCACTCTGTGCCAATGGGAGAGAGTGCTCCCGTCGACATAATTAAACCACCCCCAAAGAGTGGTGTTAGCAGGAGAAGTTCCACCACTGACATAGCACTGTGCACACTACCACTTACATCAACAGAACTGATGTTGCTCAGGGGGTGGAATATACACATCCATGAGCACTGTACATTTTGCTGACATAAGTGGTAATGTAGACATGGCCTTAGTCTCTCTAAGAAATGTGAAGGGTGGCACCACCTACCCTGAACTCCATGCTTGCATGTTTATGGTGCAGATGAAAGCAAATGGGAGAGATAAATCATCTTGCATAGACGCTACTTAATGTTAGCAGCACTTTGGGTCACTACATAAAAACACTGATTCAAATCAAGCCAGAAAGAGACTTGATTTAAAGGTTTAATCTTGTAGAGCCAGCACCCTTTTGAACAGATCCACATCCATGGTACCTCCTCCAAAGGATCAGTGCTGGAGTTAGTAAACACAAAAAAGTTACAGGTCTGAGTGGACTTAAGTTATATGAATGAAACCTCCTATCCTTAATATTACAAGCTGCCACTGCTGTATTTATATAACTATAGTGGGTTCTTGTTGGGACATACACAGGCATGAGTTCAACCTCTGACATATGTAGGATGAAAAGAGAAATAAGGGGTAAAGTCAGTGACAGCCCTGTTTATAACTTAATCTTTGTATAGGTCCAGGTTCTCAAGTGCTCAGTGCTGCCAATTGGAGCTAGCTGCCAGGGTGGCCAGAGTTCTGAAAGTGCTCAGCATCCAATATCCTGAGCTAATTTGAAAATCTGGCCACTCATTTAGGGCCAAGCCAGATCTGACCAATCTGAAAATCTGTCCTTTAGTGCTGTAAATGTTCGCAGTATTTTAAGAGTATGTCTACACTTAGAGCAGTGTATAGACACTGCACAGCCAACTAGCATGGGTATAAAGAGCAGTGTAGTTAGCCACACCTTAGGCGAGTACAATAGGGTGGCCTCCAAGCTTTCTATGCACTCAAGGAGTGTCTTCCAGGTTTACATGCTATTTTTAGCAGTGTCCCATTGCCAGGGCCTTTTCCCACTGCAGAGAAGGTTCCTGAAGTTCTAAAAGGCCCAAGCTGTAGGGAAAGGTTTTGGCAGTGAAAAGGCTCTGGCACAGGGGAGCTGCTGGAGATTTTCCCTGCTGCCTCCTCCCTGCTGGAACTTACATTGCAGCATATGGCTACACATCTTGGTGATGGGGATGCAGCCTGCCTATTGCTGCATCTTATAGCTACCTGTACCCTACCTGCCAGAGGCTTGCCATCTTTCTAATTTCTGAAAACCCGACACTACAGCAGGACTGCTGGAACCTTCCCCTGCTTCAACTCTTCACCCTGAGAGCCCAGCCCCTGCTTGCTCCTCTCTTCCCCCTCCCCTGTCGCTCGCTGCTCTCCTCCCTCCCTCTTCCTCATTGCTCTTTGCTTCTCCACCTCCCTCCCTCCCCCACCTGGGCTCCCTCTGCTCCGGGGCTGGGATAGGAGCTGCGCCCCTGACATGGAGCCTGCCTGCCCGCCCATGAGATGCAGGTAGGAGGCAGCCCCAGCTGAGCAAGGCCTGCTGTGGGTTGATGATCTGGCACACCCCTCCATCTCCTCTTCACCCCCCTGCCTGAGGTAACTGGATTTTTGCTGTCCAGTCAGTACATCTTTCTGGTTGAAAACTGCACATCTGTCAACCTTCCCGCTGCCCAAAGGGTAAACAGGGTTTAAAGCTAGATCCTGCCCCAAAGTGCCCACAACCAGAATAGAGAGAGACATGTACTTATAAGAGGCTGATCTAGTAGCCTTGCTGCAAGTATTAAATGCATTACAAACATAAAACTGAAAACAAAACAATATCAGTATGCTGAAGTTGTTGCAATACACGAGAAGCCCACAGTAATGGTTCATGAAGTAATTTGCCTCTCCAGTGGATTAAAGGGGCAGCAGCATGTGTTAAAAATTATGATCCAGATCCAGCTGTACGCAGATGTGGTAAGTATAAGAGGGGTAGCCGTGTTAGTCTGGATCTGTAAAAAGTGACAGAGTCCTGTGGCACCTTATAGACTAGCAGACGTTTTGGAGCATAAGATTTCGTGGGTGAATACTCACTTCGTCAGATGCATGTAGTGGAAATTTCCAGAGGCAGGTATAAATATGCAGGCAAGAATCAGTCTAGAGATAATGAGGTTAGTTCAATCAGGGAGGATGAGGCCCTCTTCTAGAAGTTGAGGTGTGAACACCAAGGGAGGAGAAACTGCTTTTGTAGTTGGCTAGCCATTCACAGTCTTTGTTTAATCCTGAGCTCATAGTGTCAAATTTGCAAACGAACTGAAGCTCAGCAGATTCTCTTTGAATTTGGTCCTGAAGTTTTTTTGCTGCACAATGGCTAACTTTAAATCTGCTATTGTGTGTCCTGGGAGATTGAAGGGTTCTCCTACAGGTTTTTGTATATTGCCATTCCTAATATCTGACTTGTGTCCATTTATCCTTTTATGTAGGGACTGTCCAGTTTGGCCGATGTACATAGCAGAGGGGTATTGCTGGCACATGATGGCATATATTACATTGGTGGACGTTCAGGTGAATGAACCGATGATGATGTGGCTGATCTGGTTAGGTCCTGTGATGGTGTCGCTGGTGTAGATATGTGGGCAAAGTTGGCATTGAGGTTTGTTGCATGGATTGGTTCCTGAGTTAGAGTTACTATGGTGCAGTGTGTGGTTGCTAAGGTTGGCGGGTTGTCTGTGGGCGAGGACTGGGCTGCCTCACAAGGCCTGTGAAAGCGAGGGATCGTTGTCCAGGATGGGTTGTAGATCACTGATGATGCGTTGAAGAGGTTTTAGATGAGGACTGTAGGTGATGGCCAGTGGAGTTCTCTTGGTTTCTTTCTTGGGCTTGTCTTGCAGCAGGAGGCTTCTGGGTACACTTCTGGCTCTGTTGATTTGTTTCCTTATTTCGTCGTGCGGGTATCGTAGTTTTGAGAATGTTTGGTGAAGATCTTGTAGGTGTTGGTCTCTGTCTAAGGGGTTGGAGCAAATGCGGTTGTACCTCAGCACTTGGCTGTAGACGATGGATCGTGTGGTGTGTCCAGGATGGATGCTGGAGGCATGAAGGTAGGCATAGCGGTCGGTGGGTTTTCGGTTTAGGGTGGTGTTAACGTGACCGTCGCTTATTTGTACTGTAGTGTCTAGGAAGTGGACCTCCCATGTAGATTGGTCCAGGCTGAGGTTGATAGTGGAGTGGAAGCTGTTGAAATCGTGGTGGAATTCTTCCAGAGTCTCTTTCCCATGGGTCCAGATGATGAAGATGTCATCAATGTAGCGTAGGTAGAGAAGGGGCCTGAGTGGACAAGAGCTGAGGAAGCGTTGTTCCAGGTCAGCCATAAAAATGTTGGCATGTGGGGCCATGCGGGTGCCCATAGCGGTGCCACTGGTCTGAAGGTATATATTGTCACCAAATTTGAAATAATTTTGCGTGAGGATAAAGTGTCAGAGCTCAGCAACCAGTTGTGCTGTGGCATCATCAGGGATACTGTTCGTGACAGCTTGTATTCCATCTGTGTGTGGGATGTTTGTGTAGAGAGCCTCCACATCCCTGGTGGCTAGGATGGTGTTTTCTGGAAGATCACCAATGCATTGTAGTTTTCTCAGGAAATCAGTGGTGTCACAGAGATAGCTGGGAGTGCTGGTGGCGTAGGGTCTGAGTAGAGAGTCACATATCCGGACAGTCCTTCAGTGAGAGTGCCAATTCCAGAGATGATGGGGCATCCAGGATTTCCAGGTTTGTGGATCTTGGGTAGTAGATAGAATGACCCTGCTCGGGGCTCTAAGGATATGTTGATTTGTTCCTGTGTTATTGTAGGGAGTGGGATCTGAGGAAAGTGGTCTGTAGAATTTGGTGTTGGAGAGTTGTCTGGTAGCCTCCTTTTGGTAGTTAGACCTGTTCATGATAACAACAGCACCTCCTTTATCAGCCTCTTTGATTATAATGTCAGGGTTGTTTCTGAGGCTGTGGATGGCATTGCGTTCTGCACGACTTAGGTTATGAGGCAAGCAATGTTGTTTTTCCACAATTTCCGCCTGTGCACGTTGGCGGAAGCATTCTATGTATAGGTCCAGACTGTCATTTCAACCCTCAGGAGGAGTCCACGTGGAGTTCTTCTTCTTGTGCTGTTGGTGGGATGGTATTTGTGTATCAGTGCGCTGTTCAGTGTTATCTTGAAAGTATTCTTTGAGTCGGAGATGGCGAAAGTAGGCTTCCAGATCACCGCAGAACTGTATCATGTTCGTGGGGGTGGTGGGACAAAAAGAGAATCCCCGAGAAAGGACAGACTCTTCTGCCGGGTTGAGTGTGTAGCTGGATAAATTGATGTTATTGTTGGGTGAGTTAGGGGTACCACTGTTGTGGCCCCATGTGGCAAGTAGGATTTTAGACAGCTTACGGTCCTTTTTCCTTTGTAGAGAGGTGAAGTGTTTAATGTAGATCTCCTGTCTTATTTTAGTAAAGTCCGTTTGTGTGGAAGGTTGGTTATTTATGAAAGTCTCCAGGTTGGAGAGCTCTTTTTTGATGTTTTCCTGCTTGCTGTATAGGATGCTGATCAGGTGGTTCCTTAGTTTCTTTGATAGTGTATGGCATCTTCTCTCACTGTGGTCTGTGCAATATGTAGATAGCAATGGATTTGTCACCTTCAGTCCATTTGGTATGATGTCCATCCATTTGCATTTGGAAAGGAAGATGATAACTGTCTGTACTCGTGCAAGTTTCTTCATGAGGTTGATGGATTTCCATGCCATGCTAAATGCAGTGCCTTGCATGGTGTCAAGTATCAGAGGGGTAGCCGTGTCTCAGGACCAGAATTCAAAGAGAAACTGCTGAGCTTCAGTTCATTTGCAAATTTGACACCATGGGCTCGGGATTAAACAAAGACTGTGAATGGCTAGCCAACTACAAAAGCAGTTTTTCCTCCCTTGTTGTTCACACCTCAACTGCTAGAAGAGGGCCTCATCCTCCCTGATTGAACTAACCTCGTTATCTCTAGACTGATATTCATACTTGCCTCTGGAAATTTCCACTACATGCATCTGACGAAGTGAGTATTCACCCACGAAAGCTTATGCTCCAAAACGTCTGTTAGTCTATAAGGTGCCACAGGACTCTTTGTCGCTTTTTGCAGATGTGGTAGGAAGTTTGAGAATATCTGAGAGTGGGAGATGTTTAGCAAGGATGAGAAACAGAACTGAGATGATTCCTGGCTGAATAGTCCAGTGCAGGCCTATTGCACTCTTCTACAGTGGGGAGACCAGTATCTTCTTTAGGGTCCCTCTGCTTGTCTCTTATTGAAATTCGAAGTGCTCTCATTTGACTTATATCAAGTGGTGCACACTGCAAATAGGCAGTTCTTAGAATTAATTTTAAGCAAAGACACTTCCTAATTCCACGAGGAAATAGGCAAGGGAGCTTTTAGAGATACAAATTTAATAAAGCAATGAAACAAATGTGCACTTTGAAAGTAGTTTTACTTTTGTTAGTAGGCAAGAAAAATAGCTATTTGCTCCCTTTCTTCTGCAGTTGCTGAGGCACTGGGATATTTCAAATGCTTTCTATAGGCCACTCCTTAGAGTAATCCTATTTTTCAATTAATATTCATCTGTGAAGGGGAGGGGAGAGAAGAAGTGACGCTTACGATAGTATGTCCTTTGTGATTGGAGGGGTGTCTTGATGCCTTTATTAATAAATGTTTATTACGGCGGTGGTAAGGATCAACCAAGAATGGGGGCCCCCAGTGTGCTAGGGACTGTACAAACACTGAGTAATAGATGGCCCGTGCCCCATAGAGCTTACAATCTATGTAGACAAAGCAGACACAGGGAGGAGGGGGAAAAGAGAGTGCACAATGTGATGGTGGCAAATATGTTAGTGCCACGATTTGTGTGTATGATAGGATGGGGTAAGCTGAAGGGAAGGAAGTGAGAGGGGTAGGGGAGAAGAGAGTTGGGGGGCAGATGTGAAGTGAAGCTGAGGTGAAGAGATGGGGAAGGAGAGGGGAAAGTCTTTGGTAGACAGCTAATCAGCATACAGAAGAGAAGTCCAGAAAAACTGTAAAAAGTTCTCAACATCCAGAGGTTCCTGCTTTTGCTGCTTCTCCCTCAGTTCCAACTAGCTGGAGTTTCTGGCTGGTTTCCTCCAAGTCCTCAGTTTTTTCTCCATGGCTACATGGGGGAGAGAGAGGAGGTGCACCACCTAGGACCTAGTTTCCCTGGTGTGTGTGTGTGTAGTCTCCTCTACACATTTCAGGGGCTGGGGATTGCTGTGGCTGGAACTCATTTTACCCCCACCCCTGCAGTGCAGCAGTACCTGCTTTGGCTGCTTCTGGTATTTTATCGTGGACTATTTCCTGCTCAACTGGATATACCAGTTCCCTTATTTCCTTTAAGGCCCAGATCATGAGAACAACTATGTGCATTCTGAACTTGGATTGGAGTCTGACACTACTATTTCCTTCTTACTGCTTCTCTAGAGGTATTTTTCCCTTCCCACCAAAATGAAAGGTGTTAGAAGAAATTCGGATGTTTATATTAATCCAATCAAGATTCTGTGGAAGGAAGGATGGGGCTAGGAAAGTGGCTTTTGGCCAGAACTCCATCCAATGAACTACCAGAAAATAATTTCCTCATTTATGATGTGAGTTATCTCCATGTCCTGTGTGGTACTCATGATAACTGAAGTTACTTCACTTGCAACAATGTTAACTACACTGTGATTCCTGGTAACATTCCTGATTCAATTATCTTATGGTAAATCAAAGTAGGTGTGCTAGCACTGTTACTGAAATTCTTTAGCAAATATTTACAGGAGTATATCAAGCCCATTGAATCATAGCTTTTAAATTGCTGGGAATGCATTCCTGAAAACAAATCCTGTTTGTGTATGAAAGAAGTCACAATCGTTCTTTAAACTGTACGATAAATCTTGCAGCTCTGAAAAGGTTGAAAGCTATTTGCATTTGGCAGAAGTAATGAAATGCATTTTAATAGACTTAAATGTTCAGCCTTGTTAATAAAGAACAGCAGAATGTAACCATTTTATGGTGTGATCAGGTGGCTGCTATGAAATTAAGATTTGGTTTTGCAGTTAGATCTTGTTCATTCCCAGAACTCCTATTTTCTCGCTGCAGCAAATAAAGCAATAGACTTTCAGACGAATATAGCACCAGCATTGTTATCCCATGGAAATAAACAAGTCACTTGTTTAGTCAGCAAACGCATGCTTAATAAACAATACAGATCACTATAAGGTTTTCAAATTGCTGTTAGCTTGATTAGTAAAATGCTCTTTGTAAAGAGTTTCACTGAACTCAGGAACAATAAAATATAATAGAATCTATATCCTGAGAGGGTTTGCATGATACTGTATAATTATCGGGAGCTGGTTTTGTCACAGCAACTCTAGCCAAAGGCAGAATTCTATACGTGCAGCTTCTTCTTTTTTCTTGTAAGAAATAGTTGACATTTGAAAATAATTTTCTTTTCCTTTTTCTTTAAAAGAAATAGGCTAATTTGATGTTTGAGGTTGTAGACTTTTAAAGCTTACATTACTGTTTTAGAAAATGTTGCCATACGCTAATGAAGGCTTCATGGTATTTCATAATTAGTATTCAGTACTCATTTGCATCCGGGAACATTGTCCCAACTGAAATGTTTGTTCCTCTAAACATAAAGAGATCGCTTATTTTCTGAAGTGCTGAACTTGAAGGTATGCACAAAAATGAGAGAGAAATCTTATCTATTAACGGATCTTGTGTGCATGTTTATTCTCTTATTTGAATAATGTTCTTAAGCAAATCTAAACACCATTGCACAATGAAAAATGTCTTTAATGTCCAAAAGAACATCATGTTTACCGCACCTGGCTTTCCTTCCATCACCATCCACGCATGCAACAATGATTAGAGATCACACATTCACTGATGAGGACTGGGAATGAAGCTATTTAAAATTCTGCTGATTATCGCTGTAAAAAATCTCTCCACTGAGATTCATCCTGTCTCATCTTAAAATAATTGATACATGCAAATATTTAAACAATGATGCCTGTAACCTTAACTTTAGCCTTTAACCAATGTTATTTGGTTAGGTTAAGGCCCAATGTTTAATGAGTATTAGAAAGTTTTAATAAGATCTCTTTCCACTTTTTTGCAAATTGAAAAACAAAATGAGTGGGATCCAGCAGTATTAGTCAGCAGCTGCACTTTGCTGCCTCTGCTGATGTTTTAATTCTAGACATGCTGACTAGTAATGAACAAACCTTTTATCATTAAAAATGTGGAACTCCCAGATGTTCAACAACCCTTTCAGTGAATTGAAAGGAGTCTTGTGCTAGGCCTGAGAGCTGGCAAGCTTTGCCTGTTAATTGATGTGGATTCCTACATGCAAATACTGCAGAGGCTCACCCCCTCTCCAAAGACTCTAGTCATCAGTGAGCTTGTCCACTCTACAACCCGATGTAATCATATTTATTCTCAGGGAGAATTTTATTTTGCAGGGAGATGATAATCCACCTGCCTATCCCCTAGTTCCAGAACAATGGGAACATAAACATAATTTTGATTGAGATAAGTTACAACAAAAACTAATTAAATTTCAGGCTGCATATATAATGCCAGTATGTCACCAAGTAGGGAGGCGACAGTGGGGCCACATGTACAATCTTCAATGTTCAGTTCTAGGCACTGCATTTACTAGAAAAAAATCTAGTTAAGTTGGAGGGAGCTTAGAGAAGAGCAACGAAGCAAAACTGGCGCTGCTTTCTTGAAAAGCTGACCTTAGTTTTACGCAGAGACCCTTTCTTTTGTTGCAAGTGCATCTTCATTCTCTTTCTGTATAGTGCCAGATCATCTCCTTTGCTGCAAAGCCTCCTTATTCTGCCCGGCTCACAGCTGCCAAGCCCACATCCATTCAGCTAGAATGAGTCAAAAGCTCCAGTTGTGTACGTCTCAAGAGAGCTACTTTGCAAATCCCTGCATGTCAAATTCCACCCTGCTTCTTAGAGGGTCAAATGGTCTTTTGACAAGGATTCAGAATTATTTCATCTGTTTGAGCTGTCCTCTCAGAAGCAAACAGTTTTGATGCTCTGAACACCAGCATTTATATCAAGTCCCCAAGGATCGGAATTTATTTGAACTGAAGAAACAATAATGTTACTTAGGTGGTTTATTTAAAGACACTTTTGTTGTTGCTATGTAACCTTAGTTCTACAACAGATACTATGTGATGGGTAATTCTTCTGATTAATTTGGTGCCCATTTTATGTTTGGGGTTTTTTTTAAACATGTGTACTAACCTTTTCTTTGCCTCCAACTTAATGACTTATTTGCTCCGTCTTGGCTTAATCATCTCTGATTAGAGTGTCATTTGGTAATACTTCTGTTTTGGTTTTCAAATGTAAACAAGACAAAAAAGAGTATGTGAGAATAGTTCAGCTGGAAGCCAAACAGAATTGAAATAAAGGTGGGGTACATTGTGATTTGTAGTACTTTGACAACACAAGGGCTGCACTCGTGTTATGATATGGTTTTATGTATAAAGAATGCCTGGAAGTTGCTTATATTACTTAAATATTTACTAACAAGACAGTGGGTATGAAGGCTTCAGACAGAGCAATATAAATTATGTAAGCTGGAAAGTAGAAGAATTGCAATGGAATACCATAGCCTTGGAATGTATAGCAGCCAAACCTTTTAACTCAAGATATAACTTGGGGGGAAATTAACAGCAGAGTTATTCGGTGACACTTACACTCTGAGACAACAGCAAGAACAGAACCATATAGAATATTTTGAATATTTCAGATCTATGTTAGAAGCACTTTTCTTAATAGTAACGAAAGATTAGGAAAACTCCCCTGGCTCAAATTTCAGGGACAGGATATCACCTGAGTTAGAGGTAAAATTCAATGGGTCACTTTGCATCTGCAGATACTGAGGAATACCATTTAGGATGAGCTTATTAAAAAAAAAAAAATTTCATCCTAAAGTGCTTAAGATTGCATATCATGTGGATTTCCTTTCAGCTGGTCTCAGAACAGCAGGAATCCCCAAATTCCTTGTATGATACAGCAACTAAGGACACAGCTTGAGTTTCAGTTCTGAATTTGGTCTTTTGTGGCTTGACGCACACCCTGAAAACATACATACAATTTTATTTAAAAAAAAAAAGAGAGAATGAGAATAGAAATTAAAAAAAAAATAACATAATTGGAACACCATAATTGCTCAGTAGGAGCCATTAAAATCTGCCAGGTAAATGTAACACTGATTTTTAGAGACTATTAAATATTGTGTATTCATACAATACACTTTCTATCTGATTAGCTGTCTACTTTCGAACTGTTTATGCTTTGTCATGAAATTTGGGGGGGGTCAGAGGCACCCAGGCATGGTGTTTAAAGAGGCAATACATGTCTATTGACAAGTACTTTGTCTATAACAAAAAACTTTTAATAAAAGTGAGTGTGATCTCAGCATTAATTTGGAACAACAGTGTAACTATTTCAAAGTATGCAAGCCAGAAGTAAACACTGCCTTGTCAGTATCCCAGGTGTGCCTTCTTTGCCTCAGTTTCCCCCTTGCAGTGTGAAATTTTGACAGACCAATGTTCCTTGAACATACCACGCCCTTCTAGCATCCAATCCACACCAGTTACTGTTGATTTCCAAAGTCAGCAAAGTCTCTGAGAATTAGGGATGAGTTCCCCACCTACCTCTGAGGGGGCGGCAGGAGGGGGAGGGTTTAAGCAAGGTCTCTCTACTGCTGCTTACAATTGCCGCTGCCACCTTTGCTGATGATCACTGCTGTTTCTGATGCTGCCTGCTGCCACCCATCATCATTACTGTTATCTTTCCGCTGATTAGCACTGTCTTTGCTGCTGCTTGGTGAAGCCTTTACCTGCAATTCTTTGTTCTGAGGCGCCACAACTTAGGCCAGATATTCGTGATTTTTAGTTCTTTGATTTCAATGGGTAGTGGGGAACCTCACTGCTACTGCATCCTTTGTGTGTGTGTGGGGTCGTGTGACGGGTTGGATCACAGAAACCCCCTTGGGAGCTGCCGCCCGATGTGCAAAGACTACCTCTGCTCCTGTTTTCCCTGCCAGCTCAGGACTCCAGCACCCTGTCTTGCTGAGCCAGACACTCCCATCTGCTCCAGCACAGACCCAGGGTCTGAATCACTTGCCCCAAAGCTGCAAGTTTACCCGAAAACAGCTCACAGACGTGTGCTTGTCTTTAGCACTCAGATGCCCAACTCCCAATGGGGTCTAAACCCAAATAAATCCATTTTACCCTGCATAAAGCTTATGCAGGGCAAACTCATAAATTGTTCGCCCTCTATAACACTGATAGAGAGATATGCACAGTTGTTTGCTCCCCCAGGTATTAATACATACTCTGAGTAAATTACTAAATAAAAAGTGATTTTATTAAATACAGAAAATAGGATTTAAGTGGTTCCAAGTAGTAACAGACAGAACAAAGTAAGTCACCAATTAAAATAAAATAAAATGCGCAAATCTATGTCTAATCAAACTAAATACAGATAAGTTCCTCACCAGTTCCCGAATGCTCCCTTTTACAGGCTAATCTCCTTTTAGCCTGGGTCCAGCAATCACTCACACCCCCTGTAGTTACTGTCGTTTGTTTCAGTTTCCTTCAAGTATCCTGGGGGGGTGGAGAGGCTCCTTCTTTAGCCAGCTGAAGACAAAATGGAGGGGTCTCCCACGGGTTTAAATAGACTCTCTCTTGTGGGTGGAGACCCCCCTCCTCCCTCCTATGCAAAGTCCAGCTCCAAGATGGAGTTCTGGAGTCACCTGGGCAAGTCACATGTCCCTGCATGACTCAGTCTTTACAGACCGAAGCCATTGTCCACTCGTATCTTGCATGTCTCCAGGAAGACTTCTTATGTGGATTGGAGCATTCCAAGATGCATTGTTTTCCAAGTGTTTCCTGATCAGGTACTTAACCTGGCGAATTCCTTCCTAAAGAAGCTGACCAAATGCCTCCCAAAGCTTACTTAGAAACCAAGCAAGCATACAGCCCATATTCTTAACCTCAAGTAGAAAATGATACATATGTACAAATAGGATGAACAGATATAGTAGACCATAACCTTTACAGAGATATATTACATGGCACAGGCAGCACAAAACATATTCCAGTTATGTCATACATACATTTATAAGCACCCCATCCCCATAAAGCCTTATGGGGTACACTGTCACATAGTGGGGAACCTCACTGCTACTGCATCCTTTGTGTGTGTGTGTGGGGGGGGATTTCACTGCAACACTGGTTACACTGCAATAACATCCACACCCTCTCTGACTTTTGCTTGCATTTGGCCTCACGGCCGCCTGTTTAGTGAGTGAGGTTAAAGTTAGTGACCCCTTCCCTTAAGGCATATTAAGTATTATTCTCCTGCCCTTTAGTCATACAGTAAGGATGATAACATTTCATTACCCCTGCATTCAAGACTAAAGTGAATTTTAACCCCAAACTGCCAAAGTTGATCACTTTGTCAGAATTGATCACCTATGCAAAGTAGGTGTATCTGTGCAAATCTGGTCTGCTTCTGAGTTCTTTTCCTCAAATCCATTAGTAGATGGTAGAGGAGAACTCATTCAGACCCTGGTTTACATCTGTATTCAAGGACTTCTTTAAAAAGCTATTTTTTGACTTAATAGATATTTTTTTGAGTAGTCATAGTGCAACATATTCATGAGTATACAAACCTTGAAATCCATAGCTTGTTCACCTATCATGCATGTGCACTAGGCCTGCAAGGTGAAAATCCCCATGAAAGTTTTAGTGGACAAGGCATTGCATTCCAAGCATCATTCTGAAATAAAATAAAAATTGTGACATTCCCCCTTCCCCCCCCCACCCCTTTTAAGTACCTGAAACCAGTTCAGGGTTTCTAACAACTGGTCTGCAGGCGTAGGGCAAAGGAACTGGTAAACTGGCTTCCCTGTCTATAGGGATGATGTAGTGACTCCTATTCAACCCCTTCTTCCACATCCCTGGACAACAGTGCATGACCAGCTGAAATGGGTGTGACCAGGGAGCTGCTGCAGCTGGTTGATCTGCAGCTGATGCGATGGCCCCTTCCCTTGGAGTGGGTGTGTGCAAGCTGTTGCCATCCGAAGCAGCTCAGAACAACCATGTGGGTATGCTACATTGTGCCTCAGGACTAGAGCCAGGATGGAGGCAGAGTAGGCCTTGTAGACATCACAAAATGGAGAGAGATTTCAGAGGACAACAAATGTTGCATGTTTTCCACAAAGCAGAGATCAAATAGCTGCTTCCAGTCTGAATTATTTTGTTTTAGATTGAGAGCAACTGAACAAGCAGTGTTGCCAATTCTCATTATTTTAATGTGAGCAAGCAGTGCAAGTAGGCCGGTATGCTCTAGTACGTCATACCAGGAAGCTATTTATAGTCGTATGGCATACCTGAAAGACAGAGCAGCAGTGCCAGTGAAGGAGGGGGGTGGGGGTGGTGGGGCTAGGGGTAGGGGTTCTGCTCCTTTCCCCGCTGCCCTTCCCAGCAGGGAAAGGAGCAGAACTTGCAGCCCTGCCCTTCCATGGAGCTGTGTCTCCGTCTGTGTACCACAGAAGCAGCCCCGCCAGAGGAGAGGGCTAGGGGGTGGGGCTGGGAGTTCTGCTTCTTTCCCCGTTGAGAAGGACAGTAGTGGGGAAAGGAGCAGAAGGCCAGCAGCTACTTCAGCGGCTGTACCATCCCCAGCCTCTCCCCTCCAGCCCTGTCCTCCAGCGGGGCTGCTGCTTTGGTACACAGAGGGAGGAAGGAGATGCAGCTCCATAGAAGGGCAGGGCTGGGGGTTCTGCTCCTTTCCCCGCTGCAGTTCCTGAGAGAGCCCTGCCCCAAAGTCTCTGGCGCAGCAGGAGGAGGACAAAGCCTGCCCCTCTCGGTAACATGGGATGGATGTGGGGAGGGGATGGGGAGAGTGTGGGGCCCCGGACTGGAGGTGGTGAGGAGGGTCACTTGGGGAGGTCATGTGCCCAACTTAGCTGGTGCCCTCCCTCCCCCACCCCGTACCAGTAAGAAATGGATTTTACTTGCACCACTGATATGAGCCTAGGGCTACTAAGAGTTTTACTTAAAAGCCTCAGCTCCTGGAGAAAAGGGTGAGTACATGAGAATCTTGGATTTCATTTTCATTTTTTTTAAAGTACATTTCTAGCCCTTCTGATTGCAGAGAACTTGAAAAAAGCTCAAAATTTAGACTGGGAATAGTGCGTATTTGCAACCTTGAGGATAATTAACCAATGGAAAAATGTAGCCCTCAGGATGTGGAGTATTCCTTTTCACTTGAAGCCTTCAAATCAAGACTGGATTTGTTTCTAAACAGTGTGCTCTAGCTCAGCCAAGAGTTATGAGCTTGATGCAGAGTAAAACTCTGACTTGTTATGCAGGAGGTCAAACTAACGTAGATTATCATAATGGTCCCCTCTGGCCGGACAATCTAGGAATTGCACGGTAGAATTACAATTCTCATAGAAGACCAGATGTCAGATCTTGAGGGACTTATTTTTTCTTTTGTTTCTGTTCTTGTTGTGTTTTAATCGAACCCCTACACATTATGGGCAAAAGGTCTGAATGTTTTTAATGACCGTAAAACTATTTTATTTAAAGCTGTGGCTTCCAAGTACTGATGTCTCTTGCCCCCTACATTTTGCTTTTAAAATGTTTTTTTTTTTAATAGTTCCCTACCCTGCTCAAGACCCTAATACCTTTAAGCTCATTGGACAAGATCCTCAGCTGGTCAAGTCACTGGAATTGCGATTACTTTACCTCAGATGATGATCCATTCTAGAGTAAAACTTAGCCAAGCTTTTAAACCCACCAAAAATAGTGTTTTCTCATTACAACCTGGCAGATATGTGATAAGCAGTGGCATGAATGACATAGCTATAAATCTTAATTTGGCAGCAGGGGACTGTAGACAGCAGAGCACTGGCAGTACCAACAGATCATTCTGGGGTTACCATTTCTCCCTGGACTTTCTCCCCTCCTCGTTTGACTCTCTATGAAATACTTTGCCTGTGGTTAGACAGGCAGAGCTACAGGTCTTCTTGAAGGCTAATGTGAATGGCAGCCGTTCCATGAATTGATCTCTGGGGAATATTACTAAATAGAGCTTCTGTGGCAAGCCTAATCTCAACCAGTCTGCGGATCAGAAACGTCAAGTTAGCCGTTTTGATTGCTCTAGAGAGAGCACAGATTTTTCCTTGTTGCTTAAAATATTCCTATCCTTCTGACTTCAAGTCAGAGAGGCTTTTGAGCTCTAATGCTTTAACCTTGCTTCAGATATTTTCAATCTTTTTCCATAATTTTGAGTATTTTGTTTGTAGACATTTCCAAAATGTTGCTTTTAATTCCTAGTCATTCCGGTGTATATTTTAATATAATTTACATTAGACTTGGACTGAGTCCCTCAAAGAGGCTACTAAGAAAAAGATATCAGGTTGGGAGGTGAAGTTCCACCATGGATTGTAGATTGGTTATGCCACAAAACACAGAGTAGGAATGTTCACTATTACCATTATTACAGTTTTTGCTAAGGAGGTATGTCACATATGATGGGTGCTCAATACCCTGATTTTTCCACCTCACTCTTTATATCTTTTTATAAAATCTTCAGATGATTTAAAAATAGAGTAGAGAAGACAATCAGAAAATTTAGAGTAACGTACCAAAGTGAGGTGAGTGGATAGCATGATGGCAGATGAAATCCTTTATTGCAAATGCAAGGTGATACAGATGAGAAGGAATAGATTTTAGGGGCTTTTTTATGTTGGAAAACCAGGTTTTCACACGCTTCACTGGGGGGGATAGCTCAGTGGTTTGAGCATTGGCCTGCTAAACCCAGGGTTGTGAGTTCAATCCTTGAGGGGGCCACTTAGGGATCTGGGGCAAAATCAGTACTTGGTCCTGCTAGTGAAGGCAGGGGGCTGGACTCAATGACCTTTCAAGGTCCCTTCCAGTTCTAGGAGATAGGATATCTCCATTAATTTATTTAAGTGTCTGCTTTCTGTGGAAAATTTTGACTTTGTAGAAAAAACAAAACCCCAAAACTTTTGGGTTTGTGTTCTGTCAGTCAAAATTTTCCTCAAGCGCTGATAAACATTTCCCAACCAACTCTAATAGTCTTATATTCACATGGTTGGGATAAAATTACCCTTAATCATGTAGGGGACAACTTGGTCAAAAGGCAGTGTAATGATAATCCAATAAGCAAACAGCATTAGGATGTACAAAGAATGGATTAGCAAAAATTATAATTCATTATCTTTGACAGAACTGTGCTCTTTAAGGTCTTAGAATAATAGAATCATAGAAGATTAGGGTTGGAAGAGACCTCAGGAGGTCGTCTAGTCCAACCCCCTGCTCAAAGCGGGTCCAACACCAACTAAATCATCCCAGCCAGGGCTTTGTCAAGCCGGGCCTTAAAAACCTCTAAGGATGGAGATTCCACCACCTCTCTAGGTAATCCATTCCAGTGCTTCACCACCCTCCTAGCGAAACAGTGTTTCCTAATATCCAACCTAGACCTCCCTCACTGCAACTTGAGACCATTGCTTCGTGTTCTGTCATCTGCCACCACTGAGAACAGCTGAGCTCCATCCTCTTTGGAACCCCCCTTCAGGTAGTTGAAGGCTGCTATCAAATCCCCCCTCACTCTTCTCTTCTGCAGATTAAATAACCCCAGTTCCCTCAGCCTCTCCTCATAAGTCATGTGCCCCAGCCCCCTGATCATTTTCGTTGCCCTCCACTGGACTCTCTCCAATGTGTCCACAGTTCTGTAGTGGGGCCACCAAAACTGGACACAATACTCCAGATGTGGCCTCACCAGTGCCGAATAGAGGGGAATAATCACTTCCCTCAATCTGCTGGTAATGCTACTAATGCAACCCAATATGCCATTAGGCTTCTTGGCAACAAGGGCACACTGCTGACTCATATCCAGCTTCTCATCCACTGTAATCCCCAGGTCCTTTTCTGCAGAACTGCCGCTTAGCCAGTTGGTCCCCAGCCTGTAGCGGTGCAGTGACCCCTGGGGCACTTCGCTTGATACAGGCTGCCAACTAGACATTGAGCCATTGATCACTATCTGTTGAGCCCAACAATCTAGCCAGCTTTCTATCCACCGTCTAGTCCATTCATCTAATCCATACTTTTAAAAACTTGCAGGCAAGAATACTGTGGGAGACCATATCAAAAGCTTTGCTAAAAACAAGATATATCTCATCCACTGCTTTCCCCATATCCACAGAACCAGTTGTCTCATCATAGAAGGCAATCAGATTGGTCAGGCATGACTTGTCCTTGGTGAATCCATGTTGACTGTTCCTGATCACCTTTCTCTCCTCCAAGTGCTTCAAAATAGATTCCTTGAGGACCTGCTCCATGATTTTTCCAGGGACTGAGGTGAAGCTGATGGGTCTGTAGTTCCCTGGGTTCTCCTTCCTCCCTTTTTTAAAGATGGGCACTATATTTGCCTTTTTCCAATCGACAGGGACCTCCATCGATTGCCACGAGTTTTCAAAGATAATGGCCAATGGCTCTACAATCACATCAGCCTATTTCCTCAGCACCCTCGGATACATTAGATCTGGACCTATGGACTTGTGCATGTCCAGCTTTTCTAAATAGTCCTTAACCTGTTCTTTCACCACTAAGGGCTGCTCACCTCCTCCCAATACTGTGTTGCCCAGGACAGCAGTGTGGAAGCTGACCTTGTCTGTGAAGACTGAGGCAAAAAAGTATTAAGTACTTCAGCTTTTCCCACATCATCTGTCACTGGGTTGCCTCCTCCATTCATTAAGGGTCCCACACTTTCCCTGACCTTTTTCTTGTTTCTAACATACCTGTAGAAATCCTTCTTGTTACCCTTCACATCCCTTGCTAGCTGCAACTCTAGTTGGGTTTTGGCCTTCCTGATTACACCCCTGCATACCTGAGCAATATTTTTATACTCCTCTCTAGTCATCTGTCCAAGTTTCCACTTCTTGTAAGCTTCCTTTTTGTATTTAAGCGCGCCAAAGATTTCACTGTTAACCCAAGCTGGTCACCTGACATATTTGCTATTCTTTCTGCACATCGGGATTGTTCCTGCACCCTCAATAAGGCTTCTTTAAAATATAGCCAGCTTTCCTGAACTCCCTTCCCCCTCATATTAGCTTCCCAGGGGATCCTGCCCATCCTTCTGTACCTCTGAGTGCAAGAGGTTCAGGGAGGTAGGTTGAGACAATATCACCCTCTGCTGTATGAAACCTGTATCCACTTCTTTTGAACCCCCATAGAATGAGCAGACAGGACCAAGGGAGATGCATTTGCTCATAGGCTACAGAAGAAGTTGTGAAGTGATTTGCCTGCAAATCCACAACCCGGTGGGAAGGGGAAGGCTCTGCTGTTGCATATCTCCCCATTATGCAGTTATTCTGTCTGTACACAGGTCTAAGGTTTGGTACCACAGTTCTTACTAAATTGTGTGTATCTTTCCCTGAGACAGAGCTATGCTGGTGTATTTGTTCACCGTCCTCTTATGCATTGTTTGTGCTCGAAAATCAATAAAACCTTCAGACTATGTAGCTGCCTCTCTTTCCTTATGTTTTGAACCAAGCTCATTTTGTAGTGCTAGAATCATCTTCAAACAATTTCTCTTGTTCTGTTTACTGTCTAAGGATAGTATTATGCCATCAATTACGTTTTTTTTAAAGTAGAGCTCCCTATGGAAATCAACAGGGAGTTCTGCTTAAAAATCAATGGTGTGATAGGCCCCTGAAACCGAAGACAATGATGACACTTAAGCACTTCAGGTGATGTGATTAGGATGCTCACACAGACCACTAATTTGCAGGCAAAGGAAAGGTTACTAAACTCAATTACAGAGAAATATAGGGTATGCCTACACTGCAATTAAACATCTGTGGTTGGCGGGTCAGTTGACTTGGGCTTGCAGGGCTGTGAGGCAGTAAAATTATGGTGTAGATATTTGGGCTAAGGCTGGAGCCCTGGCTCTGGGACCCTCCGTCCTCATGGGGTCTCAGAGCTCAGGGTCCAGCTCTGGGACCCTGCATCTACACCACAGTTTTACAGCCCGGCAGCCTGAGCCCTGTGAGCCCGAGTCCACTGATGTAGGCCACCCATAGGTGTTTAATTGCAATGTAGACATACCCATTATGGGGATACTCACTAGATGCTTAACTTCCTTCAGTTCCTTTGCCTGACTGAGAGCAACAGAATTGGGCACAAAATAATAGGCAGCAGCAGCATCAGAAGAATTACCCATCAAACAGTAGCTGTCATAGGACTAAGCTTACATACCAAAACCAAAATTGTCTTTAAATAGACCACCCAGGTAACATCACTGATTGTTCAATTCAAAGAAATTCTGATCCTTGGGGACTGGCAGCTCTAGAGATAAATGCTGATGTTCAGAGCATCAAAACTGCTTGCTTCAGACAGGACAGCTTAAGCAGATGAAACAATTCTGAGTCCTTGTCAAAAGACCTTTTGGCCCCTTAAGAAGCAGGAGGGAGTTTGACATGTGTTGCAGGGATTTGTAAAGGGGATCCCTTGAGATGTAAAGCAACTGGAGCTTCTGACTGCTCCTGGTTGTTCCAAGCCTCTTCACTCGCTACAATATTAGATCTTGGTTTCTGTTGTTTTAAATAAATATAAATGGAAAAGGCTGCTGAGACTATTCCTCTTGGAAGTATCTTATTGATTGACTTGTTTGTCCTGTTGCAGTCTATGGCCTTGATCCTGCAGTGACCTATGTGTGAGCAATCATCAATTGTCTTCAATGGGACTTCCTGCAGGGAGGGGGCTGCATGGAACTCCTGGCAGGAGCAAGGCCTCCGAAAGGTCCCCTGGGAATTCATTGTTCATTAGTCCATAGTACAATGCCCTTTACGCAATCAGCACTTGGCATTTAGTGCAGTTTTAGGATGGAGTAATGTGGCTAGTTAATTGGGTTTGATAATGGCTCTGCAAGCTTTATAGCAAAGTCAGAGATACTCATGCCTTTTGGAGAAAATACAGAAGTGGTGACATTTTGTTTTGCGGTTTGCAACAGTAAATTTATTAACATGAACAACGAGAAGCTTGTGAAAATGCCCACAAAAGGAGAGTATAGGCAGTACTCACCACCTTTTTGCCTCTTGTGGGGCTCCTTTCACTACCCACATCTGGCTGTATTGTCCTGACCTGGACCCCATCCACCTCTTCATCAGCCAGATGCTGTATCATAGCAGTCGATAAGAATTTTGCCATTGACTTCAATAAAAGCTGAATTAGGCCCTACTCTTTCTGATAACTATATCCTAGGCCCATTTTGAGGCTCTCAGAAGATGCTCTCAGAAGGAATGAGCTTTTTATTATTCTGATCAACCCTTTTTGCTTTACTGCTAAAAGTGAATTTAGAAAACTATCCCCATTTTCAAAGGCTGGAACAAGACGCCATTGGAATTTGGATTAGTGTTGCATCCTGTAAACTAAGAATGATTTTGTTTTCTGAAATCTGATTTACTTATTTTGTAAAATAATACTGAGCGAGGCCATTGTTCATGTTCTCTGCATGGTCAGTGTGGCAAACAAGTCAGTTTAATTTGCGGTATAAGCTTGTTACAAGAGGCACGGAGGGGAGTAGAGGCTGAAAAGAACTCTTGCATTTGTGGTTTTAATAAGAATTGTTTTCACCAGGGAACTCTCAGCCTGTCGGATTAAAATTGTAAAGAGACCTTTTACTGTAACAGCTCTGACAGTTATCCTCTTAGTAAAGTTTGCTTTTGGGATAATTACATTTTACATCTACTGTTTACTAAATGAACAGCTCTTTGGCACTGCTTTTAACCTTGACCAGATTTCCCCATGGTGTTTTTTCTTGTGACTATGATGGAAACATTTAGAAATACATTTTGCTTCTTATTTTTGGTGGGTTTTGTTTTGATAGGGAAGGGGTTTTCCCCCTTGAATTTGTGAATATGGGTTTGAAGGATCATTTTAGCAATTATGCCTCAAGTAAGATAACATTAAGATTGGCATCATCTGCAGCAGGAGGGGAAAATGCAGGCTCATTCATTTTCGTTGTTTTGTAGAAAATGTATTTCTATTATGTAAGAAAGTTCTTAGCTTTTGAAATCTGTTGAAGAAAGAGGCAGGCCTTAGGGATCACATCCTGCCTTAATGAAGGGGATGGACTAAATAACCTCTTGAGGTCCCTTCCAGGCTTATGTTCCTCCGAGGTTAAGTCCATACTGCAGGATTTGATGATGGTCTATGATGGTGTGGAGGAGAGAGCTGGCTGTAGATGAAGCCCCACCTGGTATTTTTATACTTTGAATTAAATAATGCTTGACTACCTGCATGTAAAGGTGATACTGGATCTGGAACAATAAGTCTAGCCCACAGAGGCCCAAACTGGACATTTATCAGTCTTCTGAGAAGCAGTGGGATCAAGTAGTATCTGCCTATCAAAGCATTGTTTACTCAAACAGTGAAGCCAGCTACAAGCACACACAGCTGGTTCAACCAAACCTGAAGCCTTTTTTTATGGTGAATTAGAACCAATGGCCTCCTTCTACAGTTATCTGAAATTCAGAACTGTTTCATAGGATTTAATATGAAAATACTTGCAGTTTTGTTTTTGTGCAGTGTTGTACACCCCAGGTTGCACTTTGAACTAGCCATTTTTGCATAGAAAAATATTAATTTTCATGTGTTTCATGCAAAGCCACTGTCTGTCATAAATCAGGCCAATTTATGCATAAAACACTATTGTATCTGAGTCGCAGATCTCAATTACCCATGCAAAGCCATATCCAAGCCCAAACACATTTGAGTCCAGTTGCATCAGTATTTAGCCCCATGTCTTGTTAAAGGCCAAATTTTCAGCAAGCACCTATAAGGCAATTTAGACTGAGCAATAGTGACTTGCTAAGTGGCTCCAAACATGATTTAATGAGAGTCAGGATTCTGAACAGTTAAGGGTGTGTGTGGTTTTCCCCCCCCTCTTTGTAATTTACTCCCAGATAACAAGATGGTGTGACATACCAGGGTACAATCCAGATTAATGAGTAGCTGTGTCACCCCAGGCCCAGCAACCTTGGATGCCTGACCATGCTTTGCTGAAGGAATTCCCACTTGGGCTGCTCACAAACAGCCTTCCAGGATACAAGCTCCACCCTGAGTCTTTATTTGTGTGTAACTGCAGCTTGCAAGCCATGGCTGGGTTACACTCTGGCTCTCACCAGCCTTGGTGACGCCAATACACTCGATCTTAGATTTTCCCCTGAAATGTATGTCCTGTACTGCCCAGCTCTCTCCTGGACAATGCAAGTTTATATGAAGTCCATGATTTCTTTAATAGAAATAATATGAACACAACTTGCCACCCTAAATGAAGTTTCCCAAACACTTCAATTTAAACACACAGTATCAGATAAAATAATAAAACAAGTCTATTAACAACAAAGAGATAATTTAAGTGAGTACAAGTAATGAGGCATAAAAAGCAGAAATGGTTACAAGAAAAACAAAGAAGTTAGGCACCAGTTGCATTTCAACAAACTATGTTAAATTCAAAGCAAAGTTTTCTCACCGCACTCTTTCAGCATTATTGACCAAACTTCTTAGGTCAACCTTACCTTGCAAGACATGCTCTGTACAAAAAATATTACAATAATGTGAACACAGGGGTACAATCTGTCTGATGGATGCAGTAATGGTGTAGGACTCCAAGCCCTAAATCTGTCTCAAATGCTGGGCTTTCAGAAGAAATACTACATATATTTCTAATGCCTGATATGCACATCTACACCATTGCAACAAGCAAAAAATGAAACAGGAAAAGCTACATTAAAACAACACTGGTGATGAGCCAAACAAGAAAGCAAGGGAATTCTGAGACAAGGCAGTCAGAGTTCCTAATTCCCTCTTTAGCTATAAGACTCTCAGCTGTTGGCAATCAAGAATCTAGTCACAGTGCTGCTCATACTCCACTGTTAGTCTATGTTCTGCAGTCAATGTGGAACAATTTACCTGCATTTTAAAAACCTTTTGCATTCAATCTGGTAGTGATGATCATCATTTTAGGTATAGAAATAAAAAATCCTGAACTACTCATTTTACACAGGAGATCTGGTATCTTTGTTAATAAATATTGCAGTGCTGTAACTTACTGCAGATAACTCCTGCCCCAACGAGTTTACAATCTAAATAGACAACATGGACAAAGGGTAGGAGAAAAGCAGTATTCTAGTTCTTCCCTGTTTTACAGATGTGGAAGTGAAGCTCAGAGAGGTTAAATGACTTGTTGATGGTCACCCAGGGAGTATGTGGCAGAGCTGGGAGCATAACTGAACCCAGACCTCTTGAGTGCAAGGAAAGGACCTTAACCACAAGACCAGTGGTGGGCAACCTGCAGCCCGTACATGGTGGGCCATCAGACAGATTGTTTACATTTGCACGTCCGCCTGCATCTCCCAGTGGCCGCAGTTCGCCGTTCCCAGCCAATGGGAGTTGCGGGAAGTGGCGTGAGCCGCGGGGACTTGCTGGCCACTGCTTTCTGCAGCTCCCATTGGTCGGGAACGGCAAACTGCGGCCATTGGGAGTTGTGGGCAGCCGTGCAAATGTAAACAAACTGTTTGGTGGCCCTCCAGCGGATTACCCTGATGGGCCGTGTGCGGGCCCAGGTTTCCCACCACTACTCAAGACCAACCTTCCTCTCTCTTTTAAAAGCACAAATCAAGTAAAACAATCCAGCACAATTTACTGTAAAACAGGGATTTACATGACATGATAGTTGTGGTATAAGAACCACAATAGGAGAGAACAGAGTTGAAAGCAGCCTAATGGTGTTGGAATGTGATGCTTTCTACTCGTCAGCAGAAGTATGTGAGATGCAGCCCCACATACTGGTGGTAATGGACCCCTTCTGTGATATGCTGATTCACAAAGAAGGTGGCTGATGCACTAGGCTGCTTGTTGGTTATGTGCTACAGAAGGCAGACAGAAAGAGAGAGCAAGTAATTGAAAATCATTTTAATCTGCCCCTAATGGAGTTCAATAATGATTTCCCTCCTATTTGCTCTAGCTATTCCCCTCCCCCCTCCTTAATTGCTGTCAAGTAGCTAAAATGGAGCCTCCTAATCATTTTCACTTTTTAAAAAGTACAAATTCACAGCGTGACATTGAGGTTCATACCAGGAGGTTTTGTTTTTGTTTGTTTTTTGCCTTTTCAATCCAGGGCAGTTGGCCTAAAAGCAAGAGCATGCACTTGAGAAGTGATCTGAGAGAGTGAGACAAATAAACAGAAGATAAATCGGCAGACTTTTAGCTCAGTCAACTGCCTATTCTAACTCAGAGACAATGTATTAAGTTTGGAATTTCCAAAGGAGTCTAATGGAGTTATGTGCCTATTTAATTTAACATAACTCCTTTTATATTTCTTTGAAAATCCCAGAATAAAGCTCTATATTTGTCAGTTATAACAATAGCAGAAACAATTATATTTTAAACTTTGCACAACCTGGATTGATTCTAAAATGGAAAACTTGTCACATAGTCCTAATCTGTAAAAGATTTGGCCTTGAACCTTCATTTTTTTTTCACTAAGGAGTCTTGACTTTTCCCCACCACTTTCTGTAGGTATTGCTACATCTTGCATCCAGCATCCTGGCTGACCTTGTCATTGCACTGTGTACACAGGCTTGCCTAATTTTTTTTAAAAAATCCATGGTTAGTGTCAGACTTCAGGGCCACTGTACCTGTATTCCCCCTCTATGGTCCAGTAAGAGTGCACCTACTTTTAGGCTTCTGGCTCCCAGTCATCACCCCTCTTCAGTGGGGCCCTGCATCTCCTGACCAGGGTTTTTCCGGGCAACCCAGTTCCCTACCTACACTCTGCTATCCCCAGCAAAGCAAGCTCCCTAAACAGGCCTGCATCTCTGCTTTGCTTTGTTTTCGAAGGTTATGAACAGGGTAACTGCCCACATTAAGTTACCAAACAGCTTTTTTTGATCAAGCACATTTATTTTTAAGATTAAAAACATTACAGAGAAAACATATGAAAAAACAATGAAAGAATGTATAACTTATTCATCTCCCTCCCCATCTCCACGAGGGCTCTGCTTGGTGTCAGTCCATCCAACCCTTCCTCAGGGATTGGGGGCCTCCCTTTGGCCAGAAGGTTCTGTCCATCTGCTGGATCAGCAAGAAGGCCCTGAGTCTGTTTAAACTCAGGCTGTTAATCAAAAAATACTTTCTCTGTCTGGCCTCTTGAGAATCCAGTTTGAATTAGTTAGGGGGAGCCTTCCCCAAGAGGTGGCAGTACTGGGTTTACTATGGTGCCACTGGCACGGTGGTACTGGGTGTGATGTTGTGCAGTCTAGATGGTTTTATAAAAACATGATAATAAGTGAATATAATGTAACTGGGATAGTTTTAGAAAAATATGGTAATAAGTGAATATAACGTAACTGGGATATGCTTCATGCAAAAGGTCTCTTGTAAGGTATCATTACAAAGCTTATAATCTACTGAGTGTGATCATCCGATTTGTATAAATGTAGCACTCTTGTATCTAAAACTAGAAATATAAAATATAACTCTGAGGGCCTATTGTAATTATGTAAAGTGTGGGCCATTAATGATGGTTTGGAATCTTGATGACTCCCATTGTCTGCAGATGGTTGTGTTTACCTGTGAGTCTTCCTGTATATGTGTGTGCTGGCAAGTGAGTAATGAAGTCTTGCAGTGACATGTGATCATGTCACCTGAACTGGAATCCATCTTTAACCTGGTGCTTTTCCAGTGGGGGGAGGGGGGTGTGGAAACCCAGAGGGACAAAGGGTTCCCGCCTTATGCAAAAGATATATAAAGGGGTGGAAGAGAACAGAGGGAGGGAGGAGCCATCATGAAGAATCCCCTAGCTATCACCTGAGCTGCAACAAGAGCTGTACCAGGGGAAAGAATTGTGCCCAGGCCTGGATGGTGTCCAGTCTGAGAAAAACTTACTGAAGCATCTCTGAGGGTGAGATTATCTGTATTCAGTTTGATTAGACATAGATTTGCGCATTTTATTTTATTTTGCTTGGTGACTTACTTTGTTCTGTCTGTTACTACTTGGAACCACTTAAATCCTACTGTCTGTATTTAATAAAATCACTTTTTACTTAGTAATTTACTCAGAGTATGTATTAATACCTGAGGGAGCAAACAACTGTGCAAATCTCTCTATCAGTGTTATAGAGGGCGAACAATTTATGAGTTTGCCCTGCATAAGCTTTATGCAGGGTAAAACGGATTTATCTGGGTTTAGACCCCATTGGGAGTTGGGCATCTGAGTGCTAAAGACAAGCAGACTTCTGTGAGCTGCTTTCAGGTAAACTTGCAGCTTTGGGGCAAGTGATTCAGACCCTGGGTCTGTGTTGGAGCCAGACGGGAGTGTCTGACTCAGCAAGACAGGGTGCTGGAGTCCCGAGCTGGCAGGGAAAACAGGAGCAGAGGTAGTCTTTGCACATTAGGTGGCAGCTCCCAAGGGGGTTTCTGTGATCCAACCTGTCACACTGGGCCCATGCTCAGAAGGGGCTACGGTCCAGGCACCGTGGCCCCCTGTTCGGCCTCTTCCCCCGTCACCCCCCAAGGCCACGCCTGCTGCTCGCTCCTCCGCCCTCTTCTCCCCCTACTGTACGAGCAGTGGGTGGGGGAAGAGGCTGAGTGGGGGCTGAGCCTCGGGGCGGAGCACAGGTGAAGCTGCAGTCTGGGCGCTGGGGACAAGCAAAGATTAATCTGTCCCTGAGAGGTAGTTACTCTCCCCCATGAATTACCTACAATCAGTGGCTCACAACAATATGTAAACGTAATGCGGAAAGATTTCCCAAAGATATCGCAGGAAATTGCCATATCTGTCACAGTTAGTTGCAAGTAATTTGATTTTGTGCCTGTTAAAGGGTCTTCTTTTAGAAAAGTTCACTTAAAATGAGTATAATTTAATGCAAATAGGTTTTTGCTTCTCTAGACAGTCATATTAATATAGCCAGATATGACATCTCCTCTCTAGCAGTCATTTCCCAGGCAAGGTAATTTGGTTCTTTTCAAGAAGATTTGGCCAAGATTTTCAAAAATAACAAGTGATATGTCCCTTAATTTTTGGGTGCCTAATTTGAGAGACCTTAAAAAGGTTAGATGTTCAGGTGGTAGAATGCTGAACATATATATATAAAAAAATAAACACCACCACCACCACAAAGGTACCCAACCCACTAGTCAAGATTTTTGAAAAATCATGGCCTACGTTTCAAATCAATTCTATTTTATAAAAATGAAAAATGGCCATTTAAAATTTCTAATTTTATATCAATTAGGGTGACCAGATGTCCCGATTTTATAGGGACAGTCCCGATTTTTGGGTCTTTTTCTTATATAGGCTCCTATTACCCCCCCCCCCCCCGGTCCCGATTTTTCACATTTGCTGTCTGGTCACCCTAACATCAATTCTCTTGAGTCTTCTAAACATGTTGTTTGTGTATGTTTCTGTTGGCAGTCACTTGTATATTCCTAAAAGCAAGGAGACAGGTAAAAATAAAAATCAGATTCCTGCGAAAAAGTGTGTGTGGGGGGGGAGAACTCCACAAGTTTTTCCTATGAAACAATGATAAGCAATGAGGAGTTGGATAATACAGTACTTTATCTCTTTGCCCGCTCTAACTAAGCTAAGAAAAGAATTCAATAGGAAATCAGATATGAAATTGCTCTTCCACTTCCCCGGTATGAAAGAAGGTAGGGAGAAGGAGAAGGCAGCTCTTTTTGGAGAAGCAATCTACATGTCAAAAGAACCATTATTCAAATTGTTTGATGAAGTGCCAACTTAAAATCCTGGCTCTACTGTGTGTGACCCAACCATTACCTCTTCTCATAGACACTAACATGAATTCTGGAGGCAATTCTTTGCTCTGACACTCACTGACTGCATGTTCCTTAGTGTTCTGCCTGTTATGCGATGAAGTGTGATCATTCAAAAATGTGGAAATATTACCTTTTTGGTAAGGAAAGATCAGCTATATTTAAAAAAAAAAAATCTTTCAAGTCTCTGTAACCTGCTTTTGAATTCCTTCACTCTAGAGACACTATGAATTTGATCTCTCTTGTTTTCTGCCCCCTGATCTCCCTAGGGCAGTGACCAACGGTGGTTGGTTTTTTGTTTGTTTGTTTGCTTTTGCTTTATGTGGGGGGGAATAGTTAGGTTGCACAGGTGAATTATACTTTTTGGCATTTCTACAGCATCTAGTTGCTACCTGCCATGTTTAATTTCAAAATCCACTTCTGCTATTAAAATGACAGCCCTGTTTGTTCTCATATCTGGGTCAACATAACATCAATCTTCTTTCCAAGTTGCAAACATTCTGGAAGAACCATGCTCCCCAAGAATTTCACATCTTGGGCCCCTGCTGTAAATTAACCATGTGTAAGATGATCTGACATCTGAACTGTGTAAAATCTCCATTTTGTTTTTAAACTCTGCACTATCCCTTATTCCACCACATCTTTCCTCAGCACACATTGTGATTCTTCTCTCATGCAGGGCTATGGGTAGGTTCTGGTCACTGGTTTGTGGAAAATGGCTGCTTCACATGCATGGCTCTGGCTGTTGCAGGCTGAATACACAATTTGGGTGACCTCCTCAGTCATGTACTGTCACTTGAATTTCATTTTTCTACTCTTTTCGGGGATGACTTTAGATATTATCTCAGACTTTTGTTGCAAAATGGTTAGGCTATTGAAACACACTTTATGTGGGCATGCCCGGAAGTCAGATCAGATGCCTGCAGCTAGTGGAAAATTTCACTATTAAGGTCCCGACATTAACAAAAGGCATGGAACATATTTTGGTGCACTATGAACTGGCTGCATCTGAAGAGGAGGACTACAAGGAACACACTGCACTCCTGTCTCTTTTTCTCTATGCTTAGCAACTTTAAGAACTGTTCTTAGAATTTAAGCATCTATGTATTACAATTGGTTATATAGGAGTTCGGAGGGCTTCGTGATTCATGATGAATTTTGTTCACAAGGCTGGATTTGCTGCAGATAAGCGTGCCTGTGAGGAAACACGTGATAGAGGGGAAGGTGGGTCTTGTTTTTAAAGGCACTAGCCTAGCTCTCAGAGCCAGGAATAGAATCCAGGTCTTCCATCAGATTCCTTGTGTGAACTTGACAAATAATTAAATCTCTTGGTGTATCTGTTTCCCACCTGAAAATGGGAATAATTCCTCCTCTGTGTGGTAAAATCCATTCATGGTTTTTGAGGTGTGTTCAGGCTTTTCAATACTATCATCTGCAGCTAACTAGTTCAGAAGCAGTTGTTGGGATTGGGGAAGGAAGGGGAAAGGATCATTTGAAAGGTTCTGCTGTGTTCTTGCACCATTTACGGCAGATACAGTGAAACATTTTGACTTATGGGAAACCAGTGTGTTTCTTGGAGCCAGGCACATGATGTAATGGAGTGGGGCTGCTTTTAGATAAGACTGTTTATTTCCTGTACATTCTTTTTCTTTTTAAGAGTAGTGGTTAAGACCGACATCCTCGTAAAACTTTGCTGTCAATAAATAGGGCAACCCTCTTCTCTCTCCTTTCTCCATCTAAAAAATCTTCAATTCTGGGATTATTTGTTTAAACACAACATCCCTAGTATAAGCGAGAGTGCAGTCATTCTCTCCTTCCACAGCAGGTGGTCAGCTTATCCAAACAAATGAAAATAAGGGTCACAGCAATTTAGGGAGCTGTTTCTTGTGCTGTTGAAGTCTAGACTGAAAAAAATAGACTGCATTTTTCTGGCTGAGTGTCAAGTACATACACTCCTCCATGAAATATTTGCATGCTTCCAACTCTCTTCTGGTTAAAGGATTTTAAGAAATAGCTATTTGCTTATTGATTTGTTTGTTTAGCTCCCTTATTGCCTGACCTAATTTTTCTAAAGCTCTGATCACTTGAGCTGGTAGCTCATCAAACTTAAGTGCCATCTTTAGACACAGATCTTAGCAAGAGCTCCTGTGTAACTCAAAAGCTTGTTTCTCCCTCACTTTAGAAGACAGAAGTGGGTCTAGTAAAAGATATTGCCTCACCTACCTTGGATCTTTAGTAAGAGAACCATAGGCCCCAATCCTGGAAGCTAATCCATGCCAATGGACTCCTTCACTCCACTGACCATCTATGTACTTCACTAACTTCAAAGGAGTTACATCAGGGTTGAATTTGGTGCAGTTCCTTATAAGTAGAAGTGGGTGAATTTTTTTCAAGTGGGTGTTTTGTTTTGGGAGAAAAAAAGGTGAATTCTTGTTGATTGTGGAGAATTGTTTTGGTTAATATTAAAAAAGAAATGTTGAAATGAACTTTTCTAATACAAAATGTTTCAATTTGTCAGACTAGAGAAATTGTGGTGTTGGTGGTGGTGCCCCCCTAAACGGTGATGTTGTGCAGTCTATATGGTTTTATAAAAACATGATAATAAAGTGAATATAATGTAACTGGAATATGCTTCATGCAAAAGGTCTCTTGTAAGGTATCATTACAAAGCTTATAATCTACTGAGTGTGATCATCCTATTTGTATAAATGTACCACTCTTGTATCTAAAACTAGAAATATAAAATATAACTCTCAGGGCCTATTGTAATGATGCAAAGTGTGGGCCATTAATGGTGGTTTGGCATCTTGATGACTCCCATTAACCAGGACCATTGTCTGCAGATGGCTGTGTTTTGCCTGTGAGTTTTCCTATATATGTGTGTGCTGGCAAGTGGGCAATGAAGTCTTGCAGTGACATGTGATCATGTCACCTGAACTGGAATCCATCTTTAACCTGGTGCTTTTCCAGTGAGGGGGGGTGGAAACCCAGAGGGACAAAGGGTTCCCACCCTATGCAAACGATATATAAAGGGGTGGAACAGAACAAAGGGGAGAGAAGAGCCATCATGAAGAATCCCCTAGCTACCACCTAAGCTGGAACAAGAGCTGTACCAGGGGAAAGAATTGTGCCCAGGCCTGGAAGGTGTCCAGTCTGAGGAAAAAAATTACTGAAGCATCTCTGAGGGTGAGATTATCTGTATTCAGTTTGATTAGACATAGATTTGCACATTTTATTTTAGTTTGCTTGGTGACTTACTTTGTTCTGTCTGTTACTACTTGGAACCACTTAAATTCTACTTTCTGTATTTAATAAAATCACTTTTTACTTAGTAATTAACTCAGAGTATGTATTGATATCTGGTAGAGCAAACAACTGTGCATATTTCTCTATCAGTGTTATAGAGGGCGAACAATTTATGAGTTTACTCTGCATAAGCTTTATACAGGGTAAAATGGATTCATTTGGGTTTAGACCCCATTGGGAGTTGGGCATCTGAGTGCTAAAGACAAGCACACTTCTGTGAGCTGTTTTCAGGTAAACCTGCAGCTTTGGGGCAAGTAATTCAGACCCTGGGTCTTTGTTGGAGCAGACGGGAGTGTCTGGCTCAGCAAGACAGGGTGCTGGAGTCCTGAGCTGGCAGGGAAAACAGGAGCAAGGGTAGTTTTTGCTCCCAAGCGGGTTTCCATGATCCAACCCGTCACACCCCCCTAAACTCAGTAATTAGGACACTGAATGAGAAATCATTAGTCTATGTGAAGCAGGGTGGGAAGGCCAAGGAGAATTCCATCATGATGTAAACATCCTTTATTCATCAGGAAGAGAAGATGGTAGACGTCATGTGCACAGGGCTTAAAGCTGATGGCGAGCCAGGCTTTTATGGCATTTAAACCAATATCTTCTCATATATTGAAGGTGAGACCCAGAATCAAATCTGGTGCAGTTAAGACAGTCCACGTATATGTGCCAACTTCAGCACTGCACAAGGAACGGAGTGACAAACTTTATAAGGATCTACAGAATGCAATATGAGAAATTTGAAGACAAGACGCGGTGGTGGGAAATTTTACAGAGAAAGTAGGATCAGACTGAAATTCTTGGGTTGGAGCAGTTGGCAGATTCGGACTCAGTGAAGAAACCAAAAGAGGAGAAGGGGAGAGATTCAGTAACATAAATAACATCCTACTGATAATAACAAGCTATTTCAATAAAGAGAGCTGCAGAAGAAGTTGTGACACAGAGTCCCATTGGGGGCTACTGGCAAAGGGTTCACTGTTCTTGCCAAGCAACTTGTGAGTCAGACCTCACAAACTCACTGTACCTAATACACTGCATTCATGGCCTTTATCTATAAAGGATAGCATGTGAGGTCTCTACTGGAAGCTTGTAATTTATTTATGTTCATAATCATGAGATGTGTGTATGGGTAATTAAGAAATAATGTAAATATATTGAAAATTATGCCCAAATTGTCTTCTGGTAGAAGTGAGTCACAAGGGAAATGGCAAATGTCTAAAGTAAAAGCTGGTAAATCAAGTTACGCTGTTACTTTGAGAGCAGATCATCTGTGATTTCTGTGGTTATCCAGTGATCAGGGACTGGACATCAGAGAGGGACACTGTGAAGGGACTTGGGCTGCGTGCATCTGTGTCAACCTGCAGGGCAAAGGCAGGGCTGGTGTAGCCCAGAGGAGAATGCTTGAGTGACTGAGAGGTTAGTTGTGTTAGGGAGCTGACACCCAGCTGGCACAGCAAGACTCTCTCCTGCTGGCGGCAGGTGGCAACAAGGTGAGTCCCAAGGTGCCCTGAGAAGCATCACAGAAGTAGACTTGGATATCACCCAATGAGCAAACAAATATCATGATAGATGTCATACTTGTGAATCACAGATGGAAATCAAGTGTGTTGTCACGCAAATCATTAGCAGTCAATATGGGACTGGATCATCAATTAGTGCTGGCATCAGATGTTGAGGCTGAGAGCAACCAAAAAGTGTCAAGAATTAAGATATAATTTGGACAATTTGAACTAATACAAAGGAAAGAATACAAATACAAAGAAAAAACATGTCTGTGGTGAAAGAAGAAATGAATGTTGAAGAGACATGGAACAGTGTAAAAAATGGGATTACAAGAGCGGCTGAACAAGTGTTGCGCTACAATGCCAGAACAAAGGAAACAAGGTGGATAATGGACAAAGTGCTGCAGTTGAGTGACAAGCATAGGAAGCTGCAGGAGAACAAAAAGGAAGACGCACGTCTAAAAACTGAGTATAATAGGTTGACTAGAGAGATAAAACAGGTAAATGAATAGAGAGAAACAACTGGATAAGGGAACGATGTAAAGAAGCAGAAGAATACGTGAAGAGAAATGAGACATGGGTTGCATCACAAGATAAGAGAACTAAGTGGGATGTATGAGTTCATCAATAGTGAAAGACAAGTGGGGGCAAAGAACTGAGGACAAACAAGTAAAGAATAAGCAATGAAAAGAATATTTTGAAGAGCTGTACAACATGCAGAACACAGTAGATAAAACGGTGCTGGAGAAGCTTCTATTATAAATGGGTAAGAGCCGATGCTGGAATTCTTAAAAGAAGAAATGAAGATCTCGTTGGGGAAGTGACAACCACAGAGTTGTTGCAAGCAGGTGAGAAACACACAGTAAAGGTGATACTCTAACTCTTGCTGAACAGCTCGTGCTAGTACTGAGCAAATGGGGGGCGGGGAAGCAATAATAGTACCATCCTATAAAAAGAGAGAAGAGTGAGTGCAAGAACCACAGAGGAATAAACTTATTGAGCATGCTTGGAAAAGCATTCCCCAAAACATTGCTGAGGAGAATGAAGAGGTTCCAGAGGAACAGACCAGATTCACACCAGGACACAGCACAATAAATCTGCTATTTGTGATAAGACATATCCAAGAAGTACACAGGCCACAACCAAACCCGTTAAACAACTTTATAGACCTTATACAGGCATTTGATAGCATTTGGCAGAAAGAACTATGGTAAATCTTGAGAATGTATGTGCATCCTCAAGAGATTGATCAAGCTGATAGAAAATATCTATATTGAGTTAATGAGTGCAATAAGAGTAGACGAGAAGCTGGCAGAATATTTCAAGATGACTGTGGGAGTGAGACATGGATGCATATTATCACAAGATTTGTTCAACGTGGTACTGGAAGCAATAATAGCTGTAGCACTGAGCAGGGCCGGATTTAGGGGCAGGTGACCCAGGCATTTATCCGCAGTGCTGGACTTGGGGGGGTGATGGGCTCTGGATGCTGTAAGATATTAAAATATTTAACAAAGGGAGGGGAGGCACTATTTAGTCTAGGGTTGGCCCTGGCACTGAGAGATTAAACTAGAGTAATCATGCTATGTGGGAGGACAGTGAATAACTTTAGATTTGCAGATGATATTGACATCATAGCATTGACCAAGGAGGATTTACAGAGAATAACTAACAAGGTAGACTGGGAAAGCAGAAAATTTGGACTGGAGATGAACACAGAAAAGACAAAAAATATGTAAAAAGCAACAGAGAGTCCCGTGACACCTTTAAGATTAACAGATGTATTGGAGCATAAGCTTTCGTGGGTGAATGCCCACTTCGTCGGATGCTGATAGAAAATAAGCATTCACACAGCACACAACTTCACACACAACTTGACATATTTAATAAACTTTGGGAAAACTTCAGATTGGATCTCCTGCTACACATATGGTATATTTTGCTTATTTTTCCTAGAGTTCATTGCAAATCTTCCAAAACCTTAGTACACATAAAATTTTTTGGATACTATTTTGTTTTGTTTAAGTCTGATCTATCTTTAACCAGTTCTGTTGCCTATATTCCTGTAACAGTTACTGGTACATTAGCCATTAGATTCAGACACTGGCTTCACATTTCTTCTGACCTTTGCAGGTTCTCATGCATCATTTGAGAGATAAAATGTAGGTCTTTTCCCCCCCAGCGATGCCTTTTTTTCAAATTAGATTTCCATATACAGTAGGAGTCTAGTATCTACTTTCTGTGCATTTCATTAACTTCCATCTTCAGTACAAAATGTAAAACCAACTTCTCCCTAGTCACCCCACAGCAATCTCATTCAAACACATACAAACAGTGACCATCTTGCTACACAACAGGCGGAAAGAGATGAGATCTCCTTATGTTCACTTTGATGGCTCTGTGAAGTGCTCATAGGCAATCATTTTTGATATAGCATACAACAATGTTAACAGGGAGTTATAATATAAGTTTTGTTTCTCTTAAATCAGACTGTGAACTGAATTCAGATTAAACACATCTAGCCAGACAATCCATGTGAAAAACATAGTTGTTAGATGTGAATTAAGAGCAGATAGATACAGGGAAGGGGCGGGTGAGGAATGTTTATTTACAAGTAAGCTGCAAATGTGAGATGAGAGACCACCATTGTTTTTATACCGTCATTGTAACTTTAAGTTGGGAATGTGGTATAAGAAAAACTGAAAGTGCATCCAAAGCAGAAAATCCCAGCATGAATGGAGGCGGAAAACATTCAATGGAGATTCCATAAGAGGCTTTCTAATCTTTGGCGAGGACTTCATTTGGAGAATATATTTGTAGAGAGGATCACAGGGCTAGATCAAGATAATTGGAGTTGATAGTTTTGGCATGTGGATCATAACCTAAAAAAAAGTGATGTTACTCTAAGCAGCTATGCATAGCAGATAAAATACCAAAATTGGTGTGTCACATATTTGGTTCAAGCACTGTGGCTATGGCAACTCTTCAGCTAAAGAAACCTGAAACCAGTAAGGAATAATGTAATCCAAACCCTCCCCTCCCTCAAAACTGGAGGGGAGAAGTAGTGATATCAAGCCAGGAAACAGAACCTCTCTCCAGTGTTGCCCCACAGCTAATGACTGACATAGATTAAGGCCAGAAAAGCCCCATTATGATGATGCTTTCTGCGTAATACAGGCCATAGTACCTCACCCAGTAATTTCTGCTTTGGGAACATAACTTCAGTTTGAGCTAGAGCATATCTGTTAGAAAGCTATCTTGACTGCAAGTGACAGACTCCACCATGTCCCTGTGTAAGTTGTTCCAATGGTTAACTACTCTCACTGTCCAAAAATAAAATAATTTTTTTTGACTTTTTTCTAATCTGAATTTGTCTGGCTTCAGTTTCCAATTGTCAATCTTGTTATGCCTTTTTCTGCTACATCCACTATATTAGGCAAATATCTGTCTACTGTCCCTAACTTTTCCCCCATGTAGGTACTTGAAACTGTGATCAAGTTACCTCTCAACCTTCTCTTGAATAAACTAAATGTCTCTTGTTTATAAGGTTGGTTTCTGAGACTTCAAGTCAATCATATAACTATTTTCTCAACCCTCTCCAATTTTTCAACCTTGTTTTTGAAATGTGGATGTCAGAACTATACACAATATTCCAGTAAGGGTCTCACTAATGCCATATACAGAAGCAGTGCCACCTCCCTACTCCTACTTTTATAGTTCCCTGCTTATTCATACTGTTGCTAGGGGAAGTAGTATGTGTGCTCTTTTCAGGGCCGGCTCCAGCATTTCTGCCGCCCCAAGCAAAAAAAAAAAAAAAAAAAAAGCCGCGATCGGTGGTGGCAGTTCAGCGGCAGGTCCTTCGCTCCTAGAGGGAGTGAGGGACCTGCCGCCCCCGAATTGCCGCAGGTGCCGCCCCTCTCCCTTGGTCGCCCCAAGCACCTGCTTGTTAAGCTGGTGCCTGGAGCCGGCCCTGGCTCCTTTGCCCTTTTTTGGTTGGAAGGCCCAGGCTTCTCCCTCCCTTACCAAAGGGCCTGAAAAAAGAGTCCAAGTATTGGAGGAGACCCTTCAAAACGCAACAGAACTTGTGCTGTAGCTTGATAACTGCAAGGCATCATTAGAAGGTGATCAGTCTCCTTACTTGCCATGTGCTGAATCCATCTTTTAAAAACATCCTGGGAATAGAAAGATTTTGAAGAGCAGCCATTTCACTTGACCAGACAATAAATCCCACTCTCATACTCACTTTCTACAAATATACTCTACGGAGCTCCACCTGCTGTTAAATTTCATACAGTATCACACTCTGATATTAACCTTCCACCCCAAACCCCAGTGAGTTTACCAAAAGAGGCAGACAATATCCTATTAACTTCCTCCTGCAGGCAATTCCTAAAAATGAGTTTTTAGTTTTCTATGGTGTGGCATCTATACAGCAGTTTATACCAAACAATTTTATTTATGGGATTAAAAAGACACTTTCAAGGATGAAGCAAGTACCCCAAAGTATAAAAACATGTGTTGCTTTTTACTGCTGCTTGTCATTAGTTCTCAAAATAACTATTGCCTTGTCCCTGAATCAGTGAGATGAAATGCCAAGTTACTTGTGTGAAGATTCTGAATCAAGACTGTACCTGCCTTTAGGAATAATAATTCCACGATGCTTAAAGCTGTGTATATTTTAATTTAGAATATTCAAATAAATAATGGACTTCTTCAATAAAAAGTGACTCTTCAAAAAGTAATAGAATAGAGACTGATTCAATTCAATATAGCTTGGAAAGAGACAGACTTATCAGGTGCAAATAAACAGGCATGGTCTAAGCATAGAACTGGGACATCAGAATTCCTGAATTCCAAAACAGACTCTGGCATATGTCCTTAGACAAGTCACTCTCTCTGCCTCAGTTTCCGTGGGGATAATAGCTAATTCCCTCATGGTGAGAGCTTAACTTGTTAATGTTTGTAAAATGCCCTGATGTGCTATTTTTATTATATTACTCCTCCACAACCAAGGCAATCTAAAGAGATTGAGCTAGTCAACATTGCTGTATTTTTCTTGGTCTGTTAATTTATAATAATTCCAAATTGTTCTTGTAGACTTTAGTCTAGAGATCAGACTAAAGCAGATGAAGAAAAGTTTAACCCAGAAATGAAAGATGGAAGAGAACTGAGTGTGTATGGAACACCAATAAAATGCATTAAAAAACCCCTTTTTGTTCTAGAAAATGTCAATGGACTTGCCATGCACTAAGGAAAATAAAAAAATATATTTTTATACTAGTCAAGCCTACAGTATGTGTCAGCAGTGGATCAAATATTAAAAGCAAATTTTAATAAGTAGGAATCAAAGAGGTATTTTAAAAGCTCAAGGGATTTGGAGATGAGAGTTCAGTTCAGGGAATTCCACAGCTCAGGGGCATAACAGGTGAATGCTCTGTTACCCATGGCTGAGAGACCTGACAAGGGGGCTGATGAATTTGAGATTTATTATTAGAAAGCAAGGATTGAGGGCATGTGTAAGTGGAGACCAATTCTGATAGGTTTAAAAGGGATGCTTCAGATAGGTAATGAAAAACTGAGTAAAATTTTAAAGTCAATGCATTGACTGATAGGAAGCAGGTGTAAATCTGCCATAGCTGGAGTAATGTGATTGAATTTATTGCCATGAGTAAATGGATGGGATGTAGCATATTGAACAATGGGGTCGTTTGTGAATATTATTCACTAAAGTGTCTGCCTATTAGTGTAATCTGGAAGCAATAACGATATGCATTAAAACAGGGCAAGCAACATAAATAGTAGCAATATTACCTGTGTAATACTTGAAAAATCTGGAAACATGTCACCTTAAGTGACTGCTTTTGAGAAAAGCTTTTAAGAAGTTAACAGTAATTGAACTGAGAAAGCAAAGAAGAATACAGAGTTGAAAGTTTTCAGGCATTTGTCAGATCTACACAACTGCCACCAGAAGGGAGAATGGAGAATATGAAAAATAGGAGGTGGTAATATTAAAAAAAAGAAGAAGAAGAAGAAGAAGAAGAAAAAAAAAAGGCATTTGAGAAGCGGAAGGTTGAATTTGGGGATTTGATTTCAGAATATAGTGCTGTCATGTAGCCATCACAAATAATGCTTTCCAATTCTTCCTTCTCACCTCATGCTCGCCCCCCTTTTCTCCACTGTCTTCTTTCATGGGCTTTGAAATGCTTCATAGCCCACAATTTACATAAACAGAAATCCATACCACCTTGTCCTATATCATAAGCTGAGGGGTCTCATGAAATAGAAGTTAAGCATTGTGGGGCCTATGCAGTATCTGGGTGGGAGTCCTGTGGGGAAGATTCACGTACTGCAGTCAGTGACACCCTGCCCCCTGAGTTTATACCAAAGCAACCTGTTACTTGAAAATAATACGAGGAGGCTTCTACTGTGCTTCTAGAGGAAACGCATTTCACAGGATACTCAAAACAAATTCCTGACTCACTGACCATTAAAAATCACTTATTGATTTCTGGTTTCCTGACCAAATTCTATCCTGGGTAATTACATCCTGACTATGAAAAATTCCCTTTATAATTTCACTTGGAGAAGATATTCTTCATCTCCCTTTCTAAAATTGGTTGGGCAGTGTTGCTGGTACAAAGTGGTTGATGTGTCAAGAGAAAGCTGCATTTGTGAATGACTGGTCTATAAACATTCTGCCTCTAAAGTACATAAGAATCTTTTGGGATGAAGGGTACTAGGTATGGTGAATCAGGTCTATCATGGCCTGTAATCTTAATCAAACATGTCTAATTCCGATGAGATTTCTAACTCTTTTAAAAAGGTTTTGAATCCCTTGGGACAAGTCTATATCTGGAGGAGACCAATACCATGTTCTTTTAGACTGAATTTTTACAAGTTTTGCTCGCTGAGGGCCTGATTCTGCAACCCTTATTGCATTGAATAGTGCTTTCCTATCTGCACAGTCTACTCAAAGTAAGGATTGAAGAAATGTACCCTCAGATTCTAGCCATGCTATTTGTTTCCCCCCCCATCACCTGCTTGTCACAGGGAGACCAGCCCCTTTAAGAGAGAGCAGGGTCTGGTGCAAAAGCCTACCCATTGGGCTTGAGAAAGCACCTGAGCCGTATAAAGGGAGCAGACTGGGAGAATCAGGAAGGAGCAGGTGAGAGCTTCTTGAGTGTAAAAGAGAGACAGAAGAAGCGGCAGAGAAGTTGCCTGAGGAGAAGAGCTGAAGGAGGGCAATAACTGGGACCTGCTGCATGCTGAGGAGAGCTGTTGGGAGGATTGGCAAGAGCTGGAGAACCTGCTGAGTTGCAGGAAAGCTTCTGGCGAAGCCCCTCAGAACCAGGGGAAATACCAACTTGGTCAGAGCATGCTGAGCCTAGAAGCAGCAGTAGGTCCCCAGGAGCAGGGGTAGGACTCATGGGCTGATGAAGGAGAAACTAACAAAGGTTGCACATGTGCTGCTGAGGTGCCTGTATTGAGGTTTCCTGTAACTTTGCAGTTTGGATGCACATATCCCTTGGGTTTGTAAAATCAGGAACGAAGGGGTTAGGTTTGTTTGAATAGATCTGTAATGCATTCCATAGGATAAACAGAGTGCCAATGTCTCCCCCCCCCCCCCAGAAAGCACCTGCTAACTATTGCTATGTCTCCAGCCTGTCTCTTTTGGCTATGGACATCAGGGAGAGTTATTTTCCTACCCCCTTATCTATGGTCCTTACACTCTTAGTTTTAATCCTGGTTATACTAGTATATGTTCATTTCACTCCGTATTAATCACTTTCTAATGATGGACAAAGTTCAGGTATTCACGCTGATTCTTTTAGATCGGTCTTCAGCCTTTGATTCTCTTCAGCATAATGTTTCATGGACTCCAATTATAGATCCCAGCAGAAGTGGCTTGGTTTCATTCTTTCCTTTTAGAGAGACCTGAGGGAGCAGCCTTGGATAATTACTGAGCTATCTTGAGAGCTCTGTCACTACTACTGTCATACCAAAAAACTAAACACCTTATCACTTGTATGCCTACTATGTTCCACAACATTGTGGGGAAAAAACATGTTTACTTAACTTTAGTTAGGAAGCTTATAAGTAACAATATTTTGACTGCTTGTCTGTTTTTGATGACTTGCTGTTAGTTTGGAGCAGACATGAATGCTCCTTGTAAGTCGCACCTTGACAATTGTTTAAGATGATGCTTTTGAACGCTCGGATTACATTTTTAAAATGTATTTTTAAAATTCCCTTGCCACTCCAACATGTATGTGATGTTGATGGGAGACCACAGAGGTGAGGTAATATCTTTTTATTGGACCAACCACACAGACCTCTTTAGGTCTGTGAAAGGTATGCTGAGAGTCACAAATGAATGCAAAGCAGAACAGATTGTTTACCATAAGTAGTTGCCACATGTTCTAAGGAACCATTCAAAGTAGAGTGGCCTGTTAACACCTCTGCAGTCATAGGACAAAAAGAGGGATTTAGTGGGTTATAGATTGTTGTAATAAGCCATATATCCAGTGTCTCTGTTCAGCCCATGACTGTCTAGCAATGTTATGAATTTAAGTTCCCAGACTTACCTTTTGAAAATGTTGTGCAGGTTTCCTTTGAGGATGAGGACTGATAGGTTAAATGAATGGTCCTTTAGAATATGTATGTTAACTAATTATGCAAGGTGGAACAGACTGTTTAGCATTTAGCTGTGATATAGAGTGTACCTTTCCCAGACCTGAAGAGGAGCTCCATGTGGCTTCAAAACTTGTCCCTCACCAACAGAAGTTGGTCCAATAAAAGATATTACCTCTCCCACCTTGTATCTCTAATATCCTGGGACCGACACAGCTACAATTACACTGCATACATAGGTTGATAGGAGACCATTTAGTAGTTTTGAGTCTGGTGCTTTTAGCTTGTTGCTGTATTTAAGTGCTATGATTTTTCATCAGAGTGAGACAATGTGGTGTCCCTGGTGCCAGACCAATGTAGAAACTTGAGTGAGAGTGGTGTGATTTAGCTTAATCTAGATAATATGCAGCTGATTCAGATTGCTTTGGGCAAGAGTTTAGGATGTTTTATTCTTTTATTGGGCTGTGGGAAATTAATCACCCTTCATCAGGATATTGAAATGCAGAAATACTTTTACAGCCCAGATTAATCCTGGAATCCCAAGTGGCTTTGGCCACTTCTAATTTGCTGATCTCTGGAATCTATTTATTTCTGTATATGGACTACTTTTGTGACCTCCAGATTGGATTACTGTAAGGCCACTCCAAAACTTAAACTAGTTTAATCAAATTGTGGCACCCTGTTTCCTCAGTGGTGGCTGCTCCATGTGAGAAGAGAACTGACCGGGAGGGAGAAGGCATCATATAAGGAGTAGGAACTTGATGCAGAAAAAGACTGGTTTCAGAGTAGCAGCCGTGTTAGTCTGTATCCGCAAAAATAACAGGAGTACTTGTGGCACCTTAGAGACTAACAAATTTATTAGAGCATAAGCTTTCGTGGGCTACAACCCACTTCTTCGGATGCATATAGAGTGAACCATATATTGAGGAGATATATATACACACACATACAGAGAGCATGAACAGGTGGGAGTTGTCTTACCAACTCTGAGAGGTAAGACTGAAAGCTAGTGGCTGATGCTGTGGATATACAAAACTATGACAGTGTAGCATTGCAAACAAATGTTTTTTGTAGAACAGGAATAAAATGAAATACTTGCTCCTTTTTTGTGTGTTTACTCTGTGGGCTTATTTAAGTCTAAGAAGGTGTTTGGGTTCAAGGTGATCTCAAGTACACATTTTTTTGTTGATTCCTTTGTAGATGATATATGCTAAAAATGGGGTTCATAAGTGACAGCCTGATGGCCTGTTGAACAAATGTGATATATCCACAACTTGTTTGTGACCATGTAAGTTACCTAGCCTAGCAAGAGAGTGTAGGTGTGCCAAGAAGGTCACACATTCTGTCTAAAGGGAGGAAAATATAGCACACTTTGCACATCTTGTACCTGGTGACAGAATGTTGCTGCCATCTTGAGGAGACTCTCTGTAGTGCCAACCTCTAAATGAGTAGATTGATTGATTGTGACTACTGAGACATGGGGGTGGAGAAGGGGCCTCTGTGGAACAACAGTGTCCAAATAAAAGGATATGTGAAAATCCTAATGCTTTCATTGAGACTGACAATATCTTCAATAACTTCTTTGAGGAGGTTAATCACTGGTTCCTGGGAGATAGAAATGGAAAGAACCTGTTACCCAAGACAGAGCAAATAATTCATTCAGCATCAAACCCTTTCCCCTATGAGTTCAGGATTGTTTATATATTTTTTGAACTTTGTCCCATCTAATATTAAAGAACTCCCTTGCTTGACATTTGGCCTTTTATGGGGGTTATGGGGATCATGGGAAAGCCTATGATTAGATCCTAAAGATTTTAGCCACACACAAAAAATCCAACCTGAAGGATGTAGCTTTCTATAGCAGCATTAGAAGAGCAGAGCAGAGGAATTATTTTCTGCTCAGTTCTTTTGCATTTAGGGTTGGAGTTAGAGGATCTTGCATGATAAAATAGAATGTCATTCAGATAAAGTAGGGCATTTTACTAGGAATAGAATGCATCCAAATGTTATCACCAGTAGGAGGAAAATAATCAGTCATCTATGGTTATCAAGAAAAATGACTTGTAACACAATATTGCTTTTTCTGATAAAGTCTAGAAATGACTCAGACAGGAGAAGCCTATGTTTAGATCCTATTACCCTTTTTGCTGAAGAGTCTTAAAAATGTCTAGTATACACTATTTTATTTAAATAGAATTGATTATAGTCTTATAGATAGGGGAAAGAGTGGGAGGTATCTGCTGGGCTGACATTTCTGGACTTTGGTTCTCAGCTAGGAGGAAAAAGTGACAATATAATACTACTGCACTGGACATCCACCAATCAGGCTTTCATATGACCTGTTAATTATGTTTGCTATGTGGGTGAAGGCAGTAATTAAGCAGTTGAAATGGTGCAGAAGAGGGGCTTAAGCATCTTTTAAAAATAAAAATAAATCACGCCATCAATCCTGTAAGTCTTCATGTCCCACCTGATTGATTTACAATTCCATCATCCTTAGGTTTCTAACTTTCCTAAGGCTCCTTTGTTCTTCTAAGAGGTTCATCATCATTCTGTCAACAATTTGTTTCTTCAAATAGATAAAAATAGGGAAGCTACTGCAAGCAGTTATGTAACAGGGCATCCTGCTCATTCCTTCTGCTGCCTGACTCAGAAGCCATCTGATGAGAGCTGTATCCTTCCAATAACTGTACTGTGAGTTCAGTGGGAGGCATTGCATTTATAAGGCATAGTTTTCCGGTGGCACAGAATTTGCCAGTTTTTAGCTGAGATTCTGGCACCCTGACAGCAGGATTATCTGGCTATGTAGATTCTCTCCTCAGGCCCTATGCTACCAGCACTCCCAGATATCTTTGAGACACCACTGACTTCCTGAGGAAACTACAGTCCTTTGGTGATCTTCCAGAAAACACCATCCTAGCCACTATGGATGTAGAAGCTCTCTACACGAACATTCCATACAAAGATGGACTACAAGCCATCAGGAATAGCATCCCCGATACTATCACGGCAAACCTGGTGGCTGAACTTTGTGACTTTGTCCTCACCTACAACTATTTCAGATTTGGGGACAATTTATACCTTCAAGTCAGCAGGACTGCTATGGGTACCCGCATGGCTACATAGTATGCCAACATTTTTATGGCTGACTTAGAACAACGCTTCCTCAGCTCTCGTCCCCTAATGCCCCTTCTCTACTTGCGCTACATTGATGACATCTTCATCATCTGGACCCATGGGAAGGAGGCCCTTGAGGAATTCCACCAGGATTTCAACAATTTCCATCCCACCATCAACCTCCAGTCCACACAAGAGGTCTACTTCCTAGACACTACAGTGCTAATAAGCGATGGTCACATAAACACCACCCTATACTGGAAACCTACTGACCGCTATATTTACCTACATGCCTCCAGATTTCATCCAGACCACATCACACGATCCATTGTCTACAGCCAAGCTCTAAGATACAGCCACATTTGCTCTGATCCCTCAGACAGAGACAAACAGCTACAGGATCTCTATCTAGCATTCTTAAAACTACAGTACTTACCTGGTGAAGTGAAGAAACAGATTGACAGAGCCAGAAGGGTACTCAAAAGTCACCTACTATAAGACAGGCCCATCAAAGAAAGTAACAGAACGCAACTAACTGTCACCTACAGCCCCCAACTAAAACCTTTCCAGCGCATCATCAAGGATCAACAACTTATCCTGAAGGACGATCCCTCACTCTCACAGACCTTGGGAGACAGGCTAGTCCTTCCTTACAGACAGCCCCCCAACCTGAAGCAAATACTCACCAGCAACTACACACCACACAACAAAAACACCAACCCAGGTACCAAACCCTGCAACAAACCCCAGTGCTAACTCTGTCCACATATCTATTCAAGGGACACCATCATAGGACCTGACCACATCAGCCACACCATCAGGGGCTTGTTCACCTGCATATCTACCAATGTGATATATGCCATCATGTGCCAGCAATGCCCCTCTGCCATGTATATTGGCCAAACCGAACAGTCTCTATGCAAAAGAATAAATGTACACAAATCTGACATCAGGAATTATAACTTTCAAAAACCAGTAGGAGAACACTTTAATCTCCCTGGTCACTCAATAACAGATCTAAAAGTGGCAATTTTTCAACCAAAAAACCCTTTAAAAACAGACTCCAACATGAAACTGCAGAACTGGAATTAATTTGCAAACTGGACACCATCAAATTAGACCTGAATAAAGGCTGGGAGTGGTTGGGCCATTACAAAACCTAAACCTAATTTCCCCCTACTGTTACTTACACCTTCTTGTCAACTGTTTGAAATGGGCCACTCTCATTACCACTACAAAAGTTATTTTTCCTCCCTTCATATCCCACTGTTAATTGAATTGTCTTGTTAGACTGACCTCACATTTGGTAAGGCAACTCCGATCTTTTCATGTATTTATACCTGCTCCTGTATTTTCCACTCCATGAATCTGATGAAGTGGGTTCTAGCCCACGAAAGCTTATGCCCAAATAAATTTGTTAGTCTCTAAGGTGCCACAAGGACTCCTCATTGTTTTTGTTGATACAGACTAACATGGCTACCACTCTGAAACGTGTCATTGATGGGTGTGTGTTCTAAAATACCTGAGTTAGGAGCACAAGTCACACTGACTTTCAGATTAGGAGTAAGATTTTTGGAAGCACCTAAATCCCATTTTCCAAAGGGGACTTGGGCATTTAGCCTAAATTTCATTGAAAGTCAATAGGGCTTAGACTCCTATAAGAAGCTGGGAATGGGCAACAGGGGATGGATGACTGATGATTACCTGTTCTGTTCATTCCCTCTGAAGCACTTCACATTGGCCACTGTCGGAAGACAGGATACTGGGCTAGATAGACCTTTGGTCTGACCCAGTATGGCCATTCTTATGTTCTGTAATTTTGTACAGCAAGGGGGGAAAAGGGGGGAAGAAAAGCTGAAAATATAAAGCAATAGACATGCACATTTTGCCTTACTTTCTTGTCAGTAATAATTATGGCATTTGGGAGTTTTTTGAGAAGTTTGTATATTTTCTTGAAAAATCAGTAAAGAAAATGTTTTAAATGTTGCAATAAATACTAGGCTAGTTTAAAGTGAGATTGCTAGTGAACAGATGCTATTTCTTTTGTCCTCTGCATGAGAATGGCATATGACATCTTACTTTCCTTGTTTTCTCATGCACAGCTGTGTTTATCATGCATTTACCCAAAACAGATGATGCTTCATTATGTTCTTGTTATTAAAGACTTATTGATGAGCACGGGGCCAGAGACTGGAGAGTACAAAAGCCTAAAAAAACCCAAGATAACAGGTCAACCTAGTTCGAGTGACGTATAGATCAACATTTTTTTTACAGAAAAGATCCTCATATAAAGCTTAGGTACAGGTGTCTCTTGCAGTTCTTATGTCTGCTTTTTATATGATGTGATAGAACAGTTTGCCTTTGGGAACGTAGAGTGGGATAGTGCTGCTTATAACCCAGATGTAGGCTCTGATTAGCAAAGCATAAGCATAACACTAAGCACACGAGTAGTTCCACTGGGGAGGCGGGGCAGGAAATAGGACAACTACTCACTTAAAGTTCTACATGAGCTTCCTTGGGGACAGAATTTCAGAACTGCTCAGCTGCCATTTAGGTATCAAATAAGTGGCTGAATTTTGAAAAGTGCTAGGCTCATTGGGGTTCAGGTTCTTTTGAAAATCTGGCCATCTGTGTCACAATGAGAGCTACTGTGCTGAGCACTTTAGGTAATCTGTCCCTTGTGTAGGTGCTTAAATAGGAGCTGAGCTCTTTTGAAAACCTAGTTCAATTGTGGGTACTGAGCATCTGAAAACCTGTCTTTGGGCTCTTTAGAAAATGTGTCCCTTAGTCCCCTAGTTCTGATTCACCCATTCTAGGTTGAGATTTAGATTTACAGATTTGTTTTAAAGCCAGAATGGATAATTTAATCTGACCTCCTATATAACACAGGCCACCGAATTTCATCCAGTTACCCTGGAGGAATGCTATGCCATCAGTGTATTCATTCTGTGGCAAAAGTATTTTGCATCATTATGGAGGAATTCCTGTGACCAAGCCTGGAAGCCTTCAATGGGCTGATTCCACAGAAGGCTAGGAGAAACAGTAATCTTTTTCTGAGGATAGGGTCAGGGAGCCAGAGGTTACAACTGTATTCCATTTAAATATAGAAGAAGAAAAAAATTATTCCTGTTTGGTTTCCTTAAAAGGGAGGATGGACTTGTGACTAAAGCACAGGTTGGAGAGCTGGGGGATATAAACTCACTTCCTGTATCTGCCTTTGACTTCCTGCATGACCTTAGAACCAATACTATGTAAACTCTCTGTTTCCCTTCCCCATCTGTAAAATCAGTAAAATCAGACGAATACTCTTCTCCCTCCATTTTTTTTTTTTTTTGAGGCTTGATTGAGGGGGCTACAATGTATAACGTCAAAGAGTCATTGATTTGTTTTTGTTTGATTCACCTTCTTCCCAAGGTTTTAGCTTCTAATTTCATCGTTAGGGCCCTATCAAATTCATGGCCATGAAAAACGCATCACGGACCGTGAAATCTAGTCTGTGCTTTTACTCTGTACTAAACAGATTTCACGGGGGAGGCCAGCATTTCTCAAACTGGGGGGCCTGACCCAAAAGGGAGTTGCAGGGGGGGGTTGCAAGGTTATTTTAGGAGGGTCATGGTATTGCCATCCTTACTTTTGTGCTGCCTTCAGAGCTGGGCAGCCAGAGAGTGGTGACTGTTGGCCAGGTGCCCAGCTCTGAAGGCAGCACCCTGCCAGCAGCAGTGCAGAAGTAAGGGTGGCAATACCATATCATGCCATCCTTACTTCTGCGCCACTTTTGGCAGTGGCTCTGCCTTCAGAGCTGGGCTCCCAGCCAGCAGACGCTGCCACTCTCCAGCTGCCCAGCTCTGAAGGCAGCATTGTAGCAATACCACAACACTCCCGACAATAACCTTGCGACCCCCTCCACAACTCCTTTATGGGTCAGGACCTCTACAATTACAACACGATGAAATTTCAGATTTAAATAGCTGAAATCATGTAATTTACAATTCTTTAAATCCTATGACCATGAAATTGACCACAATGGGCTGTGAATTTGGTAGGGCCATATTCGTCGTGTATTCTTTTTATATGTGACAGTCTTTATTCACTTTATTGTGGCTTCCTATCACTCTGGCCTTTCTGTCAGTTAGCTGTATGCTGAATTATATAGTCAAAAGATAAAACAACATGTATCTTAGAGGTTCTCAGAATGGCATAGGCAGTCAGCCTGTCCGAAGCAAGAGGGCAACTGCATAAAACTTGATAGTTAAGTATTTGTATCTCTTAGAAGACTGAGATCTATAGGTGATCAAGAGCTAGTGGCATGAATCCTTCAGACCTACTTCCATTTGACAAGACTATATAATATAAAACACTCCTTTAGAAGTTTTCAGGCCAACTGTGTGCATGTCTATGTTCTGTAGCATTATCCTGTGCAGATTGTAAATGTTAAACTATGCAACAAATGAGACTTACAAGATAGACAGCCATAAGCTAGCTGCATATAAAGCAGAAGACATACATATTCTGTGAGCAGAGGCTGATGGTCATGTATTGACTGCAGATTCTGATGATCTGTTGTCACTTCTACTTGACTGGTTTGCTTGTTCTCTTCTGTATCTACTCACAGAAATGCACCTAATCACTGATAAGACCCCTTTTTCAGACGTAAACATAGTCACAGTGTGTTTCTATAAAATTTGTAATATAGAACCAGTCTGTTTGAGGGATTGTCTTCTGCCCTGTGCTCCATCATAACTAGGTGGCTCATTTCAATGATTCTTTAGATTATAGCTGTTAGGTATGCCATGGTGTATAATCATAATTTCAGTATGCACATAACTTTCATATTTTACAACCACATTTGCCATTATAGGCTATGTCCATATACATTTTGAGGCAGATCCTTGGTGTAAATTCTTACAGCTCCAGTGACTTAATTTGAGCTGTGATAATTTACAGCAGCTGAACCTTTCAGTTTAAAGGGTCAGCTAGTTTTGAATTATCTGCCCCCTAAAGTATGAGAAGAATTACTTCACGAAAAATGCCCTTTAATCCTCTCATCTCTCAAAAATGGCTAAAAGAAAATTGCCTACATTGTCACCTTTTGGGCAGAAACAAAACATGGAAACAGCCCTATTAGTGAATATTTTGAAAAGTTAAGAACATGTGAAAATGGGGTTAGAATGAAAACTCTTTAGAAATGTAGCTGTGACGGTTGATACTGGAGACCATAGTAACTTATGTAATGTGTACACACTTTTCTAGAAATCACTTTTATGGTTTTTTGGCATAATTTCTTCCCCAGTATCATCTTCCTGTGACATTATATAAATTAATACATCAAGATGCCATTGTTTCTTCTGGAAACAATGACGTCTACTTAATGCATGACTTGGTGCTTAAAATCATGTGCCTGCTGCCTGAGAATGTAACATGTTACAAACAATTATAAAATCTTCCATTTTATGACTGTTTCCTCTCTTCTTTGAATAGTTATTTTTTAAAAACTGCATACTGGTATCCTTCTGGTATTGGGGGAGGGATGGTGATGTAAGGGGGAGGGCTTCTAAAACTGGGGAATTTCTCAGTGTGAGGGAATCTTCCACAGGAATATCTGGCTTTGATGCCCACTTTCTTCCCCCTCCAACCCTTCATGAGTATGTCATAGGCTTAGAGGACAGATGGGGTATGGCTGGAACTTGATGCACTTCAGCAATTCGTTAACCAGCTGGCATAGATTAGCGCAGCCTGAGGGCACTTCTATTTCTCATATGGCCCTCTGCTTACGATACTCCCAGTGAAAACTTGGCTCAGCAGATAAGTCAGCCCAGTATGGCAAAGAATGACAATAAATACAGTGTGGGGGAAGGGAATATAAAGATTTAAGTATTCCACATGCTTTGCACTTTATAAGCGTATTTTTGACCATAATGTAGAGAGTATTTACAAACACTATATTTAAAGTGAGCTGTTTCAAGGGCAAAGATGCATTCATAAAAAGATGGTCTTTTTGTTTTTAAATTGACTGAGTATCTGCCACCATTATGTATTGTTATTCCTGGCTTTTACCAATCATGCTGAGAACCACATTAATAAGGGAAGCTTGTTTCTTTGAGAATAAAGCAAGATTTTTTTTTCTTCCCTCAATTCAAAATGCTAGGTGTATTAGTTCACATGCAGAAAAAAAATTGTCAAAGGTTTTTGTAAAATGAAATGATGGAGACAATTACCTCTTAAAAATTATTCTGTCCAGAAGCTTTGAAAAGTGACAGAATTTTCATATGGAATAAGTATGTGTGTGTGTGTGTGTTTGTGTTTATATATTGCTGCTTGTCATAAATTGGCTGTATGTTGGCTCCAAATCAAATTGAAAAATCATCTTAAACATTTCCAAAATAACCTATTCACTATGATGATTGGCTCTTACGATGGTGAAGTGCGATATAGTTAAATAAGTAAATGCTGTTGCATGGATTCTATTAATGTTCTGCCATATGGACACAGTAGATATTATTTTTTAACTCTGACCTCCAAAGGACGATAGCATCTAAAGATTATCCAGGATCAGTAAAGAGTTAGAGAGACAGAACCAGCAAAATGTCAGCTTTATTCCCTTTTATGGTCATTGGAGAACACTTAGAGCAAATTTAACCTGTATAGGATTTTATATGCAGTTCCTGCTGCTGTGGAATGCATGACATTCCTTGCATACTGAACAGAATAGCAGCATTTCATCTCTGGTTATGAGTTAATATATTTAGACTACAGTACTGTATGTTTCAGTTTGTTATAGCTAGAATAATTCCATGTCTTGTTTTGCATAGTTCAAGCAAGTTATAGTAGCATGAGAGTAATTAGCCTGTGGGAATGGAACTCTTTGTATGTTGTAGTATAATATGTTATTTCATTAACAGAGTACGCACTTTGCAAAGTATCTACACTTTTTAAACAAGAAGCTTTAAAATTGAAAACTATGTAATAGAACAAGCCTTTTAAACTTGTTGGGAGATGGAAACATAGTAATAGTCATGTACAAAGTATCAGAGGGGTAGCCCTGTTAGTCTGGATCTGTAAAAAGCAACAGAGAGTCCTGTGTCACCTTATAGACTAACAGATGTATTGGAGCATAAGCTTTCGTGGGTGAATGCCCACTTCGTCAGACGCAGACCACGAAAGCTTATGCTCCAATACATCTGTTAGTCTTAAAGGTGCCACAGGACTCTCAGTCATGTACAAAGAATGTCTGGAAGCATTGTGGGGCAGATCCTCATCTGGGGTAAATGGTCATAGCTCCACTGAAGCCCTTGGTAATCACTAGAGGTATGATGATGCTAGCCAATACATATGTTGGGTATAGTATTAATATAAGTATTGGGAAGTTATGTTAACAATTCTGTTCATCCATGTCAAGTATCCCATAACACTTTGCATTAGCTGAAATAGTAAGCTTTGGCTTAAGGAGATAGGAATGCTGTCAGGATCAGGACATGACTGTTTTACCATAGGAACAGGTAGGGAGTAAGACTCACAGACTAATACTGGAATGTCCCAAAGGAAAAGAACAAGATCATAGAATCATAGAATATCAGGATTAGAAGGGACCTCAGGAGGTCATCTAGTCCAACCCCCTGCTCAAAGCAGGACCAATTCCCAACTAAATCATCCTAGCCAGGGCTTTGTCAAGCCGGGCCTTAAAAACCTCCAAGGAAGGAGATTCCACCACCTCCCTAGGTAACGCATTCCAGTGCTTCACCACCCTCCTAGTGAAATAGTGTTTCCTAATATCCAATAGTATTGTATCAATCTTCTACCTGGTACAAAACTAGGAGCTGTCTTCATGCTCCTTGGTACCTGGAATGCATGTGTTCAGAACAAAGAGATAAGGGGTATACCAAGGTATCAGAAAAACAAGGAAGAAAGCTGATTGGGTAAATCTAGTTTCAGATGACATACTGTACTGTGGCAAACCCAGGACAAACAGCTACAAAGGGGGTAGTAATCAGTCCCAGGGGGTTAAAAAGGCCTCTCCCAAGCCACTGAAGAGAGAGAACCATGGGGAAATAAGGTTCAGCTGGGCAAGGGGTTACTAGGGAACTAATTAGGTTCAGCTGGCTCTAACTGCTTGGGACCTTTTTAAACCCTCCCCGGCGTGGAAGGAGGGGGGAGAGAGAGGGAGAGAACCAGGGAAGCCGCCAGTAAGTTAGGAGCAGCAAGGCTCTGAACCCTTCCTGCAAGGAAGGCTGCACTCTGTCCCCAGAAGGGAAGATAAACAAGCACAAGGGGCTGACTGAGAAAAGGAATAGCCAAACCCTGTGCTACCTGCAAGGATTTGCCTTGCCCAAGCCTGTGTCTCCAAGGCTAAAAAGGACTGAGCCTGCTGAGGAGAAGAAGGTACTTTGCCACAGTACCTTTTATTTGTAAACAGGTAGGTTATAAAAAGATGGCTTTAGGAATGTAACTTGGGAGTACATCTTCTGGATAAGGTGAATATAACACTGCATGAGATGGCTTCCAGGAAACAGGTGTTAAACTTTTCTTCCTATACTTTATTATTGTTTTTTGTTTATTGCTTTTTGCAAGGAACCTGGGTGATATTGGTTATTTGGTCTTGTGAATATATTACATACTGAACCAAAGTGTGGCCAAGCAATTGACTATACAATTTATCAACAAGTTGCACCAGCAGAGGATCAGCGCCTGTAAAGATTTGGATGGCTTAATTAGTCCCAAGAATCATGAAATATCTCCAGACACCTCCTTCATGAAAGCTCTGCACTTCTCTGGACCATGTTATAGATCTACCTTGAAACATGTACTTGGTATAAAAGGTAGAACAATGTTTAAAAATATTAAATAAATGTAGGGCTATTTTGAAATGCAAATATTTGACCTTTTGACCACAGATAACTTAATTTTACTGACCAGCTGTGATTTAAAGGAAACAAGCATGTTTTAAAACTTATTTAAGTGTTACTTATAACATTAGGTGTATTGTAATCTCACAGGCATTTTTATCCTGGGCATGCCAAAATGCATAATAGCATAATGCTAATGATCACCAGATGTGTAGGCAATGTAATAGACATGAGGCCCCATAGTTATAAAGTTTTCTCACTGGATTGGAGGGAAAACAATTTCTCTGATGAGAAAAAGAGATGGGTGAAAGCATCTTGCCTGTAGAAGCTGCACTAATTTTCATTCCCTGAAATAAAAAATTAGGTGGTGGTGTAGGAAGAAGCAAGTAGTTTTACTCTGGCTTTCTATTTTAATAGGCGTGTTGCATTCAATGGAAGGTTGTAAGTTTTCTACAAAATGCCAGAGTAGGAGGAGTGCCAAAGGGTTTGCCACTGTTGACATATGTAATTTAGGAACCAGGGGCCATACTAGTGCCAATTATTATAGCGAGCGGCAAAATGGAGCTGCTGAAACAGATTGGTCCTACTGAAGCCAATGACAAAATTTCCATTCATGCCAATGGGTGTGTGTGTGTGTGTGTGTGTGTGTGTGTAAAAAAAAAAAAAAAAAAAAAAAAAAAAAAAAAAATACACCCTTAGTGCTTGTCTACAATATAGAATTCTACACACACACACACACACTTCACCCAGTGCTATCATTGGCTCAGCTATACCAGTTGTCGTATTGGTGACAGCCCTGGTATAGACCTAACACCAGTGGTGTAAGAGGTGTGGCCTGCTTTTTTAAGGATCAGATGTCTGGTGCCGTCTAGCCCTGCCTGCTACATCTGGGATGAAGTATTCAGTTTAAAACTATCTATGGAGGAGGTGATACCCCTATAAAGGGCAGCAGAAAGTTGCAGAAACAGAAAAGAAGCTCAGGAGCTGTAGAGAGACTGCAGAGAGTGAGAGACTCCTACAAGGAAGATCCTGAGACAAGGGCAGTGACGCCAGCTAAGAAGGGCTGGGAGTATACTGCTAAGGCAGGAAAGACCCTGAATAGACCAGAGAAGTTTGTAGTTGTGCCCAGCTTAAGGCTCTAGGGAAGACTTGTTGTTTTTGAACTTTAGTTGTTAAATCAGACCCTGGTCTTTGAGGGGGTTAACAAACATGGCCAGGGTGATTCAGTGGATATAATGTACTTGGATTTTCAGACAGCCTTTGACAAGTTCCCTCACCAAAGGCTTTTAAGCAAAATAAGCAGTCATGGGATAAGAGGGAAGGTCCTCTCATCGATCAGTAACTGGTTAAAAGACAAGAAACAAAGGGTAGGAATAAATGGTCAGTTTTCACAGTGGAGAGAGGTAAATAGTGGTGTTCTCCCAAGGTCTGTACTAGGATCAGCGCTGTTCAACATACTCAGAAATGATCTGGAAAAAAAGGGGGCAAAGTGAGGCGGCAAAGTTTGCAGATGATACAAAATTACTCAAGATAGTTAAGTCCAAAGCAGACTGTGAAGAGTTACGTCGGGATTGCACAAAACTGGTGACTGAGCAACACAATGGCAGATGAAATTCAATGTTGATTTGTGCAAAGAAATGCACATTGGAAGTCATAATCCCAACAATACATAGAAAATGATGGGGTCTAAATTAGGTGTTACCACACAGAAAGAGATCTTGGGAATCATTATGGATAGTTCTCTGAAAACATCCATTCAATGTGCAGCGGCAGTCAAAATAGTGCATAGAATATTAGAAGCCATTAGGAAAGGAATATTTAGTAAAACAGAAAATATCCTAATGCTACTATATTAATCCAAGGTATGCCCACAGCTTGAATACTGCATGCAGTTCTGGCCACCCCATCTAAAAACAGATATATTAGAATTGGAAAAAATAAGAGAAGGGCCACAAAAATGATTAGGGGTCTGAAACAGCTTTCATATGAGGAGAGATTAAAAAGATTGAGACTTTTCAGCTTGGAGTAAAAGAGATGACTGGGGGGAAATAAAATAAAGGCTTAAAATCTGAATGGTGTGGAGAAAGTGAATGAGGAAGAGTTATTTACCCTTTCACATAACACAAGAATCAGGGGTCACCCAATGAAATTAATAGGCAGAAGGTTTAAAACAAACATAAGTGCTTTTTCACCCAATGCACTGTCAACCTGTGGAACTTGTTGCTAGGGGATGTTTTGAAGGCCAAAAGTATGACAGGGTTAGAAAAAGAACATCATAAGTTCATGGAGGACAGGTCTATCAACAGCTGTTATCCAAAATGGTCAGGGATGCAATCCCATGCTCTGTGTCACCAAGCCTCTGACAGCCAGAAGCTGCATGACAGGGGATGGATTTCCCTGTTCTTTTCATTCCCTGTGAAGCATCTGTCATTGGTCACTGTCAGAAGACAGGATACTGGGCTAAATGGATCATTGGTCTGATCCAGTATTGGCTGTTTTTATGTTCTTAAGCAGGGTAAATCAATATGAAGAGGTATCCTGGATCTAAAGAAACTTGTTTGTGTTTGTGTGCTGGCCTACACATGCGACAGAGGCATAATCTGATACATGGCCTATAGAATTGAAGATGGAAAATCCAAGATATTGAAATAATATAGGTCAATTTAAAGATGATTTAATGTCTTTCTATTCACTTGTTTCTAATCTAAAAAGAGAATAAGAAAAATATCAATATTGGACAACAATTAGCAAAAAAAAAGAGGCTTCTTATACATATCAATATATGAGTGAAATCTGGAGTGATAAGTCTGACTATACAAAAAGCTGGTGAGACCACATTTAAAAACTACTGGGCACAATTTTGGGCACCATATTGAAGGAATATTGAAGCATATCTTCATTAGGGTGACAAATGGCTTCAGGGGTATAACTGGAAGGATAGGAAAATTAGGCTTTTAGTCATTATGAAAAGGGAGATTAAGAGAAGACATGATTGAGATGTTTACTATTATGAATGACACAAAGAAGGCAGGTGCAACAAAACTGCAGGAGAGCGTAACCTGCTCCAAAATAAGATTTTTTTTTTTTTTTTTTTTTTTTTTTTTTTAAATAAAAGGGATAATTAATGTGTGGAACAGTCTGTGGAAGACAGCTGAAAGGCTGCAACTCTGAATGTGTTCAAAATAGTTAGATAAATATTTAATGAAAACAAGTTTTGGGGGGGTGCAAACAGCACTCCATGAAAGAGGATCTGCATGGGCTTCAAAATGGTATGGTTATTATACATTACAGCTATGCAGGGTGGTAAACTGTTTCATCAGTCCTGGCTGCCTTCTGTCCACAGCAGAACCCTCCTGCAAGGAGCTACCATCCATCTTAGCTGAAAAAGAATACTTGCATTTGGGATGGCTGCTTGGATCCAGCATCCTGGCTGGCTGATGAATAGTCCACCAGCAATCCTTGATATCAGCTCATTCACATTGAATGAAGTATTGGATAATCTAAAGGGTGTTTGGAGTTCCCTAATACATACAGCAGATGTTCCCCCACATGACTAGATGACATAATATGAGTCTGCTAGTGAGTCTGAGCTCATGGATCTGATCCTTTAGCTCAAGTGTTACAAGTTCATTGTATAGAAGTTTGATCCCTGTAGACAGTCCATAGCAGGGGGATGTTATAAGTAATGTGGATAAACTCAAAGTCATGATGTGTAACAACACCATAGGTTAGGTCATCTGTGGGGATTGAGTCCACCTTGGATGTATCAGACCTGGATAACTACCTCTCAGTATCAAACTTTACATTCCTGAGCAATCCCATAGAGTAGCAAGCCAAAAGTGTCTTTCAAGTATATCTAGCCGAAGCCAATGTCCTTGACTCAGCACAATCTGGATTCAATCCTGGCCATAGAATGGAAGCAGCTTTAGAGGTACTGATGAATGATCTGCTATTAATGGATATAGGACAGACATGCCTTCTCATCCTCCTGTACATCTCTGCTGCAATTGACACTATCAACCATAAGATGCTTTTGTCTCATCTCTGGGAGGTCACAAGGCCACAGAGGAATGCACTAAAATGGTTTGCAGTGTTTTGTAGCTGGGTTGGTCCCAGGATATTAGAGACACAAGGTGGATGAGGTGGTAACTTTTATTGAACCAACTTCTCCTTGGTGAAAGAGATGAGCTTTCAAGTTACACAGACCTGAACAAGGGCTCTGTGTAGCTTGAAAGCTTCTCTCTTTCACCAAGAGAAGTTGGTCCAATAAAATATTACCTCATCCATCTTGTTTCTCTAAAATGGTTTGAACTTTTCCTGGAGGAATATGCCCAAAGGCTACTACAGAGAAACTGAACCTCTGCTACAAGAGCCCTCACTTGCAGAGTCCTACAAGATTCAGTTCTTTCTGGTCCTAATCAACATTGCAATGTAGCTACTAGGAGTCTGATCAAACATTGTAGGCTCTAACACCAACAATATGCAGATGCAATTTCTTCTATTTATCCTTCTCAATGTATGAGAACGTCCTAGCCCAGGTCCTGGCTGAGATCAACTCTTGGATGAAAAATGGTGGTTGTAGCTAAATCAGAACAAGACTGAGGTCAGGCTGGTTGGCAGAGGGAAACAATGGGATATCCTGACCATGCTATGAGACTAGAAATGGAAGTGCTGAAGCAACATTGTTGTTGTGGTATTTTCAGTCTGAAACAAAGCAGGTAATATTAAGTATCTCATGAGAATTTGTTCCTTTGAAATATTTAGAACAACTTAGTAAAACCCCAGGTGCTTGGAGATTTGGATAATTATCCAAATCTTCAATACTTGTCCCAAGCAAACTGGACCTCTTGAGATTCATGGATCACTGGTATTGTTCATGCTTCCCTTACTATGCATCAGCTTTCACAATGAGCCATAGTCGACTTGTATGGTATCAACTTCATACTATGACAAATAAAAAGTAGTCTTCTTACTGATGAGTTAAACTAACATTGCAATTTAGCTATAAAATTGTGCTAAGGGCGGACTTTTTTCTACTCTGAAAATCAGTTTAAGTCATCATAAAACTGGACCCACGGTATATAAATAAATTCTGGAGTACCAATGCAAGCATTCTCAAAAGCAAAAGTGACTGAGTTTGAATGGCTGGAATTGGCAAATACATAAGATGTATTTGTCATTCATAAGATTTAAATGAGAAGACTGAAGTGAGACCCAATCCTTCCCTCATTTAAAACCTTGAGAAAATTCCTTTTGAGTTAAATGGAAGGAGGATCAGGCCAAAAAGGACACCATAAAATGTGTCTAAAGGCCTGATCCTATATGTGCTTTTTGCACAATAGATCTACTTGTGTGAGATCCTACTGAGATCAGTGAAACTAATAAAGTTATTAACATCGTGTATAAGTGTATGCAGGGCTGGGTTCTGTAATCCTCAACAAGAGCAGGTCATAGGGGGGAATATCGTTCTGTATAAAAAGTTTCTGTACATTCTACGTAAAAGAAATTTCTTGGTGGAAGGGGCCTTGAGGCAGAATCTTACTAAATAAAATCCTGGGTGACAAGAACTTATATTTAAAGTGATGTTGGAGGGGGAGGGTTGCATTACTCCTATCTTCTAGATTTAGACAGTGATGGTGAGGAAGCTGTACCCAGCAGCAAAGGGCAGGATTGAAACCTCAAACATTTTAAAAAAAATAGAAATGTCGGGCTGGAAGTGACCTTGAGAAGTCAAGTTCACCCCTGCACTGAGGCAGGACCAAGTAAATCTAGACCATCCCTGTCAAGTGTTTTGTCCAACCCGGTTCTTAAACCTCCAATGATGGGAATTCCCCAACCTCCCTTGGAAGTCTATTCCAGATCTTACCTACCCTGTGATACATAATAAAATAATCAGAGTTGGCAGCAATGAAGGTGGGGAGCAGGGCCTTCAAGCTACACTAGTGTGTCCTTTTAAAAACAAAATACCCATTAGTGACATTTAGTGGAGCCAATGGAGGACAATGGCTACCCTGGCATAAGCACCAACCCAATTGCCCCCTCACTGTTTTGGTATATCTAGGGGTTCCCAGAGGTATTTCAATGGGGGAAAATTTACTGAATTTTTACAGAGGTAACTGCTGCCTAAAGATGTTGTCAGATATTGTGTACATGATGCTGCCTGGATCCTAAACAGTCTGTGAGAGGAAGACTGAAGTATGACACAGAGGCCCATTAGAGTTCACTGTTCTGTAACAGCAACTCCAAGTAGCCTGACAAACTGACTACACCTAGCACTCTGCTTTCATAGCATTCATCCATAAAGAATACAATGTGAAGTCGTAAATGGAAGCCAGTGTCTCAGTGGTTATTAATCTTATTGTAAAACATATGTACTGCTAGTATGTTATGAGGGGTGTGCACGTGTGTATGTGTGTGCGTATATTAGAAATGTGTTCTTACAGTTGGTATTAAGGCAGAGTTGATTAACAGTTTATGCCAGACAAAGGATGTTCACATGTAAATTAAGCATTGTAAATAAACTCAATGGATGCCCCATTTACATATGAAGCGAATGTGGTGGGGAGTTTGGAAGTCAACTGGGAGGCAAGACACTGGAAACTGAACTACAGGGGAGGTTGTCTTGTCTAGGGCAGGCAGTGAACTTGGGGATGTAAGTAAAAGGCAAGGAGACACCCTTTTAATCCTGTACCTGAGACAGTAAACAAACAGAATGTTAACATTCAGAAAATGGGGTCTCACTTAGGCTTGGTTGAAATGCTGCAAAGGACATTTGGGGTGAGAGAAGGTTAGCCTTTTAGGTTCAATCTCTAGAAAATGTGCTATGATTTTGTTTTATATGTAACCTTTCTGTTTCTATTATCCTTACTATCGCTTAAATAGCTATCTTTAATAATAAACCTATGATTGGTTTCATTATAAATATATCAGTGCTGTGGTGTTATACAAGAAGCTGATCATAAATTGAATAATCCAAGCTGGTGTGTGTACTCTTTCTTTGGGGACAACTGACTTGGTAATTCTGTAAGTGTTCAGTGGGTAAGGGGAAACCTTCAAAAAGGTCAAGAACTGGGGTACACCAATTTTTTAATCTGCAAGACAAAGTAAGGGCTGCCATTTACCTGAGGAGATTGCTTGGGTGGTAGTACATGGGAGGTGGCAGGGAGCTGACACCCAATTAAGCATGGGCAATTCTCCCTCTTGCTGGAGATGGGAGGGGCAGAAGGGGGCAATAGCAAGGTGACTCATGGTACTAGATACCCCAAGAACCATCACTCAGGATCCTAAACCAGCCATGAGAGAGAGACCAAAAGCCTTCATATTTATGTTCCTGCATTTTAGGAAGGAAATGCTTTTGTAAAAACCAGACTGTTGTGAAGCCTTCCTGAGGACCCAAGAATCCTAAAATTGTATTATTTCAAGATTATAGCAGAGATGTACAAGAACACAGGGTTAAATTTCAACCTGCCAAAGAGCTTGACAGAAGGAAAAAAACAGAAAATTTCCAATCTCCGATAGAAGTGGAGGACTTGCTTAAAGGTCCTTAACTATATATATTTCACCCCAAACAATTATCCTTAGCTCTGCATCACAAATAACAGAAGATCCAAACCAGAATCTATTTAGTTAAGGTGGTGCTATATTTTTTATGTAGAGCCAATTTGCTTCACAAGTTTATTCCACTTTGCAAGAATCTGCTTGTCTGAATAAGATTTTTAAATATTTTCAATGGGGAATACAATTGCAATGGGTAATATTTTTTTGAAATGGGAGAAACATACGGCCACTGTCATTTGTCTGACCACAACTGTGGTACAAGAATACCTTTAGAGTCACAGATGGTGTATAGCACACACCAACGTACAAAGGGTGAAATCTCCACTGAAGCAAATAGGAGTTTTGCCATTATAATAGAGTGAAGATTATACATATACAACTTGCAGATGACACCGAGTTGGGAGCACTTTGGAGGACAGGATTAGAATTCAAAATGACCTTGACAAATTATAAAATGGGTCTGAAATCAACAAGATGAAATTCAATAAAGACAAGTGCAAAGTATCAGGCATTCAATTTTTCCTTCCTAACTACCAAATGGGGAATAACTAGATAGATGGTGGTACTGAAAAGGATCTGGGGGTTATAGTGGATCATAAATTAAATGAGTCATCAATGTAATACAGCTGCAGAAAAGGCTAATATTCTGTGGTGTATTATCATTCTCTGGTGTATTAACAGGAGTGTTGTATGTATTAACCTGGGAGGCAATTGTTCTGCTCTACTGAGCACTGGTGAGGTCGCATCTCGAGTGCTATGTCCACCTCTGGGTGCTACACTTTAGAAACGATGGGGACAAATTGGAGAGATCACAGAGGAGAGCAACAAAAATGCTAAAAGGTTTAGAAAACCTGACCTATGAGGAAAGGTTAAAAAGACTGGGTATGTTTAGTCTTGAGACAAGAAGATTGGGGCAGGGGGACCTGTCTTCCAATACATTACGGGCTTTTATAAAGAGGATGGTGATCAGTTGTTCTCCATGTCCACTGAAGATAGGACAAAAAGCAATGGACTTAATCTGCAGTAAGGGAGATTTAGGTTAGATATTAGGAAAATCTTTCTCACTGTAAGGGTAGGTAAATACTGGCACAGACTTCCAAGGGAGATTGTGGAATCCCTCTCATTGGAAGTTAAGAATGGGTTAGACAAACACCTAGACTAGGGGTCGGCAACGTTTGGCATGCGGCTCGCCAGGATAAGCACCCTGGCGGGCCGGCCCAGTTTTATTTACCTGCTGACACGGCAGGTTCGGCCGATCGCGGCCCCCACTGGCCGCGGTTTGCCGTCCCGGGCCAATGGGGGCGTCGGGAAGCGGCGCGGGCAAGCGATGTGCTGGCCGTGGCTTCTCGCCGCCCCCATTGGCCCGGGACGGTGAACCGCGGCCAGTGGGGGCCGCGATCGGCCGAACCTGCCGCGTCAGCAGGTAAATAAAACTGGCCCGGCCCGCCAGGGTGCAAACGTTGCCGACCCCTGACCTAGACCATCCTGATAGGTATACTTGATCCGGCCTCAGTGCCCTGCAGATCTATGATCCAATGGGGTCAGGATTTCAGCTAGAGACAGAGAGGAAAAAAAACCTCTCATTATATGGTAGGATGCAAGAGTATGTTTGGATCAAGATCGTCTCAATACATTGCAATTTGCATGTCCCATTTTTGGTTAGAATAAACTTATCGTGAAGCTGTTCAAAGGGTAAAATACAACCTCATTCTGTAAGTCAGTTCCGCTTTGTTTTCTTAACATGTTAAGAACTGGTTCAGAAATCTGAGGGAATACAACTTACGCAGAGAAACTAAAGGAGCTCTGGCTATTTAGTTTATTGAAGAGAAGGTTATGAGGCAACTTGATCACAGTCCATATATGCTAATGGAGGCAAAAGATATCTGACACACAAGGGTATGTTAATCCAGCAGACAAAGGCTTTACAGGATTCAATGACTGAAAGTTAGTGAATTTCAAACTTAAAAATAAGACACAAATTTAGCAGTTAGGGTGATTAACCATTGGAACATAATACCAAGAGATTTGCTAAATCTCCATTATTTGGCGTCTTTAAATCAAGGCTAGATGTCTGAGACATGATCGAGTTCAACCACAAATTGTTAGGCTTCCTGCAGGAATCACAGAATGCAATTCTATGGCCTGTGTTACACAGGAGGTCAGACTAGATGATTGTAATTGTTGCCTTTGGTGTTAAAAATCTGAATTTCTTTGCATCTGTCTTTACCACAGATGAAAAGGAGAAATAACTGCCTGTAGTTGCTCTTTATAGGCAGAGGCAGTGGGGCACTCTCTGAGACAGAGGCATCAGAGTGATGTTAACAATTCAAGATATTAAATTGAAGGAAATCACCAGCATCAAATAGCACTCATCCAAGAGTTCTGATGGAACAAAATCACTGAGCGCAAAATAGCTGAGCTACTATGGAAATATGTAGCTTTAATTTAGCATTGTCTGGCAGGTGACCAACATTGTACCCATCTTTACAAAATGTATCTAAGAGTGTTTGATGCGTGTCCCGAGGAATTATAGACCAATTAGCCTTCAATAACAGGAAAAAAGTTCAGCAAACTTCTCTTTCAGTAAGTTAACTGACGTTGTGTGTGCTCTATGAACTGGATTTTTGTGTTTTCACGTGTGTGGCTGACTTAGTTTTGTGTATTCATTTACAGAATAACCCCATGGCCACTGTGTTTTGATAATCCAATAGTATTTGTGGAGGGGAGGGAAAATGTGAGGCGTGCGTTTGATGAAACATTTCCTTGATGAATCTGACATTGGCCACAGTCAGAAACAAAATATCAGACTAGATATACCATTCCTCTGTTGTGCTATGACAATTCCTGTGTTCCTATAGCAACAGAGTTAACTATAATGTTTATGATGGATGAACTCCTGATAAAATTTTCCATGTAGTGTAATCTCAAGTGAAGCCCAATTGACAGGATATTGTATAAAATAAATTGTTCTAGCTTATTGTGTCTGCCTGTCTCTCTGTCTCTCTTTCTCTCTCTAGGTAGTCTGAATTAATGGGTTTGAGTAGAGTATCACAGTGACTCCTTTTCAATAATACACTGTAAAATGAAGGTGCAGTCTTCCCTAAAACAGCCTTTCTTACTTAAATTAGATAACAGTAAAGTGTAAAACTGTAAGGATTTGACTTTCTTCCTTGGTCTGCTCAGGTAGAGTGGATGCATTTTCAAGTTTAATCTTTTAGTTATAGCTCCATTCTTAAATAGCTATATTCAGTTTGAGTATAATCACTTTATTTCCAAATGTATGCAACCAAATTATCTGTTAGACCTCATTTTAAAACTGCAGTTCAATCAATATACTCCAGATGGCACACAATGATGATAAAATTATGCATATGTTACTTTGAGGAATTGAATATGCAAACAGAAGGAGCTTGTTAACTAAGGCTTTAGAAACTGCCTTCAGTACTTTCCCAATCTCCTGTACACTTCAAAAAATAACTTTTGATTTGGTTTTTAGATGGGACATTTTTAAAAATACCACATGAAATGTAATTATAAGTAGACAACCCAGCAAACAAAAATGTTGGAATAATTAGTATTTTTTTGCATGCAAATAGAAATACTAAGATGTTTCCTAAGCAGATAGAGGATTCACTTGGCCCTAAGTTACTTAGGCATTATGCTGCACATGCATGAGGCAGGGAGAGAAACTCCTATTTGCAAGCAATCTGAACTGGATATACAAAGCTGCTCATTTTAGGACCATATTTTGCCACCCTCACTCAAACTGAGTAGTGCCTTTCTCTGTGAGTAGTCCTGCTGAAATCGGGTATCAGTGATTTTAAGTGCAACAAAAGCTGAACCTTTAATAGTATTTTTGTTTTCAAGAATTATCCTATGATGTGAAATAAATACTGCTTGTGTTTTGAGAATTGATCATAAGTCCTATTCTACCAAAATACTATGGCCCCAATCCTTAGACATTAGTTATGCAAGATTCTCACTGAGTTAAATGGAATTTAACTACAGGATCAAATCATGTATTTCAAATTAAATGCTCAAGTGCACAGAGCATAAGTGACAATGTTGTTTTCATGGTGAATGGGTAGTTTGCTCTTTGAATAATTTTTTTTTTTAAATATGGGGGAAAAACATATCTCTGGAGCTCGTTCAGTGTTAAAATAATTACTGATAAAGATGCAATTCTGTTATAATGATCCCTTTATGGAGTGACAAATTAACATTCCCGCTTTGCTAACCAAAAGGTTACCTTCAGTCCCCATGGCAACTGCTTTTCTAAAATATTGGGTATGTCCTCCTGTAGACAAATGGTAGGCCATTTAGTAATAGGAAAATGACTGGTTCCAAGTGGTACCAGTAGGATTTCTTTTCCTACAGCATCAATCCAAAACTTATTTGTTTTAAATGGTTAGTTTACAGACATGGGTGACTTTTGATAAACTCCATAGAAATATTCTTTGTAAATGCACAAATCGAGGTAAGTACTGTATTGTGCGAGGGGCGAAGCTTTACGGGTTTTTTGTAGCTTCACACAGTGATACTGATGAACATTTCATGCAAAAGGAATTTCTGTAGTAGAACATTTCAGAATTCATGAATAGTAATTGAGCCCTTTAGTTCTGCACTAAACTTAAATCCATTATTCTCCATTTAAAGCAGACACATCATGTTGCTCTACAGAACACTGCTCTGTCACTTCAATGCTTTTTTCAGTGAGCTGGGCTGGAATATTAAGCGTTCTTTGCTTTCAGTATTCTTGCTGTGCTTGGCACATTTGGATACTATTTGAAATAGGCAAATAACTATTCTGTTCATAAAGAGTAGCTGGTATGTGTGTATACACCTTGCTTCAGATGGAGGCACGAAGGGTGTATTATTTGCCAAAACTCAGATGTTTGGCAACCAGCTTGCTTCATCTCTTCTCTGTGCTTTATGTAAGCATTAAAATGTAAAATACAATAAAAGTCGCTGTCAGATTTCTGCCTCCCATGCCAAACAAATTGGCTTTCTTCAATGTTCGGGCCATATAAATTTTGTCTGTCACAGACTAATTTAAAATGCCATGTAAAAAGAAAGTTAAAGCAAGCTTAACATTTTTAAAGGATACATTCAATATTTAAAAAGCAACAAAGAGTCCTGTGGCACCTTATAGACTAACAGACGTATTGGAGCATAAGCTTTTGTGGGTGAATACCCACTTCGTCAGACACATGCCTGACGAAGTGGGTATTCACCCACGAAAGCTTATGCTCCAATACGTCTGTTAGTCTATAAAGTGCCACAGGACTCAGTCTGGATCTGTAAAAAGCAACAAACATGGCTACCCCTCTGATACTTGACATTCAATATTTAACGTTTGTTTTTAGCATTTGATTAAATGTAGCTATTATTGTACCTAGGTCTCTGTGGAACGATGCAGGCAAATGTCTCCACCAAGCGAGGAGGGGTACAATTCATAGTCTGATTTTTCTAATGCAATCTTTCCTTTTTGCTAAAGGTATCTGAATACATAAGCTTAAATCCTGTTAACATGTCCCAATATGTTTCCATACTAGAAGGATTTTATATTCCTCTTAACCAACACATCATGCAATTTTGCTTAAATAAAATCTGGTTTGGGAGGCAGGGTGGGAGACTGAATTTTATGTATGCCAAAATCTAAAGTTTCCACCCTCCCCTCCCACTCTTCCCCCCCCCCCCGTTAGTCAGTGTTCTCACATTTAAAACTCCATTTGTAAAGGACACTAGCATGGAAGCTAGAGGAGATATTGACCTGGACATTTAAAAAAATATATTCTCTGTTTTGATTCATACGTCCATTGCATGGATTTTTCATAATCAAGTAAAGTGACTGGGGAGTGAGGTTTCTAGCTGAAGAGGTGCAGTAGATTGTAAAACCTATATACAAGATCCTATGGAGAAATTAGATATATAAGCATCATGTGGTGCTGATACACTCTACTGTGCTACAAAGTACAGTGCCTTTGTTCCTGCATACTGCAAACTTGAAACAGAACTTTAGGAACTTCTTTATACCTTACTCAGTCACTACTTTGTATAAGATGCTGAAGTGCGGCCTACTGGCCCCATTACACTAATGACTTTAGAAGCATTTCAGTTCATATACCTCTTCTCTGGAGCTAAATTTGGCAAAGCTAAGTGATCAGGAAGACAAATATGGCTTTAGGTCATCGTCACAAGCCCTGAACCATCAATTAGTGCAAGTTAGGTAGCCTAAGCATTTGCATGTAACATTCCCCTAGAAGCCACTATGACGTTAATGGTCTCTGAACTGCATCATACTCTGGTTCCAGCTCCATCACACCCCTTATGTTAGGGTGACCAGAAGCATTTGATACACCTGCTTTATACCATCTGGTGATTCCCCTACACAAGGGGAATTCTAAGTTTTCAGATGGTTAGCAGTGAAAAGCAGTTGTAAAGGAGCCACAGATCTAGTCCAATATTCCTAAACAGGTTTTAAAAACTATATTTGAGGGTCGGTTTTAACAACGTTGTCCCTTGTCTAAACAAACTGCAAGAATTCTGAAAAATGCCAATAGTGAAGGAAGAGCCATTCTGAAGTCATCCAGTTATGAAGGGTTTGTATCAATACTTCTGGTTTTATCGACACTAGGAAAGCATGAAATGATTTGTCCAATAGTGTGGACCGGGCTAATCCATTTTCCAAACCTGTCACAAAAAGGGAGCAGGGCATACTGAGGGAATAGGGGAGGCAAAGTACCCAAAGTGGGGGAGACAAGGGACTGGGCAGAAGGAGAGAAGACTGAAAAAGAGCCAGAGAAGTGTGAAAACAAAATGATGGGACAATAGAGCATCTGTGGGAGTGGAGAGGGAAACAAATTGGAGCTGTAAAAGAGGTCAAGGGCAGAGCATGAAGTGGGGGGGACCTGAGAAGAATTGGGCAGGGATGAGAGAGGCAGTGAAAATTGAGAGCTTGGGCAAGGGAAGAAAGGTAAATGAGAGGTTGAGTGATAGGAGAGTAATGGAAACAGAGGATAGGGAGAAAAAAGGAAGTAAAGGAGTAAAATGTGAAGCAGGAAGCCGAATGGAAAAATGAAATGAAAATATTTGGAGAGAAAAAGTAAAAATTCTAAAAGCTATGAAAAAATAATAGAAAAAATAGACTTGGAGAAAAGAGACATGAAAAGATATGAGAGCACAAACAAAAACACAGGGCTAGAACCTCTGCTGAACCAGATCTCTACTCCGTGCAGATGAGGAGGCTGGGTGGGAGCAGAGGCAGCTCTCAGCTATCTTTGTACTTCTCCATTCCTTGGGGCTGATTCAGCACCTGGTGTAACTTATGTCAGACTCAAGGCTGTGCTATATTAGCACCCCCCGTCCCACCCCAAGAGGTAGTTTAATGGCTGTGGTTTGGAGGAGTGCACCAGTGATCCACTCACTTGTATGCCGCCAGCCATGTCCCAACATGCCTTCTATGCTGGGATCATTGTGAGGTATACATCCAGCTATGAAGGGTCTCTGCCATTTGGGGATTTGTAGTGGTCAGCAACCTTTCTGAGGCTAGGGATCTGACCCACTGTGTCTAAGAAAGGGAAAAAAAGTGGAGAAAAGGGAGGAAAAAAATATGTCCGTTAAGTTTCTGTACTGTTTGAATATGATTAAAACATTGTATGAAGATGCAATTATTTGTTTTTATATATGTACATACATGCAATGGATGCTATTCAGAGCAAACCTTACGTGTTGTATATGCACTCAATAGAAATGGAAAGAAATGTCTGACTGAGAAAATGTGTGTATGTGTAACAAATGTAAATGTAATTGCTTCTGTTGAGTCCCACGGGGAGGGTGGAAATATTTGTGCCACTGTTCGGGGGCCTCATGAAGAAAGGAGGCTGGGCTCACTTCTAGCTCCTTGTCTCTCTTCCCCTCCCCACCCCCCGCACTCCCAGCATTTAGCCAAACTGACTCTTCTGGATGTGAAGTGGTCCCTCATGCTGTGAGAGTGGGAGATGAGGCTGGACTCTGACCCTGTGAGGTGCTATGCACTTCCCATAGGTTTGCTGAGCACAGTTCACTCCCACTGACTTCACTGAAGGAAACAGGAGTTTAGCAGCTGTGGAAGATCAGGCCCTATTACTGTATTATTAGGAAAATGCTGCAATCATTACAAATACAAGTAACTTTATTAAAATGGTTCTGGGTTCAAATCAGTAGATTGTGGAGGGACAGACATGTTAGTTTAGAAAATTATTTAAAATGCAAATCCTGGTCCTGCCTTACAATCAATTTTTCCAGGAAATATGAGTCATACTTTAGATGGTAATTTGAATTAATATTGATGCACAAGTGCTTGGATCACAAAGGTAACTGACCTGAGACATTATTCAGTGTACGAAGTAGATGCTTAGCTAGAAAAACTTTTGGGACAGAAAACGGAGACACTATGCTATAGGCTGGCTTTTGTTCCTTGTAGAGGTCAAATCAGTGTCTGCTTGAAAAATTCATGATCCAGAAAAGGTAATTTTTAATGAATATTTATGAGAAATGTCCTTTCTTATCATAGCTGTGCAAGTTTTCAGAAGCTTGCCACTAAGACTGGCTTCTCTTTTTTTTTTTTCCGCAAAAAGCAGGAGTCGAAACTTACAAAATAGTCACGTTACATTTTTTTTGCCCAGCTCATTCTGGCTTCTGGTCTGTGTCTTCAATGCATATTAAGATGCATCACTATAGTATTTGCAATATCTCCTTTGCAGTCTTTTTTTTTTTAAACTGGCTGCTAGTATTTTAAGATCAGTAATGTTTAAAATTAATTATGCTATTTCAAGGTTTGTCACGCTTAACATATTTTCACCATAAAAAAATAATTTGATCTAGTAGCTGTAGGTCTCCATAGTAAGTGGAAAGATTTGTGTAGTTAATTGCTTTGATTGATACACAGATATGATAATCTCAGACCAATAACTAGAAGGTTTGCCTGCCTTTTCTAGAATAACATGATTCATTCCAGCATCCCAAATCTTAATTTTAAGAGCTAAACCTCAGGATATGGTTGAGGAATGTGTAACAAGGGGGTTCACATTTTTAGGGCTTTTTGTTTTTTAAATTATTATGGCATTATGCCTAGCAGCTCCAGCTGAGATCAGAGCCCCCTTGTGCTAGGCACCATCTAAACACATAGGAAGAGACTGTCTTTGCCCCAAAGATGTTACAAACTGAATGAACAAGGCAGTCAGAGTGGGAAGGGAATCAGAGGCACAGAAAGGTGAAGTGACTTGACTAACATCACATAGTGGGTTAGTGGCTGAACTGGGAATATAACCATGTCCAAGTCTGCCTAGTGTCCTATCCCTGGACAATGGTGCCATTAATTAAATATTTTTTTATTTCAAATGTTTGAAGATAGAAATATTTCTATTACATTCAGATACATAGGTACAAGGTCAATAAACATACTTCACAGCTATTTTAAAAATATGAACTTAGCAAAAGGACCCTGATACTCAATTATAATTCCATTTATATTCTTTTCATTCTCTCCTTAGCCCCTAAAAATGGTCATGGTGATTAAAATATTTAGTTTTGAAGGAGAGACACTCTGGTATATCGGTTACAATAGTATATGCAAAGCCAGTCCATAACACTGGTGGCGTAACTCGTAGGTTTTCCCTGAAAGTGTCAAGAAGATATTACAGGGTTAACAAGGAACATTGACTTTTAATATAGATTGAATAAATACTGCCATAAGAAATATTTACTAGAGCAGAGTGAAATTTTCCAGACGAAACTTTTTTCACCAAAATATGTGGATTCAGCTGGACTAAATTTTGTGGTGTGTGTGTGTGTGTGTGTGAGAACTTGGGTCCCCCATACCTCAGGTGAATGGCCTAACCACTGGGATATGGGGTATAAGTGTAGCTGTGGCACCATCACCTCCAGTTTTGTGAATAGAGCCCTTCATTTCCTTTGGTTTTATCAGAAGTGCCCACAATTAGATATTTTCTTTCAGGTCAAACAAAATGTTTCATTCAACCTCCAAGCAGTTTTTTCTGACTTTTTTAGTTAGTTGAAAATTCCAAAAATTTTTGTTTTGGTTTGACCTGAACTGATTGTTTTCCCCACCCTCAGAACCTCCGGTGACTACCAGTGAACTAAATAATCAGTTATTCACCTAGCTCTAAAATGGACTCATTATGATTGTTATTTTACCAAACTTTGCAACTTCTGCTAAATAATTATTTTGATTAACTCTATCTGATGACACAAGCATTTTCAAAGTGGGCATGATTTTATAAAAAATTATCATGGTGCTGAATTTGATATGTTAAGAGTAGGAAATATCAGAGACGTGGGGGTTAAGTCAATAGTGTGGTGAAGTAAATGTTCATTTTTTATGGCACTTCTTAATGCTCATGGTCAATATATGCTTTTGTTGCAAAATGTACCCATTTTGTGTGCTTGTAAACTCATATTCCATTTTGTTAAACTTATAAAAGAAGCCAAAAATTGTAAAACCTATTATCCTAAACGATCTAGCAAATTCTGTAAAGAATGTTATAATGTATGTGTAGATTCAGTTCTTAAAGCCAAAGATATCTGCTCTGCACCTTGTTCAGGTTACACTACCTAAGCCACAGTAGTTATAATCTTTCTGCATTCATAGCCGCAGACCGATGGTTATGTGTTAATATTATGACTTCCCGGCTTATTGAACAGTGCATCAAAGTTGACGTATTTAGATTGTATCACTGATACCAGGTAGGGTGAATTACAGGAAATACTTTCTTCTATGCAACTCTGCATCTGCAGAATTTTCCAGAATTACTCAGGATTGTAGACAATTTTTTCTCAGAACTTTGTACATTCTGGAAGTCATAGATGGGGGAGGGGGTTGAAGCAAACAGCCAGTGTCCAGAATACAAACGGTAGAAGCAGAGACTGAGTGGAAATTACAAATACATGATTAACATTATTACTTTATTTTTTGCAGTTGTGCTGATATGAACCAGTATTGCAAACATTCTCATTGATGGCCTCCCACATACACTAAGGCCTTGACCCATCCACTCAGGCAACATAAAGCAGCCCTAAAGCTCACTTAATTGTCCACTAGAAAATTCCCTTGAGTAGGGAAGTCATCAGGTAGCATAGGATTCATACATGCCAGCCACTCTATGGTTTCCAGAACAACCCCTTGGGGTTGTTGACAACCAGTATAGATTAGAAGAGCCTTTAGGCTGCAGTAATTTATACTAGGGACAAGTCAGATGGCTGGAAAGCCCCAGCTTTGCAAGAACATGGAGATTTGTGCACTTGTTTCCTTAATCCCAGCTGCAATGAACACTGCTCAGCTGAGTCAGCCATTGCTGAATATCCAATCCTGACTCTTAACAATAATTGGATTAGTCTCTTTTACTATAACTGTCATCAGGAAGGAATGAGAGATGGAGTATTTCATTCTGCATGTGACACTGCATCCCATATTCTTCACAATGATATTATTAGGATATGATTATGACATAATTATAATGTATTTTATGCAAGATAAGTCATGTGAAATGTCATTGAAAAGGTTATGATTTGCTGAATATGATTATCCTATTTGTATGCATGTATCATTTTTGTATCTGAAGTTATAAATATTGACTGTATCTGTATTTCAAATGTAGTTACACCTGGTAACACCCACTAGAGAAGATGCTTTCAGACTCGATATCTGTGTGGGGGAAGGGCCTATTCAGGGCAATGAGCCATTAAGAAAAAAACAATAGGCCTTAGGAGAAGTTTATCTCCACCTGGGAAGCCTTCCTGAGAATGCTACAGACAGACTCAGAGTAATGGCTGCTATGATTCTACAAAGACATGTGATGTGACCACGTCTCTAGACTCCATTTTGGGATGTCAGTGTTTTTCCACAGACCGGGCTGGGAACCAAGCTTTGGAACAAAGGGTTCCTGTCATATGCAAAATCTATATAAGGGGGGAGTGACATCATCTGGTTGTTCTTTGCTCCCTATTCAAGAAGACTCCTGGAAACACCTGAGGAACAAAGACTAAACTGGGGGAAGTGCTGGACCCAGGCTAAAGGGTGAATGTAACACCTGGGGATTCCAAGCTGTAAAGCAAGTGCAGCTTACCCCTTAAGAATCTGCAGCCTGCTTGTATCATCTCTTAGGGTGAGAATCTGTTATTCATATCCAACCTATTTAGTATATTAAGTTTAGTTTGCCTTTTTTGTTTATTTGCTAGGTAATCTACTTTGATCTGTTTGCGATCACTTATAATCACTTAAAATCTATCTTTTATAGTTGTTAAACTTATTTTTGGTTTATCTAAACCAGTGGAGGGGAATCATAACTTGGGGGCAAAAGGCTGTTGCATATTTTTCTCCGCATCTAGGGAGGGGACGAATTTTATGAACTTACGTTGTACAGTTCCTGTGCAGCACAAGACAGTATAATTTTGGGTTTATACTCTAGACGGAGTGCGTGCCTAAGTAGCTGGGAGTAGCTTGCCCATGCAGGGGCTGGTCAGAGAGCCTGCTTGTAACTGCAGCTAGGGCTGTCCCTACCTGTATGTATGCTGGTGAAAGTGCAGGCTGGAAGGCTTTTGTAGCTTGTCACAGCAGTGCGGTGTAAAAGAGAGCCCAGGTTGGTGGGTCTGGGGTCTCAGTGGTACCCCAGTTCCAGGTGTCACCCTGGGGGCAACCCATCACACTGCATAAACATTCCTGCAGTAGCCAGAGATTGGTGTAGATTGAAAGTTAGGTAATAAAATGGAAGGTCAGAAACTAAATCACCTATATTCACTAATGTTTGCATATTCCAGAGTAATAATTTACTCTTTCCATCCTGAAAGTCAGCTTATCCTTTTGAATAAAGATTCATATATCTCAACAAGCAGTATATTTATGAGACATTTAAGTTAGGCTTCAATATCTCTTTAGCTAGCATATTAATCTTTCTTCACAATGATAACTTCAGATCTGTGTAATACTATAAATTATTATTGTTAGTGGGTTTTATGGTAGTGTCTAACAACCAATTGAGAATGGGGCCCTATTGTGGTAGGCATCCTGCTGTGAGACAGTCTCTTCCCAAAGAGTTTATAATCTAAATAGTCAAGACAAAGGGGAGGCAGAAGGAAAATAACACATAAGCAGAGTGAACAGAGTGAGTGTTTACAAACATTTAGTTTCACAGTTTCCCCCCCCCCCCCCCCCCCAGGATTGGGGTTTTGGTGCTTTTTGTTAATATTTCTGGGGTGGTTTTTTGTTGGGGAGGGATTAGCTAACTGGAAAGACAGACAAAGGAAGAGGAGCAATAGACGTGGTAGGGTGAGAGAGAGAAAAGGGAGGGAGGGAAGAAGAGCATGGAGGGCAAATGGACTGCGACTGAAATGAAGAGATTGTAAGGAAAAGGGCAGAGAAAGAGGGTTGGAGTAAACAAGCATTCAGCACGGGGGAGAAAGTGTCCAGAAAGAAAACTATAGAAAACTCTGGTGACATCAGTGTCCACCAATCCCTGCTAAAGCTGCTTCTGTGTGTGCTCCTGCTGATTGTTTCTCTGGCTGCCAGGGCTGGCTCCTCCCTGGAATTTGTTTAATCGCTAAACCCATTCATAACTTTAAAATTATGGATAATTTTATTTAATTACAGTAGTACAATTATTGGCAGCTATATCAGCAAGCATACAAGTACTCTATTTCCTTTTCTCAAGGCGCCACTTAAAGGTTCAGAAAGAAAATACTGAACTTGAATACAGTTTTGAAAGGCGCATTACCTCTGAGTTGATTTAATTATTCAACAGTCAGATATCATCAGTGGAAAAATCATTCATAACAGACAATGGCTCAGTAACTGAGTTAGGTGGGTCCTTTTAGAAGGATTCTAATATCATCCATCTATAATCAAATATTCTGTATAAGACATACTTTTGTCTGAAAATCTGACACTTGAAATATCCCAAGGAAGAACAGGGTCTCTGAAATCGGACCTGAGTGTCTTTGATATGTTCTAAAAATAGGTTAATAAAGGTGTACAAAGCATGTAGGGTAAATTTTTCATAAGCTCTTACCTAACTAAATGTTCTATGTGCTTAAGTCAGTAGGACATAGGTGCTTTAGAAATTGGGAAAGTGACTTAAGTACTTTTGAAAAAATGTGTCATGATCAGTATGTTAATGTTTGTGTTTGTGTGTATCCTAGAAGAGGGATAGGAATATGCAACCCACTTATAATAATAGTTCTTGACAAACAGGAAATATGATTAAAAAAGACTTCTTGACTGTTACAGACTTTCTCTTGTTTTGAATACCACTTGCCTGGATGAAGACAGCCATTGTAGTTTGTGTCTAGTGTAAGTCTTGAAACATTGTGACCCTAAACATCTTTTGAATTGCAGCAAAATATTTAGCGAACTTTGGAGAATTTTTTTTTAAAAAGTAAGGACTTCTCCTCCCCCCAGCAGTTACTTGCAATTCTGCAGAGCAGGGAAGAACCTTAACTACTGCTATGTCAACCCTGACGGCTAAAGGTTGCATTGGGATTAGTGCTGTGGAGCGTGTCTGGTTCTGAATGCTTATTGCAGGGTTCTATGATTATTAAGGCTTTTCTAATGAAAGAATGGGAACTGCATACTGGAAATCTGGTTCTGAGCTTTGTGAAACATCATAAATCATGGTGGAGGCTAGATGGGGAGAGAAAAAAAAGTGGCCTTTCATGAAGGTATATGGTAAACTGCACTCTCTTTTTTCACCCTCTCCTGCCTACTCCTCAAAAAACATGTTTTGGACCAGAGAGAAATTGCAGATTCTGCAATACTGTACAAACACTGAAATAGCGTGCTCAGAATGCACAGATACAGTGATTAACACTTATTCAGCGTATCGGGGGTAGCTGTGCTAGTCTGTATACACAAAAAACGGATGCCACTGGACTCCTTGTAATTGCAGAGTTATCACACAGCCATATCTGGGATCCTGTTCTAAGAGTGGAAAATATCCCAGATATCACGGAGAGAAAAATGTGTGTTATGTGCTAAACTTTTCTCAAAGTGTGTTGAAAATAATAGCACAACAACTACTTTATTGGAACAGTTTTTCCTCTGGGCCTTCACCATTTGTGCATAATTTATTTGGAGAATAGTCAATATTATTAGTGGCTGACTTAACTGAGGGTGATTGTTTTGGTGCGGAAAATCTCACCTCTCAGGATGTTTTGGGAGTGAAAATTTGCTGGAATTTTTCTAGAGGTTTGTTGCTGACTTTTTCTTGTTGTTCATGTACTGTTGTTTTGAATAATGTCAAAGGCACCATTGTAGCAAATTGGTGGCTTTTTTATACATTGCTAGGAAAAATTGCAATAAATACATAGGAAAGATGGGGACTGAATTAGTAATGGGCAACCTTTATCCCACACTATTGCTCACGCAATCTTTCATATGCTGTTTGGTGCTACTTCTCAAGCTGAGATCAATTCACCCGCTGATATTAAGTACATTTCTAAATATTTATTTTCTTGGCAGATGTTTGACAAATACATCACACGTATTAGCAATGAAATTCCCAAGACAGACACAGTATACTCAGTAGAACATTTTATCGATTATTTTAAAAAAGCGTGTTATTTTAAAACAACAATAACAACAAAAACAGTAAAATTTTTCAAAAATGTCTCATTTTCCAAAATGATTTAGACACTTAGGAACCAAGTCTTGTGGATTCCCAAGTGGCTAAGTCACTTTGAAAATAAGACTTTGGCTCCTAAATCACTTAGACATTATTGTAAATTTTATCCGTAATTTCCTTTTCACAGATTTTGGAATGAGGTTTTTTTTTTTACCAATTAAACTGTGTCTAATCTGGGGTCTATCTCTGTAGATGTGAATCTTTTATTTGCGGTATCTGTAGATTTAGGTGAAAAATGCTTAATATGGACAATTAAACAATAAGATACAGTACCACTCTCTGATCAAAATCTTTGTGAAAAGAATGAGCCCAGACCCTAGTAATATCACTTTGGTTTCCCTCCTAAGGCTAGGTCTACACTGCAGCGGGGTTCCGACCTAAGATACGCAACTTCAGCTACGTGAATACCGTAGCTGAAGTTGCGTATTTTAGGTCGGCTTACCTAGCGGTGAGGACGCGGGAAAGTCGACCGCTGCCGCCGACTCCGCTGCCGCCTCCTGCCGAGGTGGATTTCCGGAGTCGACGGCAGAGCGATCAGGGATCGATTTTACCGCGTCTTGACTAGACGCGGTAAGTCGATCCCCGAAAAACCGATTGCTACCCGCCGGATCGGCGGGTAGTGAAGACAAAGCCTTAGTAACTGGAAATTAGTTTCTCCTTTACTGGCTGGCTTGACTGACTTGTTCTTTTCAGGAAATAATTTCTGGTGTGCTGTGTGCACTTTGCTTTTGCCCTAGACCTTTTCCCACCTTATTCTCCATTATCCTGCACTGTATTCTTCATTCACATTTGGCTGCTCAGCTTCTGCTGACTGGGCTTTCTAGATACCACTCAGTAAACTGACTGAAACATAATCTCACTTCCGGTCAAATGCCTCTAAGCAGTAAACAGTTACCAGAATGGGTAAAAAGCTTTGTTTTGGATCTGCCTGGTTGGCAGGACCTGGATGGGCACAGGCTCTGCTTTTGCTGCTGCTAAGCCCATTACCGTACACTTCATAACTAGAGAAATGAAGTATTGTAGCACAGATGCAAAAGAATAGCTAACACGCTCAATAGTGACCAAAATTTTTTGAAACAGCATTTGGGCTGGGGATTGAAACACAAGGAGAAAGAAGGGCAATGCAGTATTCTGACTGCTTCAGAGTGAGTGTTTCCTCTTCCTCCCCACTTTTCGTGTAGTGTAATTCTTACCTATTGGATTCAGAGCAAGGCTGAGGTAGTGTCCTTGGAGAACAAGCCCGTTGTTTGGTGGGAGCTCTAATGTATCAATATGTAAGTGAGCAGCTTGTTTCATGGTATGGAGCTGACAGCTTGCCACTTGCTGCAGGGAGGAGATTCATTGTGGATCTGTGGTGGACTCTTGGGGCATGTCATCGTATGAGATGAAGAAACGGGTGCAGAGCAGGCAGCTGCTTGGAGCTGTGGTATTGTGACTTGATCGGCATATTCTGTCTGGAGAGCCAAGGAGGAATGCAAGGCCAGATCCTCAGCTGGAGAAATCAGCATCAATAGAGTTATGACACCTGAGAATTGGGCAATGCAGTCTTCTCCTGAGTTGGAAATAGAATAGTTTTTATCCACCTTTTCTGGATTATACTTCAGTATGGTAAAATCCAGAATGTCCCTATAGAGATGTTTTAAATACAATCTAAAAAATAGAACAGTTAAGATAAACAGTAAGAAATGACCAGAGTACATTTAAAGAAAATTGTTGCTGCTTTCAACTGCTGCTACTTTTGAGAATTTTCTGTTTGCTTTAGCCTAGTACTTGACTTGGCACTTTTCTGTAAATTTGGATTTAGCCCAAAGCTGGAGCATGACAGACCTGTTACATCCGCTACTTGACTGTGGCCATGTTTCAGCAAAAGAGTTATCCATTGATTTCAATAGTATTTAAGGACATACTTAACTGCTTTGCTGAATTGGGGCATATGTTTTTATTCCATATATTTTAATTGAGAATAAGACTATACAAATGAAACTAGGAGCTAATCAGTTTCTAAAAATCATTAGCAATGAGGGACAGAGCAAAGGTCTGTGCATCTGGACAAAAATGTCAAGGAGGCCTGGTTTAAGACAAGACACTCACTGGAGTTTCAGGTTTGCTTTTCACTGTGCTCTTTTGCAACTGACATGTTGAAAGATGGACACAAGAACTCAACTCCCATCACAGTCTCTGGCAACATTCCCTTCCCATCACTTAAATAGACTCATAGACTTTAAGGTCAGAAGGGACCATTATGATCATCTAGTCTGACCTCCCGCATGATGCAGGCCACAAAAGCTGACCCACCCACTCCTGGAATAATTCTCTTCCTTGACTCAGCTGTTGAAGTCCCCAAACCATGATTTAAAGACTTCAAGTCGCAGAGAATCCTCCAGCAAGCGACCCCTGCCCCATGCTGCGGAGGAAGGCGAAAAACCTCCAGGGCCTCTGCCAATCTACCCTGGAGGAAAATTCCTTCCCGACCCCAAATATGGCGATCAGCTGAACCCCGAGCATGCGGGCAAGATTCTCCAGCCAGACCCTCCCGAAAAAGTTTCTCTGTAGTAACTTTTAATATCCCATCATTGACCATTGTTACTAATTACCAGCGATGGCACATTATTGACCTATTGACTAAAATCACGTTATCGCATCAAACCATCCCCTCCATAAACTTATCAAGTTTAATCTTAAAGCCAGAGAGGTCTTTTGCCCCCACTGTTTCCCTCGGGAGGCTGTTCCAGAACTTCACCCCTCTGATGGTTAGAAACCTTCATCTAATTTCAAGCCTAAACTTCTCGACGGCCAGTTTATATCCATTTGTTCTCGTGTCCACATTAGTACTGAGCTGAAATAATTCCTCTCCCTCCCTGGTATTTATCCCTCTGATATATTTAAAGAGAGCAATCATATCCCCCCCTCAGCCTTCTTTTGGTTAAGGTGAACAAACCGAGCTCCTCGAGTCTCCTTTCATACGACAGGTTTTCCATTCCTCGGATCATCCTAGTGGCCCTTCTCTGTACCCATTCCAGTTTGTATTCATCCTTTTTAAACATGGGAGACCAGAACTGCACACAGTACTCCAAATGAGGTCTCACCAGTGCCTTGTATAACGGAATCAGCACCTCCTTATCTCTACTAGAAATACCTCGCCTAATGCATCCCAGGACCGCAATAGCTTTTTTCACGGCCACGTCACATTGCCGACTCATAGTCATTCTGCGATCAACCAGGACTCTGAGGTCCTTCTCCTCTTCCGTTACTTCCAACTGATGCGTCCCCAGCTTATAACTAAAATTCTTGTTAGTCATCCCCAAATGCATAACCTTACACTTCTCACTATTAAATTTCATCCTATTACTATTACTCCAGTTTACAAGGTCATCCAAATCTCCCTGCAGGATATCCCGATCCTTCTCTGAATAGGGAATACCTCCCAACTTTGTATCATCTGCAAACTTTATCAGCCCACTCCTACATTCGGTTCCGAGGTCAGTAATAAATAGATTAAATAAAATCGGACCCAAAACCGAACCTTGAGGAACTCCACTGGTAACCTCCCTCCAACCTGACAGTTCACCTTTGCTTAAACACCAACAAAACAGAAGTGCCTGTATACATAAAAGAATATGAGCAGAACTGTTCTTCTGTCTCTGGAACTTCCTCTTCTGTCTTCTAGGTGGCAAAATCCCTTTGTTTCTCTTGAAAGTAGTCCAGCCTCTATTTAAGTCTTTGATCCCAGGGCCGGCTCCAGGCACCAGCCCTCCAAGCATGTGCTTGGGGCGGCACCTGGAGGGGGGCGGCGCTCACCTGGGGAGAGCGGGGCCGCGGCCGGGCTCACCGCCCTCCCCTGGCGCTCCGGCTGGCTGGGGAGAGTGGGGCCGCGGCCGGGCTCGCCGCCCTCCCTCGGTGCTCCGGCCAGTCGGGGAGAGCGGGGCCCGAGCCGGGCTCTCCGCCCTCCTCCCGGCGCTCCGGCCAGTCGGGGAGAGCGGGGCCGCGGCCGGGCTCGGTGCCCTGCCCTGCTGCGCTCCCTGCCATGGGGGGGGGGGGGGAGCGGTGGGAGGCTTTTTTGCCTGGGGCGGCAAAAAAGCCAGAGCCGGCCCTGTTTGAGCCTGTCTAGATTCTGCGGCACCTGATCATTTGCTACTGGAAGTGGGATGACTCTGAAAAACTGGTGTGGATTTAACTTGCAAATCTGGTTTGTTTGCTTTTGTTGCACCAGAGCCTAGGGGAGCTATTGGGGCTGGGTTTGTCACTGCTGTGGGGCCACCTTAATAAAAACCTGGTCCCCCTCTGATGCTCAGGGACTCCAATGATGCACTACAGTAGCTCAGCAAGGGGGAGACCACAAAGCATCAGAGGAGATGTGGTTTGACCAGGAAGCCTGGCCCATAGAAGACAATGAGATATGAGACAACTCCTATGAATCAAAGCAAAAATGTTTCTGAATCCAAATTTTAATTTTCAACCAAAAAAAGGTTGGTTTCTAATTTTTTTGCCAAATTTCTGGCAGGGAAGAAGGATTTTTTTTCTAGTGAGCTCTAGTTACGAACATCATTAGGAGGCTCTAATGCTGTAGCCTATACCATCTGTTTAAAATTGTATGTCAAGAAGTTTACATATTAGTTAGCAGGTTGAGAAGGGAAATTCAAATTTCAAGTCTGCAGCACTTTATGGCAAGTGATATTTGAAAGGACTTTCTATTAACGGTTCCTGTAAATGTCAGGGTGACTAAACTGAGTCATTTTGATCTCTAAATGAGAATTCTTGTACTTAGGTTTTTTACTTCAGTACTACTAGTTTCATATACCGAGCTCTCTGCTTTGGAAATGGAGATATATTGAGGGCTAAATTCTGCCCTAAGATATATGTGCATGGATCCCATTAGTTTTATGGGGAACCATGCATATACCTCAGAAGGAAATACTCAAATTTAGGGCACATTATCTTATATGGCTTATGAATACCCTACCAACTTTCCATTCTGCTATACTGATGAAAGGTGATTTATCTTATACTGTTGTCACTTCTTTCTAAAAGTGTTAAAATAAAACAATTGGCATAGAAGTTCCTCTTTTCTGACTTGAAATGTTTTGTATGAGAATAGAACATACTGTAGAAACGCACAGCAGCTGTTTTGGGAGCGGAAAGTAAGTGAATATAATGAAATGTAAAATTATGAATCATCTGAAATTCACATATACAGAGAGCTTTAAAACATATTCCCACAGTTCAACTAAATGTTTACCCTATTACTGAACATATAGTTGAAATGAAGGTAGTTATTAAAAACCCAATAAGTCTGAAATTTTGGCTTATTTTACAAGAAAAAGTAGGTGTTCACTGTAGAACTCACTGGATGCTCACCTGCATTACAAAACCACTCCACACAATTCAGTCAGAGCAACTGGCAACATACACAGATGAGTTAATAAGGACTAGAGTAAGCAAAGTTGTGGTGTTTAGATGCTGCATCTGATTATTAGAACTGGGAGCACTGGCTGTTGGGAGTCTGAAAGGACAGGAAACAGGAAGGAGGGGGGAGGAGTTGAGGAGGCTGTGAGAGTTACAGAGTGTGCAGCTACAGCTTGGTAAAGAGATTTCCACTGTAAATAAAGTTCTGTTAAAGTTTGTTAATACCTTGCCTGGTGGATACAACAAAAGTACAGTAATTAAGATCAGGTGTGAGGGGCATAGTATAGAATGTGCACAGAAAATCATTGTAATGTACCTGGCTCTAGACAGTACTATGAATCCCTCTCTTCAGGGCCGCCCAGAGGATTCAAGGGGCCCCCGCCGCCGAATCGCCACCGAAGACCCGGCACTTCGGCGGTGGGTCCCGGAGCGGAAGGACCCCCCGCTGCCGAATTGCCGCTGAAGACCCGGAGCGGAAGGAGCTCCAGGCCCCACGAGAGTTTTCCGGGGCCCCTGGAGCGAGTGAAGGACCCTGCTCCAGGGGCCCTGAAAAACTCTTGTTGGGGCCTCTGCGGGGCCCGGGGCCTGGGGCAAATTGCCCCACTTGCCCCCCCGCCCCCCCTTCTGGGCAGCCCTGCCTCTCTTACAAGAACAGGAACATTTCCACATTTTAGAAAACAAGGATTTCTAATGAGCCATTAATTCATATCCCTTTGCCATTGGATTGTTGAGGAAGCTACATTGTTATGATAAACTATAGCTGACATTTTGTTTTAAGGTAGAACTGTGTATGTGATTAAATGGAAAGCTTGTTGTCTTCTGGCCTGTTCATTCCCCAGAAACTTTTGTGATTCCATCACCTACTGTGTCTGGTGTATTTTCTTTTACTCTGATTTTTATTTTTCATTTTTATTTCTTACCTTTTGAGCTCATAGAAAGCATGTTTCAGTGTCGGAAATATGAGAATTTCTCTATAGTGGAATCCAGTTTGTTGGCATTTTTCAGTGGAAACAGAAATAATTGGGTCAATCAAATGATTATTTGGGCTTATAGGAATATACTGTGAGGGGGAGATATTCAAGCAATTTGAATTGAGGAAATAACTACAGTGAAAAAGTATGCAAGCAAACACTACTGGGCAACACTGGAAGTACCAATTAAGTAGATTTGATGTGCCACTTATCCATTAATTAGTCACTGAAATATGCTGCACTGAGTGTGTGCCTTAGTAGTCCCTCCAATTAAGCAGGTGTGACACTTATCAGGAGGCTACTTAACTGGATGTTATTGTATGTCTTTTCCCTCTGATGGAGTATTGCAATCATATTTTCAGGAACACCTTTGCATAAAGAAATTCCATCAACATTCTTTGACCTTCAAAACTTAGTTTCCCTCTCATGTAAGTGGATCCCAATCTGGTTTTTTAACATACTTCATTAAAATCCTTTCCCTCTCTGGCAAAGTAGGAGTCCACGACTGAAAATGTCAAGGTGATTTTTTGGCTCCTGCCAACCTCTTTCTCTCTCTTTCTCTCTCTTTCTCTCTCTTTCTCTCTCTTTCTCTCTCTTTCTCTCTCTCTCTCTCTCTCTCTCTCTCTCCGGTTTTCATAGATGGTTATGGAATTAGTTCCTTCAATATCATGTGCCCCCTGCAACTCTAATAGCAGAATAAGAATTGTAGCAGAATATTGCAGGATGTAGGGTTGACAATCCCATTGATCTCTCATCCTGCTAATCTTAAACAGAATGTTCTTGTTTGATTAAAATCATCTGTCTTTGACAACCTACTCTATTTAACACCCTCATACAGTTTGGAAAACTACTGGAATTCAGCGACTGCTTATATCAGATCATGTGATGAGATGATCTAAAAACTCCTAATCTGTCTCTTCTAAATATTGTATGCAGCTAATAAATTTTGTTTCTAAATTTTGGTGTTTAAGGGCCACTTTTGAAAGCGTGCATCTGCAGCTATGGTTTTATGGAGCAACAGTGACAACCAGTGGCCAGTTTGTTTAATCCGACGAGTTTTCACTATGGATGTCCTCCAAGTTACTAGCAATCCACTTCCGCTCTTTAGAGGTAGAAGACAGAGCCAATTTATTGCCCATGTGTATCTGAACTCTGGTTAGGAGTAGAAAGTCACTACTTGTCTCCTTGAGAATATCTTTGTTTTTAATAATGCATGGTACGGTTCCTAAATGTAAGTCAAACAAGAGGCAAATGCTAGCCCATGCTGTCATCCGCAATTCTGTCATAGGGGGTGTGTGTGTGTGTGTGTGTTTAAAAGTTTCATTGACTCTCTGATGCAGCATGACACACAAATCAAATCTCATCAACAATGTAAAGGGAATGATTTTTTCTTCTTCTCCTGAATGAAAAGAAAAAAGCTACTATGTATTTGCAAGAAACGGGTCATTTTACTTTACTGGCAAACAGTGTGAATGCATGTTATTTGCTACTTGAATATATCTGATTTGAGAATATCCTTTGTTACCTAAAATTTAGGCCATTTTTAAAAGCCCAAGATATTAATAGGGAAATAGCATCAAACACTGCTACCACAATGATTTTTGTAAAGCTGAAAGTAAAAAATAAATAAACAAACATGCGTGGCTTTATGGATTACATGAAGCTAATGTTAATGATGATTTAGAACCAGATTCTGAGGCCCTTACATTGAGTAGTACCTTATTACATCAGTAGTTCTACTGGAATCAATAGAACCTACTTATGTAGCAAGGTGCTACACAACTCCAGTAGGGTGTCAGAATCTGGCCCTTAATGTGTAGCTTTGTTTTATATTCTTTAAGACAGTTCTATTTATAACATTTCAAAGCTCAGTACAAGTTAAATGGTTTACAGCAAACTGGAAATACCAGTCCCCCAAGCATCTTATGACATTTCTCCTCTGTATCAAATTGTTTTTTCTCTTCAGTGTAGCTCCAAACCTTCATTTCCTCCTCACTGGCCCTGCTTTAAGGGTGCTTATGGCAAATTTGCTTCTGTAATCATAACTTGAACCCATCTGGGGATGAGATTGGCTGCAAGCTTAGTATTTCCACTTAACATATTCATGATTAGCATGCACAGAAGGAGTAAAATTAGGATGAATGTTTTTGGAACAGTACAGATAAATCCTCATAAATGTAGTACAACAGCTCTGGAAATGCACAGTGCTGAAATGTAATGAAGCTGAACTCTGTAGAGAGTATGGTATTCTCAGTACCATGCCTCTCCTAATGAACTCATTTAGATTAGAAAATGGATTTAATATTTTATTGGAATTAACCTGAGCCAGTAAAGGGGATTACAATTTCTTTCCATAAATATGCTGATATTACAGGGTGAGGTAGCATGTTACATGAATATTTAGCACTTTAGGAACATTGTCATGAAGCCAAAAAGAGAGTAAGGTAATTAAGTTTTAATATGGTGATACTGTTCTTATAATAATTAAATTTAAAAAATAATAAGTATTTTAAATGATTTACATTAGGTTTTTGTTGTATTTTCAAAACTTTAAAGAAAGGCTTAAAATTAAAATCTGGTACTCTTCCTAAACAATCTATTTCAATAGAGTTTGGGATTTGAATTTAAAATACTAAAACTACTAAGAATACTTGAAAAATTTGTGTAACTTGCATAACTATTGTAGGAAGAAGAGAAAAAGAAGGCATGTTTCAGTGAATGTTACTCCAAGCATTGTCTCTACTACAGTGGTCTCTGTTCATGAAAAAATATGTGGTGAGAGGCTGGGAAAAGAAATCAGAATAAAATTTTGAACCAAAAAATAGAAAGATTTTCTCCCCTGTGGGCCTAAACTTTGCAAGCTTGTGAAAAAAAAAAAAAACTTGTCTCTGTCCCCTAATCAATTACAGAGAATCTTTGTCGCCATAGATTGATTAATAATCAAAACCTATACTCTTCCTTTAAAAAGAAAATTTAATGAAAGAAGGATAAACTGTCTTGTTTATAATCGTTGTAGACTGCATGTAAAAACATACGATGATAAGTGTTGCAGTCTATTCTTCTTTGAGAATTACTGTAAATAATCTTACTCAAAATGTAAGGCTCGATCCTGGCTTGCTTGCAGTACGCATCATGACTGCACACACCTTTTGTAAAATCAGCTGCTGCATGTATGCTTCTGAACAACTGATGATTTTACAAGCTAAGATGCAAACCTGCTGTACCAGAGGACAGAGGTAAACCTCAGGGCTATACTGAGCAACTACCATTAAAGCTAAGCAACGTACAATAAATGTCATTAGACTGATGTACCAATCTGGGAGAATTTTTCCCCCCCAATTATCAGAGTTTTTCACTTAAGATGAATTTGAGTGTTTGAGTACATTCTGAGCCCACTCCAAAGGATTATCCTATGTTGGAGCCTTTCAGCAATTTCAGTTTAAAAACAAGAGTAAATTTTGAAACTTATTTAGTTAAAAATTCAGTCACAATGGATACCCAGAATAATACTGTGACATTGATGCAAAGAAAGTCATTATGGCTGCACGCTTCGTGTTATAGATCATCCTCATATGAATTGTCAGCATGTGACTGTTTAACAGTAAAAAGGTTCAAGAGGAAGTATGAGGAGCAGGAACTTGCAAGGGAGAAAGAGGGGAGGAAGGCCTGGATGAGTAGACAAATAAATACTACCACAATTTATTTTCTTAGTTAAATTATTTTTCTTGAAACAGTACATAACACAGTAGTTGTAAGCCACAGTCTGTTCAGAGCTCAGCAGTATAGAACCCTTCCTACCAAAATGGAGGATGGCCTTTGGTTCCTTCAGCCATGCCCATATCCTTACACAACAATAGAATTCCATCCCATGGGGAATTCTGACATTTCAACATTTATTTTTGTCCCCAATAAGAATGAAAAATTGAAATTTCATAATTTTTCTGCAACATGATGATTTTGAAAAATGTTCACTTTTCATTATTTCCAGTGTTTCAGTTGATTGAATTTATCTGCAATACTTTGATTCAAGTCTGTTCAATATGATGCTGCATTTTTCTATGGTAGCATGTTGTCTCATGGAAGTTGTAGCTTGGGAGCCTGATGCCCCCATTCTCCACTATGGGCCAGATAGGTTCCCCAGTTGGTCTACATCTCCTATAATGCATCCTGGATTATCACTCCTATGACGCACCATGCAGTGCTGTCAGAAATCTACACTGGGTGATGTAGTTTGAGCTCTCCCTCCCACCATTCTCTTCTATGGGGCCAGTTTGCAGGAGGACTACAACTCCCATAAGGTAAGGCACTGATAGGGTAATGAAGTTTGAAGTTTTGTTGAACAAGTTTGAAATGAAACTGGTGTTGGCATCAGTGCCCTAGTGGTCGCAAACCTTTAGTGGCTTCCAGCATTCTTATCACCATATCCATCAGTTATATCTGGGAGCAATGTCTGTGAAGAAAGAGAGTGGGAGAGAGACTCTCTCTGCCAGATTTTCAAAAGATTTTATCCCCCAACACTGAGCTCTTTTGAAAATATGGCCTTTAGAAAGCCAGAAATACTCATGAGATACCTGCAGCTGAGAAGCACACATTGATTTCCCCTTATTTTGATAAAAGATGTTCCTATCATATTCATTGAAATCTTGACCATCTGTATCCATATAGTATAACCAGATGTCAGGATGCACATCACAGATTGTATAGCATGGTGAAGGTAGCAGGAAGTGGGTTGCAATAACATAGTAGAACTAACATTTTTTTAGTCACAATGTCTTAATAGCACAACTTTTAGTTGTAATTTTTATTACCACATGGGTTTTCCTCCTTAGGCTTTTATCTCTGATCTCATTCAAAATGTTCATCTTCATAATTAATTCAAATGATGATGTTTTATAGCCAGTGATTGAATTATCCTATATTGCTTGCCTAAGGTGGTCAAAATTAATCAAAATAAAGAGTGAAAGTTTTGCTATTTTTAATACAACTGATATGATTCCTGAGGTTTTGATCAAATGAAATGGAGGATCAAATTAACCAGGGATTGAACTATATATTTTCACTTAATTTCAGGATATAAAACCAATGTTTTTAGAAGTAAATTTGTATTTCACTCTCAATAACTTCCAACTGGAGAAATGTTTGCTCTTTCTCAGGTTTAGAACCCTTTATTAAAACAAAAACAAGAACACATCACCAGCAACATAAAAACACTTGATTACTTTGTCTTTTCAAGTTTTCTTTTTTCTTCTTTTCACAATACTATAGAGAAAAACCTGGTCACTTATAAATTATGATTCAAAACATTTCTGAACTCATCCTACAAAGCATTGATATGCCAGATGCCCAATAACTTAGCAGAAATCTGGGTCTCTTCAAAATAGAACCTGCCAGCAGAAATCTCTGCCAATTATCTATGAAAGGCCTTGAGTTCGTATCATTTAACCCATATATTTGTACAAATGTAACTGCTTTGTTATACATTTCATTACAAACTAATGTCACATAACATTAGCGGTTTTGACTGAGGCAACCTGACATGATACATTGGTATCCACAAAGAATCTTAGAAATGTGATTTGTATTCAGTTGCAGAAATGATCAGCATGAGAACAAAACTACATGTAATAGTTTTGGGGGGGGAGCATGAAATACCAGTCTGGTCAATTTGCAGTAGGGGGATATGGATGGTGGCCAAGTCATGGGGAAATGATAGGAACCTAACTACATAGTTAGGATCAAATAGGTATGTCATAAAGGTGACATGTTTGGTCTTTATTGGACTACTCTATAATGCTCCTTTTTTGCAGGCCTTAGAGATGATTTATAGACTAGCACTAACAGATTATGGTTGTTAGTTCAAATTCACAGTACTCTGTGATCTCTCACTCCAGAAGCAAAGCAGTATTTTAGGGGGAGGGCTGCATGTCAGATGGGTAACAAAAACTGGATGAAATATTCACAATAATTTTAATTGAAATTTGCCTTGCTTCCATTTCTCACTGTTCACAGACCTGCAGCAATATTACAAATGTTTAAACATTTTCAACTATTTTAAAAAAATGTTGGAATGACAAACTTTCACGTTACTTTTCAATTTCAAGCTGAGTTTGTTGGTTGTGATTTGTTTAGTCTCATTTTATTAGTTATTATGAGTTTGTTTAAAGCATGTAGAATGTACTCTGGTTCCCTGATTGATTGCATCTATTCCATGTGGCCAGGAAGGGAAGATTAGCTGATGAGCTGTCGATACACTTTTTTAGAGGAAGAATATTTTGTGTTCTTGTTCTGAGCCAGTGAGGGGAAAAATTGGTCAATGATAGTAACAGAGAATTGTTCTCTTCTACTCTAAGTTGCAGTTAGGTGGGGACTGTGTAGGTAAATTTACTTATTGGCCTTATACCACCAAGGACATCTGTGACTGGGGGAGCAGTTGCTGAGCATGGCAGCCCTCTGAAAATACTAAAGGGGCTAGCAAAATATTATAGACAGATACATATATGTGAAAGGGAATTCCATAGGGGCATAATGCATGTGGTCTCTGGTGAGGTTTCTTCACAGGGTTGGGTAAGCATCCAAATGCTAAATATTTAAAGATTCCCTAATCACTAGATTGATGTGCATTTAGATTTTTTTTCGGTTTGGGGTCTGCATATTTTTTTTTAAATTGTATTCCCTCTGGAGACAGGTCAATAGGACTTTTATATTTTGGGCAAGCTATTGGATGCAGGAGGGACCAGACTGGTTTCTCTCCTGCTATGCCACAAGAATAACTTCAGCATCAGACTCAGTTCCCTTGTTCTATCTCACCAAAAAGAAAGTCACATGCCTCCTCAGCTGCTTCTCTTCTTGGGAGCCTTCCCTCTCTCCAGGGACTGCTTGAGCAAGAAGGGTAGAGGAGGTCCCAGGGGTGAGATAAGTAGCTGGGTGCCTTCCTGCATCATGAGCTGTAGAACATTAGTGGGCGGGATCCCATTGAAAGGCCAGAGTTCTTGGTCATCCACAATCCTCTCTTGCCCATTCGTACTAAGCGAGAGCAGTCCCAGGGCAGCTAGATGCCATTCTCCTGCCTGGTCTGAATCAGCAGAAAGATCTGGTAGCTGATCTCCAGACCAAAAAGAAGTTTGGATTTTGCCTGATGGCTCAAATTTTCTAGTGAGTTACTGCCCTCTTTTATTTTAACTATGGTAGTCACAGCCCCCAGGGCTTGTCAACCCAGCACCTTTTACAAACACCACAGAAAGTGTGCTTTAAAAAAGAAAGAGAATCCTACTACATTGTAATCGTCCACAACAGCTATTCTTTAGTTTGGTCATAAAAGCTCATCCGTATCAGTTTCTGCTAGGAAACTTACATGCCTTATTTATATAGTTATTGATTGTAAAGCAGTTCTTGGATAAAAAGTATTAAGGAATAAAGTATTTGTACTGCATATTGTGCCACATAATTTGAAAATGTGGATAAAAATGTTTGATGGAAAAATATTTCACGTGTGCTTTCCAAATGGATTTTGAAAAAAAATAAGCCTGGAAATGTAAGGTAGAGTTTCCCACAAAGGGTCAGACATACAGATATATTTGTGCTATTCCCTTGACAACTCTTATCTGTATCATTTCCAGTCCTGGAAATCAGTGATGTGAAGTACATGAGCTCTCTAACCTCATCTATTTTCCTTTAATCTTATGAGCAGACTTGTTGAAATCCTGTCCATTCAGTAACATTTCTTCCATTATACTTATTTCTTCCTACTTGCCTTTTAAGTACTCTGCTCAAGGTGAAAAAAGAAAAACCAAAACAAAACCCACACCTGTTAAAAATTGGACTACCTTCTTCTTACTCTCTCTTTCTGGTGGACATAATCAAAATTCTGCAGCTTCCTCTTTGGTGTTATGTTCTTTACATGACATCTAGAGGCCAAAATTGATGTGAGCTGTAATTAATCTTTGTGAGGCTATGCAGAACCCTTAGTATGCCAGAGATAAGAATCACATTATCTGCATGTTTAATATTACTGAGCATCCCACCACAAATCTGCATTCAGCAACTGCATTTGCTTCATGTCATCTCATCATCTGACAGATGTAAAAGATATGGTGAGAGAAAGCAATCTTAAGAAAAATGTCAGACACAAATTCACTTTAATTTATACACAAGATGTGTAGTAATCTAACTGCACACTGGATCACATATAAAACAGAGTCCCTGACATTTGCCTATGACAGTTAAAACCCTTCATGTAATCAGGGCGCGGCAGGGGAGGGCGCCGAGCCCGGCCGCGGGCCCGCTCTCCCCGACAGGCCGGAGCGCCGGGGGGAGGGCGGCGAGCCCGCCGCGGCTCTGCTGGCGGCCTGAGCGCCGGGAGAAGGGCGGCGAGCCCAGTCACGGCCCCGCTCTCGGGCCAGAGCGCCACGCCGCACCGCGCCGCCCCCCTCCAGGTGCCGCCCCAAGCACATGCTTGGTGGGCTGGTGCCTGCAGGCGGCCCTGCATGTAATCTATAATGCTAATATAAAGTGGCTGATTAAATTCTCATTCATTGCTATCTAAATTCTCAAATTCACCTTCCCTTTACTAGCTCCAAATCCCACCTTCTGACTCTCACTTTTGACTCCATCACAGTGTATCTATCAAAGATATGGGGCAACAGTTTGCTACACTACAGACTAAATGATAGGGACATGTCTTAGTTCGTGTGCAGTTCTGTGAGATTGAAACTTCTCATTCAATAAATGCCAGACTTACTAAGTTATTATAAACATAATTCTAAATGCATTTCCAAATATCCAGATGTGGCAACCAGCAGCTAACTCGCAACACTCTATAAAGTTTAAATATTGATGTCTATGCACTTTGCATAGACTAAATACAGAGGATAAGTAATTTTTTTCTAGATGTATCTGTTTTATTAAACCAGAAAAAGGGTAAAGGTGAAAACTGTGGTGAGATATTAGCGGGGGGATATTATTCACTATTAAATAGGAAGATCTAATTCTGTCTTTCCCAAGCCGTTGTGTCTCCCTAATCTTTTTAGGCTGTGTATTTTAACTTCTTTTTCCAAGACTGCATATGAGGTTTACTATTATCCATATCCTGTTTCAAAACATTCTCTCTCCCAGGATACATCCCATTGATTAACAATTAACTAAGCTTGTTTCAGTTCATACACATTTAAGATTTCTGAATTGATTATGCTGAGCACTTCTAAATGTGAATCATTTGTACTTACTCCTGTATCCTTGAGATTCAATTTGGATTAAGGTCAATCAACGGCAAATATTTGGGTGCACAAATAAGACTATTTATTAAAAATGGTGCTTATAACTTGTATAGTGTGTTTCATCCAAGAATTTGAAATTACTTTAGAACCTTCCAAAATCAGATTAACTGTTCAGACTTCAAATAAAGTGCAACACTTGACAACTTTTAATGACATGACATTTTCAAAATGGTGGCTCCTGTTTTCATGGTGCAACCTGTTCTGGTGGTCAGAGCAGGGGACTTCACTGGGGTTCCACTTAGGCACAAGGGTCAAGGGGGATCAGACAGAAACCTGCGTGTGCATTGGTAGCAATTTCTATCACATCTGTGCACCAGTCATTAAGCATTAGCCTCAGTCAGTGTACTATAGTCCTCCATTTTCTCAACAAAAGAACAGACCACATGCAATAATGTTGTGAGGTTTCTGCTTAAAATCATCACCTGGGGTCTGTGCAGTAAATGTACAGTGTCATATACCTTCTCAGTGTTTTCTATTAGCTTACAGCAAAACTCATGATTTTGATGACAAGACTATTTCAAAGTACTGGCATCCTGAGCACATCTCTGTCATTCACCAAGGTCACACAGGCTCTTAAGTGAGGTGATTTTGAAAAAAAAAAATCACTTTAACCTGTTTGTCTGAAGTCATGCTAGCATCCTGCATACCTTGTGAATAATTTTGGAAAATTATACTCAAACAAGACGCTCTGGATACATGTCTAGTAAATTTTAAAATCTCTTCCTACTTATGATCGTGAATTTAACTCCCAGTTTTCTCCTAAATGTAATGGTGTAAGTCGGGGTGGCCAACCTGAGCCGGAGAAGAAGCAAGAATTTACCAATGTACATTGCCAAAGAGCCACAGTAATACGTCAGCAGCCCACCATCAGCTCCCTCCCCCACCCCCGCTCCCAGTGCCTCCTGGTGACCGGCAGCCCCGCTGATCAGCGTCTCCCCTTCCTCCCTTCCCGCACCTCCAGATCAGCTGTTTGGTGGCATGCAGGAGGCTCTGGAGGGGAGGGGAGGAGTGAGGGCATGGCACGCTCAGGGGAAGGTGCGGGAAGGGGTGCAGTGGGGACAGGGCCTGTGGCAGAGCCAGGGGTTGAGCAGTGAGCATCCCCCCGGCACATTGGAAAGTTGGTGCCTGTAGCTCCAGCCCTAGAGTCGATGCCTATACAAGGAGCTGCACATTAACTTCTGAAGAGCCACATGTAGCTCCGGAGCCACAGGTTGGCCACCCCTGGTGTAAGTGAACTAATGGGATAAGTAAACTACATTCAAAGTAGAAATGAGATGATAGTGGTTATGGAGATCAAATAAGAAAGGGTACTGTCACAGATCTGGTTAGTTCTCCCTGTTGGATGCTCCCCAGTCTGTCCTGAGGGGATCCAAATGCTGAATCCCATGTGCTCTTCACTTGCTGGGGATGGGTAGAGTCTATGCATTGTTCTTGGCTTTGGGCCTTTAGGCTCCCACTCCAGGTGTAAACTGTGTCTAATCTGCACAATCTCCAGAGCAGAGCAAAGCAGCCAAAAACAGACAGGTGAATAAGGCCCATTGCAATATTGTTAGAGACCAATGCTTTGTGAAACAGAGCTGGGAGAGCTCCATTCTTGAGTCCCAGCGTCTCTGGCTTTCAATGGTCCCCATTGCACTGTTGCCTCAGTTCTCTTGGCAATACTTCCTCAATCCATCATCATGGGGAGCCTTTCAGTCACTGATGTCCAAGTTAGTCTGTGGCCATGAAAGTTTTGCAGAGCAGTGACATTTGGGCAAAGCCATCTACCATTGAGAAATCTTGACACATTTTGCACTTAAAGCAGGATTGGACTCTATCCAATATCCCTCATATCAGTGACTCATTACAACGAATAGAATTGTAGGTGAATTAGGCATGGTGATTGGTTGAGTTACTCTGATATCACAATGGCCCCCTCTTGAGGGTTGTCTGAGCTCGTGACCTGAGCCTGCCTGTAGGCTATCTAATCATAACAATTAGATACCATATTAATTAATGACTTAAGTACAGCCTATTTCTTCAAATTTAGCCTACACACAAGATTTTAATTAATATTAAATACATTGCAAGTCTGAAGAATCTGCAACATTCTGTAAAAATCATTCAACTCTCTCACACGCACAGATTGACACAGGAGCTAAATTTCTTAGAGGACTCAATTTTTATTTTAACTCTAACAGATTTACTTGTAAATCATCAGGAAAATTTATTCTATACTCAGAGTACGTACTGTAAATTTGGGGAGGATATGCCGTATCTCTGTTTTTAAGTGCAAAATGAACTCAGACTTCACTATTGTGTCATGACTGGCACTTCCATAATGCTTTCTAAAATGTTATGTGGGAGGTGACTGAATAGCTCAGAAGAAGTGTTTCTGTAAGTCACTATGCTAAGTACAGTCCATCATACTAGGTACTAGCCACAAAGTTACTACCTGATGTGGCTGTTCAGTGGTCTGTGTGAAATATGGTGATGGTCTCGTTCCACTTCCCTGTGTGCAGGTCCCACACCACAAAAAACAAGATCACAACTATATGACTGTGATCCTGTGGCACTAACTGGTTCCTTCATTCTCAATTTCAGAAGAGAAGTCAGAGAAATTGTACAGCAGTGTGAAGAATCATTTAGTTCTGCTGCACATATCATATACCTGTTCTATGAATGAAGAACTTCAGTTTTCAGTACTATCAACCTTGCATTTTTCACAACCACTAAATTCCCTTAAAATGTAACATTATTTTAGAGTTAGTTATACTGCATTTGGGAACAGCTGTTTTTAGTAGCACCCTTTTTTCTGTGTGTTGTCACTTACTGTGCCAGCCAGTGCTCACTCACTGGTGAGATAATTCTTGTTTCCCCCCTCCTTACACAGTACTGCAGGTTTGGTTTGGCCACTGTCCTACAGGTAGAAACTTTGCCATTTGTGTTTAAAATGCCTTTTTAGTGAATGGTTCTTTAGAAATCAATGAGCTGCTTTGAAATGGCCATTTTTTCAAGTTGCTAATCTCTTCTTTAGCTTTTCCATTCTATCAGATCTCAGTATGGTTTAAAGCTGAAGCACAAAATACTCTTTCTATCTCTCAAAGTCTTTCAGAGCCTTCCATTTTTTATCTCAAAGTCTCAGCTTCAGCTGTTGGATTTGGGAAATGTCTGGTATTTAAATACTGAATTTTGATTTTCTTTACAAAGATGAAGAAAAAAAATTAGGTTTAAAGATTCTTACAACAAGCCATATTCTGCAGATTACTCTGTTCTCATGAAGGCAAAACTTCTGTTGGTTTCAATGTACAGTCTTTCTCAAGCTACCCCCACAAATAAAGTCTGACATGAGTGGAAATTTTGACTGAGTTAGGACTGTAGTTTTGGCCCTGATGTTACACTGTCTGACAAATACCAACAAAACCCTTTAGCACAGTTTCATCATTAAAAAGCAGCATCTGTAGAAAATTTTTCATGAATGTTACACTTTACCATTGAACTGAACCTGAAAGTTTAAGGATAAAATGGTATTTAAAATAATTGTCAGCTTAACTTCAGAGTCTCTTGGAAACAGACACTCATATTTCTCATCCACAGAACAAGGAAGGTGAAGAGTCTCACAAAAAAAATAATTCTAAAAATATATAGATCTATTCCAGAGTAAAAAAACAAACCCTTGTATCTTGCAAGTAAACTCCTGGAAGCTGAGTAACATCCACACTGTTGAACTTTATATGCTAGATATTTTGTTTCATCTTGTGATGTGATTCTTTAAAATTCAGTAGTGACATGACATGATGAATTTTATTTGTCTGATTCTCTTCTATATGGATCCTGTCATTATGTTAGCTTTAGAAAATGTTAAACATGTGCCTCAAGATTTCTTCCTTCCTATTGAGGAACTCATTCCTTTCACTAAAGAAGTTTGTCAGAAATATTGAGATGAGGACTCTCAATATAAACACGTATTGCATGCAAAAAAATTGTATGCCTGTTTATCTGAGTTTTATATGTACGGGGAGTATCTCGGGAGCTTGGCTATTGATATCAAAAAAGATGTTAGGAGCCAACTATGCAGAACCCTAAAAAGATATCACTAGAGGAGATATATCCAGCTATCAAAATATAATTGATAACACTGGAGACTTATAGCCTATCAATACTGTGGGGTTGCATTTAGCCACCCATTCAGCTTCTTTATTTAAAGCTCAAGCTATTCAAATGAAATTATTATGGTGGCATGTTCAATCTATTATTTGAGGTGAGAACACTATTGCAGAACATGTAGCTAGGCTAAGAATCTGGCTTATCGCTCCTACGGCTTACAGAGGAGCCAATATTCCAGTTATTGAGGCTGTTACAACAGGAGGGAGATGAAAAATCAGTAGTGGCATAACTATGCACTAGAAGATTAGCTATAGCACAAAGAGGCACAGTATGAATTATGGCCCTTGCCGAACAATGAGCTCTGGGTGAATGTACCCCTATGGCTTCATGTACCCCCGTTGAAGTAATTGAATATTACTCACCTTCTGTAGTACAATGGAAGGGGTTTGCATGTGGGAAGGTCATTGCAGATTCAAGGCATAGCCCAATGTCAGAGAGTGGATGCAGTAAATGTTTATAGTCTTAATTATATGTACACAGTGCAGGATACCACCCCTGCACTGTGTACATATAATTTACAGCCAGGGCCGGCTCTAGGCACCAGCAAAACAAGCAGGTGCTTGGGGCAGCACATTTGCAGGGGGCGGCATTCTGGCCATCCTTTTTTTTTTTTTTTTTTTTAACTCACTTCCTACCCTCTCGCAACGCTGCAGAAGCGGAGAACCCATGGGACCCTGAGAGCTGTAGTTCCTTGCCTAGCTCCCTGCCTATAGAACCAGCCCTGGAGCAGGGAAAGAACTACATTTCCCAGCAATCCCTTGGCAGCTATCAACAGGAAAGGGAGGGGGAGGGAGTGAGGTAGCTGAGCCATGCTGCAGCTTGCTGTGAATGGAGAGCTGGCTGCTAGAATGGGGTGGCACTGTGAGTGGGGGACAAGTGTGCCCAGCCCAAGGAGTAGAAGGCTTTGCCCCAGATATCCCCTTCAGAAAACTTCCCCAGACTGGATTAGGGATACTGGTGTGACCTCACCTTGCAGCCCCCAAAGAAGGAATTGGGTGGACTAAAGGGACAGTGCACCTCTCTATCTGAAGCCTAGCAAGGGAGGTATGTGGATCCCACTAGAATTTAAAATGAAAAGTAAGGGAGGGGAGGCTCTGCTAGAGGACCTGGGCAGCTTTAGATACAGTACCAGGCACGTAGGAGGATTTCCACTTCTGAGCCATGGAAGCAGAAATTGACTTTTCCTTTCCAGATATAGCTAATATTCAGAAAGGGAATCTAGCACCTGCCTTCCAGATTTGAACACCCTCAAAATTCAGGAGTGTTCAAGCTCAATTTGGGCAGCTGTTACTTCATTTCTCCCAAATCAAATATACTGATCCACTGTAACTTGCTGTAGAAAAGGTAGGATAAAATTGAGCAAGCAATGCTTCCCAGTGATTTTTAGGACTGGAATTGCTATTTTCAACAGACATTGCTTTTTTTTTTTTTTTTTTTTTTTTTTTTATTTAGTTTTATTTGTTTAAAAGGAAGACAGTGATTGCATTGGCAAATTCCCTATAGAAACAAAGAGTGGAACAAAAGAATAATAAAGGCACCTCAACTTTTCCTCATTTATGTAGGACAGTCTTATAATATGCATCCAGACATCCTCCAATCACACAAGCTGAAAATTGTTCCACTTTACTGCAGTTCTGTAACCATATGGGAACCAATCCTGTCTGTGTTCTGGGCACATCCAAAATTCCTGCTGAATGACCCGCCCTGGGAGCGAGTTATCAGTGACCCAGGGCTGGGACAGCAGGAGAGTGCAGGTTGGGGGGGAGAGCCCAGGACTGGGGCAGCAAGGAGCGGCGGGGAGCCCAGGGCTAGGGTGGGGGGCAGCCAAAATATTTTTTTGCTTGGGGCGGCAAAAAACCTAGAGCCGGCCCTGTTTACAGCTATAGATATGCCATTCCTTTATCTGCCAGCTTTTGCCAAGTTTTGTAATTAATAACTTGTCCTTAAGTTGCTAAAACCTATATTCTGATGTTATGTTGGGTATTTAATTTTAAATAATTCTCGAAAGAGAGTTTAAAATGCCAGTGTGAATAGGTGTAATGTATTTATACCTGAGGTTCACATATATCAGTTGTCTCATTCATCAGAGTCAAATGTTCATAAAATTGATCAACTTATGAAGTTACTACAGGAGCGCACATTTGTACATTTCATTCTTTCTTGTTACTGTCAAACCGTGATTTATTTGAAGGCATGTCTGACATGGATAATGATTCAGCAAATGTATTCTTAGAAAGGGATGTATCGGTCATTCTAATTGATCCATTGATTACTATGACTTCATTAATTCCTTCAATTTGTTGTGCTGTACCTGATCCCAGTTTAAAGATAATGTATTTTGTAGTACAAACAGATGATAAAAATGCTGCTTTTTTAACACCTCAGTCTTAAATATTTAGGACAAACAATACATACTTTTGGACTGCTTTAACTGGATTGTTGAATAGCATCCTGACCTCTTCCACAATGCAAGTATTACTGTTTGCATAGTTAATTTTATGTAGTTAAATTATTATTTCAAGTGCTTGTTGCTACTATAGATAGTTGCTGAGGTACGAAGTTTGTGTGTATATGGGTACCATTTTTTAAAAAATCCACTTTATAGGAAAAAATAAGCAGAAAAACAAAACAAAACTTCACAAAGTCAAAATGTCATGTTCTGACACTTGTTACACTTGGGTGTGAATACTAGTAGAAGTATCCTCAACTAAGAAACTCCTACCAGTGGATCTGGAGAGTTTAACGCTAGGAATCAAAGGTGGTTCTTTGTTTACCTTACGACAGCTATGTGAATCAGTCTAGTACATAGTGTGGTCTCGATCAATTCTGGTCTTTAAAGGTTAATCCCGACACCACAAATTGCATCTGGACATGAACACGAAGCCAGTGGAAGACATGAGTAAGGTAATATATGAGATTACAATATCTCACCACACTCAAGAGGCAGGCAGTTGCATTCTTACGCAGCTGAAGCTTCCAAATGGACCTAAACAGTAGCAGAGATATTTCAGTCAAAGTCCCCAGGAGGTGGGAATGACTACAAATCAGTAGAATTAAGCCTAAAGGTGGATGAATTTTTTGTTGAACAAATAAGTTTATTTGCCAAGAACAGCAGTTTTGAGTTGACACAATATTTTTGAATTTGGTTCAAATTTGGCAAATAGTTTTGGCCAAAAATAATCATTTAATTTAATTAAAGAACCATAACATTATGTTTTGACTTTTTGTTTCAAAATGAAAATTTGTTTTTAGCTAATTTTTTAAAGGTAAAAAATACCCCCAAATGCAAGCACTGGTGGATCACAAGGGACGTTTCACCAACATCAACGTGGGATGGCCGGGAAAGATACATGACGCTCGCATCTTCAGGAACTCTGGTCTGTTTCAAAAGCTGCAGCAAGGGACTTTCTTCCCAGACCAGAAAATAACCATTGGGGATGTTGAAATGCCTATAGTTATCCTTGGGGACCCAGCCTACCCCTTAATGCCATGGCTCATGAAGCCATACCCAGGCAGCCTGGACAGTAGTCAGAAGCTTTTCAACTATAGGCTGAGCAAGTGCAGAATGGTGGTAGAATGTGCATTTGGACGTTTAAAAGCGCGCTGGCACAGTTTACTGACTTGGATAGACCTCAGCGAAACCAGTATTCCCATTGTTATTACTGCTTGCTGTGCGCTCCACAATATCTGTGAGAGTAAGGGGGAGATGTTTATGGCGGGGTGGGAGGTTGAGGCAAATCGCCTGGCTGCTGATTACGCGCAGCCAGACACCAGGGTGGTTAGCAGAGTACAGGAGGGTGCGGTGCGCATCAGAGAAGCTTTGAAAACCAGTTTCATGACTGGCCAGGCTACGGTGTGAAAGTTCTGTTTGTTTCTCCTTGATGAACCCCCCCCCTTGGTTGACTCTACTTCCCTGTAAGCTACCGCCCTCCCCTTTGATCACCGCTTGCAGAGGCAATAAAGTTATTGTTGCTTTACATTCATGCATTCTTTATTAATTCATCACACAAATAGGGGGATAACTGCCAAGGTAGCCCAGGAGGGGTGTGGGAGGAGGGAAGCACCAGGTAGGGTGGGGGAGGAGGGAAGGACAAGGCCACACTGCACTTTTAAACTTATGGAATGACAGCTTTCTGTTGCTTGGGCAGTCTTCTGGGGTGGACTGGTTGGGTACCCGGAGGCCCCCCCACCGCTTTCTTGGGCGTCAGGGTGAGGAGGCTACGGAACTTGGGGAGGAGGGCGGTTGATTACACAGGGGCTGTAGCGGCGGTCTGTGCTCATGCTGCCTTTCCTGAACCTCAACCATACACCGGAGCATATCAGTTTGTTCCTCCAGGAGCCTCAGCATTGCCTCTTGCCTTATGTCACCAAGCTGACGCCACCTATCATCTTCAGCCCGACGCTTATTCTCCTCAGCCCGCCACCTGTCCTCGCATTCATATTGTGCTTTCCTGGACTCTGACATTGTCTGCCTCCATGCATTCTGCTGGGCTCTTTCAGTATGGGAGGACTACATGAGCTCAGAGAACATTTCATCGCGAGTGCATTTTTTTCGCCTTCTAATCTTCGCTAGCCTCTGGGAAGGAGAAGATAGTGTCAGCGTTGAAACATTTGCTGCTGGTGGAGGGGAAAAAAGGGAGAGTGGTAGTTAAAAAGACACATTTTAGAGAACAATGGGTAGACTCTTTATTTAAAATGGGTTGGCAATTTAAAAGGAGGGGCTGAGGTTTTTGGGTTAACGAGCAGCACAAACCCAACTAACCCTCCCCCCCCCCCCCAATTCTCTGGGATGATCGCTTCGCGCCTACCCTCACCGTGTGGCTAACAGTGGGGAACATTTCTGTTCCACCACAGGCAAACAGCCCAGCAGGAACGGGCACCTCTGAATGTCCCCTTAATAAAATCACCCTATTTCAACCAGGTGACCATGAATGATATCACTCTCCTGAGGATAACACAGAGAGATAAAGAACGGATGTTGTTTGAATGCCAGCAAACACCGGGACCATATGCAATGATTCCAGACTACGTGCTACTGGCCTGGCGTGGTAAAGTGCCCTATCATGGAGGACGGAATAAGGCTGCCCTCCCCAGAAACCTTTTGCAAAGGCTTTGGGAGTACATCCAGGAGAGCCTTATGGAGATATCCCTGGAGGATTTCCGCTTCATCCCCAGACACGTTAACAGACTTTTCCAGTTGCTGTATTGGCCGCAAATGCCAGGGCAAATTAATCATTAAACACGCTTGCTTTTAAACCATGTATAATATTTACAAAGGTACACTCACCAGAGGTCCCTTCTCCGCCTGGCGGGTCCAGGAGGCAGCCTTGGGTGAATTCAGGGAGTACTGAGTCCAGGTCCAGGGTGAGAAACAGTTCCTGGCTGTGTTCAACCTCCTCCTCATCATCTTCCTCGTCCCCAAAACCCGCATCCCTGTTGCGTGCTACTCCATTGACGGAGTAGGGGCACCTCCTAGAATGGCATGCAGCTCATTATAGAAGCGGCATGTCTGGGGCTCTGACCCGGAGCAGCCGTTTGCCTTTATGGTTTTTTGGTAGGCTTGCCTCAGCTCCTTAAGTTTCACGCAGCACTGCTGCGGGTCCCTGTTATAGCTTGGGCATTTCATCTTTTAGAATGGAGTTCTGATAGCACGGATTTATCTCCCCATACAGCGATCGGATCCTGTACCTCCCGTTAGGTCCATGCTGGAGTTCTTTTGTGATTCTGGGACTCCATCATGGTCACCTTTGCTGATGAGATCTGCACTCACCTGCAGATTGCCACGCTGGCCAAACAGGAAATGAGATTCAAAAGTCTGCGGGCCTTTTCCTGTCTACCTGGCCAGTGCATCGGAGTTGAGAGTGCTGTCCAGAGTGGTCACAATGGAGCACTCTGGGATAGCTCCCGGAGGCCAATACCGTCAAATTTGACCCGGCAAGGTCGATTTCAGCGCTAATCCCCTCGTCGGGGGAGGAGTACAGAAATCAATTTTAAGAGCCCTTTAAGTTGAAAAAACGGCTTTGTCATGTCGATGGGTGCAGGGTTAAATCGATGTAACACTGCTAAATTCAACCTAAACTCATAGTGTAGACCAGGGCTGAGTGAAATAAGCTAGGTGGAACCCAGCAATTTTGACAAAGTTTGATTCAAAATTTTGCCTTTGAACCTGAAACTCAAAGCAAAAGCAGTTGCATAGACCCTTGTGAATCAAAACTTCAGAGATCTGCACAACTCTACCGCTATGTAGTCCTGGGGGGTAGTAAGATAGACAAAATAGTCTTAGTCACTGATTGAAATGATTAAACTTATGAGACATCAGGGGAAAATGTGACTCTAGTAACTGGACACATGGAAAGGTAACTCAGCAATCTTATCTAAAGATTTTGGATTCTAAATATACAAAAAGTGGATTTACATGCAGTATATAATTAAGATGGAATTGTTTAAAAAATTGGCCTCCACTACGTGTTAAACTTGATCATTATTACAGAAAGCTTGCTTAATCCCTTTAAAATATGTGTGCTGCCATTTGTGAATACAATTTTCTGTTCCAGAAAACCTGTTTATTTTTTTCCAGGCCAGGTCTGCCAAATATCAGATGTCATAATAAATGCAACTGCCACTGAGTTTTATGATGTGGTTAATAATGCTCTTGGAAACAGCAAACTCTGTAAGATTTGCAGAGGAACTCTTTCCTGAAAACGGCAGTGTCTGGGTCATTTTAGAAGCAATCATGGGAAAAATATATATTTTTGTTAGTGGCCAGGCATTTGTAGGATATACATTTTTGTTTCTTACCAGTGAAAGAATGAATACATATTGACATTGCTATCAATATTTTTGTAGTACAGTCTGTTCATAATATATGCCACACCACTGGCTCATTTCCTTATAGGTTATATCTAATACTTTCCTCCTAAATATAATAGGCCATTCTGATTTTCATGTATTTATTTTGCTTCCCTCCAGTACTCCTGTCCTTGCTTCAATGTCTCTCATTTAAAAATGAAATCAAAGCATACTGGGGCAATGTTTATACTCTTTCATTAAAAAGTTTATTAGCTTTTCCATGATGGATTTTGGAGACTTGGAACAATTCCACTATGTCTGATGCATGAAGCACGGTAACTCTCTGTGGGGGAAATTATGCTAAATGCAAGCCAGAAGAGTAGGAAGATTAAACGGTGGTACCTGAGTACTTTTGGGGGCAGAGGAAGGGAGCTGATTGGTTGAGAGGACAGTCGTGCTCCCAGGACCCAGCAACTTATTTTTCCATTCTTCTTCCCCTCTGTCCCAGTATCCTTTCTGCTGTAGAAACTTTCACTTAAAAGAAACTTTGTGGAAGGCCTGTCCACTGTGCTACAGAAAGATCCACTTTTTCCTCCCCGTTAATGACCAGTTCTTTCTGTCCTTGGGCAGTTGTATACTAAATGTGGCTTGAAGCTGGGACCTGTAACTTCATAAAGTGGTGTCCACACTACGCTTTTATTAGCTCCAACTATCCTTCCATGGTGACTACTGGTTCATCTCCATCAATGGTAGGACAATGTTAGGAGTGCTAGTGTAGTTAGACCTCCAGGCAGCTGCATTTGTAAGCACCATTAGTTTGATTTTTTTTAAAAGGTATTTAGGCATCTAAAGATACAGATAGGTGTCTAGTGGGACATTTCAAAAGCACTTGGGTGCCTAACACCCATATGCACATTTGAAATTCTACTAAATAACTAGCTGCATATTTAGGGCCTAAATACCTTTAAAAATCTGACCCTATGTCATCTAACCCTATACAGAGCAAGTCTACATGACACTGTGCTCAAAAAGCTGGCAGCTGCCTGTGGCCCTATCCATAGTGGGAGCAGAACCCGTGGTCGAAATGGCAGGAAATTTTTGGAAGACAGCCGAGAGTATACTGTGTCTCCTGCCATGAGGGAATCCTTGAACTATTTAGCTGAAATCTTCTGAGAAAGGAAGCATCCCTGTTGTTGGGACATCCAGGACTGACCCCACCTAAGGGGAATTTCTGTGTTCATCTTCTAACTCTCAAGAAAGAACTAGAGCTGACTGCTGGAATCCTTTAGAGGAGTGCACTGAATTCTGCTCTGCTTAATAAGGGAATTCTGAAGAATTTCCCTTTGCACTTCCCATACGTAGATCTCAATGCATTTTGCAAAGGAAGGGAAATACCATTATCCTCATTTTACATATAAGGAAATTTCACCTAGAGAGATTAAATGACTCGTCCACCATCAAATTGTAGGGTACGGGTAGAACTTGGAATATCACCCAGGTCTCCTGATTCTCAGCCCAGTGCCCTGTCCACTAGACCCATTGCCCCATATTACTTCTGTATTTAATTTTACTTGTAAAGGGTTCAAGACCCTTGATTCATGAGGGCATGGCACAGGATCTCTTACACATTCATATGCATTGTGGGCATATCTGTTCTAACCGCCTGATAAAGCTGGATTTGAGAAAAGGCAAATGATTTAAGTTGGCTCTTTCTGTTGTATGGGAAACAATTTTAAGTGGTCAGAACATAGGCATTAATTTGTCTCACCCTTCTTAAGTGGACAAGAAGTAGCAGGGCAACAGGGAAAAATACATTAAGAAAAGAGTGTATGTGTATTTTGACTAGTTCTAATCCTATTTTATCTTCATTTGATTTTAATAATTAGTGGTGGACTGTTTTTTTTTTTTTTCTCCTATAGAACCTTTAGCCAGGATGTAGGAGATATGCTATTACTCTAAATTGTTAGTTCTCAACCTGTGACCCACAGGCTGCTTGCAGCCCAATCAGCACAGAGCTGCGACCCATGTGACATCATTAGGGCCATACAGGTAGTATTGGCCCACATAACACAATGGTAAATAGATTGAGAACTACTGCTCTAGATCTTATTTTCTCTTTTTCCTGGATCCATGAACATATGTGCATAGAAGGTGAAGAACTTGGGGGAAGTTTCTGATGACCAGAATGTGAAGCCTGGGGCTCCATGACTAGATGCTGAAATTCAGAGATATTATCCACTGAGATTACAAAGTGATGTTTCAGTACTATCTGGAGTTCAACTGCTCTGTCTCATTTGCCTTGATGTATTCCTCCCTTTCTGGCTGAGTCATGTATGTTTTTGCTTAAGTGTCCCTTTTCATTCTGTAGAGGAACTTTAGGAAGAAAAATAATTTTCACATTGACAGATCTGCAGTGGAAGGTGGCAGAACACTGAGGGAATGGGTGTCATTTGGGTGCTATAGTGTAAGCTTCAGAATCCAGCTGGATTCCACTGGAAAAATCAGTCTACTTTTAAAGAAAATCCAGTGCCTCTATCCAAAATGTATCAGCAGTAGTACATTTTTAGTGAAAGAAGTGAATTTCTGAACAGCAGTTCTCTAATATAATAAACTATGCTTGGCCATTTCTCTCTGACAAAGATCTGTGTAGAGATTAGTAGACCCGCAACAACTCTAATTATTTTGTCTAGAATAGACTGAATTGTTTGTTATGCATAAGGTATGGGCAACATAAAATAACATAGAGATCTGGTTGGATTCTGTTTTGATAATCATCCAGACTTTTAGCTGTTTATCCTTGCTCTATGGTTTGGAAATTACATTTTCTGGAAACTGGGAGTTGAGATGGAGTCTTGCACGAAAGTTAAGCAGGCTGGTTCACATTTTGTCTAACCCAATTCAGAACCAGTGGGTAGTTCCAGCCACAAGAGAGAAGTATGTCTCATAAACATCACTTCAAAGACAAGAACGAATGGATATAAACTGGCCAATAACAAGTGTAGACTTGCAATTAGATGAAGATTTCTAACCATCCGTGATATTAGCCTTCAAAGTAGCACCCTTTAAGCCCTGTCTTCATCATATGTATATGGTTGTGATATTTCTTATAAAGCACACCATGTAAGATACCGTATGAAAGGTCATGATCTTCTGAAACTCATTGTTCTGTCAAAATATGGATATCACTATTGTGCATGAAGTTATGGGATTTTGCTATATGGTGGTTGTTGAAATACGTTGTGAGTTTGGGAGAGACTAAAAAGGTGGTGACCCACACCCATGCAGGCATTTAATGACCATTGATCAGCAGGGGAATTGTAAACAGGAGATTTACAATTCTGTAAAAGCCAGTTGCGCAAGCACCACACAATGGGGATTGCTCAACTCTATGACTCTCAAAGCCCACCAGGATATGCCTGGGCCAGTATCTTCCCTGGGACATGAACTGAGAGTATAAAATAAAGGACAATAGCATCATGAGACAACCTCTCTCCTCCCCCACCTATGCTGAAGGCAACAAGAATGCTGGGAACACAAAATTGAGAAGACTGGTCCCAGGCTGAGAAGGAAATTCAGCCTGTGCATTAAGAACTGTAACCAGCCTGAAACATCCAGTGGGGTGAGATGTAGGGGTGTGTTTTTTATGAATCCTCAAATGTATCTGTTCTCCATGATAGAGAATTTTTTTATATGAACTTTTTTTTTAAAGTTTTTGGTCTGAAAGACCATAACTTCAGTAAAACAACTTCAGTCCTATTTTAGTATAGAACTGGTTCATATAGAAATGTTCTTGTTAGTCAGTGGTTGATTTTTGTGCAATATTTTGATATTGTGATCAGTATTACAAAGTAGTCCCAGAGGCCACATTTTGCTGCGGATTCTAGATTACACATAATATTCTGTGCCGCTAAGGAGTTTACAAACTAAATCAGAGGTGGGCAAACTACAGCCTGCGGGCCACATCTGGCCCACGGGACCGTCCTGCCCAGCCCTTGAGCTCCCGGCCAGGGAGGCTAGCCCCCGGCCCCTCCCCCACTGTCCTCCCTCCCCCGTAGCCACGCCGCCACACGGCAGTGCTCTGGGTGGCGGGGTTGCGTGCTCCTGCCAGACATGCTGCTCTGAGAGGCATGGTAAGGGACGGGGGGGGGGGCATTCAGGGGACAGGGAGAAGGGGTCGGTTGGATGGGGTGGAGGTTCTGGGGGCCTGTCAGGGGGCGGGTGTGTGGATAAGGGATGGGGAACAGGAAGGGTTGGATAGGGGTGGGGTCCCGGGAGCGCCTGTCAAGGGGCAGGGGTGTGTATAGGAGTCGAGCAGTCAGGGGACTGGGAGCAGGAGGGTTGGATGGGGGTGGGGTCCCGGGAGGGGGCGGTTAGGGGACAAGGAGCAGGGGGGTTGGATGGGTGGGGGGTTCTGAGGGGGGCGGGAAGTGGGAGGGGTGGGATAGGAGGTGGGGGCCAGGCTGTTTAGGGAGGCTACAGCCTTCCCTACCTGGCCCTCCATACAATTTTGCAACCCCAATGTGGCCCTTGGGCCAAAAAGTTTGCTCACCCCTGATCTAAATAGACAAATCAGACAAAGAATCGGAGAAAGGAAGTGATTCCCCATTTTACAGATGGGTACATGAGGTACTAAATGATTAAGTGATTTGCCCCAAATGACACAGGAAGTGTGACAGAACCAGGAATAAAACCCCGATCTCCTGGTTTCCAGTCTACTGTCTTAACTGTAAGACTATTCTTCCACTGCAGTGTCTGGTGTTTCTTTATGGTCAACTAGTACAAGTGTTAGTGAAGCCTAACCATATTTAGCTTCTGAAATCTGGCTAGGTCAGAACTGAAAACGATTTAACAGTAGTTTCAAGGTTACTCATAGAAAAGAGACAATACGGTGCCAGGGGGTCACTGTGGTAAAGCATACACAAATTCTTGCCATGGCTGCATGTGCAAACAGATGAGAAAGAACTGGAATGGAGTGAGAAGGTAAGAAGAGAAGAAATACAGAGGTAGAATCCAGTTTATTTGGAAGTCACACAGTTCCATGTTCCCAGGATAGGTAGAAGGATCTAAACTTACAATTTACTCTAATTAAAAACCTAAATCCATATTATTAAAACATATTTATACAATATTATTATTGATATGAATAGAGATATCAATATAATCATTAATAAAAACACATACTATAATGGTGGTAAGATTTATTTTTCCTTCTTTGACCCAGAAAAGACATACTCATTTATTTATTGTAAGTATCAGTCAAGGGTTGCGTATTTGGAGACCTCTCTATTGAAATAACATTTGAGTCTTGGTTATATAACAAAGTGTCCTCACCCCAGTCAAGTGCTTAGAAGTTATTTCTCAGGGCTCATTCCTGCATCTTGACTTCTTATGCTATTGATACACCTCTACCCCGATATAACGCTGTCCTCGGGAGCCAAAAAATCTTACCGCATTATAGCTGAAACCACGTTATATCAAACTTGCTTTGATCCGCTGGAGTGCGCAGCCCCGCCCCCCCCGGAGCACTGCCTTACCGCGTTATATCCGAATTCGTGTTCTATCGGGGCACGTTATATCGGGTTAGAGGTGTATTTTTTCTCCTTCCTTTGATTAACATTTGTCTTTTTCCACTTTGGAAATCCAGTCTTATGAGACAGTCAACAAGGCCTTGTTCCCTTTGGCATGATGCCTGCAGTAGCACAATGTTTTAACTAATGGGTTATATTCCCATCTCAGTGTGTGCCTGGGACTTTCATTAATGTTAATGGGAGCTATGTGAGTATATCAAGGCGAAATAGGACCCCCTCAGTGTGACCAATGATGGAAAGGATTGCAAACACATACTGTGCTACCAAATGGCTTTCTGGCTAGAAAGAGTGGATGTCTAGGCTTGTATTGAATTTTGCTGATATTTTTACCAACAGATTGTGCCTAATTTCAACACAAAAAGGTTAATAAAATGCATAAGCTGCGATCAAGAGAGCATAAGATCATCTTCCCTCAAATTCCTTTTACTTGTGTGGTCAAGTAAGGACTCTCAAATATTTAAATGCATTGAAAAAAAGAATCTGCGATAGAAAGAATATCAGTCTGAAAAAGAAACTGGGGAAATAGTAACAGCAGAAGTGACCAGGAAACAAACTTCTGTTAGTTGTGAGAGAAGACGCCTGGTCATCAGCTTTGTTAGGTTTTAGAATGAAAGATTACACAAATGCAAGTGAATCTAGAGGGGACTACAGGGAGTGCCTCATTCAACTTGCTTAGTCTAGAAGGGCAAGCATTCGGTAATAGTGTGTGGCAGTTACTAGACATGCTCAGTAGCTGTTTCTGAAGCTACATAAGAAGTTTTCATGCAGGGCAAATATTTTTGTAGGTACCACAAATTCACCATTTGAGAACCAAGCCACTCAGAGTGGGTGGCTGTAGGTTTTAAACATAGCCCTGTGTGCGCTTAGCAACTGATCAAAGCAGGACCAAGAGATGTCTGCTGTGAGGGATGGGTTTCACTTCCCCTACTGCTTTGGATAGAGGTGTTATTGTCCCAGACACACAGGAAGACAGACAAAAAGTGAGAAATGTTGTTTAATTAGGCTACAACTTTATTAATTGAATTTATCTGGGAACTATTAGCAATAGCCCATACAGTGCAGGTCATAATTCCTTTTTTAATTTCTCCCACCTGGTGGAGGGCTGCCATCAGCCCCCTACTCCTTCACAGCTGGTCCCCGGTCCATGGCTGGGACCCATCACACTTGCCTTAGATAAGGATTAAGAGTCTGGGAAAAGGGGTCTGTTTTCTTACTGTACCAGACATTAATAGCCCAGATCCCATTCTTGATATTCTTTAAGGGTTTTCTTCCTCTAAATCCACTTCTGACTCCAGATTATCAGGTTAATGGACCGGCTACAGAATGCGTAGCTACCCTGGATATCTGGCATTGGTAATCTGGGCGTGAAAGGGTCTGGCTGGAGGGACAGGGTTTATGTACCTTTCTCCAACTTACCTAAACCCCACTGCCCTGCACACCTGCTCAGGTGATGACTTCTCCTTCTGATTACACCCGTCTCCCAACCCAAGATGGCAGCAAACCTTAAAGCAGCCTCTACTCTTTCTCCCCCCCCCCCCCCACTCAAGACAAAAACCCCTATGGCAGTTTAGATTAATAGATTCTAGGACTGGAAGAGACCTCGAGAGGTCATCGAGTCCAGTCCCCTGCCCTCATGGCAGGACCAAATACTGTCTAGACCATCCCTGATAGACATTTATCTAACCTACTCTTAAATATCTCCAGAGATAGAGATTCCACAACCTCCCTAGGCAATTTATTCCAGTGTTTAACCACCCTGACAGTTAGGAACTTTTTCCTAATGTCCAACCTAAACCTCCCTTGCTGCAGTTTAAGCCCATTGCTTCTTGTTCTATCCTTAGAGGCTAAGGTGAACAAGTTTTCTCCCTCATCCTTATGACACCCTTTTAGATACCTGAAAACTGCTATCATGTCCCCAATCAGTCTTCTCTTTTCCAAACTAAACAAACCCAATTCTTTCAGCCTTCCTTCATAGGTCATGTTCTCAAGACCTTTAATCATTCTTGTTGCTCTTCTCTGGACCCTCTCCAATTTCTCCACATCTTTCTTGAAATGCGGTGCCCAGAACTGGACACAATACTCCAGTTGAGGCCTAACCAGCGCAGAGTAGAGCAGAAGAATGACTTCTCGTGTCTTGCTCACAACACACCTGTTAATGCATTCCAGAATCATGTTTGCTTTTTTTGCAACAGCATCACACTGTTGACTCATATTTAGCTTGTGGCCCACTATAACCTCTAGATCCTTTTCTGCCGTACTCCTTCCTAGACAGCCTCTTCCCATTCTGTATGTGTGAAACTGATTTTTCCTTCCTAAGTGGAGCATTTTGCATTTGTCTTTGTTAAACTTCATCTTGTTTACCTCAGACCATTTCTCCAATTTGTCCAGATCATTTTGAATTATGACCCTGTCCTCCAAAGCAGTTGCAATCCCTCCCAGTTTGGTATCATCTGCAAACTTAATAAGCATACTTTCTATGCCAATATCTAAGTTGTTAATGAAGATATTGAACAGAGCCGGTCCCAAAACAGACCCCTGCGTTACCCCACTCGTTATGCCTTTCCAGCAGGATTGGGAACCAGTTGTGGGGATACATTCTAGATTTACTTACTAGAGAAGTCCTTCAATAAGAAAATATTTTGTCCAGTGTTGTGGTATTTTATACAGCAAGAGGCAGAATTGGGAGAGGAGCATCTGTCACCCCTAGAGATTACTCAGGCCATGGAATTTATTAGCTAACTGCTTTAAAGTGTCATTTGGTCCCAATTAAAGAGAATAGGGACATAGCTCAGTGAGGTGAAGGTTTTATAAGTTCTTACCTGTCTTAGCTGGGCTGATGGGGAAAAGACACTGTCATGTAGAGTGAGAACCTTATAGATATCTGGGGAAGGGATATGATATATATACTGATCTCAATACCTGTACCTTTTTGGATATGGGCTACAGATTTCCTGTCTGACCAGAAATGGAGACCAGTCCACTATTAACCCAAGGGCTTGAATGCTGCTAGCTGTAAGGATCTCAGACTTTAGTTTATTAACAAAGCTTTGAAGTGTTTGGAAAAGAACTGAGATGCTGCCTTTCTGCTCAAGCTCTGAAGAGCCCAACTGGGTCACAAGACATATTATGATCACATTATAAAGCCTGAGAAATCCTCTCTGGAAGAAGATCGGAAGGCAATGTGTTCATAAGTATGGGCTAAAGTATAGAAATGTAAATATTATGTTGACACTTTGCATTTAAATATCTGTAACAGCAACAAGGGGGGATTTTGTATAAAGAACACCATAATTAATACTGCCTAATAGCTTTAGTTTAAGTTATTCATAAGTATTCTGAATATTTTTTACAAAGTTTGAGTATTAAATGCTTTTTTACTAAGAAATTGGATAGTACCCTCTTTGAAGCTGACTGGGGACTGTTATTAATGTCTATATGCAGTGTTTTACACACAGTAGCCCTGAGATGTAATACTTTACAGAAAGTCTTGAAAGGACAGAACTCTGGCCTGTGCCTCAGTAAAGAGTTAAGCTGAGGTGCAGGGAAAAGGGAAGTGTAATAGTTATAGGTAATATTCCATTGGTATCCCACACTAGCAACATGTTAGGATGGTAAGCATGAAAATACTCTGGTCTTAATGAACAGGAGAAGTCAATGACGTAGAAGAGTAAACCATATTAAATTATCATACATGAATATTTAAAATCTAGGTTTCAGTTGACATTCAAAATATTTTCTATTTAAGACTGAAAATTGCTGGGAGCAGCAAGCACTGGGCAGTTGAGGAAGTTTAGCCTTTATGAGCTATAAAAGAAAGTTCTGCCTTCATCCACAGGGTTTGTGTAACATCTCAGTAATGAGCACTTCAGGTCTCCAGGCTGATGTGTGAAAACTCAGGTGAAGAGAACTACGATGTCAGAAAGGAGGGAGGTACTGAGTTTGTGGTCCCTGTAAGAGCACTACTATCCCATGTTCCTCCTAAAATCTACCTAGAAAAGTTGTCTCTTTGAGGGGAACAACAGAGAGGAGGAAAAAAGTTTCTGCTGCATCTTTGCTAAAAGGAATATGGTTTGATCATTTTTATTTAGAAATGTGGGGTCAAAGCTCTGAATTGGATGTCTGGGAACTTGATTTTCCTACTCAAATGAGACACCTTACACACACACACACACACACACACACACACACACACACACACACATTCTGGTATTGGAAAGTTTGGTTTCCCCAAAATCATGCTTACGTGAGAACTGTAGAAGCTTTAAAGTAGGCTTCACTCTGTCTGGTTAAACATTATATAAACCAGTCAAAATGCACAGAACCATCATAGGCCTGATTCTTTATAGCACTGCACCTTGTGTAGTCATATGCAATAGCACAGAGCAGGTGCCAAGTACTACTATTCTGATTCAGTAGCACTGTGCGCCTGCTTTGCACTGGTCTAAGTGACTGCAGAAGGTTCAGGGCAACAGAGAATCGGACCCTATGTTTTTTATAACCTAGGAAAAGAAAAATGTGTTTACACAAGCCACACCTGCTCAAGTTTCAGAGCATGCTACTTCTGGTGCTCAGAAAGCTGTTGCACCTGTGATCCCTTCTGTATCAATTCATGCTCATAGCTGTTGTGAGGAGCTTGCTTTGGACCTTAGCATTGCTAGATGAGAAATACCAGTCTCAGGATCAAATTCAGCTGTGGTATTGATGTATTATGTCCGAGCCAACTTTGTTTCTCAGGACCCAAATAAGGAGTTTCTGCTGCAGAAGATAGCTTGTCATTTGATTTATGGAACTGATGGGAGGTATGAAAAGAGAATCAACTTCTAACCAGGAAGCAAATTTGCAAGGAGATTTAGTACTTCAGCCAATTTTAAATGAAATAAGGATGTAGAGCAGGGGTCGGCAACGTTTGGCACGCGGCTCGACAGGGTAAGCACCCTGGCGGGCCGGGCCAGTTTTATTTACCTGCTGACGCGGCAGGTTCGGCCGATCGCGGCCCCCACTGACTGCGGTTTGCCGTCCCGGGCCAATGGGGGCGGCGAGAAGCGGCGCGGGCGAGCGATGTGCTGGCCGCGGCTTCCCGCCGCTCCCATTGGCCCGGGACGGCGAACCGCGGCCAGTGGGGGTCGCTATTGGCCGAACCTGCCACATCAGCAGGTAAATAAAACTGGCCCGGCCCGCCAGGGTGCTTACCCTGGCGAGCCGCGTGCCAAATGTTGCCGACCCCGATGTAGAGAAACCCAAACCAAAAATGAGGGAAAGGAAGTTTTCTTATATAATTAATATTTGTCAAATGATAAAAAGAGATGGAACAAAAAAGTCCTGCATGTTTAATGGTAAAGAGCTTATGTTTTGTATCATGTGTATTGTAGAAATTGTTTGTGTACATCATTGTCACAATAGTGTCTTATCCCTTTAGCAATGCCACAGCTGCTGTGATTTGCTGGATTGGTAGAAAAGTAGCCTTTAGTTTTCTACGTCTTTTAAAAAGCAACAGAGGGTCCTGTGGCACCTTTAAGACTAACAGAAGTATTGGGAGCATAAGCTTTCGTGGGTAAGAACCTCACTTGCATCTTGCATCTGAAGAAGTGCTCCCAATACTTCTGTTAGTCTTAAAGGTGCCACAGGACCCCCTGTTGCTTTTTACAGATTCAGACTAACACGGCTACCCCTCTGATACTTTACATCTTTTAAGTTGTCAATCACATTTAAAATCAGTCCCCTTCTTCAAAATGTATCTAAGCCATATGAGAATGGTGCCCTTGATCTATAGTACTACACTGTGCATTATGTAATCAGGAAGATTGTGTCAGTATCATGCAATCAACTGAAGCTGAGGATTCTCCATGACAAACCAGATTGGTTTGTGTGTGGGGTTATTTTGGGGGGGGGGGGCGGGGAAGGAGGGAAGTTTTATGTAATCCACCAGGAGGAACTGTTATATAGCAATGTGTACAGACGGGGGACAACCCAAGTTATAATTCTTACACAATTGCTTACAGGAGAACAGCAATTGTGTAAGAACAAGTTTAGTTCCTTCAAAGCCATCCTCTCTGTTTGCTTATATCTTAATTAACATGTAAATAAAATTGGAAAACAACAAAAAAACCAGAAGCTGAATGGATTGATATATGAATAAAGCTAAAGCTAAATATAGTTTGGCTAAGAGGCAGTGAATGATGGGCGTTGGTGGGATGTGAGAGACACATACACCCTTCAAATGTTTGTTGATACAACATCAAGGATAGAGGTGATCATCCGTTTATAAATAGGAGAGATGGGGTGAAATGAAGAACACCACTTAGGTTGATTATCAAGAAAATATTCATTGTTGGATTTGTTTGGTTGTGGAATAATCTCTGAATGGAAAGTCATAAAGTCTCCATCACTTAGGGCATTTTTAAAATAAAATGGGACAAAATACTGGAAAAAGTAGTGTAGGGAACAATCCTGCACTGGCAGGGAGATGGACTTTGTGTTTTCCATCTTGGCTAGGAGCCTGTGCAATTTTGATGAAAAACATTGAACAAATGTGATTTTTTTTCTACAGAAAATGATGGTTTTTTAAATTTGCGTCTAACCCACAATAGATAATACGAACAATGCAGGAAACTGCTCCCCACAGTTTCAAATTCTGACCAACTACACAGGCTGGCATGCTTTATCTGTAGCTCCCACCTTTTTACTTCTTAGAGACTCAGAAGACTTAGGTAATGTTGGCAAAGAGTGTGGTGCCATTGATCCCATGCCATACAAGATGGAAATGAATTCATTGGTTCAAAAATGTGTTTCAAGATAAAATATTTTTCATAACTAGATTGGAAATAGTTTGTGATTGTGAACCTTCTCACCTTAATGTCCTGCCCTCAAATGTTCATCTTTTCAAAGGTTTTGTTTGTTTGTTTGGGGTTCTTTTTGTATTTTTTGCATAACAATTAAACATCAATTTGAAGAATGGAAGCTTAGAATATATTTTTTGGTCAGCTGCTGCTTTAGTTTACTAGGGGTTCCAGCAGGGTCTTGAAATATTCGCCTCTTTAAGGAACAACATATTATAATTTGTTTTTCTTGATTTCCCTAAAAGATCCTCTCAAGCTCTGTCCTCCTTTCAGGGATAATCACTTTTCAGTGGCTTCCACTGTTGAATGCAGTTCTTGTAATGAGGATATTGATTCCAGTGAATAAGAAGAGGACCATATAAATGTAATACAGTCTGGGACTCTTTCGTACAGAGTCATGTTTCCCACAAGCATAGAGCTGTAATTAAAGGAAAATATATTTAGTCAAGAAGATAACTTGTATTAATAGCCTATTTTATAATCTGAAGCTACGCAACCAGGAACTATCCTGTTAGTTCCCATAAGCTATGTAGGGTCAGACTGAGTCAGTACTTGTGTGGGAGACCTCCAAAGAAAACATAAATGTTGCAGGGAGTAGCATTGGTTATTGAGTTAATTGCAGTGTTTTGGACCAATGCTGTGGTTTATTTTGTTGTAATGTGCACTGTGCAATGCAGAATTTTGCAGAAATCAATGTTGTGCGCACAGAATTTCCATCCCCCCACAGAAATGGGCTGCAGTGCTGCTAGCCACCATTATGGGCCACTGGACTTGGCAAATCCCCGCTTAAACGTAGAAGACACTGCTGCGGGGAGGGAGAGGGAGCTAAGGGTTCCTAGCAACTGCAGTTCCCAACATGCCCTGAGGGAAAGAGAGGGTGTCACGCAGGAAACTGTGTGAAAGCTTGGGACTGAGCATCAGGCTGTTTCTCCCTCTGGATCCATGGGCTCTGGCAGGAGGGGGATGGGTGTCTAGACAAGGGGAGGCGCAGATGGGCTCTGGGGGCAGAGAGGGAGTGAGTATCTGGGCTGCGGTTGGGCTCTGGGAAGGAGTGTGTTGGCTGGGGGGACCCCGCAGGTGGGCTCTGGAGGGGAGGGATTGTTTGTCTGGCACCCCAGCTAGGCTCTGGGGGAGGTAAGGACGCAGAGAAACAGGAACTGGGTTGTCATAGGGGTTTCTTTAACTCTCTGCTTCTGGGGGAATTTTTGCGTGTTTGTATTGTTACAGACATACTTGCTGACAGGTATTTTGAAATAATTTACCAAAATAAATGAAACTGGTGTGATTATGGAGTGTTATTTTGGCAAATGAAAATTGCAGAATTTTGAAGAATGTTTAAAATTTTGGTGCAGAATTTTTAATTTTTTGGCGCAGAATGCTCCCAGGAGTAATACAGCATTGTGTAGTAACATAGGAGGAATAGGATTTGTGTGTATATATAGTTTGTAAATCAGGTTATAAAGCACTTCCAGACTCTTCTATAAGAATTGCACAGTGTACCTGTAAGATCATGACCAAGTTAATAAATTATGAATCAAGTGGAAGAGTTTGAACTATTGGACAATGGAGGGGACACTTGCATGAGAAAAAGGATACATAAATACTTTACATTGTTCTGAGGAATACTAGTGCCATTCCTTCTGAGAGCTTCTAAGTGACTGTGATAAATGTATATGATAAGGGCAATGACCAAAAAGGAAGTTTTTGAAATTGTTGTATGCTCAAGAATTATGCATGACAGCTATCAATAAAAATACTCAGATAAGCAAAAGGTAAAGGTGGTTCTCCAAAGACTGGTAATGTAATTGAACACATGAAACATCAGGCATAGTAAAGGAGCACAGGAGTGTTTTTTTGGGGGGGGAGAGAGCTGGAAAAGCAAATAGGCTCCAATAGGGATGCAAAGGAAATTCCTCCCTATCAAAATGAATTATTTGAACTACATTGATACCTAGCATGTACAATAACAATACTGGGCATCAGTTTCCTCTTGTTATGTAGCAGTCCTGTGCAAACACAAAGCACAATTTTCCTGAGATCTGAGGGCTTATACGTTTTAAGTTATTTTTAATAATGTCAAAATCACCAGCCTGAAACCAAGTGAAAACTGAATAATTTATGTTTTTTAAAATCTCATTTATCCCCTTACATATTGCTGCAAATATGGGCCAAAAGCTTCTAAAAGAGTTCCTAAATTCATATTTAGGCATCTGTCTGATTTCCCACCCCCAAAAAATACTGGGCACCCAATGATCACTGTGATCTAGCCCTAAACTGTTTTGAAAATTCAACCAGTGAAGTAAATGATGACATAAGAAAAAAACAGGGATAGATCACAGAATAATATTGTTTACATTGATTTGGCATTCAGTGGATGTGTGTGTGTGTGTGTGGGGGGGGGAAGTACATCTTAAACCAATCTAGTGAGATAACATTCTGTGGAGAACTAATGTATCTGTTTTTCAAACACTTTAGTGGGGAATCTTTAGATTTTTGCTATGAAATGAAAGAGTCCTGGCCAGTTTGCAATCTGTTACACCAATGTCAATCCACTGACATGGTATTTAGCATTAAACTATATAGTAAATATCAATTTTTTTGCTGTACCAGCTTTTTGCCATAAGAAACACCCCTCAAGACTGAGTACAATAAAATTTAGTTTTAGGGATTAATTTAAAGGGGAAAAATTCTGCAAGAATCAGTTTCATTTCCAACAATCAATATTTGATCCATTTAAGACTTTCTTTTAGAAACAATTTTTTTATTGTATGACTAATATCAGTTTTCTCAGTGTAAATCCAGATTAACTCCCACTGAAGTTAAATCAATGGAGTTACCTGTAGCCGCTTTGTATTTCTGATATCTCAGTATAAGCAATGGAGGTCTACACCACGTCTACATCAGACTAACTAAAGCCAAACTGGTAGTTCCTGGTCATGTAGTTTGTTTGTAAAAGGAAGTCTTCTAGGTAGTGCAAATATTGATAGTTGGAAGTGAAGGGAGATTCTGCAACAATATTTCTTGCTGAAATGAATCTCTAAAGTCTACTCCATCCCAATCACTCTCAGGATTATGTCTCCTGACAAAAAGCTCTAGCAAAAGTTTTTATCTACTATCTAACTTATATAAATTGGCTTTGTTACAATAAAATGTTATAAAGAAAATTCCATTTTGTGGTGTTAACTCCATATTAGGAAAATTCATTGGGTCTCTGTGCAGCACAGCAGTCTTTGAGATAAGCATACTTGATTTTGATAATATTGACTACAAAGGTTATGGCGTGCTGTAGAGTACTTACTAATAAACTCACCATTCACCAGAGGCATCCTAACTTCTCCCGAGATTAAGGATAAGCAAATCAGCCTAGATAGAATTTTTAAAAAGTCTCTAACTTTCATTTGAAGCTTCAACAGAACAATTTTGAGAGTTGAAAAAGTTCAGCTAATTTTTTCCCCCTCCACATTTTCACACATTTCTGCACTTACTGCCTAGGGCTAGGATCATAAGGGAAAGCACTTTACTGGAAAGGGTCAGTGGTTTATATATTAAGTAAACAAACTACTTACATGGTAGGTAAAATCACCAATCAAAGGGTGACTCCTGAGGTGTACTTAACCCTCAGCTCCCATTCAAATGTATAGGGGCTAAGCAAACTCAGCACTTCTCAGGATCAAGCCCAAAGTGTCTGCTTCTGGAGGAAATATTTCAGTTCTTGAAGAATCCAGGAGAACGATTAAAGAATTTTGAATATAATTGGGGTACATAAGAGGTGTTTTCCAGTCAAATTTTAGGATGGGGAAGAAGCTTGGAGTTGAGGGCCAGCAGCTGAGAGAGTTTGCCTAATGGTCGAACATGGCTATGATTTCTGTAGGGGTGTGTATGTGTATGTAATGTATTACATCCAGAAAACAAAGTTGGAAGAATGTTAAGGTTGCAAAGACAGGCACTCAGAAGTTAGGAAGTGTCAATATTAATCGTGCCTGTGCAACCTTAATATGGCCTTCTTGTGCATATGCATTAAGATAGTCTTTAATTATATGATCACATCCCATTTTTTGATAGGAACCCTGCTTCATTCTGTATATATAATGGATGGTGCTGACTGAATGTTTTCTTTTATTCTCGTTGTTCAATATGTGGCCCCCTGCTTTATTTACTGTGCATGAGTCAAACCCTGCTCTGAAGACAGAATTACTATTTTTCTCTTAGGCTTTTCTATGGAACTGATTATTGTAGTATCTGAGCTCTTCACAAACATTGATTAATTTATTTTCCCAACATCCCTGTGAGGTGAGGGGATGGTAACTATCTTCATTTTACAGATGGGGAGTTGAGGCACAAAGAGATTATCCACTAATTTTTGGGTGCCCAATTTGAGACATGCAGGACCTGATTTTTTTCCCAGAGTATGTAGCATTATGTAGCACTTATATGTTCAAAGCACAGTGCCCATTGACTTCATGTATACCAACAGTGGGAGCACTGAGGACACAGGAGAGATTCCTTCTGCTCTTAGTCCCAGTGCCTGGAACTACAGTAGTACATAGCATCTGAAATCAGCAACTGCAGGTAGCTCACTCCCTTGCAGCCCTAGGCTGGAACATGCTCAGTGCAGATGGAATCTTTAGAAAATTTAGCAGCCAAACTGTAACATGTAACTACTGAGCATGAACAAGCTGAGAGTTTTTGAAAGATTTATGGCCTAGCTAAACATAGGTAATTTTTTAATGGGAAAGCAAAAGGCATGTCCCTTATACCCAGGGGTGAAAGTAATATTAAATTCTTACCAGTATGGGGGCCTGGCCTTGTGCAGAAGGGGAAGGGCTGGGGGTCAGCCTCCCCCAGCCAGCCCATTCACGCTGCCTGACCCGCGCTGCCCAAGGCTGTGGCAGCGATTTAAATCGCCAGCCCTGGAGCAGCTGTCCCCTTTGCGCGCCCCACCCCCACCCCATTGGAGTCCCTGCCGGTAGGGTTCCTACCGGCAGGGCTGCTGATGGGGGGGGCGGCAAAAGGGGAAGCAATGTTAAAGTGCTGCTATGGCAGCACTTTAAGGAGGGTCCTTTGTCATGGCAGCGCTTTAATGTCGGCTGAATACGGGCCAGTACCAGCTTCTTGCCGGTACACCGTACCGGACTACTTTTACCCTTGCTTATACCAGTGTGACCTCCACCTCCTGCTGTGAAATGTCAAGTACCCGATTCAAAGCATGGAGGTGCTAGATTTTTCTGAATGAAACAGTTGTTAAGAAATTTTTTTTAACATAGGTAAAATTTCATATTTTCCCCAAATCTTGTTCTCAACAATGGCTGAACCATATTATTCTAACCTTATAGCAATCTCAGATTTCTTGCTTGTCAGTTTAAGGTGTCCTCAAAAGATTAGCATTCTGAGTCACTTAAATTCTTGGGGAAAAGGGCCTATTTTAATGTCATTTTCAAAATCAGGCTTACGAGGTAGATGGTGAAGCAGTGAATAAAACCTCAAAAGAGCCAGAGCACCCAACATGTAGTAACCAACCATAGAACACTACCTTATCATTTGTAGTCTCTCTGTTTGAGAAGAGCATAACTAGAAAAGCAGGTATGTTACAAGTCATGACTGAGGTGCACTGGCAAAGCTGTATCTTCCTACACCAGCCCATGATGTCCATTAATCACTTTGATAATCATTATGTTCACTCATTTAAACAAACAAAAATATAAGGTCAGAAAATCCTCTAACATCCATTTCAAAAATTATCCTCACTGACTCAGTGTCACTCTGAGAAATACCACCATTGAATATCAATACTTCAGAGAGGCGATGTTAGTAAACTACTAAATCAGCTTTAAAACCCTGAGACTTCTCTTTCTAGAGGCAATGTTTTTGAGGTTACAGTTAGTGTGGCAATGGTTTTACTCAAATAGATAAGTGTAAGCAGAAATAGACATCCTTTCCATGTGCATGTGTTGATATTATGCCCTGAAGTATCATGTAGTTTTAGGCTGACCCATGGTGATACCTTTTTGATTAAATTTAAATAATTATAATGCAGTACTAAATACACATTGATAGTTTCACATATCCTAATATAATGTAAATTGTCTCGTCTACCATTTCTCCTCTCCTTGCTGGGTTTGAATAGCCATCTAGTGTTAGAAAAGGACATGATTAGGTGATTTATAAAACTTTTTTAATGGTGAATAGGTGCAATCCTTTATCTGGATAATCTTAAAGATAATCAGTTTTATACTGTAGGTACCACTAATATTCAACACACTAGTCAGGTGTATTTGCAGGAAATCTAATGTAGGTAGCAGAACTGGAAAATAAGATACAGCATAAATATGTGTTGGACTAATGTGTTATGTTAACAATATTACCTATTTACAAAAGACAAATGTAGATGCAAGGGAAATTAATGATTGCTCTGGCAAAATTAAATGATCAAATATTAAAATAGGGTTGTCACTGAAATGGCAATTTATATTTCTGTGCTGTTGTGTTTTTGTAAACATATTTACTTTAAAATACACTGAGATGGAAATTGCATATTTGTTTTGGAAATATTTATGAAGAGACTACACAGGACAAAATGTAATGTTGATTTTCAATAAGTTTTGGAACATTGGGAAAGTTCCAGAAGACTGGAAGAAAGCTAATGTTGTGCCAGTATTTAAAAGGGTTAAATGGGAGGACCCAGGTAATTATAGGCCTATCAGTTTGGACAAGATAATGGAGCAGCTGATGCAGGATTTAATTAATAAGGAATTAAAGGAAGGCAATATAATTAAGGCCAATCAACATGCTTTTATGGAAAATAGATCCTGTTAAAGTAAGTGTGTGTGTGTGTGTGTGTGTGTGTGTGTGTGTGTGTGTGTGATTGATTTCAGGTTTGGTTGATAACGTAATAATGTTGATGTAATATACTAGACTTTGAGTTGGTACTGCACAATATCTCTATTTTTAAAAAGAACTAGAATGATAAATGGTACGTATTAAATGGATAAAAAACTGGCTAATTGATAGGTCTCAAAATGTAAGCAAATGATCATCATTGAGCATGTAGATTTGTAGTGAGGTCCTGCAGAGATTGGTTCTTAGCCATATGCATTATCATTTTTATCAATGATCCTGAAGAAAAGTTAGCAGATGACACACACATTAGGGGAGTGGTAAGTAATGAAGAGGACAGGTCACTGATACACAGATCTGAATCACTTGCTAAACTCGGTGCAAATAAACAATATGCATTTTAATATGACTAATTGTAAATGTATCAATCTGGGAACAAATAATATGGGCCATTCTCACAGGATTGGGGACTTTACCCTAGGAAGCAGTGACTCTGAAAAAGATTTGGGGGTCATGGTGGATAATCAGCTGAACATGAGCTCCCAGTGTGATGCTGTGGCCAAAAGAGCTAATGCAATCCTGGGATGCATAAACAAGGGAATCTCAAGTAGGAATAGACAGGTTATTTTACTCTGTATTTGGCACTGGTATGACAGCTGCTGGAATACCTTGTCCAGTTGTGGTGCCCACAGTTCAAGAAGGATGTTGATAAATTGGAGAGGTTTCAGAAGAGCCAAGAGAATGATTAAAGGATGAGAAAACATTCCTTTTACTGATAGATTTACGGAGATCAATCTATTTATTTTAACAAAGAGAAGGTTAAGGGGTAACTTGATTATAGTCTGTCAGTACCTACATAGGGATCAAATATTTGATAATGGACTTTTCAATTTAGTAAATAAAGTGGTAACACAATCCAGTCGCCGGAAGCTGAAGCTTGACAAATTAAAACTAGAAAGGTGTACTTTAAGTGAGAATAATTAATCATTGGAACAATTTACCAAGAGTCATAGTGGATTCTCCATCACTGGCAGTTTGAAATCAAGATTGGATATTTTTCTAAAAGGCATACTCTAGGAATTATTTTTGGGAAATTCTATGGCCTGTGTTATACAGGAGGTCAGACTAGATGATCGCAGTGGTCCCTTCTGGACTTGGAGTCTATAAAATGTTCATTTTATTTATATGATACTCAGAGAGAGAAGGTAAGTTTCCATTTGCTGTATTAAAAGGACTTTCTGTACTTAATATTTTATATGGTATAATGAGAGCAGAATTCATTCAAAATACGGACCCTGTTTTTCCCATTGATTTGTACATATTTTTATAACTGAAAACATTATACCAACAGTTTGAACTGGATATTCTACTGCAGGGGTCGGCAATGTTTGGCACGCGGCTCGCCAGGGTAAGCACCCTGGCGGGCCGGGCCAGTTTTATTTACCTGCTGACGCGGCAGGTTCGGCCGATCGCGGCCCCCACTGGCCGCGGTTCGCCGTCCCGGGCCAATGGGGGTGGCGGGAAGCCGCGGCCAGCACATCGCTCGCCCGCGCCGCTTCTCGCCGCCCCCATTGGCCTGGGACGGCGAACCGCGGCCAGTGGGGGCCGCGATCGGCCAAACCTGCCGCGTCAGCAGGTAAATAAAACTGGCCCGGCCCGCCAGGGTGCTTACCCTGTCGAGCCGCGTGCCAAATGCTGCCGACCCCTGTTCTACTGTGTCTAGAACAGGTTGAAAACTAGAAAAACAATTTCATAATACACTTCAAAACTGTTTCATTTTGTAGGGGTCAAAATTGACCCATTTCCTATTTTCTGAAAATAGTTTCCACAACATTATCATTTTAAAAAAAATCAAATTGTTTAGATGCATTTCGAGTATACGAAAATGTTCAATAACAATATCAAACATGATTTGAATAAAAACTAGATAAAAAGGTTGTGGAAATTTTCGCAGAAATATGTATTTTTAAAGATGCTAACAATTTGTCATGAAAAGTTCCATTTCCCAAAAGGCAGCAAGTTTTCAATTGAAAAAAAGTGTGTGAAATCTTTTGACCAGATTTAGCTGCATCCGATTTTTGTTGAGGAAAACAGCGGAGAAAGGTAGGCTGCTAGGGAGCCAGTTACAGCTCCCTGAGTTCTTCTCACCAGCTCTGTCCCTGTTCCTAGCCCCTAGGAACATGGTAGAACAGCCTGGGGGGTGTTCAACATTGTGCCAGCTAGGGACTGTCAGAGTGCATTGCACTCACCCATCTCTGTATTGAGAATATGGAATATGCCACTCACCCCAACACAATCTCTGTGGTTGGGTCAGCAGGAAGGGAGTTTTTAGGGGCCAACTCTGCTGGTTCTTTGCCTGCTTAGGCTCCCCCACCATGCTGCGATTATGCTCCCCAGAGGACATGTGGGAGCAAGACCGAGCATCTGCCTCCGTATCTTTCTCCTTCTGTAGCAAGATCATATTTAGAAAGGAAAACATCTAGAACAACATGGTAAGGGCAACTCCTGCCTATGCAACTGCAAATCATTTCTAGGCAGTGGATTCTGCTGTGCAAGAGTAGGTGTGGGTTTTTTCATTCCTTTTGGGACCGCTTGTATTTCTGCTATGTTTTAATCAATGCAGGGTGACCAGAACTGAACACAGTAATCATAGTGGAGATTTACCATTGATTTATACAATGCTATTAAAATATTTTCCATATTTTCTATCCCTCTCTTCATATATTCTAATGTTTTGTTTGCATTTTTCACCACTGAAGCATGCTAACCCCACCTTTTCATTGTACTGACCACAGTGACACATACAGTGAGATTACATCTGAGGTGGTTACAATGAAAATAAACACCCATTGGTGTATATCAATAGTTCAAATTCTTCCTTCGAATGTGCACTGCCTTGCATTTGTCAGTGATAGTTTTCATCTGCCAGCATGTTGCCCAAACCATCTAGCTTTAAGTTGTTCTGAAATTCTTCATTGCCTTTTCTGTCTTGACTAACCTAAATAATTTTGTTATATATTAATTTTGCCACCTAATCATTTTCATTCCTCATGAATTGGCAAAGAAATATATTGTTTTCCTACACGACCTGAGCAGTTCACCAAGTTCAGGGTGCTGCGGGGGTTGTTCCAGTTAGGAGGAGAAATTGATGATCAAGCCAGGAATTTTCTTTGATGCAATCTTGTTTATTTACAAAGATAATATACAAGTTCTGTTTCCTGAATACAGTAGAGATCAAATAGCAGGAGAGAGTTCCTTTGTTCATTGTTCCAGACCTGGCTTTCCAGCCAGCACTCTATGCCCAGAAAGGTGCCTCAGGTACAGTTTCTGAGGAGGGCTATTTTAATTCTTGCCAGGTCTGTATGAGTCTTTACTGGTGGAAGCCTCATAAGGGAGGTGTAGAATCAGTTCACTGCCTTTTTCCTCAGGCCATACTTCTCTTCAGCTAATATCAGTCACTTTCCTGTCAGTAAATTACACTATAGGTGAGTATGGCCTAAGGTATTCAGCTCACAATATGGACAAAATATCAATGACATGCTCATGTCATATACAAAACCAAGATATATTGATATGTTTAAAGATAAACGCTGTGCATCCTCTGCATAGCTGGATTATAAAACGTGAACAGAGATACACCAAACCAAAATTTACATTGAACACACTCCTTTTTGCTAAAATAGATTAAGGCTGGACTTACAGTCAAGCTGAAGTTGAAATAATGTAGAAGACAGATGTGATCTTGTTGATATACTCTAAGAACTGTTCTGTATGTGATCAGTTTGTAAAATCCATAAATCAATTAAAAAAATGTTCAGGGCATATTGAGCATTTCCTATGGGGACAACTGCCGGCACATATTGTACAAAATGAGTTTTTGCAACCAAATATGAAGCTTTAAAAGTGGCTACAGAGATGGGCCACAGCTACCATTTTGGATTAATTACTTTGACATTTCTGGATTTTGTGAAAGGAGAAAGTTAACTGTAGCTCTACAAAATTTCTAACGTAATAGCACTGGAAATACTGGGCCAGATCCTGAGTCTTGCGCCAGCTGTTCTTAACTCTTAAAAAAAATTGGTCATAAAACATTGGTCCATATTTTGGGTGATAAAATGTCACTTAAAACAAAGAACCAGAACCATTTTTGATTTATAGGAACCCAGCCATGTAGTATTTAAATGTGCTTTTCTGTTGCATTCCAAGTGAAAAATAATTCAAACTGTGCCACTGCAGGGCTCAGAATAAAAATGGTGGGATACCTAATCTCTTGCCTCTAGGCTGTCTGTAAGAATCTGGTCAGTTCAATAGTGTCATAAAGTAATTACCACCTGATGTCTGACTGACTCATATTTGTGAGAGATGAGTTGGTGGACTCAGGCCAGTTCTTAGTGAGCAAGTACCAATGTACAAATAAATATAAATAAAAGGCCATCATAATTGCAACTAGAGGTGGTCAAAATGTGATTTTTTTTTTGCAAAATTTCACTGACATGTTTTTTCATAGAAATATGAATTTGATATAGTGTTGAAAAATTTTAACCAACTCCAGTGATAACATTGGTAACTTACTTGAGCTACTAAAGTGATACTTTGGTAGTGAGACAAAGAATTAGCTGGACATAGAAACTAACTAGCCCTTTGCCCACAAAGTGGGTCACTCCAGTACAGAGTTAAGCCACAATGGCAGGGAAGCTAATGCTACCTGCTCTATAAAGAACAGAGTACTTCCCTCTATAGCAGGGCTCGGCAACGTTTGGCACGTGGCTCGCCAGGGTAAGCACCCTGGCGGACCGGGCAAGTTTATTTACCTGGTTCAGCCGATCACGGCCCCCACTGGCTGCGGTTCGCCATCCCGGGCCAATGGGGACAGCGGGAAGCCACGGCCAGCACATCCCTCGCCCGCGCAGCTTCTCGCCACCCCTATTGGCCCGGGACGGTGAACCGCGGCGAGTGGGGGCCACGATCGGCTGAACCTGCTGCGTCACCTGGCGAGCCGCATGCCAAACGTTGCCGACCCCTGCTCTATAGTGTTGTCTTAAGTCAACAGGAGACTTTTTCCATTGATTTCATTGGGTTATGGATTAGGCACTTAATTCATTTTTAAAGGGTTTTTAATTATTCTTAATTAAATTGTTTTGGGGATCAACTCAGTTTGACATGTTTAAACTCAAAAATGAAATTTTACAGATGAACTACCGTATATCTCGTTCATTAGCCCGATCCCCCAAAATGGATAGGTAAAAATAGCAAAAACTGTATGACCGTTTCATAAGCCAACCCTATATTTCAGGGGTTGGAAAACTTTGGCTCCCGGCCCATCAGGGTAAGCCGTTGGCGGGTCGGAACGTTTTGTTTACTTGGAGTGTCTGCAGGCATGGAGCCCCTCAGCTCCCTGTGCCCGCGGTTCATCGTTCCCAGCCTGGGAGCTGCGGGAAGTGGCGCTACAGGGAGCTGAGGGGCTCCATGCCTGCAGACGCTGCAGGTAAACAAAACTACAATGTATTAGATCAGGGATTGGCAATCTTTGGCATGCAGCTCGCCAGGGTAAGCACCCTAGTGGGCCGGGCCGGTTTGTTTACCGGCCGCGTCTGCAGGTTTGGCTGATCGCAGCTCCCACTGGCCACGGTTCTCTGCCCCAGGCCAATGGAGGTTGTGGGAAATGGCGCGGGCCAAGGGATGTACTGGCTGCCACCCCTGCCACCCCCATTGGCCTGGAACAGCGAACCATAGCCAGTGGGAGCCGCGATCGGCCGAACCTGCGGACGCGGCAGGTAAACAAACCGGCCAAAGATTGCCGATCCCTGTATTAGATATTCAATTCAATGTTTCCATAGAGTTTAAAATCATCAAATTTTGGTGTAGATCCATTTATAAGCTGACCCCCGCTCTTTGATGCGTCACTTTTTTACCAAAAATATTCGGCTTATGAACGAGTATATACGGTATGTAACTCTTCAAGTGGAGGGTTTCAATATTGAACCCCTGACAGAACTTTGGCTATAGCTAAGCCCCAGCAGCCATATATGTAACTTATTCAAAGAGATATGAGAAGTTTGTAAAATTTTTTAGCTGGGTGATAAACCATATAGTGGTGGTTTTTGAACAGCCTAATAAATTAAGAAATAGAAAATGGACTTTAGTTCTTTGAAGTTATTTCCCTCAATGTATCTTTGAAGTTTATATTATTAGTCTGTCCTAATGCAAAGCTAGCAACTGAAACTAATCTCACTAATGAGGTTCATTTGTTCCTTGACAAAGCAATAAATAGTTTCTTCAAGGAAAAATGTAACTAATAGTGTAGCTACAGCCTTATAATTAATTTTCTTCTCCAATTCTAGCAAGCATGAAAACAAACAGTAAATTTTTCATTTGTTCATCTCTTTAGAACAACTGTTTAGCACAGATATGCTTGATTAATGGATTTAATTTGTTCTCTTCTTCTGTAGTCAGTTTTCATTTTACACTGGTTATCAGAGGATAGGACAATAATGTGGGCCTCCTCATTGTACTGTATTCCATCAGTGTCAGGGCTGCCTTCTAGCTCTGGGTCTGCATCTTTAACCTCTGTAGTCCTGCAGAATCTTTCATCAATCTGTGTTACAGTCACCTTGGGAAGAAAAGGCAGAAGCACCCAGTCAGCACTTACCGGTAGTAAAGTGTCATTATTTCTAACAAAATGCTGGCAGCAGTGTACCTTTCTTTTCCAACAGAAATATGATTTGTGAGATCAGCAAGCCAACTGTTAAAGAGAAAAAGTATGGTAATAATCTAGTCAATACTAGTTTTTTATATAAATATACACATTTACACACACAGGTATGAATCCCTGAGATTTCCGTGTGGTTCTAGTTCTACAAATTGAATATTATTATCTAATGTGAGTTCCTATGTATGGTTCAAGCATCATCGTAAAACACGTAAGGGCAGTGAGTTCATTTTTTTTTTCCAGTGGAAATCCTGTTAAGCTTATTTTTAGGGCCCATTATAGCAAAGCACTGAGCACTTGTGTGAGGTGTATTGCCTTCCACGCCTGCTGATGCGAACAGGAGTTGAGGGTACAGCTCCTTTCAAGATAGAACTCTCAATGGATTCCTTTGGCATATGTTTGATCTAGATCTTGTGGCAAAATGCAACTTCAGAAAATGATACATTTGTAATTACATCCTTATGTAATTAATTTGATGAAGCAAAAATTATTACATAAATATTTAAATAAAGCTTTAAGGATGCCTTTGTAGATACACAATAGATATGAAATGCAGCATGTCCATTGGCTGAGGATGACGTAACTGGAAAAGTAATTTTGTGGATCAGATCCTCAGAGGGTGTAAATCAGTAGATTTATAGGTGAGGATCTGGGCCTCTTCTTAATAGAAGTCTTGTTATATTGTTGTTTGTATTTGAGTAATACCGTCCGGTGGTGATTGTTATAAAGGCTCCATTGCATGAATATGGTGAAAAAGAATCTCTGCGCCGAAGAGCTTCTAGTTTATATAGACAAGACAAGTGGTGGGAGTGAAAATAGAGTCACAGAATGATGAAGTATACAAAGTCGCACAGAAGGTCAGTGGCACAGCCAGGAGTAGAACTCAGGTTCCCTGAATCCCAGTAAAATAGCCTCTCCACTGGACCGCTACATGACACTACTTAAATACACTTCATCCAACTTATTTTTGACATACTTTGATTATCAGGACTGACCAATCCTTATGCTTCCCTTGGCATTTTTAATACACCTATAATATACAGGGGCAATACACCCATCACAGATTTTACTAAAAAAAAGTGCCTTACGGTCAATGATTTACATCTCCAAGGTAGTGATAAGATGGCACAAAAACCATTCTGGAACCTTTTGTTACAAATTATTTTTGTCCATTTCATCATGAAAGTATCAACCACTCTACAGTATTATTATTTAGTCCTGTTAGGGGTGGGAAAGAGCTATCAGAAATAGCTATTATAATAGAATCTACGCCTCACAACATTCTTTAATGTAATAGAACCCTTGAGAAAAAGATGTTAAAAACAAAAATTAAAATTTACCTGTTTTTTTTTAATTTATATTCTTCTACTATATCCATGATAACACCATAATATCTAAGCGTGATATGAAGGCAGATAATACCAAATAAGACACATATAAGGAAATAACATAAGATTAATAGAATTACATTCAAACATAAAATTTTGAATCAGATATTGGCCAGAGTAAATATGTTTTTGGTTTTGCAAGACTTCATCAGTCTTGTTTTATTTTTGCAAAATAACAGCCTGATCCAAAGCTAATCTGCAGTCAATGGAATCATCATTAACTTGAGTGGGTTTTAGGTCAGGTCTTAAAAAAGCCACAGTAAGAATAGTTTGCATGTGGGTCCCATTTTATCTTATCAGATAAATATGTGGAGGGGGTTACATAGGAACTTCTGTCTCTGTCCCATCCTGTTAATGAGCAAACCAAGTTAAGTTTGGTTTTGCAAATACAATTAAGGTTCAGATCTGGGTTCTTTTTCTAACCACCAAAGTTTGAGGGGTCAGAAATCAGGTTGCAGTTTTAAACCATCTCTACTTGATCTAATTTATTTTTAAAACTCTAATTAGGTCCTATGATTTCCAAACACCTAATTCTTCATAAAAATACTCTGAGATAGAATGGTTATAGGTTTAATAGGGCTGCCATAAACGTGACAAGGTCAGTGTCATTTTCATATTCACTAGGCTTCTAAATTGTGGGACTTTGCGGTTTTTAGAAATGACATGATTTATCAGCCAGGTGTTAAATAAGTGATTCTATTGTAGAGGAAAACGATTAAAATTAGAGTTAGACACAACTTTTCCAACAAAACTTTCCCTTTGAAAACAGTTTTAATGAAAAACTAAAATAGTAATGGGAAATTTTTTGATAGTTTCTTTAAAAAATATTTTATAGGAAATGTTAGGACAAAATTAAATGAACATTTTTGTTTTGACTTGAAACTTTTTGGTTTTCAAAACGATTCCTCCCCCCGCCTCCAGCAAATTTTGGATTTGCATTATTTTCCTCCTTTTTTGTTCAGATGTGTGTGTCTATTAGCGAGGGGAGGTTGTTTTGTTTTTGTTTTCTTTAAATTTACCTTTTCCTATTTCTACTTAATCAAACTTTTCCATATTTTGGAAATGTTGCAAACTGACAAAGAAAAATTGAAACATTGCAGTGCTGACAGTCCATAATTTTTCTAAAGTTGGACAAGTATTGAAAATTTACAATACTAAAAAAAAAAAAAAATGGGAAGGAGGGAAAAAATTATTAGACATTCAATCTATTACATTTAGTGGGAAAAAAGGAAGCAAGATAGAGAAAGGAGAAACATTTTTTTTCTGGTTTTGAAAAGCCCAATGAAACAAATCTCTGTTTGAATCAAAATGGAAATTTCAATTAAAATCAAAATTAAATGAAAAATGCATTTTGTTCCAAAACTTTCCCCTCCGCTGCCCAAAATTTCAAAGGAAAATTTGAGACAAGGTAGGTGCGGTAATATCTTTTATTGGACCAACTTCTGTTGGTGGAAGATGGACGGTTTTAAGCCACATAGAGCTCTTCTTGAGGCTTGCATAATGCTTCAGTGTAGACACTACCTATATCAGTGGTCCTCAAACTTTTGTATTGGTGATGCCTTTCCCACAGCAAGCCTCTGAGTGCAATCCCCCCTCATAAATTTTAACACTTTTTAAAATATTTAACACTATTTTATAAATGCTGGAGGCAAAGTGGGGCTTGGGGTGGAGTCTGACAGCCTCACAACCCCCAGTTTGAGAACCCCTGAGCTATATGTATGGGAAGGATTTTCCCATCAGTATAGGCAATCCACGTTCCCAAGAGGTGGTAGCTAGGTCGGCAGAAAATATTGTTCCGTCGACCTAACACTGTCTACTCCAGGGATCAGGCTGGCATAGCTACATGTCTTGGGGTGTGAATTTTTCACATGCCTGAACAACGTAGCTGGGTCGACCTCACTTTTTAGTGTATACAAGGTCTATATATACACACATTGCTACAGTGGCACAGTTGCTGCACTGCACTCACTATAGTGAAATACTAACTTGAGATAACTTGGTGAAAGGTTAGGTGTGTAGTTAATACCAGTTATCAAACAAGAAGCCATTGGATATTTTCTAATAAAGGTATAATATGACAAAATAATCTTATTTTCATTATAACTGAATAATTAGTTCTAAGGAGGTGAAAGGCAATTAAGAAAAGTAACAGAAAAACTAGTCAACTTGAATTACGCTCATCCAGTCTAGAAGAGACTAGTTTTTCAATGTCCAGCCAAGTAAAGGATTGTTAACAGCATAGAAATTATCATTATATATTAGGAATTCTTTTAATATTAAGATGCTTGAGCCAGTAGTCAAACAAAATCTTGATGTCACCAACAGGTTTGCCTAAATACAGACTGAGTATGACATTAGCATGAATTTCTAGCACTTGCATCTGCAGGTGTGACCAAGTTAAGGCTCTCAGCAGCGAATGGGAAAAGCATCTTGATAACTGTTAGTTTAAGGGAAGTCCTGCTTTATCAGGATTCAGATATAAAGCAAAATAGCAGCTATCCAAGCCTGGTTTACAGTTAGATAGGATATAAACAGAAACATCATCTCACTGGAATCTTAATACAGTCCATAAACACTACATCCCTTGGAGGGATGTAGCAGCTTTTGCAGTTCCCCTGGACATCTGGGAGGCATTCTGCCCCTCTCTCAGAGCTCCCAATGAGGCAGCGCAGCTTAAAGTGCATACTCGACCCTCAGGCTCCAATCCAGCACTTGCTTAACTTGACGCATGAGTAACTGTATCAAAGCTGGGACCACACGTTTGCTTAGAGTTAAGCGGGAGGTGAAGTTGGAACCAAAATAAACTACTGAAACAAACCACTGTTGGAACTAGAATATGGTTCTTCATTTTAATTTGAGTGATCTGACCCGAGGTTTTGACAGAAGCCTTCAAAATTATGAAGGCCATGGTGAAAACTGTTGCCTTCCTTTTACTCCCTGCCACATAATACAAGAACACAGGAAGTGAAATTAAAAGGCAGTAAAATTAGAGCAAGTAAGTTCCTATAGCTAATCCTGGCATTCACAGAAGGTCAGTAAGCCCAACACTGCTTCTGGAATTTTGAAAGGTATGGGATACTGTTATGACAATTGGTTTTTTTAACTATGCAAAATTACTGGCATAAAGTAATCAGATGTCCTGTGTCAAGGTATGAGCTGATCATCGGGGGAAGGGGAGATCAAGTAATATTTCACATACATAATGCTTTTCACAATAGGCTAATGTCAGTTATAGCATAGGAAATGTGGATCATAGACTGATAAATAAGTCTAGTGAATAAGTGAAGGGCAGAAAGCAACCAGAAATGCTTAGTAAATATCAAAAGACTTCATGTAATATCTTGTTAAAAGCCTATTAATTAACTTATAAAAGTTCCAATAGCAACAGTCATATGAAAAACCCCTTTAATAAAATCCATCTTTAAAGGCAAGAACTCTGAAACTCCTTAACTAAAGTTGAATCAGCACTAGGACTCAATGTGTGCTGAGTACCTAACCCAGACTAAACTTTCCAATCTTGACTGCGTTCCTAGGAATAGCATAAGCCTCAAACCCTGGAGCAAACTCCTGAGCTAATCTAATTTCCAAGCATGGATGAGCTCCTTGCCTGAAGATGAATTTTATACTCCATTAGCTGTATAACTTATCATTAGCCAATCAGTTTCCTCCATCTCTCCATACAGTTTCATTGGGAAGCTGTATTGCTTCCTCAATTGCAGTATTAACACTATATGGTGTGGTATAAGTAGTGGTACTTCCAATCCCTCCTCACCTGTGGACAAACACTGTGGCTTCCACTGGTCCAGGGAAAACTGCATCAAAACATTGCCTCCAGGTGAGAATACCAGTCTCATTTTTTAAGGCAAGGGGAAGCCAAGTGTGGAGTATGCACCCTATAGTTGGATTCTGCTTTCTTATATTCCTTTGAGACTTTAAACAGTATTCCCAACCCCAGAAGTTCAAACACCAATAGTCAGACTCCAACAAACCATGAGGCTGACCAGAAAACCACAAGTTGTACGCAGTGGTGCTGTAGCAGTGTTGGTCCCAGCATATTAGAGAAACAAGGTAGGTGAGGTAATATCTTTTATTGGACCAACTTGTGTTGGTGAGAGAGGCAAGCTTTCAAGCTTACACAGAGCTCTTCAGACCTCTTACCCAGACCTGAAGAAGAGCTTTGTGTAAGCTCGAAAGCTTGCCTCTCTCACCAACACAAGTTGGTCCAATAAAATATATTACCTCACCCACCTGTCTCTCTGAAAATCATGAGGATTTTCTTTGATCACGTGTGTGTGTGGGGGGGTTGGACTCTCTTGATTTTTTTTTTTGAGTTCTCCACCCACTCCGTGTGTGTGTGTGAGAGAGAGAGAGAAAATTAGCATAGCCAAGTTTGTCAGGTTTTGTCCCCTGCTGCAGTCACAGGCACCAGCTTCTTCCTGGCCCTGGGGCTGCTCAATCCCCTGCCCAGGCCCCACCCCCACCTCCCAAATCCCTGCCCCGCGTTTGCTCTACCCCCGTCCTGCCTCTTCTTGCCCAGTTCCCTCTTTCCCCCCTCAGTGCCTCCTGCATGCCATGGAACAGCTGATCACGGCAGGCAGGTAGCGCTGGGAGGGAGGGGGGAGGAGTTGATCGGGGCCGATGGGAGGTGCTGGGAGCTGGCTGTCAGTAGGTGCTGAGCACCCATTATTTTTTTTCCATTGGTGATCCAGGGCTGGAGTCAGCGCCTATGACTGCAGGAGCTTTCTCTATCTGCCTGATGGCCTGGTGATTCTAGCTTCTTCCCAAACTCCAACATTTTTAAATGATTCTGTTCCCCTGCGGTCCCCACTCTGCTCGTCCCCCAGCCTAGCAGTTAATTATGTGCCACCCAACCCCATTTCTGCTTCTCTTATAGCTCCAGGTGGTTTTCACCCCCCTCCTCCCTTCCCAGGCCAGATGTTGGAGGGAGGGATGGAGGAGGAACAGAACAGGCGGAAGGACCAGAGCTGCTCTGAGTTGCTGGGCTTTCTCATCCCCCTTCTTCCCTCCCTCCTGTAAGAATGATGTTGGCTGCTTCAACTCCCCCTTACACAAAAACTCCTCTTTGTAGCAGAGGACAGGGTATTCCTATGAGAGACCAAAAAAAAAAAAAAAAATCCTGAGCCCATAAACTGGATAGCTTGCAGTGGGTACTGAGCACCCTTTCAAATTTCCTGGAAAAACTACCACAAAAATGGACAGCTGGCAATCTGGCGCCAATTCAGATACTTCCAGTGGGGGGAAGGGCAAATTTTTCAGATCAAGATTTAAATATACAATAAAAAACAACTTGATGGAGAATTTTTGCTTGATAGTACTTCAAACGAAATAGATTACATACAATACATAGTTCAGTAAAATAGTGCAGGCTACAAACGCCACTGAACACTACATTTATGTCCTTGGGCAAACTTACACTTTTTTTTCTTACGCTACGTTGCATTGAAAAGTGCTAGGTATAATAAAGAGACATTTCAGTAATACATACACACATGGGCACACAAAGCAGTGGTTGGAGTACCTTTTAACTTTCAAGAGTTTGAGTTAAAAACCACACAAGGTTAGAAACCTAGCGAAGTAGGAGATCCCCCTGCATTTCCTCCCAGGAGCCTCTATCCGCCCCCTCCCAGGAGCCTCAGACCTTGAGGAAGCTGACCTACTGTCCCCAGGAGTCCAAGTTCTTATCCCTCCCTGTTGGCTCAAGGCTTCCCTGTGGGAAGGACTTTTAGGATTTTCCTCTCTATGCCCCACAGCCAGCTCTGCTCCCCACTCCCTAGGAGGGAATTGCAGGAACAAATTAACTGGGCATCCCCCTGCCCCACTAGCAGAGGCAGCACAGGTTCCCCCTACCCTGTGCCATAGCTCCCTGCCTCCCGCATCCTGCTCCTTAACCCTCTCTGCTGGCTCAAGGTTCCCTTTGGTACTGAAAGTAGCTGCTATGTGTTCTGGCAGGGGAACCTGCCAGGTAGAGTTGGACTCAGCTACCTTATGCGCTCCATCCCATGAGCCCCTGACTCCCCCACCTTACTCCTTACCATACCCCTTCTCCCTGATAGTTACTGTCACTGGGAAGAGCTGCTGTGGGTTCCAGCAAGTTGGGGACCTGGGTGCTGGCCACCCTTCCAGCCGCATGAGATGTGCAGTAGGTACCATGTCACTTAGCAAGTGCAGAAACCTGGGGGAGGGCATTCGTAAGACAAGCTGCAGACCCAAAATCATATTACTTGTGAGGAAATTCAGGGCTGGCAATGCTGGTAACATATAATTCAAGAAGAAGTTTAAATACAAAAACCATTGTGATACTGACAGACTAGCCAACCTGGGTGCGACCCATGACAATTTAACAAGAGGTATTGAAATGTAATCAAGACAATCTACCTGCATGTGAGTTTCAAAGAGATGTACTAGACCAGCAATCATTCACCCATTTATTTGTAGTAATAGAAATCAAAGCTGGATGCTACGTGTATTTGTTTCTGTTTACTTATTTCTTGTTAGAAGTTTAACAATGTAGCCAGATTAGCTTGTAGGTGCTAATTCCCTTTCATGTTTTAACTGCTTTATATTATCCAAGCAGATGTTTCAGTTAACCTAAAGATGTAAGGTACTGCAGGAAACTAATAATATTATTTACACTGTCTTCAGCTTAATTATCTATGCTATAATGAAGTACTGGCTAATTGCCTTATGTGAATTAATGCAACTAGTTTACCTGTGTATTTATAGGAAATAGAAGCTTAGCTTCAAAGCAAAAATCTGAACTGCCTATTCTTAATCCAGGGAAGGTCCTGCTGTGACAATTGCTGTGAGGAGGCTTATTCCTTGCTAGAGGATTATAAAGGAAGCTTCAGGCCTGATACTTTTTATCTCAGGTCTGCCAAAGTTTAACAGGAAAGGTCTAAGCCAGAGGTTGGCAACCTTTCAGAAGTGGTGTGCCGAGTCTTCATTTATTCACTCTAATTTAAGGTTTCACATACCAGTAATACATTTTAACGTTTTTAGAACATCTCTTTCTATAAATCTGTAATATATAACTAAACTATTGTCGTATGTAAAGTAAATAAGGTTTTTAAAATGTTTAAGAAGCTACATTTAAATGAAATTAAAATGCAGAGCCCCCCCAGACCGGTGGCCAGGACCCGGCCAGTGTGAGTGCCACTGAAAATCAGCTTGCGTGCCGCCTTCAGCATGCGTGCCATAGGTTGCCTACCCCTGGTCTAAGCCATAAAATTGAGGTCTCCAGGTTTATCCTGGATTACCCTGGAATTCTCTTGGAAGAACTTGAACAGACTCTATGCCTGTACTGTCTATTGAACTATAACCTTTTTTAAATTGATTCCAGAGAGACTTTTACATATCAGCAGCTTCACCATCTCTGCTATGAAACTGACCTAAGTACTTTACATGTATTTTTATGTATATTGATCTTTTAACCATTGCAAATCTCTTCTTTGCTTTTCCTTTATTAATATATTAATTACTAAAGGATTGGCATCGGCGTGATTATTGGGTAAGATCTGAGACTCCTATTGCCTGGGGATCATTGTCCGGTCCTTTGGGATTGGTGAATCTTACATATGGTGAATCTGGTTGTCAAGGGCTGGAATGCTTAAAGGGGACTGTATCTGGCTCCTTGGTGACCAGTGTGGTATTACAGAAGCTGTTTTGTTACTGACTTAGTGAATCTAATTATAGAATAAACCACCTGTTTGGGGGATTATCTGCCCCATTCCTTGCCCTGAATGTAGCATTCTCAGAGTGGTCCATCCAGGCACCTGGTCACACCAATACATTATTATATTAACCCTTTCATGGGTCTGTCCTTGGGATTTCCAGATTGTCTCTGTGATGGCGTGTTGGGTATGTTTATAAGTGTTCTGCAATTTTCTAGGGTTTTTTTTTTCCTGGAGGAAGGCTACTGAACTAGATGGGTAATAATGGCTTATATTCTCTCATTTTGTTAATATCTTAACATAACAAGATGTTAATTAGGGTTACCTTAGATTCTCCTCCAAAACACCGGGAAAGAACCCCCCACAACCTGTGATCAATAAGAAGTTAACATGGATTTGAGAAACAAGCTGCATACGGTAGATATCTTCAGGTAGCATCAAGTATCATAGTGACAATCACCATGGAGACTGACAGAAATCGAAAAGTGTGAAGGAGAAAAAAATATAAAACTTGGAGATATTCCAGATTACTTTACCACTTGCAGGAGAAACACCACTCAGTAAATACGATATGCAGTGCAAGCTTTATGGCAAATTCCAAAAACATACATGCAGAATATTATGAAATGGTATAAATCATTATATATTTTGAATTGTAGGCAAAGCTTACAATAGAAAACTTTGAGTACTTGTTGGTATTATATGTATGTTACAATAGTGCGTGTATTTTTAATTGAAGTCACCAGGCTGAGCAATATTAGTTAACTAGCTCAAACACGTACCCAAATCTGCCTGTACTTCATGTATTATTTACTTATTATTTATACAGCGTCCAAACAGGAGAAGAAAGATGGCTGAGTGCTTGATGTGAGCTTGGGATTTGGGAGACTAAGATTCTATCCTTTCTGTGCCTCCGATTTCCTGTGTGGTTTTAGTGGATAAGTTGCTAGTCACTTGATTTCAATGGCAGTTAGGTGCTTAAATACCTTTGAGAATTTGTGCCTTAGTCTCTGTGGGTACGTCTACACTACCCGCCAGATCAGCGGGTAGCGATCGATCTATCGAGGATCGATTTATCGCGTGTAGTGTAGATGCGATAAATAGATCCCCGATTGCTCTTCCGTCGACTGCTGAACTCCAGCTCGGCGAGAGGCGGAAGCAAAGTCGACGGGGGAGCCGCAGCCATCGATCCCGCGCCGCGAGGACGCGAAGTAAGTAATTCTAAGTCGATCTAAGATATGTCGACTTCAGCTACGCTATTCTCGTAGCTGAAGTTGCGTATCTTAGATCGATCTCTCCCCCCAGTGTAGACCAGGCCTGAGTTTCAATTCCTATCTGTACTTCCGTACCTCACGCAGGTGTTATCAGGATAATTCTGTTAAAGTGTGAGGTGCTCAAATACTGTGGTAATACAAGACATATAAACTACCTGTGATGGGGCATCTTATTTGCTTGTATCTTCCTGGAGAGTTTAGGATCTGTGGACCTAATCCTGAAAACTACTGACCATTGATAGTGCTTAGTACTGCAAGTATCCCTCTTAATTCAGTCATGATTTGTTACCAAAGTTCACAACTTGGGGATTTGGTTAGATTCCGAGTTGTTTTTAGATTACCAATAGTGGTAGGGCCATGACTGGTGTTTCTATCTGTGTCTGGCAAAGAGGCATACTTTCTTTTCTCAGATGTGGTTACTGTGATCCAGACCATTTGTTTCCTCTAGGTTGGATGTTTGTAAAATAGGGATGCACCTTAAATCCATTTGAAGTGAAAGTTAGGAGAAAAATGTGGCAGCCTGTTTGCTAAGCAGGGTAGTCTACTATGAGCACGACACCAGGCTCTGTGATCTTTGTTTGCTATCTATTGGCTTCTGAGTGGAAGTTAGCATGTTGATTTTGACTTAAAGCTCTAAGAGACTGGGACTATCTTACCTGAAGCTTTGTCTACACTGCTGGAAGCATGTAGTGTATGTGCAGATACACGTAGTGTGAAGCAGGCTGCATCCATGCTGTGGGGTGTAGCTACACTCAGGAATGAAAGCTTTTCATGGTGGGAGGCAGCTCCCAAAGCCTTTTCCTGCTGCCTCTCCACTGTCAGAGCCTTTACCCGCTGCCAGAGTCTTTCCCTGCATCAGGGAAAGTCTTCAGAAGCAGGGAGCTGCCCAAGTCTTTCTCCACCACCTTCCCCTCCTGGAGCCTTTCCCTGTGCGAGGGAGAGACTACAGAAGTGGGGAGACAGCAGGACACTATAGTGCTAGTAATAGCTGTGTAGATGGGGGAAGCACTGCTTGACTGTGTAGAGAGCCATATAGTGCATATACTCTAAGTTTCCGACATGTCTTTACTCACCTAAGTCGTGCCTCACCGTCTATACTGCTATTTATACTTATGCTAGGGGGCCTGCAGTGTATGTACTCTACATGCTGCTGTAAGGAGTGTGCTGTGGAGATGTACCTCTGAGAGTACACATGTTGTTCTGGGCCCTACTGCTGCAATTGAGATCAGCAGAGTACTCATGCTGGGGTCCCCTCAAAATAAGAGAGGGATGTGCTGACAGGGATTTCTCCATGAAGACCTCTTGACTTTGAAATTCACTCTCCTTCTGAGTCCAGAATAGCTCCAATGTACTGACCTGGTGTCATGCTGCAAAGGCTTTCTTTCTGAGAAGCCATTTGGGGAAGGCTGATGAGTGGGTGTGGTGTGTCCTTTGGGAATTTGGTGGCTGAAGGGAAGGAGATTTGTTTTTATTGTGTTTTGCTGTGCAGTGGTTGTATCTATTTAGTAGAAGAAGAGCATGTGGTTCTTTTTTGCTGTTTAATGATTTTGTGGTTTTATGGGCTAGCAAGGGATCCTAGAACCCAGAATAGGCCTTCTTTTATGTGTTGTTTAAATCAAAACGTATTACCTGCTTTATAAGCTGGTATGTCAGATGACCTATTTTTGTTAAATGAGGTGAAAATTTTTAACACAGAAGAAATACTAGTTAGTGACAAGTGAAAAATACAGAGAGCCTGCCATGGAAGTCAGCAAAGATTTTGCCAGTGAGAACAAAATTGGGCCCATAATATATCTTCAGGCAAGTGCAGTCTTTCTCTTATGAAGGGAAACAGTGACATAGTGTGATATGAAGAAGATTAGCTGTGTCTCAGCTTCTCCTAGCAGGACATTATGTTCATGTCATGTTCTTGAATTTCATTTACAGATAAGCACTGTGAGTAATTGTAACATGCATCTTAAAATTGTAATCTACTGTTGATGTATGGAAACACAGGAAATTAGATTGAGGGTATCTTTCAAGTGACTTTGTATGGATTTAGTCTATATGGTTTTCCATACGCAGAACAAATCTTTCCTTCTGCCACCTTCCCCCATTTAATTTATTTTACAGTCTGCAGCAGATTATGGGTTCAGATAGGAGGGATGGGCTAACGGCGACTGATCCCTTAAATTAGCTACTTTAGATATTTTTCCTTTAATGCAATAAGTCATATAGGCCTGAAAAGCAATAGTGTTCATGCATTACCCCATAAGCCTGAATAGTATTAAAAACTTACTATAAATGACAGTAATTACACTTTAAGTGATATTTAACCAAAAAGCAATATTCTAGCATGCCCTTCCATGCTTCTGCCTCTTCCAAGAAGTTATTGGCAAAATAATGTATGTGAATTACTGAATTTCCCATATGTTCCTAGAAAAATCCTGAAATATTAAGGCTCAACAGAAAATAGAATTTGGTTTTATAATGCCAGTGTTCATAATTAAGGTATCTCTTGCAGCTTTTACAAAGCGATGATTAAAATTTGGATTGCATTAGTGACTTCATAGGCCAGTGATGTTGCCATTCTGCGTTCCACAGCAGCTGATACTAAAGTTGGGGCAATAGAATGTCTTTTAATGTCAGAAGAAATTTTCATGAAAACATCCCTTTGACCTGATGGTAGGTTGCTAAAAGAGAGGGAGATTTGGCCTGCTGGAGAAGCAAAAGTCATGATTAGTGTCAAAATTTTCAGAATTTGATTTTTTGAGGATTTTTTCTATTAATGTACTCGAATTGATTAGGAGACAGGTAAAATAAAGCCTAGGATCCATAATATTCTCCCCCTCCCCCCACTGACCCCTTGCTACTTCAGCTGAGAATGACTCTTGCCAGGAGTATTGAGAGTTAACTTTGTCACCTTGCAGTCACAGTGACGTAGCATAAACTTTACTCTTTTGACCTATAACACCCTAGAAAACTGTACACTCTTGAAGGTAAAACAGCTGAATGCTAACCAGTGTGCTAAGGGTTCAGTGGTTTTCTAGGAACTTTCCATCATCGTCAACAACTGCTAAGAAAGAGTAGTGCTGCAAACGGCTGTTCAACCCTCTAGAATACTGTAGCCTCTTTAGGAATTACAAGTTATTTTTACTTAAGACTCACAGTTAGCTGAAAGATAGTATTGCTCCTATTTTGGAGAAATTAAGTGAAAACTGTAAAAGGTATTTATTTATTTCATTGTTACTAAGTTATGCTGTTGTTTCACAAATATTGTTAAAGACAAAGAAGACTAGACATCTGCTAATAGGTTAGGAATTGAGCATGAAGAGGCAGAATGCATATAACTCCTCCATGCTACAATGGTAGACTAGTCCCCACGGAAGGCAGAAATATTACTAACTAGAATTGAAAAATAGCAAATATATGTATTTTTGGCAACAGTTAAGGCACTAAATTAGCCCCTCATTCATTTCCTTGGCTCCCTTTAATTTAACTTGGTGTCCCAAACCTATTTTGACTCAATTTCAACAGTTGTTTTTGTGGGCTAGATTTGCAAGACACTGCCATTTGCCTTGGATTTTTTTAGTCTCTATTACTTTCTGTTCTGCTTATTGATAAAAAGAAGGGCCCAATTTTCTAGTCCCAAAGTACACACCGCTCCTATGGAATTTAGTAGGAGATTGGTGCATTCATAAATACCAGAACAAAGCATATTTAATTTTCTGCATTGTGTTTGATTCAATTTTGATGGATAATAACCAAGTCAATGGTTGGAACTGGGGTAATACGTTTGTATTTGAAAGCACCTAGAGTTTTATTTCAAGGCATCTTTAACCAAACTGGCAGCCCATGAAGCAGTCTCATAATTCACGGGTGTGACTTCACCTCAACATTCAACTAATTGATAAAAACTGTTCACTGCTGTGGGACTGCTGCTCCAGTAGCAATTCAATTTGGGCTGCTCAGGGAGCATTTTATGTATAGTCACTTCAGAGAAAGGAGTTCCTGCCTGGCCACTCTTCAAGGGAAGCTACTACCTCAGTAGTTGACATAGGAGAGGGCAGAGGAAAGTGTCATATATGTATATCTCTATGCCACATGATATCTGAGTCAGAACACCATGGTTTCAACCAAGGAAATTCACAGTTAAAATCTCTGAAGGCCTTCAGTGATTGCTAATGATTTTCTAGTCTGTGTGCCATGAAGTTCCCCCTCAACCTGACTCATCGACCCTACTGCCACTTGAGCATCTTTGATCAGCTCAAACCCCTGCAGATTTCCAACAAAGGATAGGTGGATTTTTTAAGGACTGACTTCTGTCAAAGGGACTGAGATGTCAGTCCCTGCACAATATGTAGTTGTTGACCTCTGATCCTGTCATGCCTTTTTAATAACCTTATAGGGGTATATTAATATTGATAGGTTTGAAGGGCTATTAGTTTTAAACATACTGGAGGCAAGTAAGAAACACAAATAAGAGGGGTGTTAGGCTATGATAAGAAACGGGCATTTATTGTGTGTGAGGCCTTGTGTGACAGGCTTGATTTGTAGTTATCCTAAGTAGGCCAAAGGATTTAAAGCCAGGTCCCAAATAGTGCCTTCTCATTGTGTGTAACAAACAAGTCAATCACAATAAATAAATAGGAATGCCTCAAGTTTGCAAAGGTAATTTGGAAATAGTATTGTTTTTTTTGTGGGAGGGTGTCTTGCAATATTTTATAATATAGTAATTAGGCTGTTAGACCTAATGGATGTATATGATTTTTTAAAGACATCGATTGACACAAATTGCTTTAGTCAGTGATCTGAAATATAATTATGGTCATCCAGAATGCCATAGATGGATAATGGGCAGGAATAAAGTTTATTATGGACACAGAAAGGGTGAAATATGGCTGTATATCTTCATGGTTACAGAAAAGAGAGGTATAAAGGATCTGGCTTTGTTCCCAAAAATATGGGCGTGTTGGGTTCCTGAAACAGTTGTTACGGACTCTCTGATGTGCTCCATTGACTGATTTCTTCTGCCTTGGTTTTCAATAAGTTTTGGGATATGTAAGTATGGTAGCAATCCTAAAACCTCTCTCTCTCTCTGTATATTGTTTGTGTTGTTTGGTTGTGTTAATGAGAGGACTTATTTGGATTTATGTAAAGCATTTATTTGTATCTCTTGCGTGTGCCATAAATCCCCAAATCAACAATCTTCTATGTAGCTGCCTGTACAGAAGATCTTGTAATATACTTAATAAAGACATAAAGAAATATAATAAATATTACAAGTGCATTAATTGATCACTTGTAATATTGTATAGGGCCAAAACACAGCAATTACTGAAGCCATGCAGAGATTTTAACTGTGAATTTCCTCAGTTGAATCCATGGTGTTCTTTCTCACATATCATGTGTCTTCACAGTAAACTGGATACTCTTTTCCTTGAACTTCCCACCAGGCATCTACTTTTTCAGTATCCCAGATGGTGGCAGATTAGGGATAATACCTCCTATATACAAGTTGTTCTTTCATTAGAATCCATCCTACAGCATCCAACTGCTGTTTCCTTTCAGTCACTTCCAAATCCCATTATGAGTCTACCTTGGTCCAGCTGGATACCCAACAAATGTATGATTTTAAGCACTCTGTTAATCAGATCTATACAAGCTATTAGATGTGTTTATGTAAAGGTTTTTCCCTTTGGTATATGACAACACTGGACGGTGGGAGTTATCCAATAATTTTGGATGGGAGCTTAAAGCTCCTTGACTTAGGCCCTGATCCAAAGTTGAATTCAGTTAGAATCTTTCTGCTGACTTCATTGGGACTTGGGTCAAGCTTTTATTAACTATGGGAATTTTATTGCATTCTTGAACTCACATCTCAGGAACAGTCACATCCAAATTTGTCATTCTAGTAGTTGGTGTTGTGTTCTATTTTTCTGTGGGGCTAGGTTTGTACAAGGAATACCATTTGTGCCATTGCCATTTTAAAGCAAGACGGATCCTGAAATTGAATATGATAATTATTTTAATGTGACACTTTTTGTTTTCATAGATTTTTTTTTTAATGTGAGAAGGGAATATCATGTGTGAATCTGACCTCCCATAAAACATAAGCTATATATATTATTTTACCTAGTAATTCTTGCATTGAGCCTAGTAATTTGTGGTACATCAATCAAGGCCTCATCTATAGCAGTTAAAGATTAAAAGCCCATGTTGATCAAAAGGTTCATGAGCCTTTCAAACAAATATGAGCTAATTTATAGTTTAGTGTTAAAGCAAAACAGAGTTTTGCCTGGTTTCAGCATAATTGCAGGTAAAACTAGAAAGGCTTGACTGAGTCTCATTTTGAATTTCAAGGTTCAATCAAACCTGAGATTCAATATAAGGCTCAGGGAATGTGAACCCATACTGATCAAAACCAAAACAAATTGCATGAACCAACAGGTTTGTATGAACCTTTGTGAATTGAAACCAGTAAATTTTATCCTGTTCTCGTTATTGCTCCCATAATTCACAGCTGCCTACTATTTATTCTTGGTACACACTATGTTTTGTAACAGTGAACATTAAGAAACTGAGCTTCATTCTAACAAACATGCCATGCTACATTACCAATCTTCTGGCCACTAAATAAAACACTAGATAGCTCACACTAAATCAAGTAACATATTTACCTTCCAAACTGAAACTCAAACTCTATTAAATAACTGAAACATATCTATTTAGACACATATTAGGAGAATATTAGTATGAAGTGATCTGTCAGGCTATATAGCTATTTCAGAGTGGAAGGGTTTACTTCAACATATTTCTCCAATAAGAATTTACGTGAATGTTAATTACACAAACAGCATGGATCATTGGTTAACAGATTTGTAATCATTAGGAAATGACACTTTTATCCATGTATGCAGTGTTGTTGTAGACACGTTAGTCCCAGGATATTAGAGACACAAAGTGGGTGAGATAATATCTTTTACTGGACCAGGACTGAAAGGAAAAGAGTTCATATAGGCTCCCATAGCAGTGCATAAGTACAAAGATGCCACTACGTTCATATTGAATGTAAACATGAACCAGGCTGCAGAAAGGAATGTACACAAATGCTGTCCGTTCACAAATATTTGCAGCCAAGCAACAAGTAGAACAAATGGAGAGAGACAAATTCAACCTAAACACACATCAGCTTACTTGTTCCAAAGTGGTGTTAGGAGTATATGAAAAGTGTTAAGCTCTGTAGATTTTGAAAATATGATTTAAGCTTTGACAGTGCCCTGACCAAGAAAGAGCTGGAATCAGGACATGTTCAGAAAAAGATATTTCCATTCACAACAATCTAGACATGGCTTCCTGCTCAGGTATCTAGTGCTGCCTCTGCCTTAGCTTCCTTCTCACTATCAATGATGTCCCTCTTGCTGGTTGGTCAGTTTACCTCCAAGCGATTGCATCGGTTAGATAAATGGGTATCAAATAAGATTGGTTGAAAATTTTCAGTTAAAAATGACTGATGGAAAATGGAATTGCTGACAAAATGAAAATTTTAATGGGAAGTATTTGCTTTCCTTTTTATTTTTTCATAGAAAAATCACAAATATTCATGTTTGTGGGTTTTGGGGGCAAAACACAGGTCTATGAAAACTTTTCAGTTTTCAAATCAAAAGTCAAAAATTCCTGCTGGGAAAACAAATCAACAAGTCTCCAACTAGCTCTAGTAACACCACTACCTCAAGGTGGCACTACTGAAGCATAGGAGAACAGGTGCCTTCCCTCTACCACAGTCATCAGCCCTGAGGTCCTAAACAATGAAGCAGGCATCCTTTCTAGTCTGAAACATTCTCACTTCTCGCCTCTTGTGGGGTTACTTCTTATGCTTGCTTCCCTGTCTGCTCAGGTCCCCCCCCCCCAAGTTTCTTCTGCATGGTTCTGGTAAGTCCCTCTGGAATCTACAACCCCAGAATGCTTTGGGGTTTGGCTGAAACAGTAACAGAAGCAATGGGTCCACCCTTTAAAGGTGTATTTAAAGGTCAACATGACCATAGGTGTCAACTTCTTCTGGCGCCGGTGGGTGCTCGACCCCCCCGATTCACCCCTGCCCTGCCTCCTCCCTCTCCTGCCCCACCCCCACCCCCATTCCAACCCCTTCCCCAAAGTCCCCGACCCAACTCTGCCACCTCCCTGCCCCTATTGGACTCCTTTCTCAAATCCCTGTGCCGGCCCTGCCTCCTCCCCGAGCGCGCAGCGTTCCCACTCCTCTCCCCTCCCTCCCACAGCTGTTTCCCGGTGGCAAGCACTGGGAGGAGAAGTGGGGGCGGGGTGGGGAGCTTGGCTGCCGGTGGGTGCAGAGCACCCACCAATTTTTCCCTGTTAGTGCTCCAGCCCCGGAGCACTCACAAGTGTCGGCACCTATGAAAATGACTTGTTACAGATATATACACATACTGTCTGAGGAATGTGTCCTGGTCTGCTTTCTGCTTGTCTTATCAAATCTGTGAGCAGCCTATTTTTGCTCATTTGGACCCCTCACAAAAGACTATAGAATTATTGGCAAACCCAAGCATTTAACAATCTTTATTGCTATTGCCTTCAAACTGACTTTCTACATAACAGACGAGCTACCAGTGTAAAGGTGGTAATGTAGCTAACCATTGTTCTGCTCTCCACACATACAGAGCAACACGTGTATTTCTGTTTCTCAGTCTCAATGATATAGTTCAGATTAAAGGTATGTAACAAAATGAACACACAAGATATATAGGACCAGCTCCGCAGCTTGTGTAAATTGGGGTAGATACATTGTCTTTAACTGAGCTATGCCACTTGACATATGAGGCAGATGAGGATCTGACCCAAAGTCTTCCAGAGAGAGAGAGAGAGAGAACACTTTGTGCATCTAAACTGAAAAACAAAATGTAAGTTGCCTCACATTTAAAGTGAAAAGCATAGGAAAAAAGTAAACAGTACCTTTCAGTGGCATAGCTCTGTACACCACAACCATATGGAGCCAAATCCTGCTCCCCTTCCTCACTGAGTGTGCCCATCCCCATGAAGTGTTCTCAGAGTCCTCTTACGACCAACAATCCATGGATAAAATTACAGACACAAGGGGAGTGAGGTGATATCTTTTATTGGACCAACTTCTGTTGGTGAGAGAGACAAGCTTTTGAGTTTACACAGATATCAGTCCTGAAAAACCTGGTCCAAAGGCCAGTGAAGTCCCATTGATTGTAATGGGCTTTGACTTAGACCCTTAAGGAACAGATTTCGATACCATTAAACAGTTGCCCTTTGTTGCATCTTTTTTTTTAATTATTAAAATAATTCATTAAGGTATAATTAGGTCTGCAAATTAATTCATGTTTCTGCCTTAATTTTTCATCCTAATTCAAGGGGCTATTTTTTCCCCTTTTATTCCATTCAGATCAAAATGCTTTGGAAGCTGTTTTTTGACATAATGTGAGCAACAATTTATGGTAAAATTTTATAGAACTGAATTGAAAAAAATCCTTTTCTATATGATTTTTAAGTTAAGTTAATTTGTACAATTCTGTAGCAATGATATAGATAATTCCATAGATCAGTTTATAAATTGTATAAAAAAGACATTCTCTAATTTGAATAGAGTTTTAGAATTAATCTCTATTGAACCATCTGAATTTTTTTATAGAGCCCTGTTGGACTGTTCCCTATTAAATAATGAAGGACTTCTCCATTAGGGGAATGTAAAATGATGGTACTGTTTTATGGAGTCCTTAGAGAGGAAAAGGTTTGCAGAAATTGAATGAAAGCAGTAGTGTTTTTTTTTTTAAATAAAACCCTTATTGTGAGGAGTTGAGTCATCAAATGATTGAAGTGCTTCTTCACAGATGAAGTACTTTAGAATATAACAAGGATAGTTTCATCTTTGCAATGCAATTTATTTTTTGAGGAGAGCAACAAGGCAAGGCCAGTTTTTTAGCAAAGCTAATAATGCTGAGGGAAAGAATCTTTTCTGTTCAAGCTGCAAGGGATACAGATGGCACCATACAGATAAATAGAATTTTAACCTTGCTATTGGAAGGTTTTATCAGCAATTACTCATCTATGCTTTAGGGGATGTTCATTCTGTGGCCAACATAATGTCTAAGATTTCCCTTCCTAATATTCTCATCCATCTGATAGAGAAATTAGAGCCTCCCATTAGGCTGGTACAGCTTTACAGAGCGAGTTATTAAATCACTAAAGTCATCAGATAAAGGGTTTGGTCCATATGGATGATGGATTTTGTGGCCAGTTTTTTCCAAAGATAGGAGAATGAGCTAGGCAATTGACTGAGTACATTATTGTTCTCATTTAAAAATCTGAGGGAGTTTAGGGAACTTACATAGACTTCAGTGGGTTTTAAATCAAGCTTTTAATACTCATGAAAGGGGAAGTATACTAGTATATCCTAGAGCCAGACAGAGTTTTGCCAAATAAAACACAAACTTCGCCATATTGTTCTGCTAATGCACCTCAAGCCTGACCAGCCATACCCAACTCAAACTATGTCAAATTTGTAATAGTAATTTTTTGCCCATTTCAAAACTGACTGCTTTTAATTAGATCCATAACAATTAGCTCATCACTGGTTTCCAGGAAACTGCATTGAGAAACTCCACTCACCTTTTATTTATAAGCATCTAGGCTGGTCAGAAAATGTCAATTTGTTGAAATTGAGGTGTTCCATGAGTTTCCTGCCAGGTTTGCTTCCAGTTTAGTGGGCAACCTGGAAACCCAGGGGTTTCTGACAACTTCCAGCCATGCTGCGTGTTGCACAGCTGGGAACCTGGAAGCTTTGGCCCCAGATTTTCTGCCAGGGTTCCGTGCCTGGAAAACTTTTTTAAAAAGTCAAAAGAAAATTTTTGATATTTTTTCTACACAAAATGTAAGCATTCCCATTCTGTGGGAAAATTCAAAATTTAGGAATCTTCTGTGGATGGGAATTCCAGCTCTACAATCTTGGTACCTTCTTCAGGAGACTGCATAGGTGAAGACTTTTGTGAGGAAATGGGCGTAGGCCAGGATTTGTTCCAGGCAATGGTCCCAATCTGCTATACGTTTTGGATACAGGAAATTCTTTATTTTATTCCTAGAGCAGTTTGCTGGAATGGAGGTGTCAAAATATTTCTTTTTCTGAGACACAATAGCACTTAAAGAGATCCAGGCTTTCACAAACTAGTGTGCCTGATCCCCCCCCCACCCCCCCGCTTTATATGACTTTTGTTGAGAGTAGTGGAACCAAGAAGCATGAAAAGTAAGCAATATCTATTTGATTGGAAAAAGGACATAGTAGTTCCAAGCAGGGATGAGGGAGACTCAGAAGATTGTCAAATAGTTTAAGAAATAAAAGATGAAGAGCCTTGCATTTCTTGGAAATAAGACTAAAAATGAGAATGACATGAGTCCTAGAGCCATCCTGAGAAAATGTGTGTATCTATTGGGGGAGGAAAACAGTGCTGTGACCCTTCCCTCCCCATTTCCCTCCTCCCTATCAAAACACTACCACAGGGATAATGCGCACCACTGAATGATTTGTAAACACTAGCTCAGAAATAATAAATAATAAAGAAATGCATTGTCTAGAGTATCACTGCTATTATGAAATTAGATTAATTAAATATCAGATGCATGAATGAATGTATTTGGGATTACAGACATGGGTTTGACATAGCCTATTGTTCTGAAAGCCCTATTTGTATCTAGAGCTCTTTATATAATTATAGTTACGTGTGTGTTTTTGTTTTTAATCATAGCAGCAGAGGATTTTTTAATTTTGTTTTCATTTTCTTATTCAAAATGGGAGAGGAGAATATCTCAACTCCCTGCCAGGCAATGCAGCAGCAAATTGATTTTAAGTAGATGTCCACTAGGACACACCAAATTTAATCTATATTTCAAAATGCCTCCTGACTCTCCTGGCAAAAGATAACCTGACTTGGGAACAAGAATCTCTCACATTTATTTTTTCCTCTTCATTCATTAGAGGTTCCCACTACACTGGGTGGTGATCAGAAACACTGCGTGTGGTCTTGTATAATTATATCAAATGGAATGTAAGCCTGCTGGTTGGAATGCTGACTGGATGAATATTAATTCAATGATCAAAAGGAAAACAAATCTGTCATAAAATAACCTATTCACAACAATAAATTAAACCTCTCATTGATTTCAGTGGTCTGAGGTTCAGGCCATAATTCAATAGACATGGTTTTATTGAAAATTGTACTGTTCTAAACATAGAAATCTTTGACTTAATCAGAATTCAGACTTTCAATAGACAATACATTGATCTTTCTCACGTCCTCACCAATATCAGTCACACAAGATCACAATGACCACTTCAAATGATAGAAGCTTTTTTCTTGTGTACATTAGATATCTGTGATGTAATATTTTAAAAAAATTAAAATAGACTTCCATTTTCAGTAAATGTGAATGGCATCTCGTCAGCTATCTCTCAATATGAAGATGTCTGCCAGGGGGACATTGATGAGACTTAAGATGGCTGAGGAGTCTATAGGTTTTTCCACATATATGACAGGTAGTTGTTTGGAGAGAGGATGCTGGCCAGGATGCTGTACCTTTCCTTCCACCTCTGCTGTTTCTCAGCCTCTTGAGCATGTGACATCTTAGAATGACATCTAAGAATCTGTGTATAATAATTATTCTTCTGTGTCACCTTTCATCTGAGTATCCCAAAACACTTATTTATTTTAAATCTTAGAACATCCCTGCATAGTAGAGAAAATATATTTAAGAATCACATTCCCCACCAATGAAATACAGCAGCTGTTCAACAAAGGTTTGGAATAGGCACTGAAGAAGAAGAATATATTCAGTTTAAACTTGATTGTGGATTTAGGTAGGCAGATTAAAATTATGGAATTTTGATAAATATGGAGTCCCTAGGTCAAGATTTTCAAAAGCAAGCAGGGGTTTCTGGATGACTCACATTTTGGGTGCCCAATTTGAAACATCTTAAAGGGGATTCACTTTCAGATGATGGTGCCTAGTGTTTTCTGAAAATCTGACCTTATAGTATATCATCAGTTAGTGATATCTGAATTTATTCTCCAATAATAGTTTGCCATTTCTAAAATAAATATTTCAATTTTTCAACTGATGACCACTATCTGGACACAAACTTGAACTTTATTAACATTATCATTGAAAGAAATTAAAGCAATGTGAAAAACATTGATAACGCTCTATATATTTAGCTTATTTGACAAAATAAACATTACAAGCATAATACTCAGCTCTGGAAAAGAACGAGAACCAACCTTACTGTGTAAACATAGCTTTATACATTTGTAGCTGAATGCAAACAAAGTAATTAGTCTACTGTCTAAATAATGCATGTTTTAAAAACTGTGCACATATATGTTGCCTTAGGAGGAATCCCTTACTACTTGAATTTAGGTTTAGACAAGTTGTGCTATGAATACTATAAAGGGATTTTAAAATCTACATAGGGAACAATTTTCAAACCTGATGCATTGATTGTGCCTGCCAAAAAGGCATATAATCTCATTGTGCATATGCAAAAAAAACCCCACATCCACAATTCAGTATTTTTGTGTGAAAACATGGCAATATCATGTGCAGACAAATAGATATGTAATTGAATGTGATGCATGTATATCAGAGATGGCTCCAAATATCCATGAAAATGGTTCTCAATCCCTAATTTGGATACCTTTCTGAGTTTGTAGCCCAAACCTATCTCTGTAACCATCTTAATCCAAGTTCCCCAGACTTGGAAAAAAGATTGTACCCAGAGTTTGAGCGCTAAAGTCCCTGAATGTTCAAATCAGATCATTTTGGTTTATCCAATTAAAGATATAAAGTTGGGTTTCAGATTTGGGATTCATTTCTGGAGGTTTGATTCATTAATGCAAATGCAGGGTGACGGAAGAGACCTCACTGGCTGATTCACATTTTTATGGTTTTAATTGCATCTCTTTGAATATTGAATTAATACTTTAAGGATTTTTTATTAAATACTTAAATCAACATCAAAAGCAATAATATGTAACAAATGAAACTAAAAAAAAAATGTTACAAAAGGTATGGCCTGATTCCACAAAGCCTGGAAATTCAGTAAGTGATAATTGGTTTTAATACACCTTGTTTGATGCATACCTTTATATTTTTGAGAAGGAGTCTTGCATGACAAAATGACAAATGTGTTTATATAACTTGGAATGATGGATTTTGTGTGTGTAAACACATCTCTAGTTCTATTAATGTGTATAACATATGATATATTATAGATAGCTATTGTCTATATTTACAAGAAGTGTACTTTCTACGTCTAAATCTAATTTAAATGGCAGTGGGCTAATAAAAAAAGAGGTAAGGATCCTGAAACAAATTGCCTCTGAAATAAGACTTATAAGACTTATCAGTATCTCACATCTAGTGGGGAAGGCCAAATATGAAATAACTATTAAATTTATATCTCAGCAATTACAAAATGGAGTTTCTGCATCTACAGTACATAAAATGACTATTCCGAGATGCCTGTAAACCCAAGGAATCTGTAGTTCGATTACTTTGGAAATAGCTATCAGATTAAGGGCTATATTTCTCATCAGTGGGGCAAAGAGGTTCACAGTTATTATCACAAGTAGTCCCATTATCTGCTCGCACAAGTAAATGCTCACCAGTGAGAGTAAGGATGGCAGAATCTGGCCGAATCTGGCCTTGGGAGAATTAATAGATAAACTCACTGCACTTTTAACAATTATATTTCTTAAGTCACAGAGAACCTGAGAGAGATTGGAAGCGTGAAGACTATCAAATGTCATACCAGTCTTCAAAAACAGAGAGCAGGAATCCTGGCAATTGCATCCCCAGTTAAATAATGCCACACATTAATAAAAATGAAATGCTGCCAAACTTTTAGAGGATATGAAAGTATGAAAACTAAGCACAATACCGTAAATAGTTTTTTATAGAGAATAAATTCTGGCTGACAAACTTGACTTGTTAAAATAGAATTATCAAAGTAGTGGAAGAATAGAAAGTGATAAATATAATATTTATTTTAATAAACCGTGTCATATCTGTCTTTCAAAATCCTGAAAAATAATGTAAATGACTTGGATATGGGCTCTGTAATGTCTATGGAAAGTTGGCTGAAAGAACTGTCTAAGTACAACAATAAATGTAAATTGTTGGAAGGGAGTGTCTAGTGGGGTTGGAGTTAAGATTGATCATATCTAACACCTTCATTAACATTTCTGGAAAAGGGAGTAAACAGTATATTATTGAAAATTATAGATAATATTGGTTAAGAGCTGTGAACACTATTATGGGAATTGTAATAACGTAAGTGCCTGCAGCATCTTCACCTACTCTAAAGATAAGCTTTTGGGACAAGCAGTGGGAAAGCTTGGAAATGAGCTCTGAAGTTGTAAAGGTCCATGCACTGGACACCTTCTAGTAACACGCTTCCCCAATCTAATCTTCCCAGCTGTTAAATTCCTCCTTATCATTGGTGAAAAGGAGCACATACTTTCCCAGCTGTTAACCTGCAGTCAGAACATCTGACAGCAAAATTTGTGTTCCAAAATACACAGGAAGGCCATGCTATATCACTATACTTGTGCAAATCTTTCACCATGAGAATTTCACATATCACGGGCAGAGAAGGCAATTCAAATTCCATTCATTCCCTATTACAATACTAGTTATTCAGCATGGTCTCTACTACTTTACTGCTTTAAATTATATTTCTCCCCACTCCTCTTTCTCAACCCATTAACCAAGGAATCTGGCTGTAGAAAGCAAATATCATGTACTGTAATTCAGTGCAAACTAAGACCCTCTCAGTGCCTTTTGTATGGATGGGGGTGGGAGAGGTGCATGCTGGAAATTCGCAACTGCACCTTTTTGTTGACACATGTTAAAATGAAATAAAGTAGAGAAAATGAGCCTTGTCAGTAATACAAACTTGTTACTCTCATAATCCAGTATTATTCGTGGGATAACAGAAGAACTGCTCTGCTTTACAAAGCAATCATCTCTTTCTCAGTGGAGATTGCTTTTGCTATTGCTGAGAGAAAAGAGAACCCCCGTATTATCTCTTTGGCCTGGTCTACACTAGGCTTTTATGTCGAATTTAGCGCCGTTACATCAAATTAACCCTGCACCCGTCCACACCACGAGGCTATTTAGTTCCACAACGAGGGGAGTAGCGCTAAATTAGACATGGCCATATCGAATTAGGCTTGGTGTGGATGGAAATCGACGCTAGTAGCTCCGGGAGCTATCCCACAGTGCACCACTCTGTTGACGCTCTGGACAGCAGTCCGAGCTCGGATGCTCTGACCAGCCACACAGGAAAAGCCCCGGGAAAATTTGAATTCCTTTTCCTGTCTGGGCAGTTTGAATCTCATTTCCTGTTTGGACATCGTGGCGAGCTCAGCAGCACTGGCAACGATGCAGAGCTCTCCAGCAGAGATGGCCGTGCAATCCCAGAATAGAAAGAGGGCCCCAGCATGGACTGATCGGGAAGTCTTGGATCTGATCTCTGTGTGGGGCGATGAGTCCGTGCTTTCCGAGCTGCGCTCCAAAAGACGGAATGCAAAGATCTATGAGAAGATCTCTAAAGCCATGGCAGAGAGAGGATACAGCCGGGATGCAACGCAGTGCCGCGTGAAAATCAAGGAGCTGAGACAAGGCTCCCAGAAGACCAAAGAGGCAAATGGACGATCCGGATCCCAGCCCCACACATCCCGTTTCTACGAGGCACTGCATTCCATCCTAGGTGAGGCCGCCACCACTATGACACCACTGACCGTGGACTCTGAGGATGGGATATTGTCCACGGCCGGTTCCTCTGACATGTTAGCGGACGGGGAAGGTGAGGAAGGAGATGAGGAGGACGAGGCAGTCGACAGCGCTTACCAAGCTGATTTCCCCGACAGCCAGGAGCTCTTCATCACCCTTACAGAGATCCCCTACCAACCCTCCCCAGCATTTAACCCGGACACAGATTCAGGGGAAGGATCAAGCAGTAAGTGTTTTAAACATCTAAACATTTATTTGTAACAAAACTGGAATATTAAGAATAATAACAATGTGTTCTTCATGATTTCTTTACTCTGGGCGCTTAAGTATTCAGTTCCAACTATTTAAAAAAAATCTAACAGTGTCCGGTTGTGCATGATTCTGCTGCCCAAGCTGCTCCACTCTTTAGTCCCTGCCACTGCAGCTATATTAAAATGCGGTCTATATGACCGGGGATGGAGCTGAAATCCTCCAGGGACATCTCGACGAAGCTCTCCTGGAGGTAATGGGAAAGCCTGTTCATCAGGTTCCTGGGGAGAGCGGCCTTAGTGGGTCCTCCGAAGTAGGAGACGTTCCCGCGCCAGGAGATCCTCAAGTACTCCGGGATCATTGCCTTGCACAGCATGGCGGCATAGGGCCCTGGTCTTTGCAGGCTTTCCCGAAGCATCCTTTCCTTCTCGCTGTCCGAGATCCTCATTATGGTTATGTCGCTCATGATGACCTGCTTTGAATTAGGTTGGGGACTGTTAGTATTGGGACTGCTTGCAAGTTCCTTTACAGAACTGTAACCGCTGGTTTACAGCCACGCGGTGGAGGCGGGAGAGGGGCAGCATACAGGGATCTTTCCCTGGGACATCCGCGAGGGGGTGGGACAGGGCCAGAGTTCATGCTTGGCCGATTGCTGGCAGCAGAGACTGGCATTGCTTTCAATGTGAATGGAGGCCAGTGGTATTACTAAAGTTTTAAGCAGCCACAAGTCTCAGCATACAGGGATCTTTCCCTGGGACATCCACGAGGGGGTGGGGCAGGGCCACAGTTCATGCTTGGCCGATTGCTGGCAGCAGAGAATGGCATTGCTTTCAATGTGAATGGAGGCCAGTGGTACTACTAAAGTTTTAAGCAGCCACAAGTCTACGGCTTACCATGTCTGCCTGCTACAGAAATTCCGGTGTCCTGCCCCGCTTCCCAGATCAGCAGTGCAAGACCCCAGGCACTGAAGGCGAGGTCCGAAAATTCGACCTTGTCCTGAGTGCGCATGTGAGAGGTGCGGTGCATGGTCTTGTTCACAGAGAAAGACTATGTTCTTTATTCACAACTACATTTATGTTTCGGAGGAATTCACTACCTTTTTCTCATTCCCACAGCCACATCTGCGACTGTCTCCCAACCCAGCCTGGCATCACACTCCCAGAGGCTAGCGCACAGTAGGCGGAGGAAGAAGAAGACGAGAGAGGACATGTTCTCAGAACTAATGGGCTGCTCCCGAGCCCAGGCAGCACAGCAGAACCATTGGAGGGAGAATTTGTCCCAAATGCACGGGACACACATGGAACGTGAGGAGAGGTGGCGGCAGGAAGACCAGCAGGCGACTCAAACGCTGCTTGGACTTCTGAGGGAGCAAACGGACACGCTCCGGCGCCTTGTTGATGTTCTGCAGGAACGGAGGCAGGAGGACAGAGCCCTGCTGCAGTCTATCAGTAACTGCCCTCCCCCGCCACCAAGTCCCATACCCCCCTCGCCCAAAGTCCAAAGAAGGAGGGGCGGCAGAGTCCGTGAAAACTCTCACTCGACCCCTGCAGACTGCTCAAGCACCAGAAGGCTGTCATTCCCCAAAATTTGAAAAGTCCTTTCCTGCCCGCCTCACCCAAGCCCCCGTCCAAGTTTCACCCCCCAGTTTCATGTGTGGTTGTTAATAAAAAATATGTTTCTGTTCATTACTGTTTCAATCATGTTCTTTTGTGGGACAGTCTGTCTGAAGGGGGGGAAGGGGCTTGGTAATTGGACAGGACAGTCACCTTTAGCAGGGTACAGAGGCGGGGGCAGGTCCAGCAGCAGGGCACATACACAGTGCAGTGACTAGTTACCCTGGTCAGTCTGGGAGGTGGTTTTCATGTTCTGTGCATGGGGGGGGGGTTGCTCTGTGACTTTGTGGCGGGGGAGGGCAGTTACAGATCTTATGCAGCGGTCCTTGTCCTGGATCACAGAGCCACGCAGCAGGGGATCTGTAACCCTCCTCCCCCTGCCATAAAGTCACATAGCCCCCACATACACGCAGTCCCGCTCAGGAGGGCTGGCAGGCTCCGTTGAAACAACCAGTCCACCACTGCGAATCCTGTCATTCCTGGAGTTTAGAAGGATCATTTGCATCAGTACACTACACCCGCTCCCCACCACAGTCTGCGTCCCAGGTTTAAAACATTCCCGCGAAAACAGTAATAAAGACAACGGTGTTCATTAACAAAATAAAACTTATTTTATTTTTTTGGAAGGGGGTGGAGGCGGTCTGTAACTGGAGAGGATAGTCAACATTAACTGCGTAAAGAAACAGGGGCAGGTTCAGCTTCTCTGTACAGAAACTTAAAAGTCACTGGTTACCCTGCTCACTGTGGAACCTAGCTTTCAAAGCCTCCCGGATGCACAGCGCGTCCCGCTGGGCTCTTCTAATCGCCCGGCTGTCTGGCTGGGCGGGTTCAGCTTCTCTGTACAGAAACTTAAAAGTCACTGGTTACCCTGCTCACTGTGGAACCTAGCTTTCAAAGCCTCCCGGATGCACAGCGCGTCCCGCTGGGCTCTTCTAATCGCCCGGCTGTCTGGCTGGGCGGGTTCAGCTTCTCTGTACAGAAACTTAAAAGTCACTGGTTACCCTGCTCACTGTGGAACCTAGCTTTCAAAGCCTCCCGGATGCACAGCGCGTCCCGCTGGCTCTTCTAATCGCCCGGCTGTCTGGCTGGGCGTAATCAGAAGCCAGGCTATTTGCCTCAACCTCCCACCCCGCCATAAAGGTCTCCCCCTTGCTCTCACAGAGATTGTGGAGCACACAGCAAGCTGCTTGAACAATGGGGATATTGGTTTCGCTGAGATCACAGCGAGTCAGTAAGCTTCTCCATCTCCCCTTGAGATGGCCAAAAGCACACTCCACAACCATTCTGCACTTGCTCAGCCGGTAGTTGAACAGTTCTTTTTCTGTGTCCAGGGCGCCAGTATAGGGCTTCATGAGCCAGGGCATTAGCGGGTAGGCTGGGTCCCCAAGGATCACTGTAGGCATCTCCACATCCCCAAGACTTATTTTGTGGTCCAGGAAGTAAATACCTTCCTGCAGCCGTCTAAACAGACCAGAATTCCTGAAAACACGAGCGTCATGAACCTTGCCATGCCATCCGACGTTGATGTTTGTAAAACGTCCCCGATGGTCCACCAGTGCTTGCAGCACCATTGAAAAGTAGCCCTTTCTGTTAATGTACTGGCTGGCCTGGTGGTCCGGTCCCAGGATAGGGATGTGAGTTCCATCTATAGCCCCACCGCAGTTTGGGAATCCCATCGCGGCGAAGCCATCTATGATGACCTCCACGTTTCCCAGGGTCACTACCTTTGAGAGAAGTACCTTAACGATTGCGTTGGCTACTTGCATCACAACAACCCCCACGGTAGATTTGCCCATGCCAAAGTCGTTCGCTACAGACCGGTAGCTGTCCGGCGTTGCAAGCTTCCAGAGGGCTATGGCCACTCGCTTCTGGACAGTCAGGGCTGCTCGCATCCGGGTGTCATTGCGCTTCAGGGCAGGGGACAGCAACTCACAAAGTTCAAGGAAAGTCCCCTTCCGTATGCGAAAGTTTCACAGCCACTGGGATTCGTCCCAGACCTGCAGCACTATGCGGTCCCACCAGTCCGTGCTTGTTTCCCGTGCCCAGAATTGCCGTTCCACAACATCCACATGACCCATTGTCACCGTGATGTCCTCGGCGCTGGGTCCCATGCTTTCTGACAGGCCTGTGCTACTCTCAGACTTCAGGCCCTCACCGCGGTGCCGTAGCCTCCTCGCCTGGTTTATCTGCATCTGCCTCTGGTAAAGGTGGATGATAACCTGTGAAGCGTTGACAACGGCCACAACTGCAGCGATGGTCGCAGCGGGATCCATGCTCGCAGTGCTGTGGCGTCCGCGCTGGCACTGACCGGAAAATTGCGCGAACTGATTTCCCGCCGGCGCTTTCAGGGAGGGAGGGAGGGCGGTAGTGACGGACGGATGACGACAATTACCCAAAAGCACCCTCGACCCTTTTTTTTTTTACCCAGAAGGCATTGGCGGCTCGACCCAGAATTCCAATGGGCAGCGGGGACTGCGGGAACTGTGGGATAGCTGCCCACAGTGCACCGCTTCCAATGTCGACGCTTTCCCCGTTAGTGTGGACTCACAAAGTCAAATTACTGTCCGTAGTGTGGACACACATGTTCGACTTTGCAATATCGATTCTACATTTTCGATTTAAGAGAAATCGAACTACCCTCGTAGTGTAGACATACTCTTAGACTCTTCTCTCAAGGAAAAAATAAACTCTGTTCAAATCCGTACAGTAAAAAGGCAGTAGCATACCCTGTTTTCAGGCCAATTTAGGAAGCTGAATCTAAAATCACACCATACTTGCCCAGACATGTCAACCATGCGACAGAAATTTACATCATACGGCTCTTCCTGCTCTGCATCATTAGGTTTGCTAGAAAGATAGAGATAGAAAATATCACTGTGGCACCGAAGATTAGCTTAGTGGTATTTTACATTGAGAAGTGAGGAGTTGGATCCCCACACATTATGCTTCAAGAATGGATAGTATGCGCCACACATGAAACTGAAACAAAGGTTATGATACATGACTTAAGGAGCTTGCAATGCAAGGACCAAGTTCTGCAAAGACGCATGCATATGCTTAACTTTTATTCACTGTGACTAGTATCATTGAACTCACTGGAGCTACTCAGAGTGCATAAAGTTCAGCGTGTGCCTATGTATTTGCAGAATTGGGGAATAAGGACCTGATTCAAAGCCCACTGAAGTCAGTGGGAGTTTGTCCATTAATTTCAATGAGCTTTGGGTCAGGCCTTAGTGTTGTGTCTATAATAGAAAAATTAGAAGCCTATTCCAGCAATGAGCAACATCCAGCAATGATTAAATTGTGTCATTGCTGGAATAAGGATATACGTGTCTATTGTAGAAAGGGCCTAAAGAACGAAGATCAGATAGGAATGGACATGGAAAAGCTTGGGGACATGATGAGTATGGTTAGGGCTTGCCAGAAAACAACAATTCTGTTTCCCACCTCCTAGGTGAGTGTGCTAAAGTTAGTCTCACTTTTTTTGACTCAATAAATATTTATTTATACAAAGTGGAACAGCTCTAAAGGAGAGCTAGAGAAAGACCCTTGAACCTGGGTCTTCCTGGTGAGTCCCCTAATGTAAAAACATAAGAATTGCCATATTGGGTCAGACCAATGGTCCATCTAGCCCAGTAGCCTGTCTTCCAACAGTGGCCAGTGCCAGGTGCCCCCGAGGGAATGAACAGAACAGGCAATCATCTAGTGATCCATCCCCTGTCCTCCACTCCTAGCTTCTGGCAGTCAGAGGCTACAGATGCCCAGATCATGGGGTTCCATCCCTGACTATTTTGGCTAATAGCCATTGATGGACCTATCCTCCAGGAACTTATCTAATTCTTCTTTTAACCCAATTATGCTTTTGGACTTCACAACATCCCCTGGCAACAAGTTCCACGGGTTGTCTGTGAGTTGTGTGAAATATTTTCTTTCGTTTGTTTTAAATCTGCTTCCTATAAATTTCATTGGGTGACTCCAGATTCTTGTGTTATGTGAAGGAATATATAACACTTTCTCCACACCAGTCATGATTTTGTAGACCTCTATCATACATCCTATTAGTTGTCTCTCTTCTAAACTGGGTGTTTTTTAATCTCTCATACGGAAGCTGTTCCATACCCTTAATCATTTTTTTTGCCCTTCTCTGTACCTTTACCAATTCTAATATATCTTTTTGAGGTGGGGCAACCAGCAGAATTCAAGGTGTGGGCGTACCATGGATTTATATAGTGGCATTATATTTTCTGTCTTGGTATGTATCATTTTCTTAATGGTTCCTAATATTCTGCTAGCATTTTTGACTGCCACTTCACATTGAGCGGATGTTTTCAGACCACTGGGCTATTCTAGAGTCTTTTTCTCCTGTGTGTTATGACCAGCAATTCCATCCTCAAACTTTGAAATATTTGAAAAAATCAGTAAGTTTCTGTGCAATATTTTGGTTTGGACAAAATTGATTTTTCATCAAAAAATTTTCAACCATGTTAAGTTCTGATGGGGATTTACAGTTGGAAGAAGTGGGGCTTCAGGAGAGATTTGAGTGTATTTAGATTTATAAGATGTTCATCTATCGCATCCTCCCTGTAGGCACCAACTACACAAATTTACATTCACAATATAATTTATTTATATAATGATTTACTCATACTTCAAAGAACAGATAAATATCTACCAGAAAATATAATAAAATAACCTGTCCCTCTTAGCAAAAGTAAACATGCTCCACCTCCTAAGCTTAAGGAAAAATGTGGCTTTTCAGCATACCTGGGAAGTTAATGGTAAAAAATTTCAAAGTTGAGCCCACTTCATGGAAATATCCTGGCACCAGTTATCTTCCTTTAAAATCAAGAGGGCTACAGCTGAAGAGTTCTCTTTGTTTTGTTTTATTCATTTTTAACTAATTGAAAGTAATACAATTTTTTCCCCCCCAAGAGCATAGTTAGCTCATGGAACTCATTGCCAAATTATGTCATTGAGACCTAGAGGTTAGTTGGATTCAAAACATGTTTTTGTTTCATTTTGATGAGGACACATCCACAGTTAAATTGCAGGTGATCATGCCTATTTCTATTCTATCATGGCACAAACCACAGCAGAACAGAACCAACCACAGCAGAACAGAACCATCAGTCTGTTTTGTACATACATTAACTGTGGAAAACATGCAGATTGGAATATTGGTGAATTAGTGAATACAAATTGGGTTGCCAAAACCAGTCAAGCAAATATGCTGGTTTTTCACAAACATACTCATGAAATCTGTTTGCTGTAATTGCTCAGCACTTGTGCCCAGAGGCAAAGCACACAACTATTTTTTTTTTGGGGGGGGGGAGGGATGGAAATATAGTAATTTGCCTCTACTTGCTTATTTAGGTATAAGTGGAGAGTGAAGACCACTTTGGAGCAGAAAGTAGTAAAATTGACCCATCCCTCTGAAAGTACTAAATACATTTTTAAATGGATACAGGATAAATAATAGTGATGGCCCTGTGGTCAAACTGAAGTGTTCAATGTTACTCCACATCAGAGATCAGCTGTATTACCAATTTCAGACCCCCTTAGTTCTTAAGTCAGCATCTATGCACTTCTAGTGTGTGTTTTTCCCCCCTCCTTTCCTGTGACTCCATGGGTCAAACAAGGGTTGGTTTTGGCCCTAAGGGTCAATACATTTATGTGGCCCGTTAGTTTAAAAAAAAGATAGAATGAACAAGAACTATGACACATGACATGTAATGCACATGTGTTTGATGAAATGCAGTCCTATATTTTAAAAAGATAGTTTATATACACATTTTTGTTGCTTATATATTATGCAATAAATCCTGTGAATTGAAATTAGTTCTGTCCCATCACTTTTAGACCTAGGTGAGGTGTTATACTGATGCAAAACCATCCAGCTAGAACTTGAATATATACAGTACTAAAGCTCTAAGATAAAATGAGAACAAAGGACTTTTGCAATGCCTGAATCATAAAAAGCAGCTCTGTTCTCATTTATGCCTCAATCCTTTTTATTTTTCCTGCTAAGCTCCTTAAGTTTGCCTCTCAAGGAGACATGCACAGAGTAATATAGATGGGTTGAATATGTGGACCCAGTAAGTGGTATCCCAGGTAATAAGGAACCTGAAAAAAAAATCATTAATTTCCTTCTTCAACTTATACAATTTGTATACATTTGAAAAACAGATACTGGTAAAATTGGAAACATCTTTCCCAGAGCTATTCCTGGAATCAGGTTGCTGAGATTAAAACATTAAGATGCCTGCAATGCTTGCCAAGTCATGCATATCCTGGCTCATCGGGTACTTTGTGGCCATCCATTATATCTTTGATTTTTTAAAAAAAAAAATATTTAACTGAAAGTTGTTTGTTGAAGGGTGAGATGAGAATCCATTGGGAGGAAATAAGGAGACTTGTTTCTTTACTCGCTGCTTGCTCTTTATTCCTTCCTGCAGCTCCCTTCATTTCCTTTAATAGTCCAGTAATCCAATATTACCAATTTAAATGAACATCTGAGTGAACTGTCTGACCTTCTAAATAAATAACACAACACTTTCCAGGCTATATGAAGAAGCTGAGTTAATGCTGGCAGGAGCTTGCAGGAGTGAGATTCTAACTCTTAAGGAAAAAGGCACTAGTAGCACTTTGCCTGTTTGCCTTCATTGCACAGTGACTCTTCTTCCCAAAATACAGGGTAGTGATAGTGCTCTGTCCACTTACCTGCCTTTTACCTGGGGATATTGCCTTTCACCAAGTGGCTTTCTAGAATAAACTAGCTGAATTAGCAATTTAAATGGCCCTATATTGTGAGTTTAAACCCGACACAAACTTTCAGTGCACACAATGACACATCATAATGTATTCACGCAGCCTTGCAATGCAACATTGTCATATGACACTGATGACCAAATTTGTGAGCTCTCCTTCCTTTTTAACCACTAGATATGTGGTGCTTTCAAATATATGGCATAGGATTATTTTGTATTCTAGGGAAGAACATAGTGTTCATACAATCAAGCTAAAGTGCCTGATTCCCGGGTCCATTATGGCAGATATATGCCAATATCTTGGCATAAAGGTACCCTGGAGCCAGTTAACCATATAGTGGAAGATTCCCCTTGCTGTAGCAACTTGTATAGGGCAATTCCTCTGGTGTTATGTTCTTGGCATACATACAAAAGTTAGATAATAACCATAAATACTCTTTGTGGAAGGCTGCAGTGTAACACTACTTTATTTCTCAAAATACAGAACAATAATACACAAGAACCCTGAAACAGATTAACAGACAAAGCAGGCTGCTCCCTAAAACAGAGAGGCATAATTCAACGCACCTTACTTTAGGCTGACTCCCTGAAGACCTGGCTTTGATCCATAGAGTCCCCTACCCTGCAAATAGTACCTTAGTTTGTAAAGGGGTGGCTTGTAATTTTTACACAGTTTTCCATACACCACATGGTAGAAGTAGCCATGTCATCAGCAATATCTGGCTGCAAGAGCCCATTAGGGCTTTTGGAAGCTGGCAAAGATTGAATCAGGCAGTTCTGATCTGTACCGGGCACTGGGATGGTGCAGAACTGGCCTTAGTATCGGGGCACAACAGCTGAGATTCTGGGCCAATACATTTAGTTATGGAGTGAAATTTTGAAAAGTGCCTAAGTCCTATTTTCTAAAGTAAGGTATAAGACTATTAGGAGCTTAGGGCCAGATTTGCAAAGGTATTTAGGCCCAATGGGAGTTAAGCTATTTTATAAATTCCATTGGTTACCTAAAATATGATTGTAAGTCTGGCCTCTAAGCCTTATTGAAAGTCACACCCTCAGTTACTTAGATGCTTTTGAACATTTTATCCATAGCGTATATTACAAGTGATAAATATTATTTATAAGAATATAAATATATAATACGTTATCAATATATGAAATCACATACTACTAATACTGTCAGAGAACATGCTTATATTGTCATAATTCTTGTACATTTAAACCTCTGTATCAATTGTAAGCATTCTAAATATAACATTTTATAGAAGAAAAAATAAATTTGAATTATTACAATCATTTTGGGTACAAATGCCCAATAAGGATTGTGCAAAATTATCTTTTTTATATGCAACTTTGATACTCAATCCTGGTGTCACTAGGAGATTTCATTATCTTCTTGCCATTGTCTGTGATGGATATTTCAACCTTAACCACTTTAAATCCATTTTAAAATTTAACTCTGATTGGAAGAAATACTGGATGTTATATATGTTATATTATCTCATAATCTCTTTATGCTAAAGAGTAATGTACCCTGTGGAACTATCCACAATAACACTATTATGATGCTACAATATGGCAAACTGTGGCAGTTAACTCAATGAGCAACACGTAACTTGTGAATCTCAGATTTTTCAAAGCAGTGAAAATACATCTTATTTCTTTTATCTGTGTACAACAGATAATGTTTCCTTTTCATTCCCATCTATTTAACATTGTCATTTTAAGGCTGGCACTGAGAGATGCTCTGACTGCTACTCTGCAACAATTAAAGTGGACAAAATATTTTCTCAGTGATGCTGTATTGCTGATCCCAAACCAAATTCAATCTATCCTATCTATCCAACTTAACCTAAACTCCCAGTTTTTCTAAGCGCTCATACACTCAGGAAACTGCATCATTATATATTTCAATATGCTCTACAGCTACTTCAAGAGCAAAATCTCCTTCCCTCTCATGATAAAGTTCAAACACACTCTGCTGCTTTATGTGATGACACTCATAACATATTAAGGTTAATCTTATTTATTTGTATTAAGGTAGCATCAAGAGTGTTATACAGACCTGGACTCAATAAAATTACAGTGAGACAATTTCCACTAATTTTCCGCAGGGTGGTTGTTCTTATGGATAGTTAAGAAACAGCCTACAAAGCTACAGCCTCCTGATATGTTTGTGAAAGAGTATTTTTCCATTTTTTGGTGATCTAGTTTAGGATCTAAAATTATATTCTGTTTGATACTGTAGTCACTTGGGCAATTAAGGAAATAAATTAGACCCTTTTGATAGGGAATCAAAGTTATACAAAGAAAGGAGTTGATTCAAAGTTTCAATATAAATCTGTGGAAAGGCTTTGGGAGCTTTATCCGAACCTTAGGAGATGACAAGGGTCAGCTTTGGAGGAAATTCTGTTGCTAGGAGACAGTAACTGCTAAGGTATCCCAGTAAGGGCTGCTCATTTTAAGTAGTTAATGGATTAAGAACTGTTAAATAACTATTGATTAAAACAGGTAATAAACAAAGGGACATCAAAGACTATGGGTTTTAATTAGTATCTGGAAAAGCCAACGCAAATCTAAAACAATTGAGTCCAATTGCTTTTGGTCATCTTATGATTAGTTCACTACATCTTTTGGTGACAAGGCTGTGAAAGGGAGGGTAGATCATCATAAAGCATTAGAAAATTTACACGAATCCCTCTTTAGCTTTATATTATTTATTGCACAATATCATTTGAGTGGGTGTTATCTCCTGCACAATTTTTAGAGGCACAAGAGCATTCAAGGCTTCCCTGAATTAACAAAGAACAGCCCAATAATAAAACTGTTGAATTCCATTTGTATATTCTTTATATAAAAGAGTACAGAATATTAATGCAACATTACAGCTGCACTGTTGAAATCCCCCAAAGCCTCCCCCTGCCCCCACCAAAAAATACAAAGAATAAGGCTTCAGCAGCTATGTTAACTTGGCTGCATCAAACATCCTTTGTTTTATTGTATACAAAACATTTAACAACAAACAAATACAAAGTGCCTTGCTTGACCAAAAAGGTGACTGTAGGGGGAAAAGGGAATAGAAAATATCTTCCCAGAGCTTCATTATCTTATAACTTTGCCATTTTGCCCCTAACCTGCCTTTTTAAAAAACCCATTCAAAACACGACTGCAAAGATCACTCTTCGGTTCACAACTCTCCACTGGCTCCACCTTTTCCAATGCATCAAATGCTTAACCTCATCATAGCTATGATCTCTTATATGATATTGAGCTGTTGACCTCCATCTCCACTCTGTCAGGTTTCATTGCCTATTTGTCCAACTTTCTTTCAAATACTGTCACACTTTCTCCTAGCTCCCTATAAAATCCGCAAAGCCACTTTCTCTTTCATACCCCTCCTTTAAAAAACCTCTCTGCTGTTATTTCTACAAAACACTTTGAGAAGAGAAGGAAGCAGCCCATTACCTAGAGGTCTTTGGCTTTACTAATGTCAAGTATTGACAATATTCAGAGAAATACATATTGTGGACAAAATGCTTTGGTGGCTTCTAGAGCTGACTGAAATTTGGAATTTCCATGTAGTGGCAAATTCTGACACTTTAAATCCTGCTTTCATCTCAAAATGGAATAAAAACTTGAAATTTCAAAATTTTCTGCAGACTGGAATCTCCAAAAAAGTGTGATTCAAACATGTTCAAATATTTTGTTTTTATGTTTCAGGTAGAAACAAAACATTTCAACATTCTTAAAATTGAAATGTTTCATTTTAGTTTGTTGACATAACACTGAATCATGTGACTCCCATGAATGATGAACCACATACAGAAAATCTGCATTGCATTTTGGGAGATGTCATAGACCAGGGATCCCAGCTGATAGAGAATGGGGGCTGGCTCTAGAATTACCATAAGACAATTAACCATAGGGAAATGCAGGGTTTTTTTTTACAATTGATTTTAAATGAAACATTTCATGTCAGTAAATTGGAATTTTTTTTTCAGTTCGAATTGACCCCAAATTAAATATTCAATTGTGATTTTTCCTAATATAAAATTGAAAAAAATCAGCAAAATCAAATTTTTCCCAGTGGAAAATTCCCAGCCATGTCTTGCTGCTTCCAAAGATGGATTCGATTTTTGGGGCCATTTTGATTAATGGAATTCTGTGTATGGGGAAAGCAACTGTTATGGAGAAGGTGATACAGATTTTTTTTTTTTTTTTTTTGCACGTGAGGGTTTTGTAGCTCTTTGCAAACAATCTGAAAAACAGAAATTAGAAACACTATAAAAAGGGCTCAGGCTTTTTTGAAGGGTTAGTTAATTCTTTAAACAGGGTTTCATTGTTTTTCTATATGTTTTAATCTTTGCCCTGAGGTGCAATTAATCCCTTCAGCCTTTTGCTGGAACCCAACTTGAGTAACGCAGGGGAATTGCCACAGGGAAAAATGAAGGATGAATCTTCTCATCCCTCACCAGGATTGCTATTCTGTGCCTGCTACTATGGGTTCATTGTGCCCAGAGTTCTATTTCCTAACCCCCCAGTTGCTACATGCAGCCATTCTGGGAATCCCCAAAGAGCTCAGTTCCTGCATCCAGGAGGGAACTGGTATTAGTTCTTATGCTTAGATTGCTTAACACCTTCATTAATAAAGAGTTCCTCCAACCTTTTCTTTATGAAACTCTCACACCTGCATTGTTTGCAGAAAGCCTTTGGGGGAATCCTCTTGGGCTACAGAAATGCCTGTTTTTTGTCCAGTGAAATTCCATTCAGGTTTGGCTGAGAAATAGTGTTGAAAATTGCCATTTCCCTTCTCACATGGGTTTGTCAAGAAAATTGTGGCAGCCTGCCAAAATTACTATTTCAGTGCTGGGCTCATGTTGCCTTTGCCACAGCGATAGCTGCACATGCTGTACTGGTAACAGAGAGAAGCTGCTGGAGCAAAGTTGGGGAAAGAGTTGCGCTCCACTCCATGGTGCAGATGGGTGGAGAGGGATTCTACCATTGTAGAACGGAGTTCAGTGGTGTCATTTATGTGTTTATGGTAGGTGGACCATAGTGGTAGGCACAGTCCCGGTCCCAAAGAGTTGGGTTTAAGGGCTTAAATGGCGTGGAAGGCATTGTATGACCCTTATTCACTGGAGTGAATTTCACCATTTAGCTGTGATCCAGACAAGGGGACTACTTGTGCTTAAAGTTAAATGAGTGCTTAAATTCTTTCCTGGACTGGGGCCTTTGAGAATAGTTAAGGAACAAAAATCAGAAAATTAACCAGTAACTACACTGTTTAAGCCTGGCATGCCACACACTAAAATTATGATTTTTAAAGCTCCTACAATAACTTTTATGGATGATATTTCCGGTGTACTCATTCCCTCTTCTTCTGTTAGCTATTAGCTTATTATAACTACTGTGTGTTTGGCTATGGCACTATAAACATTTAAACACAAGGGAGCATTTGTTGCATCACTTCCGTTGTGATAGCTTTTCATGGCATGTTGTCCCTGCACATAACTGGACTCCAGTGTATGTAAACTGAAAATTAAAGTATTTTGTCTATTTGAAAACCAAATATGAATAAATCATGACTCTAATAATACCTTATTATATTATGGTATTATCACAGTGTAATTTCATATTGCAAGCTATCAGAGGTACTCTTTATTATTGGTAATAAATCTTTTTGTATTGCAAAAGATTATTTTAGCTTTTCAGAAAATACTATTAAGCTGGTGAAACAAACAACTTGTTTATGATGTCAATCCTGCAATGCCTCTTACAGTGGTTTGTTTGTTTCCAATGGTTTAAAGTATTATGATGTATATATTTTTGCACTTTAAAGCATGCTGTAATTTACTGTTCCCTACATTTTCATACTGTTTTACAAGGCAGCATTACAGTCCTAATAAAACAGTAATGTAATGCTATTGCCAATCAATTAAAAAAAATTGTCTAGTACCTAAAAGAGTCTGAAAGAATTTATGGGATTTGCCGAACTGAATTTAGGACAGGGAGATTATTTCATTTAGAGGGCTCATCAGCAAAACTGCAAGCATCATATGTTTCCTAATAACTTCACACAGCTGACACGGTGTCATTACTGGAATGTAACATTGAGGAGTTCTGATTGATACCAGATGTTTCCTACAATTACACAGCTGAATGCACAACACATTGAAGCTTAAGCCTGATTTAGTAATGGACATGAAATGTATGCAAAGTACCAAAAGTGGTCTACAATTAGGAAAACACTGAGGTGTCGAGTGAATAAAATGCCCCCAATTTAGAGTAAGGGTTTTTTGATAATTCTATGGTATTGATACTGACCCACACATTTATCATACTCCCCATGCCTCCCGATAACTCATTGGCAAATCTGAGTGATCTTCTAGTTCTCCTAATTTGCTTCCCATAGGTAATCTTTCAAATGTACCTGTTGCTTTCCCAGTCTTCACCAATGCACCCCCACCCAGCTACTCTGACTCTTCAGAACACCTTCTGGGGCTTATGCATGAATCACAACCCTCTTTCCCTCTTTGATGCTGCCTCTGCAATAACATACCCTTCCCCCTCCCCACCTACCCCACTACACTAGCCAGCAGTCACCCAGATACATATAGCACTACACCTTCTGAAGTGGTGTAACAGCAGGCATACTCCTGTGTACAGCAGGGATAGATCTAGAGGGCCACATGATGTGGATAGAGGAGTCCAGCTTCCTTCTGACCCCAACGAGGAGCTATGCCTTAAACACACAACTTTCCCCTCTCCCCTTCTGTAATTGTTCTCCAGGTTTACCAAGAAGCTCAGATCACTAGCTCTGGATTTAAAAAAATAACTGTTATTTGTGAGGGAGACACATTCCTCATGTAACTATTGAAATCAATAGCATTACAAGGTAAATTTAGTGCATTACATTACCACAAACAGACCCCGATTCAGGAGATATCAATTGTCTCTCTTCATTCTCTGGGACTATTCATACGCTTAAGTTTGGCACCTGCTCCGGTACATTCCTGAACTGGTGCGACACTGGACATATTTCATTTCTATTAAGCTTATAAGAATGATTTTTTTCATTAGTCAATATTTTCTAGCATTTTCATTATACTATTATTTTTGCTTAATACTTCATTTTTAAGCTAACTGAGTTTTATATGGATTGTAATACACATTTTATTGAATTGTGAATTCCAACTCAAAGCAATCATCCTAGGAAAACAACAGAGTTTTTTTTTAAAAAGGTATAGCGAAAGTATGACTGTCCAATACCGAGGTTATGACTATGAGCTAGCTACAATATCGTTTGTGTTCTGTAATTCCTGTTCATGCACAGAGAGAGGCTGATAGATGTGTGTGTATAAATATGCATATGTATAAATAAAATATGCATATGCACCTATCAAAATAAAAACAAATATCTCCAATATGTGGAGGTGAACAACCATGTGATGCATTTCAGAGCCATGTGCCATATTGCATTTGCATTCACTCTTGACTGATGCATGTACACTCCCACTAGTCTTTCTCCTCCCCGGACTACGTTTACTCCCAGATATGAAAGCAATTTAAACTACTTTTTAAAGATACTGCCCTGAAGATGTTCCCCTCTTTTCTTTGCTGACTCACATAGGGCCAGTCTTCCATACTTATTCACATTTACAGTACAACCTCAGAGTTACGAACACCAGAGTTAACTCACCAGTCAACCACACCTCATTTGGAACCAGAAGTATGCAAGCAGGCAGTAGTAGAGACCAAAAAAGAAAAGCAAATACAGAACAGTACTGTGTTAAATGTAAATTATTAAAAAATGAAGGGAAAGTTTAAAAAAAAATTGACAAAGTAAGAACATGTTTCTGTGCTTGTTTGATTTAAATTAAGATGGTTAAAAGCAGCATTTTTCTTCTTCATAGTAAACTTTCAAAGCTTTATTAAGTCAATGTTCAGTTGTATACTTTTGAAAGAACATCCATAATGTTTTTTGTATAGAGTGACAAACATTTCAGAGTTACAAACAACCTCCATTCCCGAGGTGTTCGTAATTCTGAAGTTCTACTGTAGTAGTGACACAGCAAATAATCCCATTAATTTCACTGGGACTATTTGAGGATTAAGGTTCTACTGAATGTGCATGAGCGTGGCAGAATTTAGCCATGTAGTTCCCTGTCTATCTTGAGATGCAAGATGGGCATTATTCAGTCCTGGATCAGAGAGAGATTTAAGGTCTTATAGTCAATGAGATATGAGAGGATTATTCACCCTGTGCAGTAACTGAGGTTCCTCAAGATGTATGGGTGCTCCACTGTAGGTGAGGTAATGTCTCTGCACCTGGGATCAGAGATCTTTGGTACAGTGCCCATTGGGACGCACATGCACTCCTCCCCATCTCATGCCATGAGTGGCATCTATACAGCGCTGTGCGGTCCAACTACCTTAGTTCCTTCTCCACCACAGAGCTTATCTTTGAGCTCCAAAGCAGAGGGAAGGAAGGAGGGTAGTGGAGCACCCATAGGGGGACACATCTCAAAGAATATCAATAACTTCTTCGAGTAGGGTCCCTACAGGTGCTCCACTCTAGGAGACTGTAGAGCAGTGCCCCTAGTTGGAGCTTTGGAGTGATCTCTACTGAGGAGGATAGGACAGTGAGTTCTAATAAGGTGTCTGATGTTGCGTCATGGGTGATCACGTAATGTTGACAGAAGGTGTCTGTGAATTCCCAGGCTGGCATTTGTCCATAATCAGGACATTATTCAAAAAGGCTTTGGAGGTAGATAGTGGTCGAATGGAGTGTGTGCAAGTGCCAGGTGGGGGCCAAAGTTTGTGGTGTTGGTAGCAAAGGTGGATGCACTCTGAGATCTATTCCTGTCAAGGCTGCTTCCCCACTCTGAACTTTAGGGTACAAATGTGGGGGCCTGCATGAAACTTCTAAGCTTAACTACCAGCTTAGATCTGGTCCGCTGCCACCACTCCCAAAGTGCTAATTCCCTTCCCTGGGTAGCCTTGGGAGACTCTTCACCAATTCCCTGGTGAATACAGATCCAAACCCCTTGGATCTTAGAACAAGGAGAAATTAACCATCCCCCCTCCTTTCTCCCACCAACTCCTGGTGGATCCAGATCCAACCCCCTTGGATCTAAAAACAAGGAAAAAATCAATCAGGTATTAAGAAAAAGGCTTTTAATTAAAGAAAAGAAAGGTAAAAGAAAACCCTCTGGGAGAGATTAGCATACCAGCTACTCTCACAGACAACAGATTCCAAACACAGAGGATGTTCCCCTGGGCAAACCCTTAGTTACACAAAAAAATACCCAAAATACCCAATTTGACTATTCCTCTAATTGCACAAGACAGGTTACAAAGAAATAAACATAAACCTATTTATTTCCTTCACTAATACTCACTACTTAATAAGAGGCTGAATTCTGGAGCTTCCCCACTCCGGTCCAAAGTGAAACTCACACAGACAAAGGGAACTTCCCTCCTTCCCTTTGAACCATCTTGTCCTCCCATTGGTTCCTCTGGTCAGGTGTCAGCTAGGCTAGGTGAACTTCTTAACCCTTTACAGGTAAAAGAGGCATTAACCCTTAACTATCTGTTTATGACAATTCCAAAAGAGGATATTTGGGTACGGCTGACCCCTTTGATTTTTTGGCGACAGACAGGAATAAACATGGCGACAGTCTGAATTATTTGGTTCTGTCAAGGTTGAAGGCTAGTGCTCATCTGACATCTAAAGTGAATAGTGTGGCCTCACATCATGCTGGCTGCCATGTGGCTTGGGAAAGAAGGAAGGGGAGGTGGGGAGGCTGGTTTAGATGGAAAGAGGATGGTATCTTGTGTAAAAATTTTGTGTGGGGTCATAACGTGACCTTATCTTTGTAGAAGATTATGTATAGAAGGTACACCATGAAGGCACCTATTTTTCCTCCTGTCAGGCAGACGTAATGGCTGTGAGAAATGAAGTTTACATAAGAACGGCCATACTGGGTCAGACCAAAGGTCCAACCAGCCCAGTATCCTGTCTACCGACAGTGGCCAATGCCAGGTGCCTCAGAGGGAGTGAACCTAACAGGTAATGATCAAGTGAACTCTTTTTCCAGATCATTTATAAATAAGTTGAATAGGATTGGTCCTAGGACTGACCCTTGGGGAACACGACTAGTTACCCTTCTCCATTCTGAAAATTTACCATTTATTCCTACCCTTTGTTCCCTGTCTTTTAACCAGTTCTCAGTCCATGAAAGGATCTTCCCTCTCATCCCATGACAACTTAATTTACCTAAGAGCCTTTGGTGAGGGACCTTGTCAAAGGCTTTCTGGAAATCTAAGTACACTATGTCCACTGGATCTCCCTTGTCCACATGTTTGTTGACCCCTTCAAAGAACTCTAATAGATTAGTAAGACATGATTTCCCTTTACAGAAACCATGTTGACTTTTGCCCAACAAGTTGTGTTCTTCTATGTGTCTGACAATTTTATTCTTTACTATTGTTTCAACTAATTTGCCCGGTACTGACGTTAGACTTACCGGTCTGTAATTGCCAGGGTCTCCTCTAGAGCCCTTTTTAAATATTGGCGTTACATTAGCTATCTTCCAGTCATTGGGTACAGAAGCTGATTTAAAGGACACGGTACAAACCATAGTTAATAGTGCCACAATTTCACATTTGAGTTCTTTCAGAACTCTTGGGTGAATGCCATCTGGTCCTGGTGACTTGTTACTGTTAAGTTTATCAATTAATTCCAAAACCTCCTCTAGTGACACTTCAATCTGTGACAATTCCTCAGATTTGTCACCTACAAAGGACGGCTCAGGTTTGGGAATCTCCCTAACATCCTCAGCCGTGAAGACTGAAGCAAAGAATGCATTTAGTTTCTCAGCAATCACTTTATTGTCTTTAAGTGCTCTTTTTGTATCTCGATCGTCCAGCGGCCCCACTGGTTGTTTAGCAGGCTTCCTGTTTCTGATGTACTTAAACACATTTTGTTATTACCTTTTGAGTTTTTGGCTAGCCATTCTTCAAACTCCTTTTTGGCATTTCTTATTACATTTTTACACTTAATTTGTCAGTGTTTATGCTCCTTTCTATTTACCTCATTAGGATTTGACTTCCACTTTTTAAAAGATGCCTTTTTATCTCCCACTGCTTCTTTTACATGGTTGTTAAGCCATGTTGGCTCTTTTTTAGTTCTTTTACTGTGCTTTTTTAATTTGGGGTATACATTTAAGTTGGACCTCTATTATGGTGTCTTTGAAAAGTGTCCATGCAGCTTGCAGGGATTTCACTCTAGTCACTGTACCTTTTAATTTCTGTTTAACTAACCCCCTCATTTTTGCATAGTTCCCCTTTCTGAAGTTAAATGCCACAGTGTTGGGCTGTTGAGGTGTTCTTCCCACCACAGGGATGTTAAATGTTGTTATATTATAGTCACTATTTCCAAGCGGTCCTATTATAGTTACCTCTTGGACCAGCTCCTGCGCTCCACTCAGGACTAAATCGAGAATTGCCTCTCCCCTTGTGGGTTCCTGTACCAGCTGCTCCAAGAAGCAGTCATTTAAAGTATCGAGAAATTTTGTCTCTGCATTTCGTCCTGAGGTGACGTACCCAGTCAATATGGGGATAATTGAAATCCCCCACTATTATCAAGTTCTTTATTTTGATAGCCTCTCTAATCTCCCTTAGCATTTCATCGTCACTATCACTGTCCTGGTCAGGTGGTCGATAATAGATCCCTACTGTTATATTCTGATTAGAGCATGGAATTACTATCTATAGAGATTCTATGGAACGTGTTGATTCATTTAAGATTTTTACTTCATTTGATTCTACATTTTCTTTCACATTGTCGGAGAATAACAGAGTTCTCACTTTTTGTTTGGGTACAGCAAATCAGATACTTTATTTTCTCTCTATCAATTGCATAGAGGGAGAGAGCTAAACAGGTCTCTCAACAGGTAACAATTACAGCAAGCATTTATACCTTTTGTTACAGACAATAATGAGCAACAGCTGCATTTTGTTTATACATAGGTCATTCTGATATCTTGTTTTGCTCACTAATGTAGACTCTTAGTCTACATTCCATATTATCTACACAAGGTCGCAACAACTTCTCACACAGTTCTTTCCCACTCGCCTCACACATTCCTCGCTTCTACAAATCTCGCATTATTAGGGTTACAGTTAGCCTGACTCTTGCTAACAAACTGTCATGCATTGCAATCCCCTTCCTGTCAGTTCTTTCTCTGCTTCCACAACCCCCCCTTTTGTACTACTAGTACAACAAACATTTTCAAATCTCTATTTGCATTAAATCTCAGAATTCAGATTCTACATCAGATGCTTCAACCTTAGGAGTTTTGATTGGATGTAATGACAATGCATGATGAGCATGGACATGAAAGGTATTACTATTATTACGTCCTTTACAACAACAATAACCTACTCCTGCACTAGCTAACAACAACACAAGCAATAACATTCCCATAGCGATAATATGATGGGGTTGTTGTACATCATACTTAGTACATAAGGTGGATACTCTATAAGCTGTCTGAAAGGCATACTTTTCAACTTGATATATATTTTGAAGCATGTGGATTTGCCCTTGTACTTCAGAGATTTTCTGAACCTCTGGTAACAGTGAAAGCAAATTCTGAAATCGATCAGGTACTAAACTAGTCCAATTAAAGGGTATCTGGAACCTAAGGGCTACTTGCAAAATTCTATCTGCAGGCCAGTAAATAATATGATTGCCTGAAGTGGTAATGAGATTAAAATGTATGTCTTGCAATGTGGTGGCTTTAACATACACACAGCTATCATTAGCTTGAAAAAAGTAAGTGTCCTGTCAGGGTAGTTCCTTGTCCCCTACCCTCCCAGCAAACGTAGTCATGAAGAGTAACAATTTCTCCTGGCTTCAGTTTATGGATACACTGAAGCTGTGGGGGTTCTAACGGCCAAAATGTCCATTGACTCCCTAATCCCATCCAAATGTCAGATGTAATCCCAGGAGCACTGACTAAAAATCGATTGGGCATACCAGGAGGTCTAATTTCCCAGATGTCTCGGTGAATTACCCAATCCCACATGCATCCTCCCCATGGACCCGGCAGGATTCGGTATGTGGGAGCCCACAGCCCCCCCAACCGGTCCATATGCTTGGAAGGAGCACTGAGAATGTCTGCACTTCCACCCAGAAAGTCTCCAAGTATGTCTCCATGGCCACAGATCAGATGGTACTCCTGATGTGTCTGTAAGGGCAGTGGGCCAAGCCTGATGCTCTAGATCATTCCGAATGGCCATTAGCTGGTCATTCAGGAAATCCTGAATTTCTGAACATGCTAGATCCCACTGCAATGCCTTCCCAGCCTCAGTGATATTCAATACCATCTCGGTCAGCAACTTCTGGGTCATTGAACTAAGGGCGGAAATAACATGTAACTCACCAACTCCAGCCTGTACCTGGGTTAGTTGTACTCCAGAAACAAGGCCAATGGCCTTCTCTAGTTGCCCCAATTTCTCATCATGTTTTTGGTTCTTAAAAATATTCCAAACTGCTGCTGCACTATTGGCCCCATCCCAAAGGGGTCCGGTCAAGTCTCTCTTCTTTCTAGAGGAAATAACCCAAGCCCTCTGTTGTGCTAATCTAATGGCAGCCCTCTTTGAACAATTTGGGTATGTAGAGGTAATCTGGAAACTGGATAAGGGCAATGAAAATTTAACAGTCCCTAGTATAGTGTTAATCACAGTCCATTGATATCCTAATACATCTCTCTTTGGTGTAGTACTATACCACATCTGTTTCTACTATACCCCTCTTTTCTTGGCTGTCAGCCAAGTCTTAGCTGTGGGCAGTGTCCTTGGATGGGGCCAGCATCTTATCTTTGGACTGAGCTTGCTAGCTATTTTTTTTCTCAGTTAACTCATTCTGTTCTTTTTCCTTCTCCCCTTCTTGGCTTCTTTTAACCTACAAAGGAAACTTCCACTCTTCACCTTTATGTACTTCCGGGAGGCATTGATATTAATGGCATAAGAAGGGGTGTATTGCAATAAGGTACAGGTCACATTATTAGTCATTGGTATAATTTCTATGCAGGTAAAATTTCCAGTGGCAAAACAAACTCTGGGTATTCGTTTTATTGTTAACTAATTGGGTGACCAAATAACAATAAGGGCCTCTCTCATTTAACACAGTGCAAATTCCAGGAACATTCGCTATAGAACCCATCAATTGTAATTACAGATTCTTGGGGTTCACTGGTAGTGATATCATATACTTTTATCTCCACTGATCCATTCAATTGTTCGCTTATATGGGATATCCTGAACCTTAAAAATATATCTTTTCAAACAATATTTAAATAAATCACTAAAGTGTGAAGGCCTTAGTCATTGGTTTTATCGAATATATGGCATTGTCTGTATTTGGATGTGTTACAGGGGTAATAGTGTAATGGAGGAGATGGCAGGGGCAATGGCAACAAGGTGCCTTTGGTACTTATCATTTAAAATCCAATTAGGGAGGGCAATACATGCTGAAGGACTTATCCAAAACACAGGGCGCAGCCTGTAGAATAAACCCCAAAATCCAATCAATACCACGTTCCCAAGCATGGGTCCCACAAGTTTCTTCCTGCCAGTGTATAATTCTTTGTTTCTTCAGCAGGGTCAGTTCTTAATGTCTCTTGTAGTCAGGAATCCCTGGACTTTGTGGTTTCAATGAAGCAAGTGTTCCTTCTTCTCTTTTCCTGAAACAGTGTGGTTTAGCATCATACAGGGGAGAGGTTACTAGCACATCACCCTGTAATGGTTTTGCTTCTTCTAGGAAAATCCAAAGGCACAGTAGGTCTGTCAGTGGACAAGGGAGAGGTTACTAGCACTTCACCTTGTCTTTTTTTTTTTTTCTGCTGTCCAGAAGACACAGCAGAGCTAGAAGGAGAAATAGGCTTATCCTCAGTCGGAGAGTCCTCCCGAGGTGGAGGGGTCTTTTTACAGTGAGAAGCATGGGTCCAGGCAGGTAGTCCTTGGCACTTCACAGCTATGTTGGTGGTTAACAGGACTTGGAAAGGGCCTTTCCAGTGTGGAGCCAAAGCAGTCTTTTGTTGATGGACTTTACGTAGACTCAGTCTCCTTGTTTCAATGAACGGCAGGGCTACTAGGGTCTTTGGGTAGCACTTCTTTTATCTGTGAGAAAAGAAACCTAACACATTTCATTAGTGCCTGGCAGTGTTTTGCAGATCTCATAGTTGCTTGGGCACATTCAGGCCCCCCTTTTCTTGGCTGTCAGCCAAGTCTTAGCTGTGGGCAGTGTCCTTGGATGGGGCCAGCGTCTTATCTTTGGACTGAGCTTGCTAGCTATTTTTTTTCTCAGTTAACTCATTCTGTTCTTTTTCCTTCTCCCCTTCTTGGCTTCTTTTAACCTACAAAGGAAACTTCCACTCTTCACTCATACACCTTTTCCCAACAATGAACACATACACATTGCCATTATACAGTACATTAGTCTTATTATTCAATGTATGCCATGTACACCCTTCCAGTAAAATAACTTTATTACAGAGCTTTGGAGCAACAAACCAGGACAAGCACACCCACTTTTGAGGAGTCCACTCGGTACAACCTCTGGTGTCCAATAGCTTTCCTCCCTCCCCAGCCCTCTGGCTAGAAATCTGAGGTAGCCAGAAGGATCCCATGGGCAATATGGGGAGTGGGTTAACCTTCCATGTCCTTGCTTCCAAAGACTGTTGGTATGCAAATTTTAACAACAATTTTTTCAATTAAAAAAATCTGGCCAATGAAGTTTCTTTTTGTTGTTGTTGTTGGATATACCTGTTCCACAATTTTAGGGCTTTGGACCTTGTTCCCACTGTCTGTTGATATAAAACATGCAAGCAATGGTTGTCCATCATTACATTTACGGTATTTTGTCTGATTACTGATATAAAGTGTAGGCACCCATTGAGAACTGCACATAATTCTAGGAGGTTGATGTGAAGCACAGATTCTGATAGGGACCACTTGCCCTGTACCATGTGATTTTGTAGATGTGCTTCCCAGCCAAGTAGGGAAGCATCGGTTGTCAGTATCAAGGACGGTAGTGGTTGGAGGAAGGGAACCCCCATACAGACATTTTGGGGTTGTGTCCACCAATCTGAGTCCTTGTCCTTGAGTGGGAACAAGAGAAGTTTTCAGGCTGTTCCTTTGTGGAACGTACGCTTTTCATAGCCATCCCTGGAGGAAGCGCCTGTGTAATCTGGCATGTTTTACCACGAATGTGGCCGCTGCCATATGGTTGAGTAACTGTAGACAAGTTCTGGGAGAGATCTGTGGGCTGGTTTTCATGGTGGAGATGAGACTGATTATTGCAGAAAATCTGTGAGCTGGGAGGAAGGTTCTGGCCTCTCTAGTATCTAGTTGGGCACCAATAAGCTCCAGTTGTTGTACTGATGTTAGTGTTGATTTTTGCATGTTTATATGGAGGCCAAGTTTCGAGAAAAGGTCCATTTTCTTATGGCTTCAAATGTGTTGACTCTGGATGGAGCCTTGATAAGGCAGTCATTGAGGTATGGGAGTATTACAATCCCTTGTTTGTGGAGGTGTGTCACCACCACTGTGAGGACTTTGGAAAATACCCTGGGCACTGTGGAGAGGCCAAAGGATAGTACCTTGCATTGATAATGGTTGGACCTCAGGACAAATCTGAGGAATCGCCTGTGGGAAGTGTGTGATATGGAAGTACTGTGTTGGAGGTGGAGGGCCGATAACCAGTCCCCCTGTTTCAGTTCTGGGATTATTGTTGATAGTGGGACCATCTTGAAGCATTGTAGTTTGAAGAACTTGTTGAGGTTCCTCAAGTCTAGGATCAGTCTCCATCTACCCAATTTTTTTTGGATTAGAAAATAGTGGTCCCATCTCAACATGTTTCCCTCTATGTTGAGATGGGACCAGTTCTGTGGCTCCCAGTCATAGAAGATGGTTTACTTCTTCTCATAGAAGGTGTGGGCTGGTGGTGTAACATCTTCGTCCATTTCTTCCTCATGCTGATCTACCAATTCTGGCTCAGGGTCAGGAGGCCTAGAGATAGATGAAGATGGAGAGTGTATTTGTCTCTGTTCTGCAGGTGGTTTGCTAAAGTGTGACCTATATGCAGCCCAAGGGTCCAAATATGGCCACTGTGGGGAAATAGGCATATGGAGCTGCATCCAGGGGTGTCTGTACTAAGGACCTGGTTCATTTCTTGTCTCTGGGTATGGAGGGCAGTAGTATGATTCTCGGAGAGGAGCCCTGTTATATGATGGTGGAAAGTGAGATGTACGGGAGCACTCCTCTTCTTCCTCCTCTCTGGAGAATGGTGGAGCGGTCCGCAATGGTGAAGGAGAGCAGTGTGATACAAGTTGTGTTTCCGGAGGGGAGGCTTGCAGGGTGGGATGAGAATTCTGGGGTGTTGGAGACGATCAGATCTCTGGGGTAGCGGAACTCTTCTGGTACTGGCAAAAGCATCATCACTACCAGAGGTTGTACATGTATTGGTACAGAAAGTGAGGATATTGACGGTGCTGAAGTTAGATTGTATTCCATGGAATGGCCCAGTACATGGCACCAGGGGCTTCATTGGTACCCGGGACTTCATCGGTGCTGTGCCCTTGAAGTTGTTTTGTCTTGGTGCTAAGGGATGGTGTTCCTGTATGTGGTTCTTCCCTCTTAGGGTCCTTGGCATGCTCACTAGTGCTGGTACTGGAGGTGATCCAGATGGTCACAGGAGCCAGGTCTCGCCCCCAAAGATGTCAAGGCTATAGACCTCATGGGGGATGCCTTTTTTTTGAGGTGGCTCCTCGGTGGGTGAACTCAGGGCACGTTTCTTCTCAACTTGGAGGGAGAGTGTAGATTTTCTTTTCATCATGTGTGGTGAATGAGGGTCAGAAGATGACCGTGCTGATGGTGACCCTCACAGAGGAGAGGTATCAAACCCAGGATCAGGGAAAACTTTTAATGATGGAGAGTTTTAATTTCAACCTCCTTTCTTTCCAAGACCATGCCTTTAATTTGAGGCAGTAGGTGCACTTTTGCAATATGTGCCCCTCTCCCGGACAACAGACTCACCATCGCTCGTGGCCGTCGTCGCTCCCTGGGATGGCCTCATGACAGGAGAGGCACCTCTTAAACCCAGGGGATCTGGGCATAACCCAGGTAGGGAGAGTTTCCCAGTAGAGAAGGGCATAGAGAAAAAGGAAACCTATGCTAATCTAAAAATAGCAGGGAGGAAAGAGCCAAAGGAAAAAAAAATTAAGAGGGGGTAAGGGGAAGAAATAAATAAAGGAAAGACCTACAATAGCAATGGAAGCACTAGTAAAAGCAGCAAAGAGTCCTGTGGCACCTTATAGACTAACAGATGTATTGGAGCATGAGCTTTCGTGGGTGAATACCCACTTCATGACATGCATCCAACGAAGTGGGTATTCACCCACGAAAGCTCATGCTCCAATACATCTGTTAGTCTATAAGGTGCCACAGGACTCTTTGCTGCTTTTACAGATCCAGACTAACACGGCTACCCCCTGATACTTAATATTAGTAAGGGCACTAAAGGCATATGAAGGGCTCTGCTAGGGATTCAATCCCAGACCAAGGGCGATTGAGAAGGAATTGAGGGTGGTCAGACCGCACAGCGCTATATGGACGCACCTCACAGCGCGAGATGGGAAGGAGCACATGTGCAGCCCAACGGACACGGCTACCGAAAATCTCCAATCCCAGGTGCATGGATTCTACCTCTCCTACAGCCCTCATAGGGACACTATTGAAAAAGATATACTAAAGTTTTACATGACTGGAAAGAAGAGAATCCCAGTTCCAATAGGATATGGAACTTGCTCCTAACTTGATTGTCCTGACATATTAAATCTTAAAATTGCAACATGATTATATAGTGAAAATTCATTTTAAGTAACTTTTACTGGATTTTTCTTTTTTTTTGGCTATGTTATTTCTTTTCCTCTGGGGACCATGCAGTTTGATTCAGAGCCACTTTTGAACTGATGGTGCAAACAGGACAGTGAACTAGGTTAAATATCCATATGGGCATTCCTCTTGTGTAGGGAAATGTAAACCTGCCAAAGATGGTGCTAGGACACCTGCTTCCCCAAGGAGTAGCAGGCATTCTGTGCAAAGGAAGAATGAGGCAAATCACTTTCTCCAGCTCCAACGGAATGGCCTGAGGGCAGCTCTAACTTTTACCCTTGGCTGAGCAGGCCTCCACTGATCCAGTAGCACAGGATCAGGGGCTGAAGGTGCAGAGGTGTAAATGAGGTGGACAGACAATTATTAACATTTTCTTTTTCTCTGGTGCTCCAAGTGTAGCTCAGGCACATCAGATGTTCTGGCCCATTCTAGCTAAGGTACCTGGTTTTAGAAATCGAAGGAGATGGAAAAAGTAATATTTTAAGAACCTTTTAAAACACTTATAAAATACTTGTTAAAAATAGGTGGCTGGTGCAGACTGCGTGATAGTACGGTCGGTTATAAAGATTTCATTGGCACTCATTTGGCATGGCCTCCATAACTCACTCATGACACTGTCACCCTAAGTAATGTGACCATGCCAAACTCATACTACAGAAATCTTTATTATCCATTCCATCATCTTAGATTTCCTATGTAATTAATCAGAATATTTGCTTTATGCAGTATAACTGGCTATAGGGGTATCCCTGCAGTGTGATCACATTGTGAGCTGATCTGGGTGCATTAAAATAACTTTATAATGAGCATCATTATAAATATTATTTAAATACACTACATCTTTTAAGTTTAAAATCCACCTCCTTCTAAACCATATTAACAAAGGAACTGTTTATTTTCCTATCCCTTTAAAACTCAATTTCACTACCATTATGGAACATAGATAAATATCAATGCTTTTTTTCACCCAACAATATCACTGTTCTTTATAAATTGTTCCCTTTCTGATTTAAGAGATTTGCTATCCACCTTCATCATGGTTCCACTAATTCATCCTGGCCTAGGTAGTATCGTATCCCCTTAGGCAAGCTCTACTACAGAGGTTCTGGATACTTCTCTGATCTTCCACTGATTCCTAAAGCATAGGCTTTTATTAATATTTATGGACTGTCCAGTGAGACAACTTGTTTTTTAGGGAAGATAGTCTTGGTGAATAATCATTATTCATCTGTGTAATAATTCACATGCCTTGTCTCTGAAGTTCAAGTGAAGAATTGAGGGTTCAATAGCAGAGGCAGTGTTAGCCGGAGGGAGTTTATTGACTTAAAAGATACAGACAGCTCCCATTTAAAACTGAACTTATCCCCATGAAACCTAATTTTACTAATACATCTGAGGTCAGATCACATGTATTTGATAAGTTTGCATTTATAGGTTTCTCCTGACAGCTCCAGATAAGTTCCTAGGTGAGAAAGCTATAGGTTGCATAAAGTGTATATACAAAATGACAATGCTCAACATAATCATTTTTAATATCTTACCCAGCATTTTATTTTTTTCCTTTCAAACATTTTATTTCCTTTATTTACTGCTCCAGTTAATTTATGTCTTGCATTGTTAAATTTAAGGCTGATTCTATTGGTGTGTCAACGGCATAACTCCATAGAGGATTAGAAAAACTAATGTGGCTGTTTATTAGCAGAACACCCTTTTAGAAATAAAAAAAAAAATGTGTCTAGATAGTTAGTACTATAGCTAAGGGAAATACTACAGACAATATTAATTACAATGCTTTTAAAAACTGAATACAGTTCTGTGGAAAAATCCTCTCCTATTTATAATATTTTTAACAAACTGTTGTTTTTAAAGCTGAAGACAAAATGTGCCAATGTAATAATCAGTTACAATATTTACATTTGCACCTCACGTATCATGATGGCACTTCAGGATCTGAAACTTCCAGAAACTGTCTCAGTGAGGGGGGAAAACCAGTGGTTGCGAATTCATAGTATACTTCTGACTTTGGAGGTTTTCTAATATATATTGTTTAAAAAATATAATTCTTGCTAATTGAGGCAACTTGCTGTGAGGTCAGATTTTCCATGAATGAACATTTTAAAAGCTGGTATAAACAATGGTCTAGAGCAGGGGTCGGCAACGTTTGGCATGCGGCTCACCAGGGTAAGCACCCTGGCCGGCCGGGCCAGTTTTATTTACCTGCTGACGCGGCAGGTTCGGCCGATCGCGGCCCCCACTGGCCGCGGTTCGCCGTCCCGGGCCAATGGGGGTGGCGAGAAGCGATCGGCCGAACCTGCTGCGTCAGCAGGTAAATAAAACTGGCCCGGCCGGCCAGGGTGCTTACCCTGGTGAGCCGCATGCCAAACGTTGCCGACCCCTGGTCTAGAGCAGTGATACTCAGACCTCAGTGGTTCAGGAACCAAATTAGCAATCAGCACTATCCAAAAGAGACTCAGTATAGTGTGAATTCACTGTTTCATTTACTATAAATATATAAAATGTTCACAGCAAAATGACTGACCACATATTATTATTTTATCAACTGCAGTTGGCTAATAACATAGTAAAAACATCCTGATTGGTTAATAATTAAATCACACAGTGTTTTAATATCATGTGTTGCAAAGAGCTGCAGGAAACGCATTAAAAGAGCCACTTGCAGCTCATGAGCCTCAGTCTGAGTATCACTCATCTAGAAGTAAATCCAGTTGCTGCTGGTTACCCCCTCATAATATAGTAATTAGTTTTAAACCGAAAGGCACAAATTTCAAATTAAAAGAGAAATCCACTTCACTGTTAGGGACCACAGATCTCAAGCCATGGTTCACAGGGCACTTAATAGCAAGGTAGTCCCAAACTGCCACCCAGTGACCTGCTAGAATAGCAGCTGAACTCTAGCAGAGGACTCCATTCCAGGGATCTGTTTGATGGAACTCTGGGGAGTCCTGATTGGTCCCCAGCCTCTCTTTAACCCAAGGACTGGAACAGGACATTGTGCAGGCAACTGGGTTCTTCCTGCTCTGGACTGCTTCCCCTATGATACCTGCTCCTGCTGCTGATCTTTTGGTAATCTGACTTTGCCTGACACCTGATTTATCCTCTGGCCTATTTTGGACTCTGGCCTCCTGGTATTGGATGTGGCCTGACTCGAGACTGCTGCTCCAACCACTAGGTCAGACCGCCCATGTCTCAGTTGTAACATTTACACAAAATGTATTTTATCAGTGGAACTAATGGCTGCGAAAGATCATTAAGGCCAAAAGTTTTGTAGTAGTCACAAAGAGTTTGTATTTGTGTGGAAAACAGGAAATGGGAGCATCCAAAGTTACTTTAGAGAGGCTGAAAAAAAAGGGGGATTCAAATCTTCAGGCTTCAGGACATATGGCAACCACTAAATGATAGGGGTAGGAAGGAAATTCCCCCATAAGCAGGTTATTGAACAACTGTCCACTGCAGGGTGTTTTAAACCTTCCTCTGTAGTATCTGGTACCAATGAGGTTGTCATGTCCTGAAGACCTGGGATTTAAATATTTTTTTTAATCTTATTTAACAAGTGTGGATATTTTCATTATTATCCTTATAAATGTCTACTGTTGATGAATCCTGTTCTTTTGGCCTTCATGATACCTAGCAGCATTGAGTTCCACAGATTAATTACATGTTGTGCATAGGAGGATTTTTTTTCTTTACAAAAATGTCAGGTGGTATTTGTCAGTGCCACGGTACTAGACCAGATGAAACACTGGTCTGATCCAGCATGGCAATCCCTATGTTCAAAATACAGTTGGTATAGTAGTGTGGCTTTGTGACTGTTTGGGTGGTGGCGAGACTGGAAGTGCATTTTGGTTTTGACCCAGGGCACAAGGGATCGTATTTTGCCCACAGGTACACCTGTGCAACCTGACTGGAGTCACTGGGTAAAACTGAGGGAAGAATTTGGTACACAATCAATCTTACTTAAGCACTGAGGCCAAAATCTAATTTCTAGCCTGTGATGCCTCCTCAGACCCTCAGTGTCCTTTTTACTGTAGGAGAATTATAGTATGTGTATAATTGCTCTGTACCTGCCATGCCCTCACCCACCATGCCCCAAAATACTGTCATCACCCAACCTTGCAGGAAGGTCCTACTGAGCTGGTGACATGATCTGCACCAAAATTATCCAAGTGAATCTCTGTGACCTACAGTTTTTACATCTATCTGGTTGTCAATAATTGCTTTTGTTTGTATGACATATCATCCTGGAACATTGAATATTTAGGGCCTGATTTTCCTCTTACCAGTTTCACACCATTGACTTCAGCAGATTCTGTTCACGGACAGTGGTGAGTGTGAGTGGATAATCAGACCTGTAATCTTTACCTGTTCCAGTTGTGTGGCAATCTTGATCTTTAACTGAAAGACATTCCATAAGGTACAACATTTTCTTACATACAAATTCAACTTAGCAAGACATAAAAATAATTTACTTTTACACACAGCCTTTTATCCAGAAGTAACCTGAAGTGCCTTATAAATTTCAACTACATATATTGAGTGTATTAAGGGATTACTTCACATCCCAGTGGAATGCAGCAGGGTGGAGGCAAATGTTTAACAGTGCATGGTGAACACAGCAGTTAAGATGTGAAGAAGTAGACTGTATCTCATTTGAAATTCAGGTTAGCAAGCTGTAATTAACCCAATTACAATTTTGCTGGAAAGCACCTTGTGACTGAGTCTCCTTTTGCACCAATGTAAATGAAAACTATTTCTAATGAAGTTACACTGGTGTAATACTGGTGGAAGACTGTGGAGAATCAGGCCAGCTGTCTCTGGAATAGAAGTGCTGTGGAAACTTTAATAGTTCCAAGTGGTCAGGCAATCAGTTTTACATCTCATCCAAAAGAGAGTGCTTTGGCAACACAGTTAGTGTCCCCCCTGGAAGAATGCTATCTAATGTAGCACCAAGAAAACTTCTTGTAGCATGTTCTGTACATGTTTCCTGGCCTCTTGTCCAACTACTTACTAGCCCAACACCTGCTTATCTTTTGCAATCTGAGATCGTAGCATAAAGAGGGAAAGCTGCAAGAGACAGTAGTCATGTTAGTCTGTATCCGCAAAAAGAACAGGAGTACTTGTGGCACCTTAGAGACTAACAAATTTATTAGAGCATAAGCTTTCGTGGGCTACAACCCACTTCTTCGGATGCATATAGAGTGAAACATATATTGAGGAGATCTATATACACACACATACAGAGAGCATGAACAGGTGGGAGTTGTCTTACCAACTCTGAGAGGCCAATTAAGTAAGAGAAAAAAAACTTTTGAAGTGATAATCAAGATGGCTCAGTACAGACAGTTTGATAAGAAGCAAGTGTGAAAATACTTACAAGGGGAGATCCATTACAAACATTGAATCTCTCAGCCATTCCCAGTCTTTATTTAATCCTGTGTTGATTGTGTCTAGTTTGCATATCAATTCCAGCTCAGCAGTCTCTCGTTGGAGTCTGTTTTTGAAGTTTTTCTGTTTTAAGATAGCCACCCGCAGGTCTGTCATAGAATGGCCAGACAGGTTAAAGTGTTCTCCCACTGGTTTTTGAGTATTATGATTCCCGATGTCAGATTTGTGTCCATTAATTCTTTTGCGTAGAGACTGTCCGGTTTGGCCAATGTACATGGCAGATGGGCATTGCTGGCACATGATGGCATATATCACATTGGTAGATGTGCAGGTGAACGAGCCCCTTATGGTATGGCTGATGTGATTAGGCCCTATGATGATGTCACTTGAATAGATATGTGGACAGAGTTGGCATCGGGCTTTGTTACAAGGATAGGTTCCTGGGTCAGTGTTTTTGTTCAGTGATGTGTGGTTGCTGGTGAGTATTTGCTACAAGCTATCAGGAACAGTATCCCTGATAATGTCACAGCTAACCTGGCTAACAAATCTGACATCAGGAATCATAATACTGACATCAGGAGCCATAGAGAAATAGTCCTTCCAATTAACGTACTTAGAGGCTAGGTGGGCTGGTGCCAGAATTGGAATATGTGTTCATCTATCGCCCCTCCGCAGTTAGGGAAACCCATTTGTGCAAAGCCAGCCACAATGTCATGCACATTACCCAGAGTCATGGTTCTTCTGAGCAGGATGCGATTAATGGCCCTGCAAACTTGCATCAACACAATTCCAATGGTCGACTTCCCCACTCCAAACTGATTAGCGACTGATCGGGAGCTGTCTGGAATTGCCAGCTTCCAGATTGCAATAGCCACCCGCTTCTCCACTGTCAGGGCAGCTCTCAATCTCGTGTCCTTGCGCCGTTCCTCACACAGTCCCATGAAAGTGGCTTTTCTCATGCAAAAGTTCTGCAGCCACTGCTCATCATCCCAGACTTGCATGACAATGTGATCCCACCACTCAGTGCTTGTTTCCCAAGCCCAAAAGTGCCTTTCTACGATGGTGAGCATGTCTGTCAATGCCACAAGCAATCTCATGTTGTATGTGTTACTCGAGTCGATATCGTCGGAGTCCTCGCTGTCACTTTGGATCTTAAGGAATAACTCAACTGCCAAATGTGATGTGCTGGCGACACTCGTCAGCATATTCCTCAGCAGTTCGGGCTCCATTCCCACAGACCGAAAGGGAAGACAGAGCACGCAGTACAAAAAACGTTGAAAGATGGTGCCAATTGTGGACGGAAGCAGAGGGATTGCTGGGATGCGAACCAATGCATCACGGGGAGTTGGGACAGGACCCAGAATGCCCCGCGGCCCGCGCCCCCTTCCCACAAGCCACAGCGCCAGAATGGGAAAAGGTGCTCTGTGGGATAGCTCCCAAGTGCTTCAAATGTGGCCACGCCAGTGCGCTTGCAGCTGTCAGTGTGGACAGACTGCAGCACTTTCCCTATTGCGCTCTATGAAGGCTGGTTTAACTCAAAGCACTCTACATTTGCAAGTGTAGCCATGCCCTCAGTTTCTAAACTACCTGAATTATAGTACCTTATAAAATGGTTATGGGCTAACTGTAAACTAGGTAGGTAGATTCTAGGATATGCAGCCTGTCCATCCAAACGGAATTACATCTTCTAAACTCATTTTAATTCAAACACGTTTAAAACTGCGCTGATTCATTATGACCTTTCCCAAGGTTGAATTCTTTGTGGTAGGAACTTTGTGAAAATCTCATTTCAGGAAACAACCATGCATATATCATCCCCTCTTATTTAAAATTGACATGGGCAGTAATATAATCCCAATTTTAATGAAAGCCAGGTGAATCTATAAAGCCTTTGAGAAGTACACTTTGTGTGCAGAACATATGCAGTCACCATTCAGGTATTAAAGTCCTCTTCCACTCTGACAAAGATGCCTGCCAAGACTTTATTTAAAACAGAGTATTCTGAGCCAAAGCCAAAGCTGGATGTCTAAGCGCTTGGTTTTAAGTTCTGATGCTCTTCTTTCTCCTAGTGTAACAACCGAAGGTAACCATTATTTAAGGAAACCCTACCTTGAACATCATTTCTTATCTCCACAACTCCAAGGACACAGGCCAAAGACATTAAAAATGTAGAGCTTGATTCTCATTTACTATGCTTCCTTTACTTCTCTCTGGCAGAGTAAAATAGCCTTGCTATAAATGAGAATCAGTTCCGCATCATTTCATCTGTGCACAAGGGACATAATGGAGGGCACATGCAGAGGTGAACTCTGTGGCCAGACTGTCCACCTCGTTGGCTTTTTACACTGGAGAGTGAAGAGGAACATTGTGGGAAGGCCCGAAGAATGATAGGGGTTATAGATTTCTCAGTGGCATGGTTCAGCTGAACCAAACACAGAGCAGGGAGAACTTACTCCATTACTCCCTTCAACTGCATTATCTGATTACATGGGAACATTGGCCCCTACTTGAAGGTCCAAAAATTTGCATAACTCCCATACACAAAGTAGCTTTATTGGACTTTGTGTGTGTGGGACCATGATTTGGTCCTTCAGTCAGGACATAATACTTCCTTCTATGACAGCGGGGGGGGGGGGGAGGGATAGCTCAGTGGTTTGAGCATTGGCCTGCTAAACCCAGGGTTGTGAGTTCAATCCTTGAGGGGGCCACTTGGGGATCTGGGGCAAAATCAGTACTTGGTCCTGCTAGTGAAGGCAGGGGGCTGGACTCAATGACCTTTCAAGGTCCCTTCCAGTTCTAGGAGATAGGATATCTCCATTAATTTAGCATTCATAGTAAGAGTAGGTAAATCCTGATATATATTTTTAAACACCTTTATTTTATACTGAAAGGATGTCAAGGCTGAATCCCAACTCTGTCACTCTGAGTGTAGAGTGGGGCCCCCAAGGATTTTAAAAATTAATACTTGCCACTCCAGGCTTGTATTAAACTCCCCAGGTTACAGCTTTTCTCTGACCTTGGCTTGGTAAACGCTGCCACCAACCAAATGCAACAAAACCCGCTTTGAACCCAGGAAGGTGCACTTGGGAATTCCTCCCTGTGGGGTGCCCTCAAGCCCTTTCACCTCCCCTCCCCCCCCGAGGAAGAGCTGAAAAAGGAAACAAGGAAATTATCCATGGCTACCAGCTAATCAAAAACATGCACAGACATCTTAGGACACCAAAAATCCAATCCTGTTCTGAAAAAAGGTAAATTTTATTAAGAACAAAAAGAAAGAAAATACATCTGGAACTTAGGCTTTTGCTAGATTTTAAAAGAACAATTCCAAAAATCAAGCACCCAAAATAGCTTTCTTGGGGGTTCAGCTTAAAGGTTACAAGCAAACAAAAGCATCTGGGGTTAGCACAGAGGAGTCCACAAGCCAATAAGAAATAAAAGAAATAACCCTAATCACATCTAGCTAAATGTTCTGATCTACTTACACTTTGGAGTTCAGATAAGTAGTTCTAGGCATGATCTGACTTATAATCATACCTGGCTTAGCTGCTTATAGCATGGTTGCTCTGACCCTTCAGCCCAGAGAGAACAGACAAAGGGAAAGTTTCTTTCCCAATTTTAAAAAGTTCTCCCTTCCCATTGGCTCTTTTGGTCAGGTGCCCACTTTTTTTCTTTACCTGGGGGACTTCTTAACCCTTTACAGGTAAAGCCAGTAAAGAATAGCTACCAGGAGGGATTTTACAGCTAACTGGCTGGCTGGGTGTCCATCAAAGGGAGCTATCCCCCCAATTTGTTTATTACAGAAGGTGAAAATAGATGATGTAGCATGGGACCTGAAAGTGGAAAAATAAATTGACTGTAAGTTAAAATATATTAAATGGGCCTCTAAGTTTGGCTATTTAGAAGTATTCAGAGCCAGTTTATTTTTGAGGTTTACAGTTTTGAGTTATCTTTGTTACTGAATATGGGCGTGTTCCAAAGCTCACCAAAGTCAGTGGAAAGATTACCGTGAATGTCAGTGGCTTTTGGATCAGATTCTAATTACAATATTTTGCATGCAGACAAACTAATCTAGAAATAAAATCTGCAGTATATTGGACAAATGATGTGATCTGCAAAAAATTCCTGTCTGACTTTGTCCAAGGACACATTTTTACATTTGCAAAGCTGTAAAAAGGTACCGTTAGAAAACAGCTATGCGTACACAGTATCAGCCCCTCTGATCTAGTAATGGAATAGATGGGTCATATAGCTTCAGTTTTAATGAAATCTATTTCTTTCAGAACTTTCACCACGTTTGTAAACCATAGTCACCATTCAGATATCAGTCCTTTCCATAAACAGAGAAACATGTCCTCTAACAGAGTGCCCTTGACTATAACCCAAAAGCCAAGTGGGTAAACTAAAATTGTCTAAATTTACCTGTTCATTTGCAGAAATAAGTGCATATTCTATAGTTGAAATGCTAGCTGAATTTCTCTGTGTTTCATAAAAGGCAGCATTGTTCACTACATGTCAAATGTGAATGTAAGCATAGAATCTTAAGGTTGGAAGGGATCTCAGAAGGTCATCTAGTCCAACCTGCTGCTCAAAGCAGGACCAATCCCCAGACAGATTTTTGCCCCAAATTGCCCTCTCAAGGATTGAATTCACAACGCTGGGTTTAGCAGGCCAATGCTCAAACCACTGAGCTATCCCTCCCCCATCAAATCTGTTTGGCTGATTCACAGGGAGTAAATTCTCTAGTTGAGTAAATCTGTTGGCAGTATAACAACAACAGATTTTACATAGCATTGGGGGATATGTAAATGATGTTCATACCCCCAGTCCCAAAGAAGAGGTCTGAGTAATCTCAAAAGCTTGTCTCTTTTACCAGCAGAAATTGGTCCAATAAAAGATATTACCTCACCCACCTTGCCTCTCCAATGAGTGCCTTTACATTTTGGAAGTACTAAAGTACCAATAGGTTCTCATGAGAAGAGATGCATGGGACCAAATTCTGCTTGCCTTTCCCACCTCAATAGGACTGCTTGCCTGGATAAAGTGAACAGGATTATTGTCCATAATTTGTGAAAGTGTCTGCCCAACATTTGGATCAGACTACAAATATATGAATAAAATATTGATATTATTGTACTTACCTCTCTGATATGTACTAATGTAAATATTTTGTCATTAGAACTGTGTAAATAACTGATGTATTTGGTTTTCTGGCAGCTAAGAATAAATTGAAAAAAATTGTCATTGAAGCTGAATTGGACTTTTTAAAAGTTTTGGACAAATGGAAAAAATTTAAAAAAAAATTCATTTCAGAGCATTGTAAACCTTTCCTTAATAAAAGTAAAGGAAATAAAAAGTTAGATTCATAAAACAGGAGGATGAGGAGGTGCTGTTCCTTCCTTTGCCTCCCCTTATAGCCAGTAGCCCACTGGTTAGGGCACTTACCTGGTATATGGGAGACTCAGGTTCAAATCCCTACTCTGGAGCCAGGAACTTGAATCCAGGTCTGATTCCTCCCCAGTGAGTTTCCTAACCACTGAGCTGTTGCCTAACCTGGGGTGGGTGTCTCTCAATCTCTCCTGTTTCCTTTTGAATAAATAACTAAATATTTGTTGAACAGCGGGCATGAGCCCATGTTTCCCACTCTCAGATGAGTTCCCTAATTACGAGGATATACAGTCATTCTCACTCTCTGGGCACGTCTACACAGAGGGAAGAAACAAACCCACAGCAGAGTGTCTCAGAGCTGGGTCAATTGACTTAGGCTTGCACTATGTGGCTAAAAATAGCAATGTAGATATTTGGGTTGGACCGTTGGCTCTAAAATCTGGTTAAGGGGGAGGGTCTTGGACCCCAGCATAAGCCCGACCTCTACACTGCTATTTTTAGCCCCAAAACGTGAGCCCTGCGAGCCCAAATCAGTTGACCCAGGCGCTTAGACTCACTGTGCAGGTCTTTTTTTTTGCTCTGCAGACATATCCTCTGTGTCTCACCCAATGACTATTTAAATATTTTATTTATGTGTCCCTCACCAATGGACTATTAATAGAAGACCACCACCACAATCTGCTGCTACTCTTGTTTTGCGAATAGTCCTAAGTCTTTCTGTGAATGTAGCCCAAAACGTTATTTTGTCTGCAACTATTTGGCAAATTCATGAATAGATTTGTTTGACCTGACACCGTGGAAAATAAACTATTCCTCCACAAAAAAATTCCCATTCAATTTCTTATAATTTGGTATCTTGTCATAGAATGGTAGCTCTTTTATCCATCTGTTCAGATGCTGTTGTGGACCCCTTCACTGTAGTATTTGATTATTGATTAATTGATGAGCAAAACATTGCAAAATAATATCCAAACCTCTTTTTTCCATTGGCTACTTTTGATTCAGATTAAGAATGACCCAAAAGTTTTTGGGGAAAAATTCAAATTAATCAGAATGTGGAATGTTCAAGACTGCAAACATCGAAAAAGATTTCAGTAAGAATGTGTGTCATTACTCCTTATTATTGAGTCGCAGACCCATGACAGTGAATCAACTCATCATATCAAGTTGTTGATTTAGAGTGCAAATATCATGCATTGTATCACAACAAATGCCAAAGTGAAGAGAAGAGGGGAAAGGTTAATTTTCTTAGAATAGAGGAAGAAACAGTTTCTGTGCATTAAGAAGCAGCCGTACAAGAAGAATCCTGCATGCTGGGAACCCTAACCTAGAGCAAAAGGGCAGGAAAAAACTGTCCAGTTTCTAAAGAGCTAAGCACTAGTCCATATTCTGGAAAGAAGGGTCAGCCAGCTTCAATGAGCCTTTATTCTGGGAGCTCATACCAGGAGTATGTGTCAGTGGAGGAGTTCTCCAAACTTGGTGATGAACAGCAAAACTGGAACAGAAAACATCTCTGAGCTCACTTACCATCCTAATTCAGGTAAAGTGAATTCATCCTTGTCCCAAAAGCCTGATCAAGTGGTGCACAGGCCTTATGTAGAGTATTCAGATAGGGTGATTTATACTCATAAGGAATAAAATAACTTTAATTAATTGTGGCCAAACACAGGTTTGTGCAACTGTTGGAACCATTCTGGTAAAGGTTAGCACCATTTCAATTTCAAGCCATAGAGAAGAAAATCAATGGTTTGTTTACAATTTTTTTTTCTGTTAAATCTCCATTAAGTCTATTATGAAAAAATGTGAAAACACTGTTTACTTTGAATAATAACTGTGTATAAGACTTGAGGATTACAGATGTTATTTGTGTTACACATTACAGGCTTCTGTGCTTTATTGTTATAACGTTGAAAACTTAACTACAAAGGCCATTTCTGTAGAGCAAAGATACTATTAGGTGAAATCAATCTTGCTGCTGATAGAAATAATTGTATACCACACAGTTCATATTTTAAATTATTTAGAATGTTAGAGACTTCATTGACAGCAGTGGTAATTGATTTTATACTTAATGTGTTAAATACTAAGGAATACAGTTTGTAAAACTTGAGAGGTATTTTGTGTTGGCAGTTTACCATGTCTCTAGGCCAAAGTAATTGCCTGTAACTGCCCATACTCATCCATAAATATAGTATGGATAAAGTGATTCTGACAAAAGAGGCTGAATGTGAAATAGTAGTTTACCTCTCAAATATTGCAACTGGAGACCCTGTTTGGAGTTTTATATTGCGATCTAAATCTCTGAATTCTTTGAAACCATTTGAAAAATGTATCTCAGATATGGTTCCTGATGTTAAGAGAAAAACACTATGCTCAATTCAAAACTGATTAAGCAACAAATTTTACTCATGTGTGCCCTCCCCCGCAAACCAGGCTAAAGGAGAATACTATACTTAACTAACTATTTAAAATTGTTTCCCTTCTGTGAAATTCTCTGCCACTTGTATCACTCCATCTCTCACCCTACCAAGGCCCCACATGTCTGACACAGACCCAAATGAGAGACATGAAAACAAATTGTGCTGGAAACCAAAGATACTGTGAGATTATTCCTTTAGTGTAAATAGCTATTTATAACATCATCTTCGGAATTCATTATTTGTGATCAAAATAATTTTCAAGAGTGAATATGAAAGGACATCATATTTATATGGAATGAAGGTAAATTTGGGACTCAAATGAGTGATGCCTCAAAGTGAGGGACATTTGAAAGATATGGGTTTGTTGAAATTATTTCAGAATACTTCCTTCTGTGCCATCAAAGATCCAATGGATTTCATGGGTTGTGATGAGTCCTCTCATGGTAATAGTCACAGAATAGTGCCTATTTTAGTGAACTGGGAAATGCTAGGCGGATACAGAAGGCAAAAAATAACTTAAAAAAAAAAAGCTGGCTAGAACTTATTTCTATTCTAGAGGTCCCTCATGCTCTGGTTTAGTCTTTGGGAGTCTGTCACAGGACACTCTCTCAGCTACCCAGTTGGCCACTCTGTCTGGCCTGTTTGGATTGTCTCTTACTCACAATACACCCACAGTCAGTTTCTTTACCCCATGTGTATCTTTAATCTCTAGATTCCCAGCTTTGCAGAACATAGTACATGAATGTGTCAGGAGGAGCCTTCCATCCACCTTTCTCTACCACACCCAGCTCATTCACTAAACTCCCCCCTTCCTTCATGTTTCTGCCTTTTATATATCTTTAGTCCAATCATTCACCCCAAGTGTCAACATAACAGGTTAATTGCCTCCAAGTAAGATGTAATCTTCTCTGTTACGCAATTACCTAAGTGACCAGGGTGCTACAGCTAGCCCTCTGTCACAGTGTCCAAATAAAGATTTAGGTATCTAATTTTGGGCAAATAAGTCTGAAAACTTTGATCTGAATTATTTAAAATAGCTTATATTTTGCAGAAGCTAATGGGACCACCAAAGAAATGACGTGCCACCACTGATTGTTCAGACTAACCCCTGGCCACTTCCAAAACTGCCACTGAGAGAGTCAAAATTGCAGTGACTTCTTCAAACCTTCCTGATTGTAGCCCCAATACATCAAAGTACTTAACTAAGGCCTGGTCTACACTGGGGGAAGGAGGAGGATTCGACCTAAGTTACGCAACTTCAGCTACATGAATAATGTTGCTGAAGTCAACGTACTTAGATCTACTTACCGCGGTGTCTTCACTGTGGTAAATCGACAGCTGATGCTCCCCCATCGACTCCGCCTGCCTCTCACCCTGGTGGAGTACCGGAGTCAACAGGAGAGCGCTCGGCAGTCAATTTATCATGTCTAGACTAGACGCGATAAATTGACCCCCCCCACCCCCCACTGGATCGATCGCTGCCCGTTGATCAAGCCGTTAATGTAGACAAGCCCTAAAAGAGTTGTCCCAGGAAATCAGTGGGATTATTCACATGCTTAAATGTTTCAATGGATTCAAATGAGTTATGCTTATCCAATCAAGGAATAGAAAATATACCATGTAACCAATCACAATAGACCATATTCAATAATATGCTTCCATTTTAAGGAATAGTCATTTCATGTTTTATCTTTCTTATGTTTCTTTTCTTATTTTTCCTGCTGTTCCCTTCCTTACGTCTCTCCTAAATGCTGGAGGACACTTGTTTTATGTGTAGTATATTTGTAGGGAAAGGATGCCTGACAGGGAAACAAAATGGCATATTATCATCACCTTGAAAATCAGTTGCATATTTGCTAAAGGCTTATAAACAACAGGTTTGTTAGTGAGCGATTGTTTGTGGCTCCTGGCCCCCCAGTGAAGGAGAGACCCAGTGTAGGATCAGTATACAAGACACTCAGCATAATGGAATGAATACTTTAAAATTGCCAACCAACCGTCTGTTGAAAAGAGTGCATGGGAAAAAGCAATTTCTCTGTAAACTCAGGTACCAAAGGATCCTTATAAGCAGAGAGCTCTTCTCTACAGTTTACAATGAGTATATAACTGAAGAGAGCTCCATACAAAAGCATCTTTCACAACTTCTATTCAAAACTGAAATAGTGGCTGTGCAGGAGAAGGTGATTAGGCCCTGTTAGAGCATTATGGTTATGATGGATGACCAGTAAACCTAATCTAATGTTTCTTTTCTGGATAGGGAAAATGATACAGAATTGTAGGGTTTACTATATCCAAAGAATGGGAGCAAATTCTCATATTAAGCCAAGCCATACCTATAACCATGGCAATAGCTAGTGCATTGTTCTAGAAACTAGACCAGCAGAGAGAGGGGTATTCCAGTCATTTGAATTGTTAGTGTTGTCTTTATTAATGTTATTGTCCACGTAGGCATTTCACAGATGAAAAACACATATTTGATTGTTTGCTGACAGGAGTGTTGGAGTGATTTCTGGGTGAATTTCTGCCTCCGCAAAGGATGTAGAATGGCTGCCCATGCCACAGCATGAGAATTTGGAAAAAGCTGTCAGAGAGGGAGGCCCTCACCACAGCCTAGAGACCACAGCAGTTAGATGATATCAAGGGTTTATGCAGTAGGCTTAAAAGAAGATGGCAGGAAAGTTGCCTGGAGTCTGAATTTCATAACTGAGCCTACAGATGAACTATGATAGAGGCCATGGCCACCACAAACTACCATGCAACTGGACTTTTGTAAGTAGTGCACAGTACTAGCAGAGTACTAGCAGTTCCTTCACATGATTTATGGGATAAGCTTGCTACACTCTTTCCATAAAAGACAGAGAGGCTCAAGGCTGGTCTCTCCTTTCCAGAGGAAGAGCCTATGAGCAATCTGTACTTCGCTTGTGCCAGAAGGGATTAATCAAGCCAAGAAAAATTAAGTAACTTTCACAAGGCCACATGGCCAGTCAGTGGCAGAGTTGAGATTTGACTTTAGAATCTGATAATCTGGAGACTGTAAATAAACTGGGAGTTATGATAGATGGAGACATTAGTTTAATAAATCTATACTAATTTATTCCGAGCATTTTTAGGTAAGAGCACATCGTGTTCTGGCTACAACACATTACAAACTCATATAATTTGCCTGCATACAGCTTGAATTAGTGCATTATGTAGCAGTATGGCATATCTGCTTCTCTTCAAAATTGTCATCTAGTGCTCCATCCTTTTTTTTTTTTTTAATGAAAGTCTCTAGCCATTACGCCTGCAAAAAAAAAAAAAAAAAAAAAAAAAATCCCTGGAGAATGTGAACGGACTATAGAAGATACAGTGATGTTTGCCTGCTTCTGCAGAGAGCCTGAAACAGTAGCTCAGAAGTGTGAAGTGCTGCATTCATCAAAATCAGGTGTTAATTTGGATGTCCAGTGATGGTACTTTAAATGCCAACAATGCTAACTATTTCATTTTGGAAAGAAGAATGAGGATCATATTATGAAGATTTGCATAATCTACTGTGAATGACAGTTCATATTGGCACCGTTAGTAGGTGGTGTTTGGGAGAATACAGTCACTTTTTTCCGCAGTCAAGAAGGTACCAACCCCAATTAGCCTACTGGAGCCCAGAAGGGCATCTGAGCCCAACTGAGAGGGAGCTGAGCCAAGCCCAAATTGATAGTTGAGCATTCAAGCTGCACCAAGTGAAAGCCAAACTCGAGGAACACATTTGAGCTCATGGTCGTGTTTGAACCACAATGGGGGCAATACTCATTGTATTTTGTGCAGCTTTTCAATCTACTAAGAGTGGTGTCTTATTTTTTTGCAATTTTAAGTGAGTAGGCATATTTTGTAGATGGAGATTGAAAGAGCACCACCACCAGTCTCTCTCCATTTTGACTCCTGCTACTGTGCCCATAGGCAAGTTCCCATAACAGCATACCATTCACATGCATGCTTCTCTTGGGCAATGATCTCTCTGTTTTGGCTGCATAATCTGATGCTTTTCTACAATATAAGAAACACTCTGGTATCATTCCATAGTTAACTTATATTTATAAATTAGATAGTTGCCTAGTGGAATGTTACATTACTTATTGTAATGTGATTGAAGATCATCATATGTTTGTCTGACATATAAAGCTATATGAAGATCTGCTGACATCCAAAGGTGAAAGGAATCTTTCACCAGACACTGCTGGGTACGGGAGGTGGCTGGTGGATTTTGGGAGCTGTGGATCTACTAGCCATTCCTGTGGCCTGCCTCCAAAGTCTTCCTTCCTGCTGAGGGTGCTCCCTCAGAGTTGTAATATTGGTGTGCATGGAGAGTTATCATCCTGTGCAGGTTCCTGCATGTTGCCCGAAATAATATTATTGGTTCTGTTGCATTCAGGAGCCTCTACGCTAAGAATGTGGATTTGCACAATAGAACAAATTCAGGCCCTCTTCAGTTTTGCCACCAAAATATGTGCAAAATAATACTGAAATATCAGTCTAATCTGTCTTTTGCTTGCATTGTGGCTGGTCCAGGAGTTACTCAGATTGCACTCCCCATCCTGCATCCACAGGAGTATGTGAAAGCTTCGGAGGGAGTTCTGGTCACTGAGGAACTGCAGAATGTGAACATCCATTTTTGAGAAACCCAAAAACTGGAATGCAGAATATTTCCCCCCTCTGTTGGCTGTGTCTGTTCTCAGGTACTGGCTGAATTTAGCCCATTGAGTGCATTTGGATAGATTTTGTTGTTTTTGTTCAAGTAGCTAGTTTGCATTAACAGTAGTTTAAATCTTAGCTGAATATTTCTGTTTTGATGGAACATGAGTCTTTTTTTCAATAGGTGATATTCTGTTGGGCAAAGCTGGATTCTGCTATTATTATAAATTGCCACCATGGATGGATTGAAATGGCAGTAAAGTATTGATGTGCAAAAATGAGAAATGAGGGAGAGGGGGAAGAGACAACTCCTTGAAAGTCATCTGATCCATAACTTCAGTATGAAAATGGAGTTGTGGGGACATCTAGCACAACAGGGCAGGCCTAAGCAAGGGTCAAGGCTTAATGAGAGATAACGAAGCAGGTCATATCTGAGTGGACTCTCAAATAAATAAATAATTTACTCATCAGTTCTGTCTAATTAAATCTTTCTCCTTGTCTTTCTCCTGTGATGATTTCCTTATGTCTTTTTTTTATTGTTTTCATCCAGCACTCATTATTGTCTCTGTTCAAGCAACGCAGGAAGCAGCTCTTTCCTTTCAGCAATCAGCTAAATCACATGACAATCAAGTTTTCTGAGCTCCTGCTCACTTTTAAGCAAGATAAAGGAACACTAATTTTAAGCAAGTGAAAATGGCTTAAGTTAATCAGAAAAATGTAGAAAAATGAATGAGTGGCCTATGGGATCTGTCCTTTGTTCAGATGACTTCATCCTGGCATGTTGCATTCTTGGAGGTGTGCTGCAATATAAAGGGTTAAGCTTTAGTAGGAAATTTAAATTTGCCACGCATCCTCCAGGACGAAGTACAGTGCCACTCTCTGATTATGTGACAGGGACCAGCTGCAGAGACCGAGATGGGAAATGTAGCCAGTATAGATTACAGCAGCTGTGTTTATTTTCATAATTTATTACCCACTTTTTATCCTAAAAGCTACATTTAGTCACCATTAAAAGCCTCCATGGTACCAAAGTTGATACATGTGTCCATTGGATATTTAACCCTCGATTCTAGTTCTATGAATAGAAAAGATGTCTGGCATTCAGGGACTAATCTAATTTATTAATTAGATTTACAACGAAAGAATGTATGAATAAGTTTTAATCTAGTCAGGCTGTATTCTGTGTCTCAGTCTCAGCAGCTACAGGAAGGACCTATTCTAGTGGAACAGAGTAGCTACAACACCATTGGAAGAGGCATAGCATAAAAAACAAATCTATCTTTCTCTCCTTTCTTTGTGGTCTTCCAGTTTGGAGAATTAATTCTCTAACGTTAAAAAGGTACCCAGCAAAATGTCTTTTGAAAAATTAAACTGATAATTGATGTTCCCTGTCAAGAGTGAGTAACTTTCTGAAGACCAAACAAGTGGTAATGCTCAAATCAGTGCAGTTCATAGAATCATAGAAATGTAGGACTGGAAAGGACCTAGATAGGTCCTTTATTCCAGTCCCCTGCACTGAGAAAGGGCTAAGTATTATCTAGACCATGCCTGTTTTTCTTACCTGTTCTTAAAAAACCTACAATGATGGAGATTCCACAACCTCCCTAGGTAATTTTGTTCCAGTGCTTAACTACCCTTAGAGTTAGGAAGCTTTTCCTAATGTCTCCCTTGCTGCAATTTAAGTCCATTACTTTTTGTCCTGTCCTCAGCGGTTAAGGAGAACAATTTATCACCCTCTTCTTTATAATAACCTTTTACGTACCTTGAAGACTGTTTTCATATCTCCCCTCAGTTGTCTCTTCTGTAGACTAAACAAAATCAATTTTTTCAATCTTTCCTCATAGATTATGTTTTCCAGACTTTTGATCATTTTTGTTGTTCTCCTCTGAACTTTCTCCAATTTGTTCATGTCTTTCCTGAAGTGTGGTGCCCAGAACTGGACACAGTATTCCATCTGAGGCCTTATCGGGGATGAGTAGAGTAGAAGAATTACTTCTCGTATTTTGCTTACAACACTCATGCTAATACATCCCAGAATGATGTATGCTTTTTGCAACAATATTACATTTTTGACTCATATTTAGTTTTACTCACAATAGCCCCCACATCTTTTTCTGTCGTACTGCTTCCTAGGCAGTTATTTCCCATTTTGTATTTATGCAATTGATTATTCCATTCTGAGTTTTGCATTTGTCCTTATTGAATTTCATCCAATTTATTTTAGACCATTCTCCAGTTTGTCAAGATCATTTTGAATTCTAATCCTCTCCTCCAAAGTGCTTGCAACCCGTCCCAGCTAGTGCTAACGGAGTGAAATTGTGATAATTGTTTCCATTATGTGTAGCATGCACATGTATTAGAAGAGAGTAAACTGCTGTGGATAATATAGTGGAAACAGAGTGTGAGGAGAGAATAGACAAGAGAACAAAAGAGGAATATAACAGTTGAAGGGAAGAAGGAGCTGAGAATACATATTTGAGATAGAACATGTAAGGGGGCATATACCCCATCCTTTCTCAAAAAAGGTTAATGTGGTCATCAGAGGGCAATTAACCTATCTGGCTGCACATGGAGGGTTGGCCAGGCCTGATTAAAGATGAAGCCCAGGTGGGGAAGGAGCTGGATGGTGACTATAAATAAAGGAGGTAAAGAGTAGAAAAATACTTTAAGAAGAGAGGGGAAAGAACATTGAAGTCCCTTTCTTGGTGTTAGAGACATGAGATCAGAAGGATGGAAGAGGAAGCACAGAGGGATAGTTGACCCAGAGGATTCTCTCCTGAGTAGAAAAAATGTTGCAAGAGGCCAGGAGAGAGACAAGTCAACATGATAGAGAAGGCTCCAGAGGTGAGCTCTGACAAATGGGGGAGTTATGTTATAGGGGCCCTAGACTGGAACTCAGTATAGTGGGAAGTCCTGAGATTTCCTACCAGCCATTGGGGAAGGTGGCGAGAGGCCTCTGAGAGGGGACTAAGGACAAATGGAAAGCTTGAGAAAAAGGTGTGAGAGATCATGGGGCCCAGAGTAGAATAGAGGCCAAAGACCTTTTGTAAGGATTTTGGACTTTGTTACCCTGGAAGGGGTGGAACTAAAATGTGAGCTGGCTTGAGGGCCAAATCACAAGAAGAGGCAGATCACCCCAAGACCAGAGCAACTATTGGCAGGAGGGTTCTAAAGAAGAATGGTTTACTACACCACACCCAGCCATGAGGGTGTGTGTGCCACTAGTGAGTTGACCCTCTACAGAGTAGTTGGGAGAGAGACAATGGAACTGCTGTTGGATTTTGGGTTACAAACATGGGAAAGAGGGAAGCAAGGAAGATGAGGTACCAGAGAACTGGAGGAGGGAAATGGCAAAGAAATAATTGAAACCCACCCAAAAGGAAATGTGAAATGGGTAACAAAATAAGGCCAAGGGAGAAGCCACAATTGTTGCAAATTAAGGAAAGTGTCTTGCTTTTACAGAAAGAAATGAAAAATACTATGGCAAAATGAATGATAGGAGGGTAAAGGAAGAAGATGGATGTACAGGCAGAAAAAAGGCAACAAGAAATTTAGTGTTGGGTGTGAACCTCAGCCCTAGATGTGATCACCCCAACTTTTGGATAAATTTGGATAGTGGATCCAACATTTTTCAAGCTGGATCATCTCTAAAATAAATATAGGATGAGGGGAGATGAAATCCCTAATGAGAGACCCTTAACTTTTATATAAGTGATTTGTGTTTTATTTATTGCTGAAGGGCTGTTCTGCAGGTCTGCACATTTGGGGGAAATGGATCTGCAAAATATTTTGACTGTGAGCATTTGAGTCTTATTGCTTCCACTGTTATTGTTGGGCATGTAACCCAGTAAGACATGGATTTTAAAAAAATACAGAAGGATTGGGTAATTTCTTGCTCCTGAGGCATTGTCTACACTGCAGGGTAAGTCGGTGTAAGTTACGCAACTTACGTTACATAACGTATGCAGGTTAAGTCAATGTAGTTTACATCAACTTACTGCTATGTCAGTGGAAGATGGTCTCCTGTCGACACAGCTGCCACCTCTCATTGAGGCGGAGTACTGAAATTGATGGGAGAGTTCTCTGCTATCAACTTATTGCGTCTTCACCAGACAAACTGTCGGAGAAAAACAGAGTTTGCATTGATTGCAGCAGTTCTGATTTAGCCTTCAGTGAAGACAAGCCCTGAGTTTCAACTTCCCTTGGAACAGAAGAGAAGGTTCCAGAACTGTTTAGGAAAAACTGAGAGGTCTTAAAGAGACTGGCAGGAGAAGGATAGCCTTTAGCATGTGTACCTTTTAGATAAGGACTTCTTCAAAATGAGGATTATTATCCAGTACAGAATGTATGTCCATCAGCCCAGTGTTGGTGTGTGTGTGGCCTGTTTGGAATTTACTTCCAAAGTAGGCTGTAATTAAAAACAACAAACACACATGAATGTAATTTTAATTCTTACGTGCAAAACTGCATAGGGACAAATTCTGTCTGCTCTTTACAGGGGTGCACACAATGGGAGGGAAGGCACACAGAACTATCCTGCTATAGTTCAGTCTGCATAACAGCCAGACAAGACTTACAGCCTCTGCACTCCTCCCTACTTTTTCAGGAATACATGGCACCGCAGAGAAGTTAGTATGAGACCAGTACACAGGGGAGAGTAGGCTACATCTTATAAATAGTGTTGCCTCAGGAACACGTCTCCTCTGCACTGGGGAACCTTGAATGGCATTCACTGAGGCTGAATGCTTCATAGAGCTCTCCCTGGGAGATGGCGCCATACCATCCCTTACTATGTGCTGTCTCTAATATATTATTTAATTAGATGTAGTGCATGTTCAACCATATATGTAAGCAGACATTTCTGGAGAAAGTAGACTGTGAAGGAGAGGTTCATTTCTCTTGCTAAAATCTTTTCAAAATACATAGAGTTTAAAGCCAGAAGGGATCATTAGTTCATTTAGTCTGATCTCCTTTGTATCACAGGCCATTACATTCACCCAGTTATCCTTTACTTAGCCCAATGTGTTTAGTGTTTGACTAAAGCATATCTTTCAATCAGGCATCCAGCCATGAGATGGAGAATTCACCACTTCTCTTGGTAGTTTGTTCCAGTGGTTAATCACCCTTGCTGATTAAAAACTTGTGCATAATTTCTAATTTGAATTTGTCTGGCTTCTCCTTCCAGCTATTGATTCTTTATCCCTTTCTCTTCTAGGTTTAAGACCCTTTTAGTACCTAGTGTTTTCTCTCCATGAAGATGTTAATACACTACTGAGATGTGGCTTCATTATTCTTTTTGATGCAGTAACAGATTAACTCTTTAAGTCTCATCACCCTGGAAGTTTGTGTGCACTTGCTTGTCTACTATGACCTTTAGGTCTTTTTTGGAATCACTGCTTTCCAGGATACAGTCCCCCATTCTGAAGGTATGGCTTGCATTTCTTGTTCTTAGATGTGTAACTTTGCATTTGGCTGTAATATATTCTGTCTGAATGGGACTGGTTTACCAAGTGATCCCGGTTGCTCTGTATCAGTGCTTTGCCCTCATAATTATTTAACACTCCATCAATCTTTGTGTCATCTGCAAATGCTATCAGCAGTGATTTTTATATTGACTTGCACATCAGTGATGAAAGTGTTGAATAACATCAGACCTAGTACTGATCCCTGCCTAACCCCACAAGAAACACCCTGATTTAATGATGATTCCCCATAGACAATGCCTTTTTGAGATCTGTCAGTTAGCAAGCTTTTAATCCATCTAATGTGTGCTCTATTGATATTCTATAGTACAGATGTCCCCCGGGTTACGCAAACCTGATTTATGCAAATCTGCACTTACGGAAAAAGTTCCGTAAGCTAGAAATAGGAGGGTTTTTTGTGTGTGTTTATTTTACATAATGGTCGGGTATACGTTTCCGATTTATGCAAAATTCGAGTTACGTAAGGCGTTCTGGAACAAAACGCTTGCCTAAGTCGGGGAGCGTCTGTACTCCTTTTTTAATCACAACCTCATGTGGTACTTAGTCACGTGTCTTTACAGAAGATTAAATATATTACATCCAGATCAACCAGATTTGTTATCTCATTAAAGATTGAAATGAGGCTTGTTTAACAAGCCCTATTTTCCGTTCATCATATTAAATGGCATTAATTATATATATTTCCTTTGATTCTTTATAAATTGAATCACCTATCAGCTTTTCTATTACTTTATGTGGGAGTGGTGTCAGGTTACTGGCTGATAGTTACTTAGGTCATCCCACTTGCCCTTTTGAAAATTGGCAAAACATTAGCACTCTTCTGTAATTTCCCTGGTATTCCAAGTTTTATTAAAAATTAACATCAGCAGGCCAGAAATCTCCTCAGCCAGCTCTTTTGCACTTTTAGGTGCAAGTTAACCAGATGTACTGATTTAAAAAATGCTTATCCTTCAGAGTTGTTGTTTAACATCTTCTTTGCTTACTAATGGACCAAAACGTATTTCGTCTTCCTAACGTGATACAAATATGTCATCCTGCTTCTTTCCAAATACAGAACAGAAATATGTATTGAATATGCCTGTCTTTTCTGCATAATTATTAAAGAAGTACTATATCATCTAGCAATGGGTCTATTCCATTGTTTGGATTTCTTTTTTCCTACTATACTTTAAAAACTCCTTCTTATTGTCCTTAGCCTTGCCAACCATGGATTTTTCCCTAGTGTCTTTCCTTTCCTTATTAACTTTTTATACTTCATAACTTCAAATTTATATTGATTGCTATCAATTTCCCCTTTTATCAGTTTATTATATATTGCTTTTTATTTCCAATTTCTGACTTCGTTTTATCACTGAACCAGGCGGGGCTTTTAGACATAATTGTCCTCTTTCTAAATAGCAGAATTGTTGCTTTTTTGGTCATCTAATAAACTCTTCTTAAAGAACTCCCAATTCTCATTTATCTTTTCTATCTGAATGAGTTGTTGGATTCTATATTGCTGCAATATATTGTAATCGTATCTTGGATCTTTTGTAGATAGAAAACACTTTTTTGGAATAAATCCAAATAATGCCTGCTTTCAGAACTTTTTTTCAAACAACTTTCTCTCTGAAATCATCACTTTGCACTGGTGACCCTCATATTTTTTGAGGAAAGAATAGTAGGAATGAACTGTTCTGCAGAGATGGAATAAATGATGATCCATTGGTCATTGGTTCTCCTACAAGCAAAAGCAATGATAATGCCAAAAAAGTATATAATGACCACATCGCCCATCCCTCCTCCCCCCATCCCCAAAAAGCAAGATTTTTGAGGGTAGCTAAATTTTTTGGTGTTTTTTTTTTTTGTCAGCTTTCAAAGATAAAGAGAACACAGCAGGGAAGGGAAGGCATATGACCCTCCATAAAAACAATTGTAAGTCATTTGATTTTTTTAATGAACTATAGACAAAATGTTAGTCACATATGTTAACATTCCTGTCTTTTAAACCATTGCTCCATTAATAAACTTCTGGATATTTCTAATTAAATTTTAATGCCAATAGGATTTAGGGAAAAAAACCAGTGTGTTCAAAATAAAACAGATCTCCATCTTCTGGGAGTAAATTCTGTCCTTTTTTCACTATATAGTGTATGTGGAAAGTAGGATTAACTATTTATTTTTCAGGTCTACATTGTGTTAGAACTTAATGCTATTTATTATGATATTAAATCCGCTCAAGTCTCTCTGAATATTTCTAGTCATTAGGTCCTAATCTCTGGAATGCCCAGAATCCTCAAATACCTGAAGGACTGGAAGCATTAGGCAGTCTTAAATCTTTATCAGATGATAGTTGTTAAGGACACTTGTTCCACCAGTCATAGGCTCATCAGAACAAAAGGCCTATTATATCATTTGTTTTGTTAATTCTTTTGATATATTCATATATCCATCAAGAAAACACAAACTGTCCTCTTTGATTCTCTAGGTGCTTTTGACAACTGTTAAAAATAAAAACGACAAATATATCAGCAAATCAAACAGAATATCTTCATCCCCATCCCAGCCAAAGAAAAGACTAAATAGCTAAATTAAAACCACCCATGTTTCTCTCAGACACCAACCCATCACTTTCCCTAAAAATACAGACATTCAGGGCCAGTTTCCATGTGTAGTGTGGCTGCTTTACACAATGCTGTCAGCAGTAAAATGACCCTAAAACAAGAATAGCCTTTCACAGGGAGATCATACCAGTGTAGTGTCCTATGACATATATCTAGCAGAGCAGCTCCTACCTTCTTCTTCCTCATGTGCTGTCAACTGTCCATCATGCAAGCATCTGTCCAAGGCAGCACTAAGGTCCACCTGCTTATCATCTTCTTTGATGCAATCTATCCATCTCTTCCTTGTTTTTTTCCCCAGACCACCCTCTCTTTTCACGCTATCTTCACCAGATCCTCCCCCCCCCCCGCCATACATCCTTTACATGTGTCCAAACCAGTGTCCCATGTGCTTCCTGGATTTTGTCCATCACATCAGATTTTGACTAGCAGCTCCTTTGCCAACCTCAGCGCTCTTGGTTGCTGAAGTAGTGTGTGTGGCAGGGGCTCCCTGATCCCTTGTGATCCCTGGCTGCCATATCACCTCATTGGATCCATTGGCACCAGTGTAAATTAGATCAACCCGAGGCTGCTCTGACTTATGTTGGAGAAGCAATCTGATGCACAGCTGGTTCAGGATCGGGACAAAGAGGATTTTCCATACCCCCTTCCTCAGTCACAATCAAGCATTGACTCATACTATGCATATTGGAGGGGGGATATGAACATATGCTGCTGTAGAGTGAAACAAATATCATTTGTTTGAGCCCACTAATGCCACACAGAAGCCAGGAAGCTGTGTTCTGCATTATTTGGAACTGCTGGGTGGACTTCAAGGGCTGCTCTGAGTAAAAAGTGTGACATGTTGTGGATGACAGTGGCAAAGTCCACATTTGAAAGGGTTGTCCGCAACCTTTTACTCTTTAGTGGCTGGTAATTACGGGCCTTCTGTGTTGGGTTATATGCTATTTGTGGATAGATGAAATAACTGTTGTATTATATTTCTATTTGGGAATCCTACAAATTGGGAATTAACCAAATTAAACTTACAACAGAACAAACAGTGGTGTAACAAGCCCTATTTTCTAGCCCTATGGAACTATCATGGGAGCTAGAGCAGCAGTGTGGAATTTGTAAAATGGCAACAATAGGATTCCGGTATAGAAGATGGCCTAGGCTGAGCATCTGATGCCTGTCAGAAGAACGATACGTGGCAAATTAGCTTCCATACGGACTGTGGTAGCGTGGGGCCACACCCTCCTTTTGCACTGGCTAGTGGTCTGAAGCCAGATTCAGAGGGCGCACTTTTCACCACTTAACAGTGGAGCCATTCCTACTCTCCTCAGTGCCTCAGGGTGCCGCCTGCCTCTGCAGGATGCCTTTGGGAAATGCTACTCATACAGCAGCTTTGCCATGCTTGACTATGGCTCCTAAAGCCTAGATGGAGCCATCTGTGGTAAAAGGCTTCAGGAACCTGTTAAACTGGGATTTTGGAAAGGGCTTCCCATAACAGGAAAAGGGATGGGAAGGAGTTATTTTGGAGGTGGCTGGGTGGCTGAATTCCTGTTTGAAATGAGTATTTTAATACTGCTGGGGTTTTGCTGTATTAATAATTGTGTTAGGGCACCTAGAGTATTATATAGATGTCTTTTTCTATTAAGTTTAAATAAATTAAATAAAGTTACCGTCATGCTGTCTAGAGCGGCTCACGAGCCAGAATACCAACCTCAGGGCAGATTATTAAGAAGCAGGGCACAAATCCCAAACGGGATGTGAGTTCTATATATAGATTTCACCAACCAAGTAACAAATGTAAACGCCTCAGACATTATACATCCTTAACATGGAGTCACAGACAGTCCTCTTGGGCATTCCCGTCTATCTTGCCATCTTGGCAAACTGTATTTAGTGATCGATGGCCACTTACACTAAAGCTCACAAAATATTCAGGTTACTCCCAGTCTCAAAGGACCAGCCACTTACCCCAAATCAAATTGCACCTTACATCTCACACCCAAGACAGCACTTGTAGCCAATCCTATAACAAACTAACTAAAGGTTTATTAACTAGCAAAAAGAAATTAGTTATTTACAAGGTTAAAGCAGTCAAACATACACACAAATGAGATATAATCTTAAATTCAAAAGGTAGTAGAAGCTTCTATAATAAGCAAGATTTGATGTCCTTTTGGGCTAACCCAAGCCAGGCAGTTTGGAAAATCTTTGCCCCTCAGAGTCCAAACAGCATAAAATACCCCGATTCCTTCTGGTAAGGGATTTTTATCTTCACATCCTGAGAATCCAAGCTGATGGGACAAGCACTTCTGCATGTAACCTCTTCATTAGGGTTGCCAACTTTCTAATCACACAAAATTGAACACCCTTACCCTGCCCCAAAACACTGCCCCTGCCCTGCCTCTGCTCACTCCATCCCCCCTCGCTCAATCGCTCACTCTTCCCTATCCTCACTCACTTTCACCAGGCTGGGACAGGGGGTTGGGGTGTGGGAGGAGGGTGAGGGTTCTGGCTGAGGGTGAAGGCCCTAGAGTGGGGCCAGAAATGAGGGGTTCAAGGTACAGGAGAGGGCTCCAGCCTGGGGCAGGGAGTTGGGATATGGGAGGTGGTGAGGACTCTGCTTGGGGTTGTGAGCTCTGGTGTGGGGCTGGGAATGAGGGGGTTGGGGTACAGGAGGGGGTTCAGGGCTGCAGCAGGGGGTTAGGGTATGGGAGGGGGTGTGAGATCTGGCTGGGGGTGTGGGCTCTAGGGTGAGGCCAGGGATGAGGGGTTTGGGATGCAGTAGGGGACTCAGAGCTGGGGCAGAGGGGTGCAGGCTGCGGGCACTGGGAGGGCACAAGCATTTTACCGTTATAGAGCAAATATGCAGTATTACCTTAGAGCATAGGATAAAGATATCATAAGTAGGATTAATGCATGCAGCATCCTACAAGCATTCCATAAAGTCTATTTTAACTACCCGTAGATGAGCCAGACTGGTTTTCAGCTCTGCCTTTGTCAGTGCAACCTCGGGCCTTGGCAGGAGCTGGCACCTGGTCTGCCAGTATCCCAGTTACAAATCAGTAGGGTTAGCAACGAGGAAATGCTACTGAATGTTTCCAACCAATGGCTAATACAGGTACAAAGAGGACTGAGAACTAAAGTTACAGTCACTAGTATTCTGGCCAGTATATCTGAAATCTGAAAGCTATTGGAGATGAAATTCATCTATATGAGCTGCCTATCCTGTTTGTGGATCTTCCCCAGTATCTGACTTCCTGGTGATGGGGAGGAAGATAAGAGGGAAAGCAGAATGAAAAGCCAGATAGTTCTCATTTCATTAGTTACTGTCTCTAATAAACAATATCCAGATGGATGACATCATGAGGCCTATCAGCCTTAGCAGATGCACTTTCTGTATACATTAGGTACATATATTGTCTCCATTACTGCAGTATCTGAGCACCTGGTAGTCTTTAATGGATTTATCGTCACAACCCCTGTGAGGTAGGGAAGTGTTCTCATCCCCATTTTAAAGATAGGAAATGAGGTACAGAGAGACGAAGTAACTTGTCCAAGATCACCTAGGAAGTCTCTGGTGGAGAGGGGAACTGAATCCAGGTCGCAAGTCCCAGCTAGCGCCCTAACCACTGGTTTCCCATACTCTCAGGTGTTTCTGATGAGTCAATACTATTCTTGTAAGCATCACTTTTGGAGAAGTACTTGTGGGGTGGAGAATAATATATTATTCATTGAAATTCAGTATCAATGTTTCTTTTTTATTTTTTTAAAAGACAAATGGATGCACAAGGCTTTCTAATGAACAGGACTCCTACAAAAGTTGGAGCTTATTAACAAATTAATACAATAAAGGTGACATGTAAATGGAAGCGATACAAACTAATGTACTGTATAGTCAGGCCCTGAGTTATGAAAGCACTTTAGCACATACTTAAATTTAAGTTCCATTGATTTAAATGGGATTTGATTTAGTTATGTTCTGATAGGCATGCTTTGCCTGAACTGGGTCATAATAAGTAATTTAACCATGAATCAACACAACAAAGAAATAAATGTGAAATATTCTACCAATGTTGGATCAAAGCACTGACTTTTCCCAACATCATCATAAAGAGTGTAAAAAATCAAATTTAAATGAAGTCTCCTGTGAGTAAACACTAAAATACAAAATAATCGCACTTACCTCAGACTTCAAGGATAAATGACAAGTATGCTGTCTTTAGATTTCATTACCTTAAATAAAAATACTGTAGAATATTTTATGCACTGCTTATTAATAATTCACAAACATTTACATACATTTATATACAGTGGTTGTTTTTATGTGAGTGAATCTAGGAATATATTTGTATTTACTGTGTTTTATTATAGTCTACATTTTGTTATAAGTTGGATTCTATTTTGTATAATCATTTTCTAAATTTAACATTATTTTAGCTCAAAAATACCATTAGAAAATGCCAAATTATATTTTTACTGAAAGTTTATAGAAATATATAAACACTACAGCACTTCTCTGTTATTAGTCAAAACAGTCTAAATTCATCCCTGGTGTAACTTCACAATTTACATATGCTGACTTAATAGAATTACAGCAAAGACAAAATTGGCCCAAAGTTTTTTTTTTTTTCCCCCCCTCCTTCCATATCTCATGAATGAGTGCTTTAGGGGAAGGTGTAAAGCCATTTGGCTCATAAAATCTCATCTTTCATTAGCACTTCATTTCCATCCAGGATTTGCTCTACTTGTTATTTAAATAACTTACATTATGTTGGACTCAACAAAATACTTTCATGCTAAATCAAACCATAGGCTTAGTTTAGTATACATACTTTATTTTGATTTGGAGGCAGGGAATGCTAAAAGAGTGGAGGTCGTTCCCCTCCACACTCGTCATCCCAACTGCTACCAATTCTCTCTGGCTTTCCAATACTATTTGTGGCCACATACTGTATGGAGCTTTTTATTTCTAGTGCAGTCTGCTCTCTCATCTCCCTTTCCCTACTAACTTTCATGGGATATGTAATCATTTTAGTTGTGCTTGGTTACTTCCTTTTTCTGTTGGTCACTGTGCACCTTTTTCAGACCATTTTATCTTTTAAAAGTACTGTGAAAAACATAATGCAAATGATGGAAGGTTTGGAGGATATGAAATCTGAGGAGAGAGTGAGGAAGCCATATTTATGAAGTGTACACAAGAGAAGATGCAGGGGGAATATGATCACAGCTACCTCTAGTAGAAGTTTTGTGTGCTCTTGTGATGGAATTTCCCATGGTAGTAGAAAGGGTTTGAGGGAGGGAGGGTTTGGCGTGTGAGATTGATAGGGGACAGAGAACACAGACAGCCAGGAAAAGGGAGCTAATGAATACTCAAGGTGTTTATAGAGAGTGAGGATGCAAACTGAAGTTTCTGTGCTCTTGATAAGTATCTGAATGTTCAAAAACTTTACCTGAACACCTAAACCTTTTGAACTTTAACAGTCTTAAGCAGAAATCAAATGTTTTTTCTTGAAATGGGGCAAGAACCAATCTGAATCCAACCAAGAACTTCCAGTCCTTGAATAAATGTGAATTCTGAGAAATCTGAACCAGTCTGGACATATGCCAGTGTTGTCAATTCTCACATTTTTAATCATGAATCTTACAATAGCTTGATATTTTTCTTAAAACCCCATATCCTGGAGTCATGTGATTAAATTGGAATTTCAGTTAAAAAAGTAAGTTTCTAGCCCTCATGACTGTGAAGAAAAGCTTGAAAACATGAAGCCCAGAGTGCTCAAAAACCAGAAAGTAAATCAAAATAACTCATAACTTTGCATTTAAAAATCTCATGTTTTTTAAGCCAGCCTTTTGATTTGACTCAGGATTTTTCAATACTTGGGAATGACAATGCTGCTATTCATAACCTTAATGTTTAGTTCAGTTCAGGAATTCTAAAAATCTATACTAGGGCTGATCAATAAATTTCCTTCAAAATGATTTTTCAACAGATTTTTTTCTTTTTTTTTCATTAGAAGTGTCTGTTTTCTGCAGAAACTTTGGGCGACTTGTTGAAAAAACGATTAATTGAAAGCTGAACATTCCAGCTGACACATGAAATTTTAATTCAGAAATCCCACTGTAGTGTGTCCTCTGAGTTTTAGTTCTGGTGCTTCATATCTCCATTCTCCTCTATAGTCCAGGCTCCCCTGCCAGACTATATTTCCCATGATGTACCATGTAGCTCAGCATGAAATGGGACTGTGGTATATCATGTGAGATGTTGTCTACTCAGTGATCCCAGCCCATTGAGAAGAATGGGGACATGATAGCAGTTTTCAGGTATCTAAAAGGGTGTCATAAGGAGGAGGGAGAAAACTTGTTCACCTTAGCCTCTGAGGATAGAACAAGAAGCAATGGGCTTAAACTGCAGCAAGGGAGGTCTAGGTTGGACATTAGGAAAAAGTTCCTAACTGTCAGGGTGGTTAAACACTGGAATAAATTGCCTAGGGAGGTTGTGGAATCTCCATCTCTGGAGATATTTAAGAGTAGGTTAGATAAATGTCTATCAGGGATGGTCTAGACAGTATTTGGTCCTGCCATGCGGGCAGGGGACTGGACTCGATGACCTCTCGAGGTCCCTTCCAGTCCTAGAATCTATGAATCTATGAATCTATGAAGCACCTGAATTAAAATTTCCATGAGGCAGTCTAGCAGAGTTACTGAATTGGAATTGACAATTTTCAGCTAAAAGTTTTCTATGTTGAGGAGGGGAATCAAAATAAAAAAATTCAACCAACTTTGTTATATATGCTACCATTTTCATAAAGGACAAACAAGTAAATACAGATACCTTATAAATCTGAGATTAAATTAGCAGGAAACATGTAAATAGTGTACATGATGAATAGCAACAGTGACTGATCAGGAAACTATGATAATTCCAATATCCTATGTTCAAATAAAATATTGATTTTATCCTTTAACTGCGGTGATGCACAGTGCTGGTGGTACCTCCTGATAAAAGTAACTGCAACAATCGGACTTCAACCTCAAAGTGTAGAATGAAAGTTAGAAATTCTTTTCAAAGAAGGGCATCCTGGAAACAGCACAATACCATAACTCCACCCCCAACAGGAATTTATATAGACTAGATAAGAGAAACAAAGCAGAACATGAAAAGCAGAATGAATTATGAATTAATAAAAAATAAAATAAGTGCATCCTTTCACTATGAATTGAGTCCTATACATAATATTAACATAAACAATGAACTTGAGTGAGCAGAAATGATACATAGCCTTGGACCATTGTAGGGTAACCAGATAGCAACTGTGAAAAAACGGGACGGGGGAAGGGTAATAGGCACCTACATAAGAAAAACGGGACTGCCCCTTTAAAAACGGGACATCTGGTCACCCTAGACCAGGGTTCGGCAACTTTTGGCCGGTTTGTTTACCTGCCGCGTCCGCAGGTTCGGCCGATCGCGGCTCCCACTGGTCGCGGTTCGCCGCTCCAGGCCAATGGGGGCAGCGGGAAGTGGCGGCCAGCACATCCCTCAGCCCACTCTGCTTCCCACAGCCCCCATTGGCCTGGAGTGGTGAACCGCAACCAGTGGGAGCTGCGATTGGCCGAACCTGCGGACGCGGCAGGTAAACAAACCAGCCCGGCTTGCCAGGGTGCTTATCCTGGCGGGCCGCAGGCCAAAGGTTGCCAATCCCTGCCCTAGACTATTGAGACATAGAGATTCTGGCTCTGTAGCTGGTTGATCAACTAACCAGAAAACCCATCCTACCAAAGACAGGCAAAAAACCCTAAGCAACCTGAAAAAAACCACAAAACACGTAACCCTTAAGGAGTTGTGAAGTTGTGCTGGGGACATCACTCTTGTAAAGCCTTCCCTTTCTTTTATTCTGCTGTTTCCTTAACTGTATCTGCTCCTTCCCCTAACCCTTTGCCCTGATACCTAGCTTTGTGGAACAGCACAAACCACAGGAATTCCTAGATCTAGAGCAGCTGTCATGTACTGCTCCGTGGTGGGAAGAGACCTGATTTCCTACACTTACCTAATACACTCTGCTGCTCATGGGAGATCCCCTTCCCTGCGTCTGTTGTGGAGGGTACTCTGGGTGAGCTCCTCAAATGGAGATCTCCTTGGCCTACTCCGTCCCTGTCTCTCTCCAAATGCTTTTGGAGGGAATGAACTCTTGGGACACATGGCTCTGCCTCATTCCCTTACCTGATAACCTAGTTTCAGATCTCTTCCAGGGTGAGATTGTATCAGTTTGCCCATTCCCGCCCTGGATGACTGGCCATCACTCATAGCAATCAGATGGCAAATCCAGCCATGGAACAATTAAGGCTACAGGAAGCCATTGCTGAGGGTGAGGCAGCCTCTTGAAATAAGGAATAGCGTCTGCCAAGAACACACAATGAATTTCTATGGGTCAGTAGCCATTGCTGCTGCTTGCTGTTAAACAGGGACTGGAAACTGTAATTGCGGTTTCATAATCCATTTGAAAAATCTCTGTCAGTCTTGACTGTCAGTCTCAAGTCTAATTTTCACAGAGCTCGGGAAGGGAAGTATCCCTCTAGACGAGCTAGAGAAAAATCAAACTAGTTTAACTTCAGTCTGAATATAAATCTTACAGATTTCATTCTCTATGGAATTCAGATTCTGCCTTTTGCTATGCTAATAAAATTACCATATTTGCAAGGTTTATTACTCCTAAAAGCTTTTTTTAAAAATTTATACAGCTATATTCGCTTTCTGAATTAATTATATAGAGGATATTAAAAATGTACATAGTTATTTATCACTTACAGTGCAGTAATACCCTAAGGCCCCAATAAGTATCCGAGCTGGGCTATGTACAAATGCAGAGGAAGGCACACACTAGGGTCCCAATCCTGCAAGGTCCGTCACGTGGGCAAAGCCCTGTGTTTGCACAAAGACCTAATGATTTACACGATCATGGTTAGAAGACATCTGCACTGTTATAAACTATGTAAATTATATTTCTGAACCAAATTTTGGGTGTATTTTATTTCTGACTTATTTACCATATAAAAATAATATTCAGCCTAGAATCTTTACCTGTCATGCACATGAACTATATTACACGACATAGCAATATCCATTTTCTGTAGAACATAACTCCAACTGACTTTTTATTTCTTTTTTAGTTGAGGCTGTTTTTTAATGTTGTGACTTTGAATTAGAAGGATTTATTCTTATTTGGTTTACAATATGACTTTTATGGCTGCAAAAAAAAAAATTATAGGAGACATGTCCCAGAGAACCTTTAAAGTATTTATCCTCCCGGCATTGTCAGCCAGGAAGTTTTATATACAATAGCTGCATACTTTTAAAAAACAAAACAAAAATCATGCAAATTTATGCTCATGTAAAAGTAAAATAATTAAAACAAATAAGTATTGTAAACCCAATAAGCTAATAGACAATGATTTCTGTGTGAGGTGGCTACTTATTGCTGATCTATTGATAAAATATTATTGAAACTGAGTTTAGGAATTAAGGACATCCCAACCTGTATCAATTATGAACATTTTAAGATTATTTAAAGACTTACACAATGCTTCTGACTTTAAATTGGTATAGCAGGAAAATTAAATATGGCTTTAAAGTGATGTAGTGGGGAAAAATAGTATTAGTGGGGGAGAGATCTCCAAAGCTCCAAGCGTAAACTAATATTTCAATAACTGAGCTAAAATGTTGTTTCATTTTTTATTGCTGGCAAAACCAAAGTAAGTTTTTTAGAACCCCAAACCTCAACTCCTTCACCAAAACATACCCACACAACAAACAGCTAAGGTGTCTGTTATTTAATATCCTTTATTTGTTTCATAATGACAGTGTACTCAGCACTGGACAGATCATAGCATAATACCCAGCTCCTGCCCCAAGGAAAGTCCCTAAAGTCTGGTCCAAATCTCACTGAACTCAGTTCAATAGTCTCCCATTGGCTTCAGTGGACTTTGGATCAGACCCTTAAAAAGTAGGAAGACAAATCTAGATCACAGTTACTCTGTGTGAAATCCTGGTCCTATTGAAGTCAATGGCAAAATGCATTTAGCTTCAATCAGGTCAGAATTTCAGTGAAATCCTGACCCTGTTGATTGGTCTCAGTCATGAGCACATGAGTAGTGCTTGCCATGCCTGGGGTGGGGTGCAAAGGTGGCTTTCTGCTGTCTTTCTATTCCCATACCTTATGCTGGTAATAGCTGGGGGTTCCGCTGCCCAGGGCTGCTTTAAACCCCCTTTGCTGTGCTGGAGTGCTACAAAGAGGATTTAGCAGGGGCCGCTCTGTCCTGTAGTATGAATATGTGACTCTTATGGAACTGTTTCCCCCCCAAATTCCCTACTGGATATCTATTTCTTTGAAGGCATCCGTTCACAGTTCTGGTCTTTGGAAAACAGTCAGGTATTGTCTTTGGCTCATACTGGTAATTTAAGGGACCAACTGCATCATCATGTCAGATGGTTGTACAATATGTACAATTATACAGTATAGCACAATTGTCCTTGCTTGTATTGTTACAATTTGGCTATTGGTTGTGTAGCGGGGACCAAGCTATGTTTTTACTGAATTATGTGACAGCCCTTGCCTTTACAGAGCTGTAACAGGATTCAATAACATGATCAAAACACAGTTACAGCAGGTCCTGTCTATACAAGCAAGACCAAGGGCACGTCTTCACTACCCGCCGGATCGGCGGGTAGCAATCGGTCTATCGGGGATCGACTTATCGCGTCTAGTGAAGACGCAATAAAATTGATCCCTGATCGCTCTGCCGTCGACTCCGGAAATCCACCGCGGCAAGAGGCGGCAGTGGAGTCGACGGCGGCGCGGCAGCTGTCGACTTGCCGCCGTCCTCACAGCCAGGTAAGTCGACCTAAAATACGCCACTTCAGCTACGCTATTCATGTAGCTGAAGTTGCGTATCTTAGGTCGACCCCCCGCTGTAGTGTAGACCTAGCCCAAGCAAAGCTAAAATACAGTCAGGGGAGCATTGTTTTACAGCACAGTTCTCTAAAATGCTTATGTAGTCAGGCCCTAAAACTATCTATGAATGCACATTTCCTGTCTATAAAAATTTAAGCATGAGCTGTGCCAAGATATTAACTGCAAAAACTTAAGTAGGGAAATAAAAAAAAAACTTCTCCTTTTTCTTCTCTGAGCTGTAATCACAGGCCATCTTGCCAAATTGCTTTTACAGGGATTTAATCTCTCTTCACTGGTTTTATTCACATTAATTAAAAGCAAACTCTCAGTCACCTAACTTCTGGATTGAGAAGAGGACAATGCTCTAGTCTAAATCATTTTCAAGAAAAATCCTCTTTTAGTTTCAGCACTTTCTTCTAGATGAATCTCAGCTAAATGCAACACATACTTTCCTTTTACATTAGCACATAACTCTAGAGGAGAGGTTTTCTTTTTGAACCTCTATCCCCATTCCCCAGGACGGAAGGACAATACTCCAGGCTAGTTCACTGATTCCAGAGGTGATGCATGGGGGGTTATGTACCCTCCCCAGATTTGTTGCTTGGCTTGTACTGAACAGGCTCATACGGATTGAGCTTGCTCATTAAAGCTGATGATGCTGGCTGCCCTCACACTGCCCCACAACTATCAGCAGGCTCAGGTCATATCTGACTGATTTCACCTTGCTATACTAAAATTTTCACTGAGAGGAATGCAGCACCCAGTTCTGCTATGTATACTGTTAGTGAGAATTTTAGTGACCCATAACCAAGATGATTTTTTAAAAGTGATTCTTTATTGTAAATTTTTGGACAGGTCAGTTAAAGGGCAAGTGGTATTATAATGGGAGAAGAGAGGAGGGCAGCATCCCCAATATTCAGGTTGCCTCACCTATTCCACTATAAAACATTTTTGTAACTTTTTTTTTTTAGAAGAGCACTAGCATCTCCATGGTTTGCAGCAGGACTTTGACATTTGGCAGGAGGTCAATCCTGAGTCAGGGACATATTTCTTGATGTGTTTGTGAAAATTTGTTCAGATTTGGCTGAGTTATAAATTGTTGAAAATTGCCATTCACTTCTGTGGTTTGTAGATTAAAGCTACAATGCAATATATATAAATTAACTAATCTCCTGATATTAAGCAACCTGATCTGTGGAGAGGAAAGTTGGATTCTCGGTGCTCATATTAATAACTAAAAAGCCTACCCCACACTCTATATTATTGTGTAGATAAATATTCAAACATACAGGAAAGCTGGTTGAATTCTATTTGTTGAATACATTATACTGTAACATCTGGTTTTCATCCAATTTATTTGAGAAATCATTGTTTTTGCAGTATTAAAATAGCTGTTGGCTGGGTGAATAATGTTCCTCTATTTTTTGACGGGTAGTAGCAATGTCGATTGAATGACTTATTCAGTTGATTTTTTTTAAACTATTCAATCAGTTCTAATACATGTAGAGTACAAAATAGAAAAAAGTGAAGAAGTATGTTACTTTGGCTTGATTTCAGTTATTAAGCTCAGTAATTAAGTACATGTTGTTTGGTATGTTGTAAATTTTAGTCCTACATACTTATCAAGAATGAGCATAATGTATCAAATATTTGTAATTGTTCACTTCATAGGATATTTCGTAGAGTTGCTAAATTGCTCCTTGATATGATTCAGTCTTCAATCATAGGTGTTAATAGGGATTTCTATATTTTTATTAATTTGATTTTTAGTTTTGATATCAATTCATGGGCAGTGCAATCACTGCACCCACATTTAGGAGGGTACAACAAATGCTTCTTTCCAGGCTGGGCAATTTCTGGCATGCGTATGCTGAAGCAGGAAACAATCTGGATTGTTTTGAGATTTTTGGTTGTTTTTTTTAAGTTGGATAGTTGCTATGAAATTATTCTTGCCAAGTAACTGACCAGTCAGTAGGATTCCAATATCAAGCCATTCTTGCTATCTGTTTATTTCTCTCATGTGCTGATTGATTCCATATGCATCAATTACATGCTTACAAAAATAATGAATATTAGATTTTTTTTTCTCATCTGGCCACTTTTCTCCAGTCCTTCTTGTTTGAGGTATTTCATTATCTAATGCCAGATCTAGAAGTATGACGTTTTCTGCTATAGCTACAGAAATGGGGTAGATAGATTTTACTGTGTGACATATTTATGTATCCTGAGTTTTCTGGAAACAGCCTTTGATCTGATTAGAGTAAGGTAAGGGACTGATCTTATGAGGTCCTAAGCATCCTCAACACCCATTGAAATTGATCAGGACCTAAATCAGGCAGTGTCAGTTTCTATGCTAGGGATAAAGGAGAATTTGTTAGCTTCCCTTGTGCTTAGAAAAATAAATAAAATAGTGTGGTTTTGTTGAAGTAAACCTTTGATCAATAATGTCTTCAGTATGAAATAAGACAGAGAAAGATATTTATTTTTAATGCTATTGACTTTCCTCCCCACTACAAGTCAGGAAGTGTATCTCATCTATCCAAATCTAGGTTAATGGTATCTATTAGTGGCTGGAGGTAAGTGTTAATTAGGTAATGTAGTTTAGGTGTTTATACGGAAACCTATCTACAGGACTTCAACCCATGTGGAAACAATTTAAGTTTTCAAAGTCAAACCACAACTTACTTAAGCCTGTAGTGGTTACCATGAAAAATGTGACAGTTACTGTAGTATTTGCAACACTGTGTATTTGTGGCATTAGCACACTGTATTATACAATCTATGTGAATCATTCAGCAACCATATTAAAGGAAATCTAAAATGAAATGGTCAGAGTTAAGATATTTAAGGTGAATGCTCACATGCATGTCTTGTTGGTAATTGAATGGAAGAGTAAAACAAGAAACATGAGAAGCCATACAAGTGAACACTTAGTGGATACAGACAACTTTATATGTTTGGCACATTGGCTTAGTTTCAAGAGTGAAAGCCTAAACTTAAAGCCCTAAATCCATATTTAAAAGCTTAAATAACTGTCCAGATTCTTATAAATGCTGAGCACCAACAAACTTCCTTTGATCTAAATTGATAATCTTGGCCTTGAGTTTTCAGTAGCATTTGGGGCACCTAAATGCTACAGAATGAAAACGTTATGAACCCAGCACCTAATGTTTTCAGTGCTGTGAGCCCTGAATTCTTCTGGACAGTTTATGCACTGGTTGCCTACCTTCTTTTTTTAATGGAGTGAAACTCCTAATAATTTGTACAGAAACTATTTGACAATGAACATTTCCAGTTTTCAGTACTTACTGTACATGGTTTACGTTGTAATAACCCTCCTCCACCAACCTAGATTCTAGCCTTTGTCTCCATTGTAGTATGAAGACATATTTTTTACATTTAAATTAGACAATGGTATACAAAGAATGAATGTCTCTATCCATGTAGAGATCTGAATTTAGGATACCTGTGAGGAAGTATCAATTGTGAAATTACACCCTTAATAAAAGTCCTGATAATGAGATTACTGATCTGCTTGGTATTCATTTTTTTCCATATAATTTTATTGAGAATTTTATGGACGAAGTTCAATAAGAATGAAAGCTCTTCTATCATACTGTGAACATTTCAGTCCATTTAAACAGAGGAAGGTTTATTAAAGTAGCCATTATTACCATCACTGTCTGACCTTTCACAAATATTGAGAGTCTGTAAAACAAACCTAACTATGGGAGTTATGGCTATAATTCTGTAATCTGATTCTTCAACATCTAAGTAACCTGTATGTTATAACTGAGATGAATGGTTTAATTTTAAACTAACCATTGACTCTTCTTCTATATGTTATGCTTGAAGGCTGCCAGAAGGAAAGTGGCATTAGACTTAGGCTTGACAGCTGCTGGTTTTGTTGGATGTCAAATACAGATAAAAATACCTACCTTCAATACAGAGAATAGTTTAAATTGGCACCATTTTAGATGGAGTGGAGATGATTCCATGCATATACAACCACCTGACACTTATATAGTGTTTTTCATTAAGAAATATCCCAAAATGATACATCAGCTGTGTGCCTTGTCCAAAATCCATTTAAGTCAATGGGTGTCTGTCCATTAACTTTAGGATTGGGATCATAAAGCCTGATCCAAAACTTGTTTAAATCTTTACTTAAGCAAAACATTTGTTTAGGTTGAACTTTTTCCTGGACGAGGCTGCTGGACTGAGAAATATACAGCAGCTGGCTCCAACCTGTACATTGCACAAAGGATTTAGGACTCTTTACATCAGTCCCTGTAGAACTTAAATATTGTGCAGCAGTTGAGAGAGGGTGTTCTGTATTTGTAATGTAGGGAAGGGCTCATCAGGAGCCTTTATTTCTTCCATTGGTAGGTAGCATAATCTTCCATCTGTCAGTTCAGCTTTTCTCATCCTACTCTGACTGAGATGGGAAAGGAGGATTGTGATTGGTTAGCCAGGAAAAATGGGGACAGTAGACCAGGATTAGCAGGGAGGAGCCCAGTGACTAATTAGACCTGTAGAAGAAGGCACCTGTCTAGCAGAGCTCCAGATTCTATTGCCAGGGTCTTACCACAGCTACAGCTCTCCAAACTGAATATTTTGATCTAGAGCATCTGAACAAAGCTATAATTCCTCTTATATGTAATACAGATATTCAACTAACTTGTAAATTTCTAACTATAGTCCTGCCAGCTTTAGAGGGATAGATCATATGACAACTCTGCTGAATCTAATGCAGGAATTTCTAGCATTAAATATGATATAATTGCTTTAATTATTTTTATTCCAAATCACATTAATAGTCAGAAAAATCTAATTTTTAATCTCCAGTATAAGTGGTACATTAGATTCCTGCAAATTTGTGACATTTTATAGATTTATGCAAGTGTGAAAGGTGATCTGTGTTTGACATAGATAGCTACATCTTGGGGACCCTCAGTGCTATTTTTTTGGGGAGGGGGGAGTGGGAGGGGAGAGGAGAAATTCCTTCAATCTACTCCCTGCTAAAACTGAGGCTAGTGAGTTTCACCATTCTTGGTGTATTTCTAGGCATTTATGGTAAATACTGAATCTGTCTTTTTTAAGTCAATAGCTTTAGTTTTTCCTAAATATAAGTATGTAAAAGCTATCCTTTCTGCCAAATGTTCGAATTTGAGTCTGATGATTTGGGTTTCAGAGACATACACTTGTAAAAATCAACTATGTGTATTCTCCTACAGCAGTGGATCTCAACCTTTCCAGACTACTGTACACCTTTCAGGAGTCTGATTTGGCTTGCGTATCCCCAAGTTACACTTCCCTTAAAAACTACTTGCTTACAAAATCAGATGTAAAAATACAAAAGTGTCACAGGGCACTATTATTGAAAAATTGCTTACTTTCTCATTTTTACCATATCATTATAAAATAAATAGATTGGAATATAAATATTGTTCTTACATTTCAGAGTATAGTATGTAGAGAAGTATAAACAAGTCATTGTCTGTATGAAATTTTTGTTTGTACTGACTTTGCTAGTGCTTTTTATGTAGCCTGTTGTAAAACTAGGCAAATATCTAGATAAGTTGATGTACCCCCTGGAAGACTTCTGTGTACCCCCAGAGGTATGCGTACCCCTGGTTGAAAACCACTGTCCTGCAGAGTATCAATACTTGATGAAAATTTCATCTTACTCTTCCTTCCTCTATTTTTGTTTTGTTTTGTTTTCCTTAAGAGAAAAGGTTGAACTGGTGATTACATTGATATATGTCAGTAGTCTGTCACAGAATCTCAGGACAAGAATTAAAATACCCCCATGCAGTAAAGAATAAGGGCTCAGTGCTGTTCTTATTGAAGTGAATAAGCAAAATTCAAAATGTGATGTGGAAGGGAGATGGTGTAAATTTGATTCAATTAAACACTTTTAAGATTCAGTTTGAATCCCTTACACTTAAGAAGACTTCCTTACACACACACTCAGCAATGTATAAGGGACTCTAAATTAGTGAAAATTACACATTGAGGAGATGAAATAAGGTGTAAATAAAATAAAGATATGGGGTAATATTTTCAAAAGTGACTTAGACACTTCAGCTCTTCAGTCCTACTGACTTTCAATGAGACTTAAGCTCCTAAGTACCCAAGTCGCTGTTGAAAATGGAATTTAAACTCCTAAGTGTTTTGGAAAATGTACCTATGATCTACTTTTACTTACACATGTTTACACCCTTCTGCCGGCTGCTTTTCTTTCTATAGTCTGTTCTTCTGGCACCTGTCAGTGTGAGAGTTATGCCAGTTTAGACTCTCTTAGACTCTGTAGGCCAAATTCAGAGGTGATATGTAAATAAGACATTGGTAATTTGGTGTGAATCTAAATAGGCAGGGGCATCTGGTGGTGTAATATATGACACATGAAGGGGCAAGAGAAGGTGTTAGTTACATTGACTTGGGCTGCCTCTAGAGCTAATAAATCTCCTTTAAATATGGCCTAATAGGAGCAGAATTGGGCTCTGGGAGAACTGAAACTTATACTGGTATTGAAGAAAAGGAAAGTACCAGCCTCTGGAATGCCACTTCAATGCTGTGGCCGCTAAATCTAAAAAGAAAAAAGAAGTTGGAGCAGTAGGGATTTTTTAAGAGCTGTCCAGTGGAGTAGTTTTGGCTTTCAAAGCCTTGATGAGGCATTCAGTGGTGGACATTTTAGAGAAATGTGCAGACATATAGTCCAGGTTAAGTCTATACATGACTGGAGCCAGCAGGAAATGACACACCATAGCCTCCAGGTTAGTGGAGCGAAGGGATCCCTCTCTAGGTGTCACCAGTCAGCAAGCATCAAGTTTAAAAAATCATTGGAGAGTGATCAAGTAAGTAGGCCCCTTTTGTAAGGGACTTGGGAAATTTCATTCAGCACCATTTTTTTTCCTCTGGCAACCTGCTATCATTTGAATGGTTGAGAGTGAAATTTGCCTCTGTGCGGAGAGGCACCACAAGGCCTATGCAACATTTAGTCAGTTTGAGGACTGACATGGTTCATTTTTGCTGGTCTTCTGTGTTAAGGTGAATTTCATCCTAAGTAAAAATCCAATTAGTGAACAATGTAAAGTTTCCCCAATTGATAAATGCAGCATATTGGAGCATCACAGGGTGAGGGGAACGGCAGTTTGCATAAATTGTCTTGTTTAATTCACAAATTAATATTTCTTATCAGGCTACTGCAGAGTCCAAACAAACAGAGCACCATAAAGGAGGCCCATAACTTAGTACAAAGAACTAAAGAAAACACAGTCAAGAAGGTTCCACAGTACAAATCCAAGTTTAGCAACTCCCAAATGTATAATCTTAGATGGTCACCTTTCTCCCCAGTTAACCTATAGGGAAAATTAGATAAAAACCAAAAGACCAACCTAATGGGAAAATCAGACGATGCATCTACCATGCATCAGAAGATGCAGCTATTCATTACCAAAAAGTGTGTGGAACTAGTTAGGAGATGGTTCTTAGCTAATAAATTCATTTACAATAAGTATATCATGAAAATCATTTAATTTACAGGTTGTTAAAACAATTGTGAAAATATTAAATAGTCATTTACTTGATTTTTTTTTTAAAAAGAAAACATCCTGAGGTTTAATCAGTGACATACCCAGATAAATCTAGCTATCACATAATTAATTTAGATTATTTCAGTAAAGAGCTGGAGTATTTTTCCTTTTCCTACTAGTGTTTTACATTGTAGGGTATGTCTAGCTTTTGTAGGATATGTCTAGCTATTTAAATGGCATTTAAGAGGCAAGAGTAGTGGTATTAAATGCAAATATAATACTGAATATTATATGTATTAATACTGAAGTCATGATCGTTATTATTTGTATTACTGTAAAGCCTAGAAGCCTTAGCCACGGTCCAGGAATCCATTGTCTAGGTGCTGTACAAACATAGAAGAAAAAGGAGCTTATTCCAAGCTACCCCAAGAAGCTTACAATGCTGTTTGTTTATGGTTACCAGTTTATCAGAGCTGCAATGAACAAAGTCTGGTGAACCAGCCTCTGGTAGCTCACTTTGGATTTGTCTGTACTGGGAAAATGAGCTGTTTTTGGAAAATGTGTGAATGAATGTTATTAAATATTACTTAGACAAAGTCAGTCATGTTTAAAACCATATTTTCTGGTGTTTAACACCTGGTGTTTAACTGTGACCATGTAATAGGTATTTTTTAACATGCCTGGGCCAGATTCTCTCCTGTGTTAGATCTCTGGGCTCAGGAAAGTGGGGAGTTTCAAGCCGCTGATTACTGCTCCATGTTCCTCCGGGACAGTCTATGCCAGTCCGAACCCCAGCGATACTTAGAACAGCTGCAAGGCTGCTCTAAATTATGCCATTAGCATAGTGTCCTTCAATGGACAATATGGCAGTGTGAGGGTAGGCTCTAGCAATGCCCCTGATGACAAATCCTTTCCTCATTATGTTCCTAACCCCAAGCAGGTGGGGGAGGAAGGGGCGGCAGGTACAGGACACAGCAGTGGCATGGTTCCCCTCCAACAGGAGCATTCTGTGCTGACTGCTTCTTTGTGCCATCTGGGTAATGGAAAGAGGTCATAAGGCAGGGTTTTTCTATACAAGAAAGTTGTACAGATTTAACTACATAGGTTTAGAAATAGAGCCTCTTAAACTGAAATAAGAGTATAAGGGGACTTAAAATGGGTTTGATAAAACTTTCTAATGTACACCAGGCTTTATCTGTGGATCTGACCTGTTTTTGTCTATACTAAGTGCTAAGTGGCGTTTAACAGTCTTAATTAAGATGTGTACGTTAACACACTTTGTCCGACTATGCTAGAAGGACGGGAGGTACTGGATGTGGTTTAATTAGGTTGCAAATTTATTCCTAAATGTCTGGGAGTACCTGGCAGATAAAATTATGCAGTGCATAATGATTTACATATACCTGCCAGCAAGTGTATGTATATGCCAGTAGCGCCCCCACCCACACCCATCCTGGCCAACCCATAGCTGAGACCTCACCATTCCTCCCTTTGAATGAGGGTAAAAGGGGGCTGTAAAGGAGTGTGGGTTGGCTCCTTGCTGAACCAATCATAGGAACCCCGAATGCGACACCACCACATTTCTGCCCCTTTAAAGAATACCTCCTTTCCCAATCCATTTTTTCTGATCACTGTATCCCTTCCTTACAGAGCAATGAACATCTGTCACAAGGAGGCATCAGCAATTAGCGTGGCTGCCTCTCCTGCATACCTACCTGGGCATAAATAGTCTTCTCCTCTTCCGGTCACCTGTGGGAGGATTATTCCAATGTACTGGAATATGTACTTGGAATGGTGCTGACTCCATGTTGCAGGTAATTTCCTGGCTCTGTGGCCTCCCTTAAAAGGACAACACCTCCTCTGCCAAGCCCAACACAGGTCCCCACCCTTTCATGTGCAGAGGTCATTTTTAACAACACAGCTTTTCTCACCATCATCTTACGCATCAGGTACTGATGCCAATGGAGGCACCCGTGGAAAGTTTGATCCCGTATGGGAAGCACTTCAAGGCATGTTCACACTATGTTTTAAAACCCACAGCCACTCACCCCGGTCCACACTACAAACTTATGTCAGTATAGCTACGTCACTCAGGGATGTGCGGAAAATCCTTGAGCGACCAATCTAACCTCCAGTGTGGACAGTGCTATGCTGATGGGAGGGCTTTTCCTGTAGACATAGCTATGGTCTCTCATGGAGGTGGAGTACCTACACTGATGGAAGAGCAGCTCTACAAGTGTAGACAAGCCCATGACAGCTGTTGAAGAGGCCAGGGAAGAATATTTGTATGATAGTCAGAGTGGGGTGACCAATTACCAGTTTCCACCCCATGCCCATGCTGTATTCACAGGTTTTTAGTGGATATCTATGAGCAACAATTGTCTCAACTTGATCCTTAATATTGAAGTCTATAAAAGACTACTTAAGGCATCCAGTCAGACTCTGCATTTTATGGGACTGAAAAACAGGATTATGGCTTCAAGTAAGGAATAAGCAGCTGTGGCAGATGAACTCTTAAGAATCAAAGAGCCTGATTTCCCTGTAAATAGTCTCAGTGATGAACAATAAGGGGAACAAAATGTCTACTATTAATGTGAAACGTGACATCTCATGCTTCTAATCTGGTGTATGCCATCTGTAGAGTCCCCCTGCTAATTATTGTTGTGCATTGGAATAATCACCAGTACTCTGACTTAAAATCTCTGAACACTGAAATGAGATTCACTTGGGAAATCAGAGCAAATACGGTGTAACATTGTACAGTGGTGTTGCTCTGGTTTTGGTTATGCTATAGTTATGTTTCAGAATGTACTTTATTAAAAGTCCCAGTCCTGAAGACAATGAGTTAAAACATTGAACTCCTTCCAGATGATGTTGTGGTATCCTCTCGCACTGAGGATACCTCTCTGTGGGAGGGAACTCCAGCTATTAGAAAGAGATAGGTATTAGTAATTGGCAATTTAATCATTAGAAACATAGATAGCTGGGTTTGCGATGACCAGGAGAACCGCATGGTGACTTGCCTGCCTGGTGCAAAGGTTGCGGATCTCTCGAGACATCTAGATAGACTTGTGTGTAGTGCTGGGGAGGAGCCTGTGGTCATGGTATATGTAGGTACCAATGACATAGGGAAGGATAGGAGAGAGGTCCTGGAAGCCAAATTTAGGCTGCTAGGTAAGAGATTGAAGTCCAGGACCTCCATGGTCTCTGAGATGTTCCCAGTTCCAAACGCAGGGCCGGTTAGACAGGCAGAACTGCAGAGTCTCAATGCGTGGATGAGACGATGGTGTAGGGAGAGGGGTTTAGATTTATTAGGAATGGGGGAAACTTTTGGGAAAGGGGGCGCCTATACAGGAAGGATGGGCTCCACCTAAACCAAAATGAAACCAGATTGCTGGCATTTAACATTAAAATGGTCGTAGAGCAGTTTTTAAACTAAGGGCTGGGGGAAAGCCGATAGGTGCAGATGAGCCCATGGTTCAGACATCCCTTAGGGGAGGATCTATTAATAGAGAATCTCTATGTCCTAGTGAGGACGAGAGGATGGAAAATTATAAAATACAGGCAGGGTCTGATCAGAAACAGACAAATAAAAAAGAGTCCCATTCAATTACATCGTGTAATGGCAGACAGTTAAAAGGAGACAAGTTTTTAAAATGCTTATATACCAATGCTAGAGCTCTGAATAATAAAATGGGTGAACTAGAGTGCCTCGTATTAAATGAGGATATTGATATAATAGTCATCACAGAAACTTGGTGGAATGAGGATAATCAATGGGATACAGTACTACCAGGATACAAAATATATCTGAAGGACAGAACAGGTCGTGCTGGTGGGGGAGTGGCATTATATGTGAAAGAAAGCATAGAATCAAATGAAGTAAAAATCATAAATGAATCAAACTGTACCATAGAATCTCTATGGATAGAAATGCTATGTTCTAATAATAAGAATATAGTGGTAGGCATGTATTACCAACCACCTGACCAGGATGGTGATAGTGACTGTGAAATGCTCAGGGAGATTAGAATTAAATATTAAAATAAAAAACTCAATAATAATAATAATGGAGGTTTTCAATTATCCCCATATTGACTGGGTACATGTCACCTCAGGACGGGATGCAGAGATAGTTTCTTGACACCTTAAATGACTGCTTCTTGGAGCTGCTGGTCCTGGAACCCACCAGAGGAGAGGCAATTCTTGATTTAGTGCTAAGTGGAGCACAGGATCTGGTCCAAGAGGTGAATATAGCTGGTAATAGTGACCATATATAATTAAATTTAATATCCCTGTGGCAGGAAAAACATTACAGCGACCCAACACTGTAACATTTAATTTCAGAAAGGGGAACTGGATAAAAATGAAGAGGTTAGTTGAACCTAAAAAGGGTACAGTGCCAAAAGTGAAATCTCTGCAAGCTGTGGGAAACTTTTTAAAGACACCATAATAGAGGCTCAATTTAAATGTATACTCCTAATTAAAAAACATAGTAAGAGAACCAAAAAAGAGCCACTGTGGCTAAACAACAAAGTAAAAGAATCAGTGAGAGGCAAAAAGGCATCCTTTAAAAAGTGAAAGTTAAATCCTAGTGAGGAAAATAGAAAGGAGCATAAACACTGGCAAATGAATTATAAAAATACAATTAGGAAGTCCAAAAAAGAGTTTGAGGAACAGCTAGCCAAAGAGGCAAAAAGTAATAGCAATTTTTTTTATGTACATTAGAAGCAGGAAGCCTGCTAAACAATTAATGGGGCCACTGGATGATCGAGGTGCTAAAGGAGCACTCAAGGACGATAAGGCCATTTTGGAGAAACTAAATGAATTCTCTGCATCAGTCTTCACGGCCGAGGATGTGAGGGAGATTCCCAAACCTGAGCCATTGTTTTTAGGTGACAGATCTGAGGAACTGTCCCAGATTGAGGTATTATTAGAGGAGGTTTGGGAACAAATTGATAAATTAAACAGCAATAAGTTACCAGGACCAGATGGTATTCACCGAAGAGTTCTGAAGGAACTCAAATGTGAAATTGTAGTCTGTAACCTATCATTTAAATCAGCTTCTATACCAGATGACTGGAGGATAGCTTATGTGATGCCAATTTTTAAAAAGGGCTCTAGAGGTGATCCTGGCAATTATAGGCTTGTAAGCCTGACTTCAGTGCCGAGCAAACTGGTTGAAACTATAATAAAGAACAATATTGTCAGACATATAGATGAACATAATTTATTGAGGAAGAGTCAACATGGTTTTAGTAAAGGGAAATCATGCCTCACCAATCTACTAGAATTCTTTGAGGGGGTCAACAAGCATGTGGACCAAAGGGATCCAGTGGATATAGTGTGCTTAGATTTTCAGAAAGTCTTTGACAAGGTCCTTCACCAAAGGCTCTTACGCAAAGTAAGCTGCCACGGGATAAAAGGGAAGGTGCTCTCATGGATTGGTAACTGGTTAAAAGATAGGAAACAAATGGTCAGTTTTCAGAATGGGGAGAGGCAAATAGTGGTGTCCCCCAGGGGTCTGTTCTGGGACCAGTCCTATTCAACATATTCATACATATCTGGAAAAAGGGGTAAACAGTGAGGTGGCAAAATTTGCCACTAAAGATAGTTACACCCAAGCAGACTGCGAAGAGTTACAAAAGGATCTCTCAAAACTGGGTGACTGGGCAACAAAATGGCAGATGAAATTTGCTGTTGATAAATGCAAAGTAATGCACATTGGAAAGCATAACCCCAACTATACATATAAAATGATGGTGTCTAAATTAGCTGTTACCACTCAAGAAAGAGATCTTGGAATCATTGTGGATAGTTCTCTGAAAACATCCACTCAATGTGCAGCAGTAGTCAAAAAAGCAAACAGAATGCTGGGAATAATTAAGAAAGGGATAGATAATAGGACAGAAAATATGTTGCCTCTATATAAATCCGTGGTTTTATCTTGAATACTGTGTGCAGATGTGGTCGCCCCATCTCAAAAAAGATATATTCGAATTGGAAAAGGTTCAGAAAAGGGCAACAAAAATTATTAGGGGTATTTCCCTATGAGGAGAGATTAATAAGACGGGGACTTTTCAGCTTGGAAAAGAGACGGCTAAGGGGAGATATGCTCGAGGTTTATAAAATCATGACTGGTGTGGAGAATGTAAATAAGAAAGTGTTTACTACTTTCCATAACACAAGAACGAGGGTTCACCAAATGAAATTAATAGGCAGCAGGTTTAAAACAAATAAAAGGAAATATTTCTTCACACAACGCACAGTCAACTTGTGGATCTCCTTGCCAGAGGTTGTTGTGAAGGCCAAGACCATAATAGGGTTCAAAAAAGAACTAGATAAATTCATGGAGGATAGGTCCATCAATGGCTATTAGCCAGGATGGGCAGGAATGATGTCCCTAGCCTCTGTTTGCCAGAATCTAGGAATGAGCAACAGGGGATGGATCACTTGATGATTACCTGTTCTGTTCATTCCCTCTGGGGCACCTGGCACTGGCCATTGTCAGAAGACAGGATACTGGGCTAAATAGACCTTTGGTCTGACCCAGTAAGGCCATTCTTATGTTCTGATAGAAAAGATGGTGATAAAATCAGATCAGCTAAGATCCCTCCTGACGAAGAGATTTTACAATAGGAGGAGAGCTTTTGGATGTTTAATTCAGGAACTGTCCATCCTGAAAACTGTGAATAAACTGCTGGAGTTATGCTCTTTTTTATACAGACTTGTTTGGTATAGAAATGTAGGTCTCCTAGGAATATACAAATATTTCACTAATTAAATGTTGAGTGGTTTGTTTTAGGTTGAATATTGAAAGAATTAGAGGTTCTTTGTTTTAGGGTATGGGCACTAAGCATTGTTTAATTTGCAAATTTCATTTAGAACTAGAAATGCCATTATCCTGCTGGTTTCTGCTAAGGCAAGAAATTGGTAATACATATATATTCCTTGTAGGAATTAAAAGAACCATTCTCACACTCCAGCAAGCTTTGAACATATATTTTCCCAACCACCAGAGAACATTCAGGTACTGCATTTTATCTGTATTTCCTAACAACCTTAAGCATGATAACATCATTGTGCTAATAGAAGCATTTTCCTTGCTAATCAGAACATTTGTCTTAATTCAATGATGCCCCAGTTATGGATAAATAAACGTGAACCACAGAACTTTGAGCTTACTTTGATCAGAAAAGTTTAGTTTAGTTAACTTTTGTTTGTATATTTTTTTCCTTTGCTTCTTGACATCCTGGTTGTAAATGGAAGCAGAAAAACTGTGAAAAAGACATAATTTTTTGAACCTTGAAAGGGGCTGTGGGACTTAGAATGTCAGATGAGAATCTAAACTGAACCTCTGAAACGTTGGGGTACTTAATCTTCCTTATGTTTCTCTGAAATAAAGTCCCCAGAGTTCACCTTTTGTAAATGCTGATGAAATTTCTGTTCATCATGGAAGCATTACTGTGATGCCACAAACACTAGACCTATTATGAGATAACTCTGGAAGGAGTAGTCTGATTAGAAAAGAGACTATGGCTCCTTCATGATATTCTGAAGGCTTAAAGAGGACATAATGCCACCCCTGGGAATTCACCCAGTATTGGGTTGTTGTAAGACCAACATAGTCAGAGCTCTGAGTTGCCATGCTGCACAGTGCCTATGTAGATGAATGCTGGTCTATATTAGACAATAGTGGTGGTGAGGGCTAGAGTGCAAAACAATCCAGCTATGCTGGGCTGCAAAGCAGCCTATAAGTAGTCATAAATTAGAGCACACCTTCAGGCTGCTCTAACTTGTGTCAGCCGTACTGGGCCCAATAGCAATCCAGAACTAGCAAGGTCCAGAAGTGGCATATTAGGTGCACCAATATGCTGCACAATCTGTGTTGTGCTTTTTGAAAACCATAGCATAGAATCTGCCCCATACTTATATTTGTGGTGCTTGGTAAACAGAAATATTGGGGAAATAAAAATGTAGAACCAGTTTGTAACAGGCTTTGATAGAATAGAACACTTTAGAAACATTGCCAGTGTATGGCACTGGCTGCTTCAGATGTAATATTTCTGGCAGCTTGTTACAGCAATGTTAAATAATAAAATAAAACATACTGGCAGAATTCTCCAACGGGGGGTGGGAGGAGAGAGAGAGTTGAAAAAGCTTTAGAAAATCTCGCCCAAGGAAAACAAAAAGAAGAGTTAACCTGAGGAACCGAAGTGAAGAGTTGTTCTAAATGAGTTTATTTTTCATAACAGGGAGATGCCCCTGTTAAATTATTCTTCCTTTACAGTACAGAAAAAACTAAGGAGCTACTTCATAGTATGTACTTGACTAACAGTAGAAACTGTCTATTAAACACTGATATAAACAAAATTTAAAAATACCCTTTTTTCTAATAAAATATTTGTTTTATATTAAAGCATCTGATTCCTCCTGAAATAAGCAGAACAATTCCAGACACTCAGCTAAAACTGGTTCTGTGCCTTAGAAATAAGGGTCAGATATCCAGAAACCTCTTGTCTCTTTCATCGTTACTTTGAAGGACTGGGTATGTTGTCATAAGGTAGTACAGGAAAGCTGTCTAACCGTTAGAGTAGTAGTCCTGGGAGTTGGGACTCCTGAGTTCTGTTTGTAGTTCTCCCATCACATTGCTGGGGGACTTTGGGAAAGTTTAAAACCTCGGTGCCTTCGTGTCCTCATTCATTGCCCCAAACACAAAAAACTTCATTAAGCTGCTCTGCTGATTAATATAACCTTTATGCAAACAAGAACATGACAATGTAGAGACATTTTCACTGAAGGTAATTTTATATAAATATTCCATCACCCTTACAAGGTTTGTACATTCATGGAATGACAATATTCACATGTAAAAAATCACAATATAGTGCAAGTGAAAATCCTGCAAACCATCATTTCAATATTGTTGGCATGAAGCATAATTTTTACGCATCTTTGATATTACACTTGACTATATCTAAATGTGTAGTAAGAATGTTAACTATGTTATTTTGGCCCCCTTTTTAATTTCATGTAAATGATGTATCATGTTAACTGAAATGTGGAAGTATGGTGATTGATATTCAGTCATTACAAGATTGTAATTTCATACACAAATTAGGCTTGAATTTCATACACAAGTGGGTGCACCTAAGATGTATGAAAAACTGGCCCTTAATTTATGTTTTATACAAATCTACTCACTATCAATTACTCATACACAGAATATATTGTTCAGAAAGACAATAGTGTAGCAAATGCATGTAGTGCTTATTGCCTTGATTCAACAAAACATTTAAGCACGTGGTTATGTCTATCCCTATTTGGCAAAGCATTTACATTTATGTGAAGTATTGCTTAACTATAAAAACAATAAGGTGTCCGGTGGCAATATTTGGACATAAGCTTTTGTGGGTAAAAAACCCACTTCTTCAGATGAATGGAGTGAAAATTACAGATGCAGGCATTATTACACTGACACATGAAGAGAAGGGAGTTACCTTACAAGTGGAGAACCAATGCTGACAGGGCCAATTCAATCAGGATGGATGTAGTCCATTCCCAATAATTGATGAGGAGGTGTTAATATCAGGAGAGGGAAAGTTGCTTTTGTAGTGAGCCAGCCACTCCCAGTCCCTATTCAAGCCCAAATTAATGGTGTTAAATTTGCAACTGAATTTTAGTTCTGCAGTTTCTTTTTGAAGTCTGTTTTTGATTTTGTTGTTGTTGAAGTATGCCTACTTTTAAATCAGTTATAGAATGTCCAGAGAGATTGAAGTGTTCTCCTACTGGCTTTTGTCTGTTACCATTCCTGATGTCTGATTTGTGTCCATTTATTCTTTTACGTAGAGACTGTCACGTTTGGCCAATGTACATGGCAGAGGGGCATTGCTGCACATGATGGCATATATCACATTAGTGGATGTGCAGGTGAATGAGCCCCTGATGTTGTGGCTGATGTGGTTGGGTCCTATGATGGTGTCGCTAGAGTATATATGGGGACAGAGTAGGCAACGAGGTTTGTTATATGGATAGGTTCCTGGGTTAGTGTTTCTGTGGTGTGGTGTGTAGTTGCTGGTGAGAATTTGCTTCAGGTTGGGGGTCTGTCTGTAAGCAAGGACTGGCCTGCCTCCCAAGGTCTGTGAGAGTGAGGGATCATTTTCCAGGATAGGTTGTAGATCGTTGATGATGTGCTGGAGAGGTTGTAGCTGGGGGCTGTATGTGATGGCCAGAGGTGTTCTGTTATTTTCCTTGTTGGGCCTGTCCTGTAGTAGGAGACTTCCGGGTACCAGTCTCGCTCTGTCACTTCCTCAGGTGGGTATTATAGTTTTAAGAATGCTTGATAAAGATCTTGTAGGTGTTTGTCTCTGTCTGAGGGATTGGAGCAAATTCGGTTGTATCTTAGGGCTTTGCTGTAGACAGTGGATCGTGTGATGTGTCCTGGATGGAAGCTGGAGGCATGTAGATAAGTATAGTGGTCAGTAGGTTTCCAGTATAGGGTGGTGTTTATGTGACCATCACTTATTTGCACTGTAGTGTCCAGGAAGTGGATTCCTTGTGTAGACTGGTCCAGGCTGAGGTTGATGGTTGGGTGGAAATTGTTGATGGTGGGGTGGAAATTTTCAACTTTAAAAATTTAAACTTTAAACATTTAAATTTAAAACAATTCGAAACTCAGTAATCAAAATGTAAAAATGTCTTTATTTTTATATTGCTGTTATCAGTAAAATTAGAAACTGTAAATCCCTTGCATTACAATGAACTATTTCTTTAACTGTTTGTATAAAGTGCCATTTCCCTTCACTTTTAGCCCTAGCATTTGAGGATGCACCATCATTAGAGTGTATTTTGAGAATCCAGACACTTCAGAGCAGCATTACCTAAAAGGAAACATTTTTGCATTTATTGGGGCAGTGGTTAGGGTTAGGGTTCATACTAAATTAACATCTTAAGCAGTGTACCTTGTTAATTATCCCTTGTTTTAATATTTAATATTGTTTTAATATTCTTTCTTCTTCTTCCATACTTTTAAATATATATATATATATATATATATATATATATCATATCTAGGTTTTTTGTTTCTAATGGTGGCGCACATCCACACATTACCTCGATATTGGTGCTGCACATAACAAAATTCATTCCATACATGGATGAAAAAAATTAGAGGGAACGTTGGCTGAGATCCCTTCTCATAAAATCAAGCCTCCTGTTGGCTTGTCCTCACAGATTGAAGGAATAACTAGGTGTTCATCTGCACTCCAGAAATGGTTTCAAATTGTCTTAGTCCTAAGCAGGACTAACCCATTTTTGTTTTTCTTCTCCAGCCCCCAGTCTATTGATTTAGCATTTTGCTCAGACTGTAAATGAGCATTCATTGTGAACCATACAATACTCAATTTGCACATGACTAGAGAACATATTTTTTAGTATATATACCATAATTCTGCACATATTTTCCACACACATGTCCCACAATGACCAGTATGACCTAGGCTTTCATTAGAGATATTATGACATCCTTTGGAGGACTAGTAGATGCCAGACCCAGGGGACTTCTGCAATGAAATTCTCATGTATCCCTTTGCCAGTTACCATCAATATGTCCTTAGGTCACATCAGTCTCAAATGAAATCTGTTTGCCTTTACACCCTTCAGAAAAATCAGTCTGTTGGGACATTTCCTGGAACTGGATAACCTCCCCTCCCCTCCTTCATGTCTCCCCAAGGCCTTAACACTGGACATAGGTATTAATTTATGGCCACAACACCTTTCATCCCATTCTCAAGTGTCATGATGAATCTCAACACTCTCCCTGCTTCTTCTGCAGCTTCCCTGCTTCTGACATCCTCGTCTAAGAAAACCCAAAGACTAACTAGGGCAAATACTAAATAAGGTTCTGTTCTGATTAGGTTCTAATTCAGCCCTTGTTTCCTTGGTGTCAGAGTCCCTACGATCAAGCTTTGAATGCACACACTTACATGTAATATTTTGTTTTACAGGGGGATAGTCTAATTTAGCAGCAGCTCCTGAGCTGGTATACGTGGTCATAGCTCCATTGAAGTCATTCACAATTTACGTGAGATGAGGATTTGTCCCGTTATTATGTACTATTTTCTTTGGTGATATAGTCTGAAGCATCTTATCTTAAAAAATCTCTTTTCTCCATAGCCTGTGTCTAATTGCTTTTTCCTCTTATTATTGGCCTTCTGCCATTCATTAACCCTAAAGTGCCTTTAATCCACTGTTTTCTTTCATTCACACTGTATAGTTGCTGCAGTTATTGAACTAAATTATTATGTAAAGCAATTTAGGATAGTGTTTATATGAAAAAGTACTATACAAAAGAAACTAAATTGTTGTGTACGTAAACACATGAGAAACAGCTAGTGGTAATGATGCTGATAGAAATCATAAAACAAAGAGGAGAGGGAAGAAAAGGGGAAAGTGAAATTAACTCTTGGATTTGAAATCCCCCCCGGTCTGCCCATTGAACCACCCAAATATAAAATTACATCAGAAATGATAATTGTGAACATTGCTTTCAATTAGTAACAGACACATTAATTGTGATGATATATCTGTTTATCCCTCAACAAAATAGGTAAATCAGAAATCTCATTCATCTTATTAATCTTAGCTGTTCTTTTTTTGGAGCAAGCAAATAAGTTACTGTCTAATTTATGTTTCAGGTATGATAATAAATAGGTATTCACCTACAGTGAAGCCATTTGTTAGTTGTAACAGATGTATTATTCAGAGGCAGTAATAACCCTAAACTTTCTCATTATTATCAATCTCAATAGACATAGACCTGCAAAGAGCAATGTGGTTTTCATAAAACCATGGTGTCTGTGGAACTGCTGTAACCACTGGCCAGCTCATCAGCTGCTGTTCATCAGCAAAGCTCCATAGAGGTCAATGTAGCTTTGCCAATTTATGCCAGTTGAAAATCTAGATTTACATATGTTTGAATAAGAGGTAAGGATTATGTTTCGATGCACCCACAATAAAAATGTACCTTTTAAAAAAGACTAGGGGTAAAATTTTCAAAAGTGCTGAAGTGCCATTTTCAAAGGTGACTTAGTCCCAGTGAATTTCTGTAAGTCTTAGACTTCCAAGTACCTAAATTGCTTTTGAAAATGTTACCATTAAATAAATCCCTATAAAATGCTGTTTTGTCAAAACCAAAATGTTTACATAAGTACAGTCTATTTTGTGGTGTGTACACGAGGGTCTTAGACCCGACGGTTTCTTTGGGACAGCCTCGGTGAAATTACTGGGACATTCGTCTGGCAGTTAAACACTTGTAGAGTGCCAGCCCAGAATAAAAACAAGTTTCGGATGACAGGAGATTATTCAGGCAGGAACAGAGGCTGTGATCACTGTGTGATCTCTCCGGAACATAAAGGAAACCGTTACTAACCACCAGAACAAGGAGTACGCCAAGCTCCTATGCTTTGCTTTTTAAGCTTTCTACTTTGTCTTAGTTAGCTTTGTGGCTCTTGCCCTCTGGGAGGTGGTTTCCCCAGGGGGGAGTGAAGGGCCGGCTGCTGAGGAACCCCGGGAAAGTGGACCCCATAGTGAGGGGGGGCGGAATCCACTGCCTGGACCCTCCAGGAGGTAGGGTGTAATCCAGGAAGTCCCGGAGCAGCTGAAGGGGCCGGAGTGGCTCCCACCAGCAATAGGCTGGTGGCTCCCACCAGCAATAGGCTGTGTGGACTGGTGAGATCTGCGGCCCGGGGATTGGCAGCCCTCACCACCAGCAATAAGCTGTGTGGCCGGGTAGGACTGTTATAGCAAAGATCCCGGTTTAGGTGTGGTGTAATTGTGAGTCGTAAGGTGGTTCCGGGACCTGCTACGGGCGGGGCAAGGGACCGAGAATAGCGGAGACCCCCGCTTTGTGTGAGTAGTAGGTCCCCACCCTTTTCTTCCCATTAAGTGACGATTGCGTCCCTCCTTGCTCGGAGAGCAGGGAGGCCCCGGGAATCCGTCCGCGTACTCCTAGATAGTAGAGTATCCCATCCCGTTCTCTTGAAGGTGGGCCGGTGCTCTCTACTGGGGGAGGGGCATACGGGGACCAAGCCTTTCCTAATCTTCTGTGTGGTTGGCCTACGACCGAAACCCTTCCCCAAATCTTCCTTTGGGAGCATGGACTCGCGTATGGAGTGAGCTCCCTCCCCTTGCTGTGTTTGAAGGGGAGCCCCTGGAAATCGCTTGCCAAAACCTGGGGCAATCGGGCATCCTACCCCGTTCCTCTCAGAGGCGGATTGGTAACTCGTTGCCGGACAGGGTGCAGGTGAGGACCCCTCTTATAAATCCTCCCCAGTGGTGTGAATGTTGGGAGGGGTTAGCCTCACCCCGAGTAATAGAGGCTAGGAAAATTGGTCTCGCCTGGAAAGGAGACTAAGGCTTATTGCTGTGTTTTAGTGTTGTTTAACTATTCTTCCAGCATGATAGCAAGTGTTTTAGTGTTGTTGTGTTGTTTAACCACTCTTTAAGTATAATAGTAATTGCTTTGTTAAATAATTAATCCTCTTCTACAAGGAGGGTTGGTAAAAACAGCCCACCCTCCTTGCTGAATTGATAGTAAAACAATGCCTGTGCCCATGAAAAAAAGGATTGGGCCCAAACGGGCAGGCAACCGCAGTTTAAGGAAGTTAAGGGGGGGGGGTGAGGGGTTAACTGTAGTTGCTGGTGGAAATTAAGTAATTGCAGGGTTGGCTTCTTACTTTCTTTCTTTTATAATAGTAATTGCTTGAATAATGGCATAAGCGGTAAAACTATGAATAAATGTTAAAAAAGAAATTCTTGGTTTCTTTGCAGCCATTCCTTTGGGAGTGTCTGTAAATAATCCAGGCAAAAGGTTATTAAGGTAAAATCATTTGACTATAAAAAAGTTAGTTAAATTTGTTAAGAAACACTCCTCGTGTGTATAATTTTTTGTTTTATAAGTTTAAGATAAATTAATGTTGTCTTGGGGTTATAAAACCAGGAAAATACTTTTGTCAAACAAAGTAAACTAGTGTTGTTTAATTTTGGTATTTAGCATTTGATCCTTAAAATAACTTAATGCTTTATAAGATATAACTTGTTTTAAATAAAGACCAAAGTTGTGGCTGCAGCAGGGTAGTCAAAGCCAGGAGAATGGAAAATTTTAAATCTGTTTTGGTAACAATTAGCAAATAAAAGCTAATATCAACTAAAAGCCACAAATTGTTCTTGAAGTGTTGCTGGGTACACCTTATACCCTGATCACCTTTGGTGCTCCCCGGACGGATGCGCCTCAGGTGCTCTGGCCCTATTTGCTCGCGTGCATCACCGGATGACTGTGCACCGTTGATTGCTGCAGTTAAGTAAAACTTTTCCTCTGTGGCTCAGCACTACTGCCAGCAACGTAATAATTGGGCAGGCAGCACTTTTCCCTCTTTGGGAACTCTTTCTAAATATTTGGATTAATTTTATTCAAATGTTTAAATGTTATAATTGTAAGTATGTGTTAGTTTTAGTAAGGTATTTTCTTGTAAAAAGAGCAAATGCAGGATCTTGGGCGGAGGTTTTACAACAGTTTTGCATTGGTAAAATATGTCATGCGGGGGCTGTTGTGGGGCTTTTGCTTAAGAATTTTGTATCACAATCTGGCATATCTGAACTGATTATAAAAGAGCTATGTGCAGCTTCACAGATCCAGTATGTGTGCAGCTTCACAGATCCAGTATGGCCAAATACCCTTTGAAGGCCACTCCCAATCAAAAGACCAAATTCAGCCCTCATAAAAATTTTTACCAGGGCACCCAATGCAGCTACCGACAGTGCCCTGCTGGCCTTAGCTCAAATAAACAGTCATTTAATAAATTACACCATAGTCAGGCACTAACGAAATGTGTTAGGTCTTTTTATATACAGCAGTCCTGCCACTCACTGAAACCAGAGACTGGGTCTGCATAAAGGTCCATCAGCAAAGAACTGGCCTGGCCCCATGCTAAGGGACTCTTGTCCGCTGACAAATCCATTAAGCCTTCGGACCTTGCTAAGAAAACAACTTCTCCACCTGAGGCCATAATAAAGGCTCCAACCAAGCAAGGTGATTGTGCTCGTAACCCCTCCCTTGCAGCCTCATTGCCGGACAGCTAAGTGAACTAAGACTACGAAATCTTGAAGAATAGCTTGCGGAAGCTAGCCAAAACTACCTGAAAATGAAACTTTTAATATTCCTCAGCCTCTCCTCCTTAACGAACTTGGGGTGGGGAGGGAAAAAGTAATTTTTTTTTTCTAAATCTTGGCCAATCAGTAGCCTCCGGTTTGGCCTGTGTCATATTGCAGTGTATCCCGGCTCAACATGGTTGCCCATCATTATAGTCCCCGCTCCCCAGCTACTCCCCCTCATATCTTCTCCAATTCCCATACAAATCTGTCTGGCCGTGGCCTCAGAGAAATTCAGGTCTAAAAACAACAAATGTGGTATAGCACACCCTACCAACGGGATTATCGTTTCCAATGGTGGATTGTGCTAAATGCTACTATGGGAACAATTCCAAATAACTACCCAGTACCCCAAAAGCTCCCAGAGAGCAGCCATTCGGTTAGCCCAGCTTGTGCAGTGGGAAAGTTTTTATTGGGGAAAGGGAGGCGTAGTAGGAGGGGGCCTTGCATGACCTAACCAGAGCAGCCGCTATTTGGACAATAGACAAGGCCCAAGCTCATAAAGAACACCTGGAAAATTTGGAAAAAGCATCAGGCCTCCTTACTGAGGCAGGGCTAACTAACACCTATACCAATATAAAAGCCCTCCATGCCCTGTCAGGACTGGGAACCACAACCCAAACCCTTCTATCAAAAATTAATAAACACCCTTGCCTTAGCAGGAAAGGACACTGTCTGGGATTCAGCTTGTAGTCAAATGCAGGATTTCTTTAACGATCTCTTAGAAAAAATGCAACCCGATGTTTTAAATCAGCGGTGGCCTGAAACCCTTACCACTACTGTGGGAGTGCCACCCGAGCTGTGGAAGTGAAGGCATACCTGGACCCTATCTGATTGGGCCTGCAACTCCTCAACATGCTCCTTCCAAGCTTCGGGACCTATTAATGGCACCTGGGCTCCAGTGCACTTACTTGTGCCAGAACCCTGGGCGAATTGTCTATGGGACTGGGTTATCCACCGGCAGGTATGGGAAGTTAAACCACCCCATAAACCTAGCCGTTTCATCACCACTCCCTATGATTTCACTGCTCAACATATCTGGGTGGGTATCGGAACCTTGTGGTCATTATGGCCCTTGGCACCCCCACAGCTATTTTGCCTCCGCAAATTGCATCCTAAAGAAGTGGTTAACGTTTTTAATTTGGCATGTTGGGAAGGGGAAGCGATAGGTAAAGATCCAGAGGGAAAATTACTATTTAGTAAGAGCCATGGATGTGCCCTGCCATCAGACCCCCACATCCCTATCCCCTTTCACCTTAACTTAACCACTGCACAAGGAAACCGCTTTATTGTATGGCCTGCTAATCCTCAGGTTTATGTAACCCTCCATCCAAGTGTTCCTTTTACATTTAATTGGACTTCCCCTATCCCTAACCGCTTCCTAAACCTCACTTCTCTACTCCCTCTGCTCTCCAACTTATCTCACCTGCAAGACCAAATGCATGTAATAGAAATAGAATACAACAAAGAGGCCAAAGCCTTCCAAACTGCTTATCGAGTACATACCTTATGCTCCTCCCACGACATTGCGTGCTTTGCCTCTAAGGAAATCGCCCAAGTTACACCCAGTTGGCTAACCTCTTCTGCCCTTCACATTTTATTTTGGATTGTTCTAGCAATTTGTTGCGGATTAATGTTGGCTGTTGCTTGTTGTCTATGTAAATTTTGCCGTTTGCCCCGGCTCCCGGTTCAGCCCCGACCACCACCGGAAGCCCTTTTTATTTTCACAGATGTTCCCCACCCCACGCTATATTGTCCCTCAGATCCGGAAATCGACCACCTTGGTGTCATTTCTAAATCCGAATACTGTCCTATGGCCCCTTTGTTTAATGATAGTAGTGATGCCTATAGGGCATAAGAGGAGGGAAATTGTGGGGAAATAGAGGGGGGGGGGCTTCTTTTTGATAGCCAGAGCTGTGAATCTGAGGGCCCCTAAATAAACCCTCCAACAAAGATCTGTTATGCTAACTACCCTTACACAAAGCAGGGCCTGAACTAGACTAAAAAAACACAGTTTTCTGCCAAACTCGGTCAAGTGTCATGTCCAGAGGAGGGGGGAGGGGCAAGGAGGGGCAAGGAGGGAAAGAGTAAAAAGCCCCAGCAGCAGCACTAATGAAATATGTTCATGACTGATGAAATATAATAACCGCTTGTGTGAAGCAATAGGTAACTTTAGCTAAATGCAAACTGACTCATGCAGCTTCTCCTTTGGGTGATATGTGACCCACTCCGTGACTCCAGCTTTCTGCAAAAATAGCCAATCATAGATCCTCTTTAGGCGTCCCATGGAACCCCCCCCCCTTAATCTTTAACCAAAAGACCCCGGAAAATAACATGTGTCTTGAGAAATGTACCCAAACTGGTGCCAAGTACCACCCCTGGGGAAAACCACCAAGCGCCCCCTACCCAAATAAACACCCACTTCTCGGAAAATTAATAAGGAAGGTACCGGGGGGGACGGGACTGACCCCGACCCTACTTTCTTAACTCGCGGTTTGGGGGAGGGACTAACCCCAACCCTAATTTCTTAACTCATGACTATTGTTTGTACTTTGCTTGCGGTTTGACGAAATAAAGTAGCCTGCGAGCTGCTGCTCGGGGTGTCAGTCTTCGGACTGCACCCCAGTGCACTGGTATGTATGTCAATAAACTGGCCTCAGGCTTGAGTCTTTGAACTAAAATCATTGCATGGGTGTCTTTGACCACAACAAAGCCGAATTCTGTTGCCTGGCATGTTTGATCTCTAACACCAAAGCCGCAGGCAATCAATATAAGATGCAAAAAATGACCTTGTACCCAAATCACATGTGCTATGTAATGTGAATGGTGTTGTTCACCGTGAAAGAGTATACCCATTGTTCTGTAAAATGTATCTTTTTAAATACCTCTCTCCCTTTTTTTCCCTCCCACAGCTGCAAATGTTTCAAGCCTCCCTCCTCCGTCCCAAAGGCTATCTCAGATAAGGCGGCGAAAAAAACACACGTGCGATGAAATGTTCTCTGAGCTCATGCAGGTGTCCCGCACTGAAAGAGCTCAGCAGAAAGTGTGGAGGGACACAATAGCACAGGACAGGAAAGCGGCCAGTGAATGTGAGGAGAGGTGGTGGCAGGAAGATCAGAGGAGGCAGGATGCAATGCTGGGGCTACTGCGGGAACAAACGGACATGATCCGGCATTTGGCGGAGGTTCAGGAACGTCAGTTGGAGAGACTGCCGCTGCAGCCCCTGTTTAACCACCCTCCCTCCTCCCCAAGTTCCATATCCCCCTCCTCACCCAGACGCCCAAGAACGCGGGGAGAGGGGAGGCTCCAGGCACCCAACCACTCCACCGCCATGGACAGAAGGCTGTCATTCAACAAGTATTGAAGTGGCCTTTTCCTTCCCTCCTCCCCTCCTCCCACACCCCACCCGGGCTACCTTGTCAGTTCTCTCCCTATTTTTATAATCAATTAATAAAGAATACATGGTTTTTAAACGATAGTGACTTTATTTCCAAGCTGTGATCGAAGGGGGGAGGGTGGTTGGCTTACAGGGAATTAGAGTCAACCAAGTGGGGGGGGGGCGGTTTCCTCAAGGAGAAACAAATAGAACTGTCACACGGTACCCTGGCCAGTCATGAAACTGGTTTTCAAAGCTTCTCTGATGCGCAGCGCTTCCTGATGTGTTCTTCTAATCGATCTGGTGTCTGTCTGTGCATAATCAGCGGCCAGGTGATTTGCCTCAACCTCCCACCCCACCATAAGCGTCTCCCCCTTACTCTCACAGAAATTGTGGAGCAAGCAGCAATAATAATGGGGATATTGGTTTCGCTGAGGTCTGAGCGAGTCAGTAAACTGCACCAGTGACCCTTCAAACATCCAAATGCACACTCTACCACCATTCTGCACTTGCTCAGCCTATAGTTGAATAGCTTCTTACTACTGTCCAGGCTGCCTGTGTATGGCTACATGAACCAGGGCATTAAGGGGTAGGCTGGGTCCCCAAGGTTAACTATAGGCATTTCAACATCCCCAACAGTTATTTTCTGGTCTGGGAAGTAAATCCCTTCCTGCAGCCGTTTAAACAGACCAGAGTTCCTGAAGACGCGAGCGTCATGAACCTTTCCCGGCTATCCCACGTTGATGCTGGTGAAACGTCCCTTGTGATCCACCAGTGCTTGCAGCACCATTGAAAAGTACCCCTTGCGGTTTATGTACTGGCTGCCTTGGTGGTCCGGTCCCAAGATAGGGATATGGGTTCCGTCTATCGCCCCACCACAGTTAGGGAATCCCATTGCAGCAAAGCCATCTACTATGACCTGCACATTTCCCAGAGTCACTACCTTTGATAGCAGCAGCTCAGTGATTACTTTGGCTACTTGCATGACAACAACCCCCACAGTAGATTGCCCACTCCAAATTGATTCCCGACTGACCGGTAGCTGTCTGGTGTTGCAAGCTTCCACAGGGCTATCGCCACTCACTTGTGAACTGTGAGGGCTGCTCTCACCTTGGTATTCTTGCGCTTCAGGGCAGGGGAAAGCAAGTCACAGAGTTCCATGAAAGTGCCCTTACACATGCGAAAGTTTCAGAGCCACTGGGAATCATCCTAGACCTGCAACGCTATGCGGTCCCACCAGTCTGTGCTTGTTTCCCGGGCCCAGAATCGGCGTTCCACGGCATGAACCTGCCCCATTAACACCATGATGTCCACATTGCCGGGGCCCACGCATTGAGAGAAGTCTGTGTCCATGTCCTCATCACTCTTGTCACTGCGCTGCCGTCGCCTCCTCACTTGGCTTTTCAGCTTCTGGTTCTGCATAAACTTCACGCTAATGCGCGAGGTGTTTACAATGCACATAACTGCTGCGGTGAGCTGAACGGGCTCCATGCTTGCCGTGCTATGGCGTCTGCACGGAAAAAAGGTGTGAAACGATTGTCTGCAGTTGCTCTCACGGAGGGAGGGGTGACTGACGACTGTAGCTATCCTGTAGTCTCCGTCAACCATTTGAATTCTGGGTTGAGCTCCCAATGCCTGATGGGTCAAAAACATTGTCGCGGATGGTTCTGTGTACATGTCGTCAGCCCCCCCCCCCCCAGCATGAAAGCAACGGGAAAAAATCATTTCTCTCCTTTTTTCACTGTCACCGTATGTCTATTGGATGCTGCTGGCAGACGCGGTACTGCAGCGCTACCCAGCAGCATCCCCTTGCCTTGCCTTGCGGACGGCAGATGGTACAGTATGACTGATAGCCATCATCGTTGTCCCGTGGGTGCTCCTGGCTGGCCTCGGTGAGGTCGGTCGGGGGCGCCTGGACAAAAATGGGAATGACTTCAGGTCATTCTCTCTTTAAGTTTTGTGTAATGGAGATTCAGTCCTGCCTGGAATATCATGCCAGCTGGAGGCTTCTGCCTCAGGCTGCTCTCCCAGTCTTTAGCACCGCGCGGTCGCACCTACCCCAGCCTACCCCTTGCTCCCATGGCTCATGAAGCCTGGACAGTAGTAAGGAGCAGTTCAACTATAGGCTGAGCAAGTGCAGAATGGTGGTTCACTCTACTTCCCTGTACGCCAACCGCCCTCCCCTCCCCCCTTTGATCTCTGCTTGCAAAGGCAATAAAGTCAGTGTTGTTTCAAATTCATGCATTTTTATTACTTCATCACACAAATGGGGAGATAACTGACAAGGAAGCCCAGGAGGGGTAGGGGAGGAGGGAAGCAACGGGTGGGGTTGTTGTAGGGGCACCCCCTAGAATGGCATGCAGCTCATCATTTCTGCGGGATGTCTGGGGCTCTGACCCTGAGCGGCTGTTTGCATCTGTGGTTTGCATCTGTAGGCTTGCCTGGTATTCTAGGCAGGACTGAATCTCCATTAGACAAAACTTAAAGAAGAGAATGACCTGGGGAGTCATTCCCATTTTTGTCCAGGCGCCCCTGACCGACCTCACTGAGGCCGGCCAGGAGCACCCATGACAGCAGCAGACAGTACAGTATGACTGGTAACCGTCTTTGCCAACTTGCAAAGGCAAGGAGCTGCTGAGCTGCTGCTGTGTAGCACTGCTGTACCACGTCTGTCAGCAGCACCCAGGAGACATACGGTGACAGTGAGCTGAGCAGGCTCCATGCTTGCTGTGGTATGTCGTCTGCACAGGTAACCCAGGAAAAAAGGCAAGAAACGATTGTCTGCCGTTGCTTTCACGGCGGGGGGGAGCCTGACGACATGTACCCAGAACCACCCGCGACAATGTTTTTGCCCCATCAGGCATTGGGAGCGCAATCCAGAATTCCAATGGGGGGCGGAGACTGCGGGAACTGTGGATAGTTACCACAGTGCAACGCTCCGAAGGTCGATGCTAGCCTCGGTACTGTGGATGCACACTGCCGACTTAATGCGCTTAGTGGAGACACACACAAATCACAGTATCAAATCGATTTCTAAAAAATCGACTTCTATTAAATCGAACTAATTTCGTAGTGTAGATATACCCTAAACTTCATTCTTCATGTTTCATTCTTCTCACAGTAACTCCCTTTCCCGTGTAAGGGAAATGAGTGAGGATTTCATCTGTCAGTTGATATGTGTGAGGATTGAATAAGATCAGGATAAGAACAGAAGATCAGGATTTTATGTGCTAAACAGCAGATGTGAGTAAAGATTTAGAAAGAATAAAATAGCTTGAGAATTGTACTTTCAGGTGTATTGGTACTGCACGCACAAACAGAGTGAATACTTCATTACATCCTAATAAGACGCATTTGAGACAGGAGATGGTTACAGGAAAGACCAAGGGCAGAAGAAAAATTATCAGTTGTATCTAACAATTCATTGAACTGCTAGTTGACACAGTATGGTTTAGCAGCAGCTAGAACACTGCACTTGGGAGTCAGAAGACCTGGTTTCTATTCTCTGCTGTGATAGCATGGACACATCTCTATGCCACTGTGTCTTCTTCCCATTTGTCTGTTTAGGTTACACTGCTCTACAGCCAAAATGCTTCTGAAATAAATGTAGTCAAACTTTACTAATTCTGGGTCACTGAGAACGAAAATCATGCTTAAAATTGTTGATTGGCTCTAGTTTTCAAGATATGCTATTGGGTCAGTATATACGACCCTTGACTTGGGAATGGCGGAGGATAAGTGAGTTATAAAGGGAAGGGATCTCAATTTAAACCAGAAATGACTAAAATACATCTTTGACTGGATCTATGAATAAATCTATGACTGGGTTTGGACAGTACTTGCTTTTTAGGCAAAACAAGGAATGATGCAATCTGAAGCTGGTATTGCGTCATACATGATATGAATTGCATCATGTTATTCCTAGAAGTCATGGATGATGCAATCATAACGAAGCTTACATCACTCTGCTGAACAAATTGCCCTATATCCGCTCTAGAAATCATACAGTGTCATGCTCTCTTATTTGTCAGTGTTTGATTTTGCAAAGGGACACATTTCTGTTTAGCCAAAGTGAGCAGAGATGCCTCGTACTTGTGTGAACAGTGCAGATAACTTCTGCTATGTTTGTGGTGAAGTGACTTTTGCATCACAAAAGCGCAGAATAACCACTACGGTTAAGAAAGCCTATCACCTTTATTTTGGCTGCAAAATTGGAGATCAGGACAAGAGGTGGGCCCCACACATATGCTGCAACACTTGTGCAACAAATCTTCACCAGAGGTTGAACAGGAAAAGGAAATCTATGCCTTTTGCAGTGCCAATGATTTGGAGAGAGCCAACAGATCATACCAGCAATTGTTACTTCTTCATGGTGCCTCCAGTTGGGAAAGGTGTGTCAAAGAATAAAAAGTGGACTGTGCATTATCCAAACATTCCATCAGCTATACGCCCAGTACCCCACGGAGAAGGACTGCCGGTTCCTGATGCACCAGAATCATTCTCACTTGAGTCAGATGAGGAAGAGGATGAAACTTCTGGTCCTGAACCATCAATGTCACAGGACCCACATTTTCTCCCATCCTCCTCCTCTGAACCACACCTCATAACACAAGGTAAACTGAATGACCTTGTCAGGGATTTGGAACTACCCAAGAGTAAGGCAGAGCTGTTGGGCTCCAGACTACAGCAGTGGAATCTCCTGGCAGGTGATGTTAGGGTTTCCATGTTCCGTGACCGTCAAAAGGATCTTGTCCCATTCTTCTTCATGGAAGGTGATCTTGTAGCCTGCAACAACATCGATGGTGTGATGGCAGCCCTCAACATCGTTCACGATCCAGATGAGTGGAGACTGTTCATTGATTCATCGAAGAGGAGTCTTAAAGCTGTTTTACTGCATAATGGCAATGTTTTGCCATCAATTCCAGTTGGTCATGCAGTCCATATGAAGGAAACCTAGGACAACATGAAACAACTTTTGAGGTGCATAAACTATGACCAACATCAGTGGCAGCTTTGTGGCGATTTGAAGGTTGTTGCTCTCTTGCTTGGTCTGCAGACTGGATACACAAAGTACTGCTGTTTTCTCCGCGAATGGGATAGTCGTGCAAGAGATTCCCACTACATCAAGAAAGATTGGCCACTCCGACAGCCATTGGAGCCTGGGAGGAAAAATGTTCAGCATCCACCACTTGTTGAATCAAGGAAGATTTTGTTACCACCCTTACACATCAAGTTGGGTCTGATGAAGAACTTTGTCAAGGCCATTGACAAAACACAAGCAGCTTTCAAGTACCTCCGTGGAAAATTTCCAAGGTTAAGTGAAGCTAAGATAAAGGAAGGTGTCTTTGTTGGTCCTCAGATTCGTGAACTTCTTCGAGATGATGCATTTGACCATGCACTGCGTGGCAAGGAAAAGATGGCATGGAAAGCCTTCCAGTTAGTGGCAATACATTTTCTCGGAAACAACAAGGCAGACAACTACAGGTTGTTGGTGGAAAACCTCCTCAAGGCATACAAAAGCCTTGGTTGCAACATGTCACTAAAGATACATTTTTTGCACTCTCATCTAGATTTTTTTCCACCGAACTGCGGAGCAGTGAGCGACGAGCACGGCGAGCGATTTCACCAGGACAGTGCAACAATGGAGAAACGCTATCAGGGCAAATGGAGCCCATCAATGCTTGCAGACTATTGCTGGCAGTGACAAGAGATGCTCCATTTAATGAATACAAGAGACAAGCCAAGAAGCGCCGAGTAGACACTGAATAGGACTAAACTATGTACATATTAGTTTTTTGTCTTTTGTTTCATAATAAATTTTATTTATATAACCCTTTTGCTGATTTTTAAAGTGTTACATAAACAGGACAGGTGAAATATTATCATGTAAAGCAACCATAAACACATGAAAAGACCTAGGTTTACAATTTATGATTAAAACTCTACTATCTACACAATATACATAGACATAAAATGTAAAAACTTAAATATCTTAGAAACAGTAGCCAATCAGTTGTTTTAATTGTCATATTTGAATTCAGCACATCAAAATACATAATAAATAGCACATTTTATCTCTGAAGCAGACGACTTCTCAAAAATTGTAGACCAGTGTTATAAACTCTTTGGGGCAAAGATTTTTTCACTGTTTCTATACTGCCTAACACAATCGGGTCCCAGTTTTGTCAGGCCTGTACTTATACTTGCTACTATAATGTTAATTCTACTCATAATAACAATCTGGTGTGCAGAAAGATGTGGAACCTTTAAAGTTGTGATGCATAAAATGTTCAAACCATGATAACTCTGTAAATGTTGTTACTGCTCAAACAGAAGTTATAGCCACATGTGGCCCCTCGTAGTAATGAGTGAGAGGAAGCAATGCCTCCGGAAAAGTTGACAAACAAGATGTTACTTTGCAACAGATGAACAAGGCAGCACTAAGAGCTTGGGAGAGTTAACTTGAATTATAATATTGATTCTGAATTGAATCTTATGCTCACACACAAACCCTTAGCTGATATGCTGTGGTGCTTTTAAATAGAGTTGGCTGGCCTTCCCTGGGGTATAAACTACAGCTCAAGTTAGCACAGCTCATAAGCTGCTAGTGTTAGTACAATCACTCTGTGAAGTTCGAGTAATGTTTCAGTGTGGCCTTTCTCATTCACGTTAGGCTAACTAAAGCATGGATAACTGAAGTTACCTTTTCAGTGAAGATATAACCCGAGGAACTCTCAGTAAGCTAGATAATGTGCTTCTATATAATTCTGAGCCTAGGACCCTAACCCTCTGATCCTTTGTGTGGCAGACAAATAGGCCTAAATAAACATCTTTGTTCTATTATGTAAATTAATTATTTTTCCAACAGACCTGTGCTGACCTATCCTCCAGTAGCATGTTATTTACACTGATGTCCATCACATTACATGAATGTTACCAGGTTATAGTGCATAATATGTGAAAAAATGAAGTAACCATGCATACTACTGAAAAATAAGTATTTAGGTTTTATTTTATTTTTTACAGTACAAAAAAATCTTATTTTTAAGCCTTTTAAAAACTCTTTGCTTTGAACAGTACTTGCATCTTCAAGATTTTTGCAAGAACAATTGCAGATAAGTATTTGCAGGCACTGCTGTTTGTGGATGGCAGGTATTCTACAGTTACTTCTGTACAGGATGGAATTTAATTGTATGTTAGCTGTACAAAAGTGACAATATTTGCTACTGAGAGACATCTTTCAACTTCATAGCCCATATCTTTCCAAAGGCCCAGTTCTACAATGAAGGGCTTTCTACTGGATTGTGCAAATCATAGACTCGTAGGACTGGAAGGGACCTCAAGAAGTCATCTAGTCCAGTCCCCTACACTCATGGCAGGACTAAATATCATCTACATCATCCCTGCCAGGTGTTTGTCTAACCTGCTCTTAAAAATCTCCAATGATAGACATTCCACAACCTCCCTAGGCAATTTATTCCAGTGCTTAACCACAATGTTTCATTTGTAATCTCCTTCATTCATTGGTAACATTGTTTCCTATGCATATATTTCACCTTTAATCAGAAAAATATGAATGATAATTGGGAATCATGTAAGTATACCTTACTAGATACTCAAAAATCTACAATCAGGAAGAAGGCTATGCTGTTTAAAAAAATGTTTTAGTGGGGAAGTGAAAGCAGCTGTAAATATATATAAATGGAACAAAGGCAAAGTTGATAGGAATGAATAGTCAGAAATTAGGAATCGTAGAAAACTGGTAAGGGAAGCAAAGGAACACAAGGAGAAAATTGTGCCCAGCAGAGTTAAGGACAGTTAGGAAGAGTTTTTAAAAATATATTAGGAACAAACAGAATTCTGACAATGATATTGGCCCATTACTAGATGAAAAAGGTGGAATTATTAATAATACAGAAAAGGCAGAAGCATTCAATAAACATTTTTGTTCTGTATTTAGGGGAAAAACAGATGATATAATCTCATGGTGATAACACTCTTCCTATTCCACCAGTATCTCTGGAGGATGTTAAACTGAAGCTATTAACATTAGAGAGTCTTAAATCAGAAGGTCCAGATAATTTGCATCCAAGAATTTTAAAAGAGCTGGTTGAGGATCTCGCTGGACTGTTAATGCTGATTTTCAATAAGTCTTGGAGTACTGGAGAAGTTCCAGAAGACTGGAAGAAAGCTAATGTTGTACCAATTTTTAAATAGTGTAAATGGGATGACCCAGATAATTATAGGTCTGTCAACTCAATATCAATCACAGGCAAGCTAATAGAGTGGGAGACTCAATTAATAAAGAATTATAGGAAGGTAGTGTAATTAATGCAAATCAACATGGGTTTATGGAAAATAGATCCTGTCAAACTAACTAGATATCTTTTTTTGATGAGGTTACAAGTTTGGTTGATAAAGGTAACAGTGTTATATACTTAGACTTCTGTAAAGCATTTGACTTGGTACTGCACAACATTTTGATTAAAAAACTAGAACAGTATACAATTAACATGACACATTAAAATTGGCTGATTGACATTTCTCAAAATTTAACTGTAAAGAGGGAATTGTCATCAAAAGTGTGTGTTTTCGGTGGGGTCCCACAGGGATTGGTTCTTCGCTTTATGCTACGTTGGGCATACTCACTAGATAGGGGACTCTGTCTTGGGAAGCGGTGACTCTGAAAAAGATTTGGGGGTGGTGATGGCTAATCAGCAGAACATAAGCTCCTCGTGCAAAGCTGTGGCTGAAAGAGCTAATCCTGGGATGCATGAACAGAGGAATCTTGAGTAGGAGCAAAGTCGTTATTTTTACCTCTTTATTTGGCACTGGTGGGATTGCTGCTGGAACATTTTGTCCAGGTGTGGTTCCTGCAATTCAAGAAGAATGTTGATAAATTGGAGAGAGTTCAGAGAAGAGCCACAAGAATAATTACAGGATTAAAAACACGCCTTAGTGATAGACTCAAAATCAATCTATTTAGCATAACAAAAAAAAGTTTAAGTGGTGACTTCATTACAGTCTATAAGTATTAACACAAGAAGAAATATTTTTAAATGGGCTCTTTAATCTAGCAGAAAAAGGTATATCAAGATCCAGTGGCTGGAAGTTGAAGTTAGACAAATTCAGACTGGAAATGAGGAATACATTTTTGGCAATCAGGGTTATTAACCATTGGAACAACTTACCCAATGGTTGTCGTAGATCTTCAATCACTGGCAATTCTTAAATGAAAACTGGATGTTTTTTTTCTAAAAGATATACTGTAGATATTATTTTGGGCAAGTTCTATGGCCTGTGTTATACAGGAAGTTGGATTAGATGATTAGAGTGGTCCTGCCTGGCCTTGGAATCTATCAATCTATAAAACCTTAGAGAAGGTTTTGCAGTTGATTGAAAAATTTACAAAACCCAAAGAGATTTGGCTGAGATAACAGTACTTCACTGGGGAGGTGATTTTTTTCTTGTATGAAAGAAAGATGTTTGCAATTCTGAAGGATGACCATGAGTATTTTGTAGATCATTTATTTTGAGAAGTGTCCTCTTTTACTCTTGCAATGAAGCATGCATACTAAACCATGTGTGGTTTTCTTTTGTTGCTTTAACATAAGGAAAACTAATATCGGTTTTGGTTTTAACAGGCAAGATGTTGGATTTATCCTTTAATTTCCGATGCATGTTGGTGCAGTGACTTGTCTAGTCATTGAGCCATTGCAAAGAGTTCCATCTCTCAAAGCAATGAAATTATTTGACTGAAAACAGTAAGTCCTCTTGGCTGGTTCTGCAGCTCCTTTCCCATAGAACTATCTCTTCTTCTCTTCCCTTATCAATAGCATACAACTTCCTCTCGTTGTATGGCTGCTGGCATAACTCCTTTTGGCCAGGCATATAATGGCACCTGATAACAGCATGCCAACCAATCCACTATCTCATAGCTCCTCCCACTCTTCTACATTCACACTTCCTGCTGTTCCTTGCAGCTGTAGTTGCATCCATGTGCCTTTCTCCACACTGCTCCAGCTCATCCCTCCCTATCACATTTGCCACTGTTTTGCTTCCTTTTGCTCTTGGAATAAATCAGGCACAAAGGGGTTAAGTTTCTGCATCTATTTCCCCCCATAATGAGCTAAACATTAGGGGAACTATAACTGTGTTAAATGTTCCTGGCAGTTTCAATTAGTCATTGGCACTAGAGAGCACAGATTGTTAGAGGAAGGGTGGCTCTTTTCTCTTCCTCTCTAGTTCTTCTCTTTAGGATATCCGGGCATTTGCAGCTCTGTGTGTGAAATGGTGTGAAACAGTTGCATTAGTGGTGGTGATGCAGCCCAGAATAAGCAGCTGCTTCCCCTCCACCCTGGTGTTACTTAATGGAAAAGCATTCTATTACCAGAAATGAGATGGGAGAGCAAGGGAGGGATAATTAAGGGAAAAGATTGTAATTTTTCTTAGTGATGTTGTTAATGTTCTAGAAAAGGACCAGTTGATGTAAGCAACACAGTGTCAACACAGTGTCAACACAGTGTTGACACTGACGCTGCATCGACCTAACTACATGGACCCCATAACACCGCCTCCCATGGAGGCGGAGTTATTAAGTTGGTGTAGTAGCTGAGTTACGTCGGTGGGAGCTACATTTCAGTGTAAACGCTTAGAGTTAGGTTGACATAAGCTGCCTTATGTCGACCTAATAAAGTAGGATTGACCAGGCCTAAGGAAAGGTGAGCTCCGGTATTTGGGAAACATAAAATAAGCCAATGAAATGTAATGTGCATAGATTTCACAGATTTTTAAGGCAGAAAGGACCATTGTGATCATTGCAGCCTGACCTCCTGCATAACACAGGCCATAGAATTTCACCAATTAAATCCTGCATCCATCCAGTGTACCTTAAAAAAACAACAACAACGCCAGTGTCACCGTGCCTTAGTGGGTCACAGCTGAGCATGCCAAATTCAGGACAAGCTGCTGAGAAATAGGGCAGACTCATCCCAAACTGGTGGTTATTCTATCATTAGATTATACCAAGCCAGTAAGAAAAGTAAACCTCTGTCTCACCACACTGGTCAACAGGAAGTAAAAAATGCAGTCTCCTTAGGCATTCCAGCTCTTGTCTCACCACCCAGACACTGGACTCTATGATAAATGGTTACTGAAAACCAATTTCATCAAACATAGGGTCCTTTTAATCCTGAGAGATCAGCGACTAAGCAAGGTCAATATATAACTTAGATCTTACCCAATAATCACACAATGCCAATCCTTTAGTAACTAAAATTAAAGGTTTAATAATAGAAGAAAAGATGAAGAAAGTTGTTAATAGATCATGTACATACAAATAATCTCAAAGTCCTTATATCAGGTTTGTAGCAGTGATGGAATATACTGCTGGCTTGTAATGTGTCTCTGGTAACTTCCGAAAGATTGGAAGGTCCTCCGTCCATAGTTCAAAATGGTCCTTTTAGTTGTAAATACCCAGTCCAAAGAATCAGGACAGGAAAGAGGCAAAATGGAGACATCTGTGGGGTCTTTTATATTCTCTGCCATGTGCCTGGAAATTTACTGATTCAAACAAAGCTCACAGCCCAGGTGCCTGGAAAATTACTGGCTCAAGATGGAATCTAGGGTCACATGAGCATATCACATGTCCTTACATAGTTTGATGACTCACAGGGGCAGCCATTGCCCATATTCTTACTGAGGCATCCATAGGAAGAGGTTTCTGGGTGGAATGAGTTTCTTCTATGGCCCATTGTGAGATCTAAATGTCCTTGATGGGCCATCAACACATAGCTGTCTGGCCTTGAAGTAAATCTTATCTGGTGGGTGTTACCCAGGGATACAATACATATATAAGATAAAATTCCATGGCCAGTATTCATAACTTTAGACAAAAAGATGATACATGCATGTAAACAGGATAATCATACTTAGCAAATCATAACTTTTCCATTGACACCTTAGATGACATATTCTTTGTACAAGGTTAGTTGTAATGGTATAACAGTGGCAATATCAATGATATAAATGGTCATATTCAATCATACAGCATCACACTCAGCTAACCTTCTCAGCCATATCAGTTGCTAAGAGCACATCACCCTGCTAATCTGCTAACTAAACTGGCCACCCAAATTCAAAATCTGGTTTTAATCATCAGTCTCCACCAGGGAAATAGTACTTTACCTACTTCTTTTTCTCCAAGATAGTGATCTGCCTCAACAACTGCATTCCTAAGGCTCTGTGAGATTGTCATTCCTGAGAATGGGAGGGAGGGAGTTTTCTCAGCAGCAGGCCCAAGGCTTGGAAACTCAGAACAGGAGGATAAAATGATCACAAATGTCAGTGCACAGGGGCAGAATGAAGAACCGAATGCTAGTCGGAAAACAGGCCATGGGATGCATCCTTCTTACTGTCACTTTTGTCATGTTTTTTCCATGCAGCCTTGCTTGGTTGCCCCTGGTATTACAAGGTAGATATCTGATCTGGCCAAGTATCAGGCAGAACTCCTGTGCAACTGAAAGGAAGTAAGAAAATGTATTTGTTAGCCAAATTCTGAGAAATTCGTTAACCTGAAGTTAATGGGCTTTCACACATATATCCCCTGATTTAAGTGCAAAGTGATGGACCCAAGCAAGTACTACTTTACTATGATGAATCAAAACTAATAGCATTCTAGACTGAGCATCATTCTGACTTTACTTATGTCACAGTCATAAGCAACTTATCTGAAGTCAATGGACCCAATTGAAAGTTATGTATGCTACTTTATGCTTCTCTGGAAGCTTTAATGCCAGATTAACTGGCTATCTGTGCATTTGCCCAGCATCAGTGATAGCAGGTGTAGCATACAGTGTGCTCTGTACCAGTGACCCTCTGTGTCCCCAGTATAGATGGGGTGGCCAAGGAACTTCTCATCCTAGCTACTGCCAACTGCTGGACTGAATCTTTTGGGCTGTGGGAAGCTGAGCAGCCTTTGAGCTGCACTAACTTTAACTGGGGCAAAACTGGTCACCAACCAGAACTATGCTGAAAGCAATACACAAACAGCTGAAAATCAGAACTAGAGGAATTCCACCAGTTTAAAGCTATTAGAAATGAGATTAGAATTAGGTTCTCTTTGTATTTCTGGGACCTACTAATTTGCTGCCTTTCCCCTGCTTACACCTATGCAGCATTTGTGCAAACTGAACGTAAGGTGCTACCACTCTGACTTGGTTTGAGTTTTAAACCCACTTTGCACAAGTGTAAATGGCTGCACAAAGTGCAGGACAGTGAAGCCCCTTGTTCTTAGAAATTGTATCTGTTTTATTTGTGAACAAAACACCTTGTATGCACCATGTGAAGCCATTTACACTTTTGTGAAGTGGTTGTAAAAATATTATCAGACCAAAATGGTAATATTTTATTCCTTCCTTACACAAGTGTAAATAAGTATATGAGAAAGAACAAAGGATTCCTCCCCTCTGCATTATGGTAGGTAGAACCAACAAAGCAGATATTACAGGTACCTGAAAATGTATTCCCCACCTTCTGTTGCTCAAATGAGTGAGGGGATCCAGGTGATTGTCACTTCACAAGGAAAGTTCAAAGTAGTGGTTGGCTGGCTGAGTAGTTCATAGCCACATTCCACCTGCATTGCTACAGCAGTAGAAGTTTGTTTAAGAATTGGTTGGAAATTACCTCACTGTAGGAAAATTCTTGGGAAACAAAGGGATGTTCTAGCCAGCTCAACACCAGCCCCCAGCCTTGGTTTACAAGTGTGTCAGAAGGTGAGCTGTGAGGTGACCAGAAAATAGCTGCACTCCGATGGTCCCCAGATTCCCAAATGGCCGCTGGACCGCTAATGGAGCCACGCACAAATTAGAGCAGTCTTAGGTCAGCTCTAACTTGCACTAGCTGTGGCTGATTTGGATTTGGAATGCTCTAGCACTGAAACAAAATAAAGATATCATTCAGCCATTTTCATACCCTTTTCCCCAGGTCGTACACCGAGCACAGCTCAGCCACATCTGAGCATTGCACCTAACATTAGACATTGGGTGGGTTTAGTCCTTTAGCAATAGATTTTTGGTAAATATTTTGAGTTCTATTTATAGTATTGTACCATATATGTGGTATAAGAATCATTATACGTTTCAGTAACTGTCTGTATTGTTTATATTTTATTATTCTGTGGGGAGCCATTGCATGAATGGAAAGAGAATAAAACAAGTCAGATAAATTCCACAAGAAAACCTTTAATTTCTGAATGAGTGAGATGTGTTCTGAGATGTACTCTGTTGTGTTATTCTATTATGTGATCATTATAGCCCTCTAGGTTAGGAATGTTCTGGCTTCCCCAGGACACTTCAGTAATAAGGTACTTTTTCCTTTAAAATGACCTTTTGGGTTGATTTTAACACACTCAGGAAGCTGAGAAACTGATAGCAGTGGCTACAGACAGATATCATGAAAGCTTCCTTACACATTTTTGCTAATGTACCTCCATTTTGCTGTGCTGCTTATTATTTTAATACAGGGCCTCACTGCAGTAGAGATTATCAATTGGGCAAAAGTACATTGGGAAAGGTGTGAGTGTGGACGGGGTGTTCTTTGAACAACTGTCCAGTGCTCCTCTCTTCCTGTTGACTTCCCACCCCCTTGTTGACTCATATGTAAATAGGAGTCCAATTGTTTTTGTCTTACAATGATTAATCTACATTTGACAGATACATATTTTTTTTTCTCCTGTCCAGAAGAAACCTATTTGTCAGCTCTGCTTGGGACTCAGTTTCTAAAACACATTTTCAGTACATACACACAGCTCCTTAAATAACAGACATACATAGATCTTGCAATGACGTTAATGACCAGCATGATCCTGGCTTTCATTTAAGACTTCACCTAGCATTCTTTATAGATAAATACTGTGATTGCAGTGTGTTAGGTGTAATGAGTTTGTCAGGCCTGTTAGGAGTTGCTGACACAGAGTAGTGAACCTGCTGCCAGCTGGCACCAATGGGCCTGTGTGTCACAATGTGTTCATCTGTATTGAAAAACTGCTGCAAAAACTCACTCCATAACCCTAAGGTAAGTACTTACAAGTCTCTGTACAGTAGTCATACTTTCTAGAGGAGCTGCTATGTAGCTACTCTATACAGCAGTCACTGTGAAATGCCGCACAGTGTTTCAATGGAACTCATTAAGTAGGGTTACCATTCGTCCGGATTCCCCCGACATGTCCGGCTTTTCTCAGTTAAAAATAGCGTCCGGGGGGAATTTGTAAATGTCCAGACTTCCCCCCCATGCAGAGTGCACGCAGCTGACAGGGCAGCCGGCCGGATGGTGCCACTTGCATGGGGCTCCGACAGCCAGAGAGAGCCCCTCCTCCGCTTCCCCCTCCTCTCCCCTCCTCCCTCTCTCTCCCTCCCTCCCCCTCCCTGCATTCGCAGCCGGCCGGTCATTCGCAACGGGCCTCCGGCAGACTGGAGCTCCTCCCCCTGCCCAGCGCGCCGCTCCACAGCACTCTGCGAGGGCGGGAACCGGGCTATGCGCTCTGTGGGGGAGCACAGCAGCGTGTTGGGCTGCGCGTGGAGCCCGACACGCTGTTCTGAGCAGCACGGTAAGGGGGCCAGGGGGTCAGAGAAGGGGCAGGGAGGTTCTGGAGGGGGCAGTCAAGAGACAGGGAGCAGGGGGAGGGTTGGATGGGTCGGGAGTTCGGGGAGGGCTGTCTGGGGGTTGGGGGTGTAAGGTTTTGGGCAGTCAGGGTACAGGTAGGGGGTAGGGTCCTAGGGGGGCAGTTAGAGTGGGGGGGTCTCAGGAGGGGGCAGTTAGGGGACAAGGAACAGGGAGGCTTAGGTAGGGGGTGGGGTTCTGGAGGGCAGTTAGGAGCAGGGGTCCCAGGAGGGGGCAGTCAGGGGACAGGGAGCAGAGGGGTTTAGATGGGTCAGGAGTTCTGGGGGGGGGGCTGTCAGGGGGTGGGGAGTGGTTGGATGGGGCGTGTGAGTCCCTGGTGTCTGTCTGGGGGTGGGGGGTGGATAAGGGTTGGAGCAGTCAGGGGACAGGTAGGGGGTAGGGTCCTAGGGGGCCAGTTAGGATGGGGGGAGGGTCTCAGGAGGGGGCAGTCAGGGGACAGGTAGGGGATAGGGTCCTAGGGGGCCAGTTAGGATGGGGGGAAGGTCTCAGGAGGGGGCAGTCAGGGGCCAAGGAGCAGGGAGGCTTAGGTAGGGGGTGGAGTCCTGGGGGGCAGTTAGGTAGGGTTATCATACGTCCGGTTTTTCCCAGACATGTCCGGCTTTTTGGTCCTCAAATCCCCGTCTGGGGGGAATTGCCAAAAAGCTGAACATGTCCGGGAAAATAGCTTTGCCGGCATCCCTGCCCCAGCTTACCTTGTGGCTCCCGCAGTCTGTGAGCTGCAGGCGGATTCCCCCGCGGCGGCTGCT